>NC_058081.1:615771435-616397479 GCF_014858855.1 Bufo gargarizans | reverse complement strand
TTACAGGGGGGTTATCAATGACAGGGGGTGATCAGGGTGATCACCCCCCTGTCACTGATCACCCCCCCTGTAAGGCTCCATTCAGACATCCGCATGATTTTTTACGGATCCATGGATAGGATCCACAAAAGACATGCGGACGTCTGAATGGAGCCTTACAGGGGGGTTATCAATGACAGGGGGTGATCAGGGTGATCAGGGTGATCACCCCCCTGTCACTGATCACCCCCCCTGTAAGGCTCCATTCAGACATCCGCATGATTTTTTACGGATCCATGGATACATGGATCGGATCCACAAAACACATGCGGACGTCTGAATGGAGCCTTACAGGGGGGTGATCAGGGAGTGTATATGGGTGATCACCCGCCTGTCATTGATCACCTCCTGTAAGGCTCCATTCAGACGTCCGCATGTGTTTTGCGGATCCGATCCATGTATCCATGGATCCGTAAAAATCATGCGGACGTCTGAATGGAGCCTTACAGGGGGGTGATCAATGACAGGGGGGTGATCAATGACAGGGGGTGATCAGGGAGTGTATATGGGTGATCACCCGCCTGTCATTGATCACCCCCCTGTAAGGCTCCATTTAGACGTCCGTATGCGTTTTGCGGATCCGATCCATGTATCCATGGATCCGTAAAAATCATGCGGACGTCTGAATGGAGCCTTACAGGGGGGTGATCAATGACAGGGGGTGATCAGGGAGTGTATATGGGTGATCACCCGCCTGTCATTGATCACCCCCCTGTAAGGCTCCATTTAGACGTCCGTATGCGTTTTGCGGATCCGATCCATGTATCCGTGGATCCGTAAAAATCATACGGACGTCTGAACGGAGCCTGACAGGGGGGTGATCAATGACAGGGCGGTGATCAATGACAGGGGGGTGATCAGGGAGTTTATATGGGGTGATCATGGGTTTATAAGGGGGGGTGTAGTGTAGTGTAGTGTGGTGTTTGGTGCGACTGTACTGACCTACCTGAGTCCTCTGGTGGTCGATCCTAACAAAAGGGACCACCAGAGGACCAGGTAGGAGGTATATTAGACGCTGTTATGAAAACAGCGTCTAATATACCTGTTAGGGGTTAAAAAATTCGGATCTCCAGCCTGCCAGCGAACGATCGCCGCTGGCATGCTGGAGATCCACTCGCTTACCTTCCATTCCTGTGAGCGCGCGCGCCTGTGTGCGCGCGTTCACAGGAAATCTCGCGTCTCGCGAGATGACGCATATATGCGTGACTGTGCGCCAGCCTGCCACCTCCGGAACGCACATGTGCGTTAGGCGGTCCGGAGGTCGTTAAAGGGGTTGTCCTTAAATTTTTTATCGATGACCTATCCTCCGGATCGGTCGTCAATATCAGATTGGCGGGGGTCCAACACCCGACAGCCCTGCCAATCAGCTGTATGAAAAGGTGTGCGCCATGCCAGCTAAAGCAGCAGTGAGCAGGTGTCATTACATCTCAGCCATCGCATTCTCTTCAATGGGACGGCTCTGTAGTATTCACTTGAACAGGCAAGAGCTGTCCTCCATTGCTTGCCGTCGCTATAGTAGCAGTGAGCTGGTGTAATTACATGAAACCATCACATTCTTTTCTGTCGGAGGCAGTGCTGGCACAGCACACACACCTTCTCTTCAACCAGATGGTCGGGGGTCCCGGGTGTCAGATTCCCACCGATCTGATACTGATGACCAATTCTGAGGATAGGTCTTCAATAAAAATATACTTGCAGTTTTTGGTGCACATTTTCTGCAGAGCTCAAACTTGCATTGAAAGGGGTAAAATCCACAAACAAACAAATAGATTTTTGTGGGCTCACCAGTAACATTTCTCTCTCGCTTCATTCATTGGGGGACACAGGACATTGGCTATAGCTGCTGCTGCCACTAGGAGGCTACACTAGGCTGAAAAGTGTTATGCTCTCTCCTGGCTGGAGGGGGTATAGTTGGCAGAGGAGGAGCTATTCGTTTGTGCCCAAGGAGTAGGAAGGAAAAAACTAACGAAAAAACAAAACAAAAAAAACCCCATACATGAAATAAACCAGAACATAACTAATGCCGGAAGACCCAAACCAAACTGAGGACCCCACCGGCAACCAAACCGCTAGCACCTGCGGCAATAATGGAAAATAATGGGTGGGAGCTGTGTCCACAAAAATCTTGTTTTCTCGCTCACATCATTGGGGAACACAGGACCGTGGGACATTCCAAAGCAGTTCCCGGGGCGAGAAGAACGCACCCACCATGGAAAACTGCCTCGCGGAAGCTCAAGACACTGCTGCCTTCAAGACCTTGCGGCCCAACGTAGCATCCACTGATGCAAAAGTATGCACCTGGCAAAACTTGGTGAACGTGTGCAAGGATGACCAGGTCGCTGCCTTGCACAGCTGTGAAGCTGAAGCCTGGTGGAATCTAGCCCAAGACGTGCCCACCACCTTGGTTGAGTGGACTATGATACCGAGGGGCGGCACCTTGCCCCAGGAGCGGTATGCCTCAGCAATTGCTAAACGAATCCACCTGGCAATTGTCACCTTGGAGACTGCCAAACCTTTGCGAGCACCTTCTTTCTGAGTCCATACTGCGGAAAGTGCTTGAAACAGATAAGTAAATCCTGAGAGCCCTAACCACATCCAGCTGATTGAGAGCCCGCTCCCTAGGATGCGAAGGAGAGGGGCAGAACAAAGGAAGAACAATGTCTTCGTTGACATTGAAGGCAGGAGACTACCTTCAGCTGAAAAGGTATAGGTCGGAGCACCGCCTTATCTTGGTGCAGAATAAGGGTTCCTTACAGGAAAGCGCTGCCAACTCCGAAAACACACCCGATAGAAGTGATAGCCACTAGGAATGCAACCTTCCAGGAGACAATACAGAGGGGAACTGTGTTCAAAAGGCTCAAAATGGAGCAGATTGGAGGGAACCCAGAACCAGGTTCAAGTCCCAAGAAGGCAAGGAGGGGACGATAAGGAGGGACGGTGTGGGCCACCCCTTGAAGGAAGGTCTTAACCAGAGCCTGAAATGCCAGAGGATGCTGGAAAAATTGATTGATAGTTCCTTGAAGAGGCAGGTATCGGCGCTAAGGGCAAGACTCAAATCCAGACCAGATTGCAGAAATTAAAGGATGGTGGGAAGGGAGAAGCGCAGCGGGGGAAGGTTACGTTCCGCACAGAAACTCAAAAAAAGACCTCCAAGTTCTGTAATAAATCCTGGACGACGCTGGTTTCCTGGCTTTATTCATGGTGCGGATGACCCTGTCCGGAAAACCTCGCTGCTTCAGAATGGCAGTTTCAACAGCCACGCCTTCAAAACGTAGCGACTCTAAACGCTGGTGGAAGACAGGACCCTGAGAGAGATCGGGTCTGAGTGGAAGGGGCCACGTTATGTCTCCTAGAAGACGGACGATGTCCGTGTACCACGCGCGCCGGGGTCAGTCCGGCGGGATGAGGATAGTCTGGATGCCCGCCATCCCGATTCTGCGTAAGACTCAAGGCAGAAGATGAAGACGCAGGAACACTTACACCAGGGAGAACCCATCCCATGGTGCAACCAGCACGTCTAAAAGCACATGCCCTGGGATCTCTTGTTCAAAAGAAGGCAGGGAGTTTGTGGTTGAGCCGGGATGCCATCAGGTCCACCTCCTGTTGACCCCACTGGAGACAGATCGCTTGGAAGACCTCCGGGTGCAGAGACCACTCCCCCCGGGTCCACTGTCGTCCGACTGAGGAAATCTGCCTTCCAATTCTCCACTCCCGGAATGTAGACTGCCGAAAGAGCTGGAACATGGGTCTCTGCCCACTGCAGGATTTTGGCAGACTCTGCCATCACCGCTTGACTGTGGGTTCCTCCTTGGTGGTTGATATAAGCCACTGCCGTGGCATTGTCTGACTGTACCCAGATCGGCCAGCCCTTCAGGAGAGGGACCCAATGTAGAAGGGACAGATGAATGGCCCGGAGTTTCAGAATGTTGATGGGCAGGTTGGACCCCGACTGAAACCATAAGCCTTGGGCTGTCTAGGGCGAGAAGACTCCGCCCCAACCCTGAAGACTGGCGTCAGTGGTGATGACCATCCATGAGATTGGGAGAAAGGATTTCCCCGACTGCAAGGTTGGGGGTCGAAAGCCACCACCTGAGTGCCGAACGCACCCGTGGGAGAAGGACGATGTGAGGGTACAGGGAATCTGGTGACTTGTCCCACAACGACAAAATTGTCAGCTGAAGTGAACGAGTGTGAAATTGTGCAAATGGAACCGCCTCGAAGGAAGCGACCATTGCACCCAAGACCTTCATGCAAAATTGAGTTGAAGGGTACTTGTTCTTAGAGAAGGCGGACTGACCGACTAAGGGCTAGCCGCTTGTCCAGAGGGAGGCACACCAATGCCGCGGCTGTGTCGAGGATCATGTCTAGAAAAGTGGGGCGTAGGGAAGACTTCTGGAAGTTCACCAGCCAGCTGAACCGCACCAGGGTATCCAGAGTGATACATAGACTGTCCTCATTCTAATCGAAGGTCGCTGCTTTGACCAGGATGCCATCCAGATAGGGAATCAGGGTGATGCCCCTGGTACAAAGAAGTGCCAGGAGAGGAGCGAATACTTTTGTGAAGACTCGCGGTGCCGTCGCCAAGCGGAAGAGCTTCGAACCGGTAGTGATGCGGCCCCATTGCCAAGCGGAGGAAGCGCGGATGCATCGGGGCGATCGGGATGTGTAAGTACGCATGGAATGACGTACTGCTCTGCCCCTGAGGCGCTCTCCTGAGGAGGGTGGGCACTGTGCAGGTGGAGATTTATCAACCAAGCGACCCATGAGAGAGAGGGTGGATTGGTATATTTTAGAGAGATCCGCCACTGCCTGAGATGAGGCACGGGCCCAGTCTGGTTCCACAGGGTCAGGGAGGTCATGCGGCTGCGTAGGCTGGGGGGGGGGGCAGAACCTGTGTGGGCTGCACAGCATGCAGAGTCCAGCTGGCCATGAGGGAACTTAATTTTGCATTTAACACATGCATAAGTGGCGGCTGTTGGCATGCGGGGGTCACTTGTGGGTTCGGACATGGCTGGCCACTACTGGTCTCAAGGCTGGAGAGGGAAAGTAACTGTCCTACCAGCATGTAGGGGATCCCAGGCCCTGTGGTCCCTGAAGAATAGTGCTGCAGGGTGAAACCGAGTCCGCGCGGGTAGCTGCGGTCCTGCCGAGTCTTCTGAGCCGCAGCGGGAAGCCTAGCTCCGCCCCTCGCATCACTGTGGGAGGCACCGAGTTGCGGGCCTACACTCCCTCCCTCCGGGGCCTAAATTTGCAGCACACGGCTGAACAGGAGGCACTTTCGGTTGGCCGGAGAACAGAGGGACCCGGAGCGGTGTGTGGGAAGCGCCCACTTGCACACACCCCGTGGCCCGGAAAGAATAAAAATAAAATTTTATAAAAGAATTAGCATGATTCAGAGTTCAAAATCTGCACAGCAGGTCTGCATACAGAGACTCTACGGACGGTTGCCAGTACATTGCGGCCCGCAGCACGGGCCCAGCCGACACATATTTGTGTGCATGAGCCCTAAACTTGTGTTTCCCCCCCCATTAGAAACTGTACGTAATCCACAGTGCGCGCAGGAAGGGGTTTAAGGGGCCATTCCAACATCCAATGTTTTTTCAAACTCCAATATACAGTGAAATATTACATCTAGGATTCTTGATTTGAATGTAACTCATACTCTTTTCATTCAACATCTTCTGCCATCCCTTGGTTAAACTTGGACATGTCTTTCTCCAACCATACGAGATAACAATGTTAGACCACGTGACTGTGCCGTCTCCTGTGCTTCCCGGGTCACCACAGACACACAAACTCCACTTTATGTATTACTTTATAGAGGAAATTCTCATGGTAGCTCCAGTGATCGGTCAGCCCCTTGTTACCTCCTCTCCAACCAATTCTTGCAGCATCTGCTGTGCAAAACAGATGTCAGTCTCTTTAGGCAAGTCTATGAGACTCACATCGAGGCGGTCTGAGGCTTGCATGGAGACTTGTTTCTGGTCCTCAATGGAGATGTTGTGTGAATTGTCTAGTCAGAGCAGGAGTCACGTGGTGGCCAAGAGCTCATACTTCTGCAATAGAGCAGCAAGTAAGGTGATTGCACTATCCTGTATAATACTACCATGTGGTTCCATCCACAGATGTATTTCTCCACTAAACAAGCAGTGAATTAAATGAGAGGATGATGGGGAGCACTACCACCAACCTAAGGAGTAGCCGCCTATATCCACTGACTGTTATGGTTGGTCGGTCCCATCTGGACACGTATGGTATATGGATAGGCTTGCTCTCCAGGGACATATTCTCGAGATACTACTGGGTCTCAGAGGGATCTGCACCCATCAGACTTTTATGGCATATCCTATTGATATACAGACCCCTCCCCCCACAGTCTTATAATTTAATGTCAATGTAGTAATGATACCTGCAGAATTTATCAGACAAATGCTCGTATAATCTGAAGCAGCACTGGTAGTTCACAGCATGAGGACAGGTTCCTGCAGGGAACCGGGGCATTTGTGATAGCATTACAGAAAGGAGTGACACAAAAGTGACCTTACACTTTTGGGTATCGCACTGAACATCACAGGACATAAGGAATTGCTTTGCCATGTTAATACTTCATATTGTGCAAGAAGGTGATGGCAGCAGAGCTTCAGATAAATGTGCCGTCCACTTTAAGATGGTGAAGGTCAATCGAGATCTAAAGTATCTTTACATTGTGGCTGCGACTCCAGATTTGCTACAAGTTACAGCTTTTATACTATGCTCAGACCTGTAGTCACACAAGATGTACACCACAGACCATGGACCTGCGTTCTGTCTCTGGGAAAGGTAGGTAACCAGAAATATGACCACCAGTACATCTCCAATAGGTATGGTCACCCAGCTTTAACTGACCCCTGAACAGAAAATCTGCTGCACTGTGAGATGTCCGCCACACAAATATGTTTGAGGAGATTTGCCAGGAGATTTAGGGCTCTAAGAAAATCTAGGAACCACCTTTGTGGTGATGGCAGCAATAATTAGTTATCCAGTCCCCCCCCTGCAAAAAAATAATAAAAACAGGATAGCCTGCTTAAAATGTTTACAGAAGAGAACAAAAAACATGTTATATTTACCAGAGATTTTATGCTCTTGAATGTTAAAGTGGATGTCAACCTTTTATCATGTTATTTTGCAAGATATCTTCTTTACACTGTATAGACAGGGGTAAAGGATACAATTCCTGCAGCCACCAATAGGGGGAGCTTTCTGCATACTGTGTAATTATTGAGTTAACCGATGCTCAGTAAACTCCCTCATGCAGGTAACTCATATTATATCATTTCATGCTATGGGGGAAATTTATCATGAGTGTATTTTGCCGTAGTCTGCTGGCGTACTTTGTACCAAATTTATCAATGTCGCCTGGAGAGTCTGGGACTTAAAAAAATAAATAAAAAAATCTCGGTGATAAATCTGGGGTGAAACTCATTAACATAGCCAACCACACTCACTTTTCAAAACTGGAGTGGTGTAAAAAGTGGCAAAGTCCCTTTTTTGCAACTTTTTGAAGCCAGAATTCTGCAGTGCAGGGTGTGATAGCTTCTCTCGCCCCCCCCCCCCCCCCATGTCTAAGAAATTAATCAGCACCAAATGTATTACCCATTTACAAAAAAAAAAAGTTCATTCACTTCAAAAACAGAAAGCATAAAGTGTGTAATTCTCATATGCAGCAAGAAATAAGGCGAGTAAGGCTACTTTCACACGAGCGTTTTTACGTTTTCCGGTATTGAATTCCATCATAGGGGCTCAATACTGGAAAAAAAAACGCTTTGTCCCTATTCATTGTCAGAGGGGACAAAACTGAACAGAACGAAATGTTCCCAAATGCATTCTGTTCCGCTGCAGTCCCAGACAACATGTCTTAGTTTGCTTTCGGTCATGGGATGTGGAGCAAGACGGACCCGTTATGACCCCCAACGCAAGTCAATGGGGACGGTTTTCTCTGACAATAGAAAACGTTGACTTTCAATTAAGTTAATGACGGATCCGTCTTGGCAATGTTAAATATAACACAACCGGATCTGTTCATAACGGATGCAGACGGTTGTATTATCAGTTACGGAAGCATTTTTGCTGAACCCTGCCAGATCCAGCAAAAACGCTAGTGTGAAAGTAGCCTTAAGCAGAAGCCCAATACTGAACCTACAGAAAATACATTTTTTTCATAGGTGGAATCAGTGTCATGTTCTCTTCTTGAAACTGTTTAAATTTCATAGTAAAATATGGAATTCTCATGCAGCACTCAAAAAAAAAAAAAAAAAACAAGCGGCACTGAAGAACATTTTGTAACTCTTTATTAACAGTTAGAATTCCTCATAGCTACATCACATGCAGCTACCAACATCAGTAATTCCTCGCTAGAATCGCTCTCGATTTGAAGTTGGGTAACAGTACAAGAATCTGGGTCCTACGTCTGGTCAGTGACAGGCGTGGCACGGAGCAATTACTATTAACTGGTGAGCAATTACTATTACTAATAACTGGTGATCGGCGACCCATGAGGTTTGCTGTAAGGCCAGCTTCACCCATCTAGGTCAGGAAGGGAGAGAGGTCCCAACAGTTCCTACCAGAATGGACACCTGGAGAAAATAATAAAAATAAAAATACAGTGTTAATGAAAACTCAAATGTACCACTAATATTACAAAAGTCATTGGGTTCTGGAGTAAGGCCTTATGCACACTACAGTATTTTTTTGTGGTCCGCAAAAAGGGGTTTTGTTGTTCCGTGTCAGTTTTTGTTTCCGTGTGTCTTCCTTTATTTTTAAAGGAAAGTATAAAAAAAAAAAAAAAAAAATAAAAAAAAAAAAAAGTTTAGTTTGCCATGCAAAAGATAGGGAAAAAAAAAACGGACGTGGACGGCAATCTTTTGTGCATCCGTGTTTTTTCACGGACCTATTGCCTTGAATGGGTCCGCGAACCGTTGTCCGTGAAAAAAATAGGACTGGAAACACTGATCATGGACGCGGATGACAAACTGTGCATTATCCGCGTTTTCCACGGACCCATTGAAAGTCAAATGCATGAGGTCAAATGCATGAGGCCTAACAGATTTTTTTGCTGCTGGGATAGGGATTTTAACCACCTAATGACCACCCATAGACTAAACATCCTATGGGTGCTTGTTTATCTCTGAATGGACATTTTAGGATGTCCATTCAGAGATGGCAGCTGCAGAGCGGGGGGGGGGGGGGGGGGGTCGGGGATATCAGAGAGAAGGCAGGGCACACCAGAGAGAAGGCAGGTTAGATTCCTGACCCGGCCACAGACCTCGATCAGCCCTGTACTGAGGCTGTACAGTCTGGGGGGGGGGGGGGGGGCTTTCCCTGTAACTGGGGCTACTATGTCAGTCCCAGTTACAGGGGAAATCAATAGTGAAAAAAAAAATCAAATAAAATGTGACGTTAAATGTCCCCAGAGGTCTTTTATGACCTTATGGGGGGTGGAAAGTGTAAAATAAAAAAAATTTAAAAAAGGTTTCACATGTAAAAAATGTAATCCCCAATTAAGAAATTTAAAAAAAGTTTATAGAAAAAAATAAGACATGTTTGGTATTGCCACGTCTGTGACGGCCCCTTAAAGTGTAATAATGAATGATAAAAAATAAAATAAAAATCATATGTATGCATATGGAACCAATCAAAACGTCAACTCTTCCTGCAAAAACGAGCCCCTGCACAAGACGATCGTCATAAAAAATAAAATTTGGTGTTTTAGAAAATGGAGACGCAAATACAATAAAAAAAAGCTTTATTCTGAAAAACAAAGAAAGTAGACATATTTGATATCACCGAGTCTGTAACAACCTGCTCTATAAAAATAGCACATGATCTACCTTGTCAGATGAATGTTATAAAAAAAAAAAAAAAAAAAAGGAAAATGACATTTACACAATGATGCCAACATAAAGTAGACATATGGGGAATGTTAAGTAATAAACGAGGTATGTGTCACGAGATAATCTCAGAATGGCTTGGATAAATAAAAGTGTTCCAAAGCTATGGGGGGGGGGGGGGCTAAATAGCCTGGTCTGGAAGTGGTTAAGCCGATTAGTTTCACAATATATCTTGCTTAGGATCGGCGCTCCAAGTTTTCTTATACAGAGCTCCAATTACCCCTGCTCTTCTTCACATTATCAGAGTTCAGTGATAAAATCTGGCTGCTTGTATCCACCACTAGGTGGAGCCAACATCATATGGATTTACACAATTCACAGTGAGCTCCCCCTAGTGGTGACAGCTGAATGGTCACAAATGGAGATCGAACAAGAGCGTATAAAGATATATAATGAAATGAATTACCAAAGAATTTCTGACCCGAAAACTAAATGATGGCAAAAGTTAAAATGACACAAATTATTTCCTGGTGGAGGTACTTTACAATGTTTAATGAATACGAGATAAGACTTACCATCCAATATAACACTGACAAAGATTCTCGTGGGAAGTGGCTTGTTTAATTAATAGTTCTACCTGTGTAGCCACATCCAGAGTCTCTTCATGAGAAAAGTCTCGCCCTGAGAAAGAAGAGCACCTTAGTTATCAGTAATATAAAAATATAGGTACACCCCCAAGCGTGTCATCTGCACAGAAATGATAAGCCTCCCACTGTCAACCATCAAAAGACTCTTTTGGGAGGAGGGGGGAGACCAGGTACAAGTTTGTACAGGGGACATAACCCCCAGTCCTCTCATAAGTGCCTCTGACCTATCCGTTTTCCCATGGAGTCGTCTGAATTTACCTGTTAGCTTATCTCGAACCCTGTTGATAATCTGAATGGCTTTTTTATTCAGTGCTTCGGGCTGCACTAAACCATCACCAACTGTAAGGAAGTGAGAACAGAATTATTACAATACTAAATATCACATTAGCAGCCTATATGTGAATAGTCTGTCATTTAAAAAAAAATTTTTTTTTTTACAAGAAACAGGTGAATGGTTTTCCGGATATCATTATTGAAGTCGCTCCATGTATTCTACATCCTGTCCTGGCTCTTTAATTTCCTTTTTGGATGTTTAGCACAGCAAAACAGACTGAACTTTCGCAATCCAACTCAATTAGAGCATTACACTGATAAGTAGAATGCTTTTTCTGTGGGCATCTTTATTATTGTGGAGTGAAGCGAGCGTTGGATGCTCCATTTAGTCTCCGTACAGTATTAAGGCCCCATTCACACGCCCGTAACATGTTTTGCGGATCCACAAAACACGGACACCGGCAATAGGCACTCCGCATTTTGCAGACTGCCCATCGCCTACACTAATAGAATATGTCTATGCTTGTCCGCAATTGCAGACAAAAATAGGGCATGTTCTATTTTTTTTTCAGGAACGGAATTGCAGACCCGGAAGTGCGGGTCCGCAATTCCGTATCCGGGCAGCACATCATGCTGCTCCATAGAAATGAATGAGTCCGCAATTCCGTTCCGCAAAATGCGGAATGAAATTTGCTGACGTGTGAACGGGGCCAGCTCTGATGAGCCGAAGTTAGTTATTCACGAAGTCGCGCGTGACTTCGTTGAATAACTTCGGTAGTTGATTTTTAAAGTGGAAAACCACTTTAAAACTGAACTCTGCTTTGGTTCAGACTAGTACCTCGGAACAGAAGCCGATAAGTGGTTTCCACTTTAAAAATCAACTACCGAAGTTATTCACCAAGTTGTGCGTGAATAACTAAACTTTGGTTTACCGGAGCCCATACATTTTAATACTGTACGGAGACTGATCTCCGTACAGTATTAATCCGAAGTTTTGAAATAAGAGACTTCGGCTGTAGCATCCGAAGCTCGCTTGGCTCAACATCAATCTTTATCTAGGCCTATAAAGAAAACAGAGGTGTCATACTGTTATCCCAATTCTAAATATACTATTATAATAAGGATAACATCTTCCCCTCAGAAGGAGTAATCTGACAGTTTTACCGAAGCTTTATCCCTCTGTTGACTGCTAAATACAGTATTTTGTATTTATTTTCAATGCCATAGTACTGCGAAAATGAAAAAACAAAAAAAAAATTGTAAAAATAATTTTGTATGCTTAGTTTTTTTTTGTTTGTTCTTTAAAGTCTAAACAAACAAAAACAAAACAGTTTTCTACGCATATTGACTTGAAAATACTCCTTTTTGAGGTGTCCTTTTAAATATTTATTACAGGGGTTATCCAGTATCTACTACAGCCCCCCATATGCCGGGCCTCCTCTGTGGGAATATAGTTACCCCGCTCCCTGCTCCGCACTGCCGCTTCTCCATGTACATGGATGAAAACAGCCAAGAGGGGGAAGCAGCCAATGGCAGGCGGGGATGGGGCCTCTCTAGCGTCACCCACGGTGCTAGGGAGGCTCATACCCGCGCCCACCTGCCATTGGAGTTTGCCCGCCTAAAGACAAGAGCGGGCATAGGGTACTTGTCTTCACAGTACAAACCGATATGGTTAGAGCCAGCAGGCTCTGGAATACTAGTGCGCCATCACACAACTCTGAGGCCAGGATATGAAACCAGATGGTGTATTGACAAACTGAGACTGCCCTGATGTAGACATAGCAGAGAGGCGGCAGCTGAAGACTGTCTCCCTGGTTCCTAAAAGACTCTGAAATGTTTCCAGGAGCTCCTGCAGGTTACTAGTGACTCATTAGTGATCATTGGTAGGAAACTGGTAGGACAACAACTTGAAGTAAATTGTGCAATTGTTGGTGAGGTGACAGATCGGGGCCGAAACCCCTGTGGGAGTAGCTTGAGAAGCTGGTACTGGCACTGTGGCTACTGCTGGTGGTTTGCGGTACTGCTGCAGCAGCTGTCAGGGCATGAAACCAGGTGGACCTGCCATGCATAATGTCCAGTAGATGATTATGGCAGTCAGACTGTAGAGCCAGCTCTTGAATTACTTTCAGGGAAAGCCATTTGGGTTGGGTCAGTGGGATCCATGACCAGAGCTTACTGTTACAGACAGTGGGCGTGGACCCACTGTGCCAACTAACTGGCTTGGCTTTGAGCTAAACCTAAGGGCAGTGTTCCGGTATTCACCCTCTAACTCCTGTGGATCAGCTGCCATATACATGGATTAGAGACACCAGTGCGAACCACCAAGGATTAGGTGACAATCGATGTCAGGAAACAGACCTAGATCAGGGCCGGCAAAGTTCATGCATATTCATAAAACTAATCTGAGGTCAGGGCAGGCAGCAGAGTATCAGATTAGATAAACAGGCAGACGTTCCGTACGAGGCAGACAGAATAGCACACATTTACTGGATAACTAGACAACTAGGAACCCAAGCTCTGGCAAGGAGTGAGAGGGCAGAGCAGCATTTATAGCAGAAGCTGATTACAATTCGAAGCAGCCATGCCAGGAGGACCGTAATGGGAATAGTAGTAGCTCAATGAATAATGTTCTTAATAGTGACAAACATGGTCAATGTAACAATGATGAGAAGAGTTACATAGAACACTTACTGTATGTGTGTATGGACTCTGGAACTGTACTTCCGGGCTTCTTATGAGCAGTTTCACCAAGCTCAACAGTCTCCAGCATTTCTGAGGAAAAGAAAGATCATAACATTGAGGAAACGTTTTCACTTCTATGACATACATTAGAGCTGCGGTGCGGTCTTCTTACTGTGCTGTATAACAAGTGGTGGATTGGAAAAGTTCAGCAACATGAGGGAAAAATAATTCACTCTCTCAATTTTGTCATTAGAGTGTATCCAGCAAAATGGACTGGTGTGGAAAACTGAGCAGGATGGGACTGTTGAACAGGGCACACGGTAGGACATTATATGGCCAAGGGTTGTCCTGACAACGTTTGCTCTTGCTGTGCTGCTTGTGCTATGTCAGGTAGACTTATGGAAAGTCAATTTAGATGCAGAGGTCCAACTTGCAGGTCACCCACTTAAGCCCTGAGAGTAAAGGGTTTCTTGCATGGGATGACTTGAGGACCACGTAGACATGGAAAATACCTACTGAAATTAATTACAACTGACTGCATATGCATGGCTCTCTTCAAAGAAAATGGGGCGGGACTGAGCCTGGTCCTATGCCCATCTTTTCCTTGAGACAGACCACCAGCTAGGTCCAGCTTCATAACCAATGTATCCAAAACTTAAAAAAATAAAATGCGGACCTATAGTTGTGGTCAACATTGGCACCCATGACTGTTTAGTTTAAAAAATATATATCTTCAGAAATAAGTGGATATTTACTTATTTACCAAGTTCTGTTCTGGCCCTTTGTTTACATGCAGTTGCAGAGCTGTGGGGTGTGTAACAATCATCTCTGAGGGTGTCAGCAAAGACAGTCTTTCCCCTCCTCCGGTTCTGCAAAGGGAGTGAATAAAATGTCTCCCCTGTCCGCAGGGATACACATGTATGTGTGGGACTACAAGTCTCAGATGTACACACAGAACTTTCCCTCTACCTGTTCTTGTGCAATGCCAAGTAGACACTTTCTCACAGCCAGCAGAACAGTACAGGAGAGAACTCATCTGATCTTTGTAGGGGTGAGGAGGGAAGGAATATCCTGTGCACAGCATTTGTATCATCAGTGCCTGGAGAAGATTAAACGCTGTAGCTGCTCAGTACCTGAGACAGAGCCTTCAACCCAGAGTTGCTGATGGCAGAAAGGGTTAAAATTTGCTGAAGAATCCAGTGGGAGGGGAAACACAGGACAGACAGCTTGGCCAGTGCAGGGGTCGTGGCTTGTCACTCCAACCAGCACAGCCTTCACAGTGACGCCCAGTGCACAGAGGCAGACCTGCTCCTCCTGCTCCCTCAGGCTTGTGCACAGAACGTCATCAGAGCAGGGGATGAAGCTGAAATTACAGGTCATGTGACCTCCGCTAACTAGGAATTGAAAAGCCCTTACATTTGCTTAGTTAGAAACATACAAAGAACAAAAAAATAAATAACTTGGACATCCCCTTTAACATGCAGAGGTGCCAATAATGTTGACAATTGTATGTGTCCCCGAGGTTACAGCTTATTCTCATCCTCTAGAGATAGAAGGATACAAGCGAGGTGGCCGGAGAGTGGCACTATACACCAAGTGGCCGGAGAGTGGCACTATACACCAAGTGGCCGGAGAGTGGCACTATACACCAAGTGGCCGGAGAGTGGCACTATACACCAAGTGGCCGGAGAGTGGCACTATACACCAAGTGGCCGGAGAGTGGCACTATACACCAAGTGGCCGGAGAGTGGCACTATACACTAAATGGCTGGAGAGTTGCACTATACACTAATGGTTAGAGAAAACAATTTGCCAAGTTACTTCATTTTTATTCTAGAATTGCTGGGGGCAATAAAAGAAATGACTGTGAAGGTGAACAAGTCCTTTATATCATTTAGAAAACTTTGTTTATGTTCCGTAAAACTTTAATGCCTGTCTGTTCTATACTGGATGACATTATGAACCCAGGATGTGAGGACACAGTATTAACGATGACCTCTTTATATGAGCTGGGATGCCAAGTTTAGTAGCGCTACAGCCTTCACTCAGCTCAAAGCACAGCTCCATCTATTTCATAGCAACTGCTTGGTATCTGAGCTCAACCACATTCACTTCTATGTGGCTGAGCTAAGCCTAGGCCATGTCACCAATGAACGTGATGGCACATAGCCTAGGCAGAGCTGCGAGAAGGCCGCAGCACTACTCCAGGCGTTGGTGCCTTGTCAAACAGCTGATTGGCGGGGATCCTAGGTGTTAAATACCCACTGATCAGATAATCTCAGAAAACCCCCTTAAAAGGGAATCTGTACAATGATGTCCTCACTGAAGGCAGCATAGTGCAGTGACATAACCACTGATTTCCAGCAGTCGATCACTTCTGGGCTGACAGTACAAAAGTCTCGGAAAATCCCTTTAAGACCTCCTTATACATTACACTATTGTTGGCTGAACCTGCCGTTTTCAGAGCGGCTAGACTACAATGCAATGTGTATGGGGCGCTCCTGACTCTTCACCAGCAGATGATGTTGGAGGGGGACAGAAGGATTGGGGGCATTCCCTTTGTTCTTCAAGGAGATGGCTGTCTCCCCTCTCCCCATTGAAAACACATACAGGCTTGACTGAGTGAGTGTGCAAGTTGGAAGAAATAGCTGTCCCCTGAACAAGAATTTACTTGACAGCTACTGAATGTATACGGGCACCTTTAACACAGAAAACCCACTGATTGGCATTGTGTAATGTTTTCCACTGTGGTGGTGCTGTAGAGAAACTGACCCCCTGCCACCAGAGTTTCCCATAGATAACAGTCTTGCGTTCTGAGCCCAGGAGGAAGAGACTGACTAGCTTATTGTCAAGGGACCTCTCTACCAAGTAGGGATTGTCCAATTAGATTTTTATTTTATTTTTAAAGGGTTTGTCCGGGTTCAGAGCTGAACCTGGACATACCCATCTTTTCACACAGGCAGCCCCACCAAGATGAGCATCGGAGCATTTCATGCTCCGATGCTCTCCTTTGCCCTGTGCTAAATCGTGCAGGGCAAAGGCATTTTCAGGAGATCCGGTAACGTACCAGGCTCCCCTTAGGGCTGCCAGGCGGAGGCTTCTAGTGCGGGCTTTAGCACTGCCCTAGCCTGTAAAACGGCTAGGGCAGCACTAAGGCCGGCCCATTAGTGCCGGTGAGGTCACCGAAAACACTGCTGGGCGGAAGCCTCTGCCTAGCATTGTGCCTAGGTAAACAAACAAGCCCTTGCCCTGCGCGATCCATGAAATGCTCCGATGCTCATCTTAGTGGGGCTGTCTGGGTGAAAATATGGGTATGTCCGGGTTAATCTCTGAACCCAGACAACCCCTTTAAGAGGGCCTGTAACCTCTCCTGACAAGTGTTTTAGTAACTTCTTGTAGTAACAGTTTTGGAGGATCTATTCTTATGATTCTAGCTTTATTTTACTTCTATCATGCTGGGCCCTTCGTAGTATTATGTAAGAGCTGAGCTCTTGTCTACTGCTCCCCTTCACCATTCACAGCATGCAGTCACAAACACAGTAAAACTGCAGCTTCTCTCCTGTTTACGGTTATTGTACACCACGTTTCTCTGAGTATTTACGGAGAGCCTACAGGCAAGGAAAGGGCTCCTGGAAGGTGAGGAATACGTCAACTTCTAATATTGTACATGCACTAGAGATTTATGAAACACTGATGTACGCCTTCATTGTTGGTCTTCAGTACAGAGGCTCCATGGACATTGCTAGATTTTTTCAGGTTAAACTCACCCACAGACTGTCCGGCCGAGTACGAGTCTGTCCGTGTACGAGAGCGTTTGGTGCCTTTTATATTGGCTGTGAAAAGATTATTATATAGACAGTGGTGAGAGGCTGGGTGACGATTTGACTCTGATTATCATGCAAATCAGCATGGATACATCTAAAGGAACTCATCGAGAAGAGTAATTATTTGGCTTCCAAGGGTGTGGCAAGATGTAGCGGACAAATGTGGCTGTGTGACGTAAAACTTCTCAGAACTGCACCCACCATGATCTGCTGATCACTGGGGTGGCTTTCTTGTAAAAATGTGTTTTTGTGTTGAGACAATTGCTTTTTTGTAATAATTCCTCACAGCTCTCTAGATCTCTGCTTGTTGTCATTCAATAGGAATCTTCATTGTGTTCATCCAGTAAGAATACATGCAAGTTATTATACATTATTGTGGGCATATAGATACAAGACACAGGTATGAGCTAAATAGACAGATCTAAAATGAGAACAGATACGAGACAGATTTGAGATACCAACAAATGAGTCAGATGAGTCAGATACAAGATTCCAACAGATATGAGATACCAACAAATATGAGGTACCAACAGATATGAGTCAGATATGAGATACCAAAAGATAGACATGAGATAACAGATATGAGATAGGCCAACAGATATCAGCTAGATGGTTAGATAGGTAGAAAGCTAGGCATGAGATACCAACAAATTTGAGATAGACAGATATGAGATAAAAGACAGACTACATAGACATGAGATAACAGATATGAGATAGACCGACAGATGGATAGATAGATATCCCTTGAACTTTTCCACATTTTTTCACGTTACACCCACAAACTTAAAGTAGCACTCCCACAAAAATGTTTATTCTCTGACCTGCTAGAAAGGTGCATGTTGTAAACTAGTGAATGTAATCTTCTTACCAGTGACTGTATCCGAGTTATGAACTCCCTTCTGATCCTCAGCTGTGTCATGTGACCAAAATTCTGATTTCCAACTGACACTGAACAGGAAATAGTTTACTTCTCTACTCATTCCTATGAGACGGACATTGAGGCTCCCAAAGGAATACAAAGAGAAACTGACTTTCTGTCTACACATAACATAAGATGTTGTCTTTTTTGGTAAGTCTGATTGCTGGTCACATGACACAGCTGAGGATCAGAAGGGAGGGGATAACTCACAAAATCAGGCATTGCTAAGAAAATTACCTATCTACACTTTACATCATTACCATTCTAACATGTCAGCATAAAAAATAAAAAAAATGCAGGAGTGCTGTCTTAAAAAAATATAGCACTGAAAATCTGATGGGCAGCAATATATAGCTAAGCAAGTTTTATGCAAAAAAAAAAAAAAAAAAATGAAAAAAATCTATTTCCTCATTTCCCTGGTTCTTTTATGGCCCTTTGTTTACATGCAATATAAACAAACAATCTCTGCCCCTCCCCCTGCACTGCTAAGGGAGTGAATACAAGAGCTGCCCTGAGTGACATGTCTGCCTGCTGGGAGACTCTGCAGCATGTTGTATGTGTAGGACTACAAGTCCCCGCTGTACAATGACACTGCTAAGGGAGTGGATACAAGAGCTGCCCTGAGGTGCTGGGAGAAGCAACAGCAACTTGTAAGTGTAGAACTACAAGTCTCACTTGTATAATGACACTGCTAATACACACAGGATCTTCCCCCTACCTTCTTGTGCAATGCTCTCTCTAGTCTGTCAGATCCTGTGCCCAGAATTGTCACTGCTGCAGCCAGCTACCCAGTATGTGCAGCTGAAGGGGTTAAGAATCTTAGGAGAGAGAGAGCAGACTGCATTGAAGGGGGCGTGGCCAGCACAGTGACGTCTCGTTTACAGGCTTGTAAACAACCTTTATCAGAGCAGGGAGAGAAGCTGACATCACAGGTCATGTGACCCTCAGTGAAATCTGAGAAACCAGCCACTGGAGATAAAGTGAGTTAATTGGAAAGCTGTTACATTTTCTTAGTTAGGAACATAGAAAAAAAAAACAAAAAAATAATTCGGATAACCCCTTTAAATGTATTTCATTGGGATTTTATGTGATAGACCAACACAAAGTAGCAAGATGTGTGAAAAGAAAATGATACATGGTTTAAGATTAACCCCTTTGGGACCCATGACTTACCGGTACGGCATGGATCCCGAGTCCTTAAGGACCCATGACGTACCGGTACGTCATGAGTTTAAATTGAGATTGTGGCGCCCCAGGGGTTAATCCGCACAGGATGCCGGCTGAAATCATTCAGCCGGCATCCTGTCACAACGCCTGGGGGAGGGGGGGGGTCAAATGACCCCCCCGTATCGGCGATCGCAGCAAACCGCAGGTCAATTCAGACCTGCGGTTTGTTGCCATTTCAGCTGTTTCTGATCGCCGCGGACCCTGACCGCGGCGATCAGAAACTTTAGTGTGGCACAAATCTATAGTTATCACCCCCCCTGCACCCCAGCCTGGTGGGAGGTGCGGCAGGCGGGATCTCGATCCCCCGCCCGCCTCCCGCCGAATAATCGTTGGCTTCTA
Organism: Bufo gargarizans; assembly: GCF_014858855.1. Classification (NCBI taxonomy): domain Eukaryota; kingdom Metazoa; phylum Chordata; class Amphibia; order Anura; family Bufonidae; genus Bufo; species Bufo gargarizans. Next base: position 616,377,663 of record NC_058081.1, on the reverse strand, counting down.
GTGGGTATACCAGGGTGCCAGCACATTGCTGGCACCCTGGTATAAACGGCTGACATCTGTGAATGGATGTCAGCCGTTTAACCCTTTCCATACAGCGGTCCGTACGGACCGCTGTATGGAAAGAGTTAACAGTAAGATGCGGCTCCCTCCCTCTCCCATCGGAGGGCTGCTGTGCCTTTGCAGCCCCCCGATGGGAGAGGGAGATAGCCTCCAGACAGCCCCCCGAAGCCCCATTCCTTACCCTTCCCCGTCTGCGAAGTTGTGGCAGACGGGGAAGGTTCCCATGGCAACAGGACGCCTGCTCAGGCGTCCTGCTGTCCATGGTGCTGAACAGATCTATGCTGAAAGCATAGATCTGTTCAGTGTAAGTAAAATACAGTACAGAAACCTATATAGGTTCTGTACTGTATTATGCAGACACCAGACCCACTGGATCTTCAAGAACCAAGTGGGTCTGGGTAAAAAAAAAAAAAGTAAGAACAAGTGAAAAAAAAGTGAAAATCAAAACACACATTTATCACTAATTAAAAATGAAAAAAAATAAAATTCCCTACACATGTTTGGTATCACCGCGTCCGTAACGACCTGATCTATAAAACGGTCATGTTACTTTCCCCGCACGGTGAACGCCATAAAAATAAAAAAAATAAAAACTGAGAAAATTTAAATTTTGCCCACATTACTTCCCCAAAAAGGTAATAAAAGTGATCAAAAAAGTCGCATGTACGCCAAAATAGTGCCAATCAAACCGGCATCATCCCGCAAAAAATGAGACCCTACCCAAGATTAATCGCCCAAAAACTCAAAAAACTATGGCTCTTAGACTATGGAAACACTAAAACATCATTTTTTTTGTTTACAAAATTTAATCATTGTGTAAAACTTACATAAATAAAAAAAAAGTATACATATTAGGTATCGCCGTGTCCGTATCAACAGGCTCTATAAAAATATCACATGAGTTAACCCCTCAGGTGACCACCGTAAAAAAATAAAAATAAAAACGGTTTAAAAAAAGCTATTTTTTGTCATCTTACGTCACAAAAAGTGCAATAGCAAGCGATCAAAAAGTCATATGCACCCCAAAATAGTGCCAATAAAACAGCCATCTCATCCCGCAAAAAATGAGACCCTACATAAGATAATCGCCCAAAAACTGAAAAAACTATGGCTCTTAGACTATGGAGACAAACTTTTTTTGTTTTAACAATGAAATCATTGTGTAAAACTTACATAAATAAAAAAAAAAAAGTATACATATTAGGTATCGCTAGCGTCCGTGACAACCTGCTCTATAAAATTACCACATGATCTAACCTTTCAGATGAATGTTGTAAATAACAAAAACAAAAAACGGTGCCAAAAAAGCTATTTCTTGTTACCTTGCTGCACAAAAAGTGTAATATAGAGCAACCAAAAATCATATGTACCCTAAACTAGTACCATGAAAACTGCAACCTTATCCCGTAGTTTCTAAAATGGGGTCACTTTTTTGGAGTTTCTACTCTAGGGATGCATCAGGGGGGCTTCAAATGGGAGATGGTGTAAAAAAAAAAAAAAAAAAAAAAAAAAGAACAGTCCAGCAAAATCTGCCTTCCAAAAACCGTATGGCATTCCTTTCCTTCTGCGCCCTGCCGTGTGCCCGTACAGCAGTTTACGACCACATATGGGGTGTTTCTGTAAACTACAGAATTAGGGCCATAAATAATGTTTTGTTTGGCTGTTAACCCTTGCTTTGTTACTTGAAAAAAGATATTAAAATGGAAAATCTGCCAAAAATGTGAAATTTTATCTCTATTTTCCATTATATCTTGTGCAACACCTAAAGGGTTAACAAAGTTTTTAAAATCAGTTTTGAATACCTTGAGGGGTGTAGTTTCTTAGATGGGGTCACTTTTAGGGAGTTTCTACTCTAGGGGTGCATCAGGGGGCTTCAAATGGGACATGGTGTCAAAAAACCAGTCCAGCAAAATCTGGCTTCCAAAAACCATACGGCGTACCTTTCACTCTACGCCCCGCTGTGTGGCCGTACAGTAGTTTACGGCCACATATGGGGTGTTTCTGTAAACGGCAGAGTCAGGGCAATAAAGATACAGTCTTGTTTGGCTGTTAACCCTTGCTTTGTTAGTGGAAAAAATGGGTTAAAATGGAAAATTAGGCACAAAAATGAAATCCTCAAATTTCATCCCCATTTGCCAATAACTCTTGTGCAACACCTAAAGGATTAACAATTTTTGGGGGTATTACTATGTATTACAGAAGTAGAGAAACTGAAACTTTGAAATTTGCTAATTTTTCCCAATTTTTTGTAAATTAGGTATTTGTTTATGCAAAAAAAAAAAATTTTTTTTACTTAATTTTACCAGTGTCATGAAGTACAATATGGGACGAGAAAACAATCTCAGAATGGCCTGGATAAGTCAAAGTGTTTTAAAGTTATGAGCACCTAAAGGGACACTGGTCAGATTTGCAAAAGATGGCCAAGTCCTTAAGGTGAAATAGGGCTGAGTCCTTAAGGGGTTAAGGACTCAGCCCTATTTCACCTTAAGGACTTAGCCATTTTTTGCAAATCTGACCAGTGTCACTTTAAGTGCTGATAACTTTAAAACACTGACTTATCCAGGCCTTCTGAGATTGTTTTTTCGTCACATATTGTACTTCACGACACTGGTAAAATAAAGTAAAAAAAAATAAATAAATTTGCATAATAAAATACCTAATTTACCAAAAATTTGGAAAAATTAGCAAATTTCAAAGTTTCAGTTTCTCTACTTCTGTAATACCCCCAAATATTGTGATGACTTAACATTCCCCATATGTCTACTTCATGTTTGAATTATTTTGGGAATGATATTTTATTTTTGGGGGATGTTACAACGCTTAGAAGTTTAGAAGCAAATCTTGAAAATTTTTCTGAAATTTACAAAAACCCAATCTTTAGGGACCACTACAGGTCTGAAGTCACTTTGCGAGGCTTACATAATAGAAACCGCCCAAAAATGACCCCATTCTATAAAACTACACCCCTCAAGGTATTCAAAACTGATTTTACAAACTTCGTTAACCCTTTAGGTGTTGCACAAGAGTTATTGGCAAATAGGGATGAAATTTGAGAATTTCATTTTTTTGCCAAATTTTCAATTTTAACCCATTTTTTCCACTAATAAAGCAAGGGTTAACAGCCAAACAAGACTATCTTTATTGCCCTGACTCTGCCGTTTACAGAAACACCCCATATGTGGCCGTAAACTACTGTACGGCCACACAGCGGGGCGTAGAGTGAAAGGTGCGCCGTATGGTTTTTGGAAGGCAGGTTTTGCTGGACAGTTTTTTTGACACCATGTCCCATTTGAAGACCCCTGATGCACCCCTAGAGTAGAAACTCCATGAAAGTGACCCCATCTAAGAAACTACACCCCTCAAGGTATTCAAAACTGATTTTACAAACTTTGTTAACCCTTTAGGTGTTGCACAAGATTTAATGGAAAATAGAGATACAATTTCACTTTTTTGGCAGATTTTCCATTTTAATATTTTTTTTCCAGTTACAAAGCAAGGGTTAACAGCCAAACAAAACTCAGTTATGGCCCTGATTCTGTAGTTTACAGAAACACCCTATATGTGGTCGTAAACTGCTGTACGGGCACACGGCAGGGCACAGAAGGAAAGGAATGCCATACGGTTTTTGGAAGGCAGATTTTGCTGGACTGTTTTTTTTGACACCATGTCCCATTTGAAGCCCCCCTGTTGCACCCCTAGAGTAGAAACTCCAAAAAAGTGACCCCATTTCAGAAAGAACAGAATAGGGTGGCAGCTTTGTTGGTACTAGTTTAGGGTACATATGATTTTTAGTTGCTCTATACTACACTTTTTGTGCGGCAAGGTAACAAGTAATAGCTTTTTGGGCACTTTGTTTTTGTTTGTTATTTACAACATTCATCTGACAGGTTAGATCATGTGGTAATTTTATAGAGCAGGTTGTCACGGACGCGGTGATACCTAATATGTATACAATTCTTTTTATTTATGTAAGTTTTATACAATAACTTCATTTTTAAAACCCCAAAAAAAATTTGTGTCTCCATAGTCTAAGAGCCATAGTTTTTTCAGTTTTTGGGCGATTATCTTGAGTAGGGTCTCATTTTTTGCGGGATGAGATGACTGTTTGGCACTATTTTGGGGTGCATATGACTTTTTGATCGCTTGCTATTACACTTTTTGTGACACAAGATGAAAAAAGTGGCTTTTTTTACACCATTTTTTTATTTTTTACGGTGGTCATCTGAGGGGTTAGGTCATGTGATATTTTTTTTTAGAGCCGGTCGATACGGACGCGGCGATACCTAATATGTATACTTTATTTTTATTTATGTAAGTTTTACACAATGATTTCATTTTTGAAACAAAAAAAAAAAATCATGTTTTAGTGTTTCCATAGTCTAAGAGCCATAGTTTTTTCAGTTTTTGGGCGATTATCTTGAGTAGAGTCTCATTTTTTGCGGGATGAGATGACTGTTTGATTGGTACTATTTTGGCGTACATGCGACTTTTTTGATCACTTTTATTACCTTTCTTGGGAAGTAAAGGTGGGCAAAATTTCAATTTTTTATAGATCAGGTAGTTACGGACGCGGCGATACCTAATATGTGTAGTGTATTTTTTTAATTTTTATTCAGTGATAAATGTTTTTTTTTTATCTTAACTTTTTTCACTTTTTTTTACCCAGACCCACTTGGTTCTTGAAGATCCAGTGGGTCTGATGTCTGTATAATACAGTACAGCAATATATATTGTACTGTATTTTACTTACACTTTGAACAGATCTATGCCTTTAGCATAGATCTGTTCAGCACCATGGACAGCAGGACGACAACAGGCGTCCTGTTGCCATGGGAACCTTCCCCATCTGCCACAACTTCGCAGACAGGGAAGGGTAAGCACAGGGCTGAGGGGGGGGCTCTCTCCATCGGGGGGCTGCAAAGGCACAGCAGCCCCCTGATGGAGAGGGAGGGAGCTCCCTGACCGATGACAGTTAACCTTTTCCATACCGCGGTCCATACGGACCGCGGTATGGAAAGGGTTAAACGGCTGACATCTGCACAGATGTCAGCCGTTTGCTGACACCCTGGTATACCCACTAAAAGCCAACTAATTTTCAAGGGGAGGCAGGCGGGCGGCCGCCTGCCGCACCGCCCGCCTCCCGCAACGCCGCCCCCCCCCCCCTTTATTTTAGGCACTCAAAAGTTTCTGATCCCCGCGGTCAGGGACCGCGGGGATCAGAAACTGCAAAAAGGGCAGCAAACCGCAGGTCTGAATTGTCGTTGTGACAAGATGTCGTTGTGACAAGATGCCGGCTGAATGATTTCAGCCGACATCCTGTTCAGATTAACCCCTGGGGCGCCGGAATCCCGATTTAAAGTTAGGACGTACCGGTACGCCTTGAGTCCTTAAGGACTCGGGAAATGGGGCGTACCGGTACGCCCTGCGTCCTTAAGGGGTTAATAAATAAAAATCTGAAAAGTGTGGCAAGAATTTGTATTTGGCCACCTGTACTCTGATACCCCAAAATAAAATCCAGTGACCTACCGCCTTCAAAAAGTCACCTAATGATTAAATAGAGTCCTCCTGTGTGTAATTTATTCTCAGTGTAACTACAGGTGTTCTATGAAGGCCTCAGAGGTTTGTTAGAGAACAATATTGCTCAAAGAGCATCATGAAAACCGAGAAACACACCAGACAGGTCAGGGATAAAGCTGTGGAGAAGTGTAAAGCAGGGTTAGCTTATAAAAAAAAAATCTTAAGCTCTGAACAGTATGGCACAACTGCAAACCTACCAAGACATGGCCGCTCACCTAAACAGACAGCCCAGCAAGGAGAGAAGTAATTAGAGAAGCAGCCGGTGGTCACTCTGAAGGAGCTGCAGAGATCCACAGCTCAAATGAGAGAATCTGTCCACAGCACAACTATTAGTCATGTCCTGCACAAATCTGGCCTTTATGGAAGAGTGTCAAGCCATTTTTTAAAGCAAGTCCCGTTTGCAGTTTGCCACAAGCCATGTAGGGGACACAGCAAACATGTGGAAGAAGGTTCTCTGGTCAGATGAGACCAAAGTTGAACTTTCTTGCCTAAATGACAAACGCTATGTGTCGAGGAAAACTAACACTGCACATCACCCTGAACACAGGATCCCCACCGTGAAACATGGTGGTGGCAGCATTATGCTGTGGGGATGCTTTTCTTCAGCAGGGGCAGGGAAGCTGGTCAGAGTGGATGGGAAGATAGATGGAGCTAAATACAGGGCAATCCTGGAGGAAAACCTGGTAGAGGCTGAAAAAGATGAAATTGGAGCTACAATGGAACGATTTAGATCAAAGAATATTCATGTATGGCCCAGTCAGAGTCCAGACCTACATCCCATTGAGAATCTGTAGCAAGACTTGAAAATTGCTGTTCACAGACGCTCTCCATCCAATTTGACTGAGCTTGAGCTATTTTGCTAAGAAGAATGGGCAAAAAGTTCAACCTCTACATGTGCAAAGCTGGTAGAGACATACCCCAAAAGACTTGCAGCTGTAATTGCAGCAAAACATGGTCCTACAAAGTATTGCCTCAAAGGGGCTGAATGCAAATGCATGCCACACTTTCGATTTTTATATTTCTTAAAAGTTTGAAAACCATGTAACATTTTCTTGTCTTATCACATAAAATCCCAATAAAATAAATTGTGTGTGGGTGTAACATAACAAAATTAAGAGGTATGACTACTTTTTCAGGGCACTGTAGATAGATAGACATGAGACGTCAACAAATATGAGATTATCGAAGAGATATGATAGACATAGATAGGGAGACAGACAGATTTCAATATATATGAGAAATGGACGGATGCAAGGTTCGTTACAAGACAAAGCTTCGTGTGTCTGACATGCGGGACTGACTGACTATGGGATGACTGCAAACCATAAGGAATCATTACAAAAATACATTGGAAATGTATCTAATCTTTCTTTATACTGTACAATGAATAGCATTTTCTAAAACTGGAACACGGACTTTAAGTGCCTATGAATTGTCTTGTAGATCCAGATTGGACAATGGCTGGCCCGTACTGCCATAAACCATTCACACGGTGCAGCAATGGGACAGAGCTGTGGGTATGGCGTAAATAAACTACTGCAATTGCTCAAAAACCTAGTTGCACGAGCAAGTTATTGTTTGGAAGCTGCGACTTCAGGCGATAACATGGGTATTGCTCAGAAGCCCCAGGTTGCCAGTGTAATTAAATGGTCTGACTACACTATTAAACTAATATCCGAAATGACCCACTCCTGAATAAAACCTAGAAAATCTGCCCTTGGTTCCAGATGCGGTAGCTGCGGACACTCCTGTATCAAGTATCCTGCATACATGCAATATCAAGGGAACTAACCAGATCTTATACCATAGCTACTCCTACACCGGCAGCAATGGCCAGGCTACCACCCAAATGGGATTTATCTAAACTAATTAAATACAACAGCACATCAAGAAGATATATGTGCAACCATAGAATTTTTACAGGACATAAAGACCACAGGAATTGTATAGAGATGGTGATGCGACTACCGGTGTGCTACTTACTGTCCATAAGTCTCCAATTGAGAAGAGGGTCATATACAAAAGCTTCCAGCACGGCCATGACACTGTCCTTGTGTTCTCGTAATACCTCCATTACCGTGTGACATGTAATGCGGTAATTTCCATCAAGGCCGGTTACCTGTGGACAGAACATGGGGATGTGAAACGGCATCTAATATTAGCTATATTACCATTTTTAGACAGACAGGAGAGAGACATCCCCCTGTATTCTGCATTTATCCATACACACCTCCATAGCGTTGGTCAACATTCTTGTTAGCCGGAATGGGATCTTCTCTGGAAACTTTTCTCTGGTCATGGCCACCTTAAAACACATAATATGTTGACTGTATATGTGCAGACCTTGCTCATTTTACTATCTGCTGCTGAGAGCAACTGCATGAAGGAGCAACTGGTAATACAGCAGATCCCTAGGATCTGGGGGGTGAACTGTATTGCTCGTGTTTGCCGTATTCACGGGCGACTAATATTCAGCAATTAAATGATGTTTATCCGCCCGGGTCTCTTCCAGCCATCTGCTTCATATTAGATGTCCTGCTTTCTTACTGTCTATTTGATATCATTATCTGGTGTTTAAAGTCCTAATCAGATTTAAGCAAAGACACGCAATTAAGGGTCCCTCTTCCGGGTGTGTGCACAACCTCTAATAATCCTCATTAAGGGGGGGGGGTTGCGAGGGCATAGTTATGTCCAAAAACCATCAGGAAATGAAGTCACCACCATAGCTACGTACACAGAAGATAAAAACATAACACAATCGTCTTTCAGGAAATAAGTGGTAGAACTACAACCCCAAATATGCAACGCAAGGTGATTGTCATGCACTGCATGGATGAGGAAGAGTCAGCGGATTTCCACTTTGGAGAGCTTCCCTAGACAATGAATCCACAGTAGTGAATGGGTTCCACCATAATGGATGTGGTTGATGTTAATCCGGAAAAAAAATAAGTGACAAAACTAATTATTACCTCAAAACAGTCTCCAAAGTCGATATGAAGAATTTTCCCACTGAGTCGATCCAGCATCAAGTTAGAGGGGTGTCTGCAAGAAAAACACTGGTAATAAATATTTTTACACACACACACACACACACACACACACACACACCTTTTTATATAGACAAACCACACATACCTGTCACCCAGCCCTAGGATGTACCCGACCATGGACATCACTGCCAGAGACCGTGTGTAATTGGTTCTTCTGTCAAACCAGACCTGAAATAGAAAGTAATCCAAGTATTTATTACACTTAGGTGCAGCTTCCACTAAGAACCACAGCCAATGTCTGGAGCAGTTTCCTACCCTTAATGCACTGTGAGGGCACCATCATATTTGCCACTATGGTTGTGCGCAGCAGTATCTGTGTTCACAGTTAAACATGACAGATAGTCACAGATGATCACTTCTCCCATTGACTGCAATGATTCAACATTGCAGCTGTGTTCCTATGGAGCCCTGCCTTCAGAAGGTCCGAACAGCTCCATAGATCTCTGTGCGGTGGAGTCGATCGGTACTTCACAGCTCCGATGCCATAGTCACAGGTGACCAAAACATCAAAGAAGTTATAAGTCTGCACCGGCATTATCGCCATGCAGAACAGCAGGCACCTAGCAACTACAGCGCCCACTCAACCGAGCAGACACCAAGTGTGGACGGAAGTCCTTAAGGGGGGGGGGGGTTAATGGAATTTCACTTTATAACCGTTTAACCTCAAGCATGCAGGTATTGATCATTACATTTTCATTTTTTTCGTTGGCATTTTGCAAAAGCCATCACTGCATTTTTGAGGGACAAAAATAAATTTTTTTAATGGTGGAATTTTCGGAATTTTACATACAACCCATTGTAAAATTTATCAGAACTTATTTTTTTTTTTGGGGGGGGATGTAAGCCCACTCATCTCTCACATTCTACGGCATTCACTGTGTGGTGTAACAGATTTGATAACTATTTTGCTTATGGTGATACCTAGTTTAAAATTGACATGGCTTTCTTATGTTTTACTACTTTTGCATAATACAAACACTTATTTTAAAATATAAATTTGCTTTATTGTATCATATCTTTTTTCATTGACAGATTTATGAGGGCTTTTTATTTGCAGAATAAGCTGTCGTTTTCATTGGTAATATTTTGGGGTACTTATTAGTTTCCTTCTCTTTAAAGAGGAGGTAGTATATACAGAAATAGTATTACCAGAGATAGAATTAGCATGTGTACAGTTTATACAATAAAGCATTTTCTTTTTAATGGGAAAAGTTTTTTTTCCTCATATATAAACATCTTTTGTTAGTCTCACTAGAAGACATGCGATTGTGTCAATAATACACTGCAATACATCTGTATTGTCCCTGATGGAGTGACAGATGCAGTCCCCTCCATCTGTAACTGCTTATATGCCATAGTCACTATTGACCCGAGGTATTTGAGGCATTAAACGACCAGATTTGAAATTATTTCTGATCCCAGCCATTGCAGCAGTGTCAGCAGTCATATACAACAGACATGTGCTTTGGAGGGGGCAGGCACTATTAGGAGTGGTAAACGTATGCTGCCTGGTGCCAAGTCCTTAAGGAGATTAAAATAATATAAAAATGTAATTGAGGGCCTCCTACCTCTGAGCTTGGACTTTTCAACCACAGCAACTTGGCCAGGTCGTCCCCAGCGGTGTTATTCACAGCGTGCTCGAACACTTCCACCTTCTGCATGAGGGTGAGATGATCGTAATCTGGAGCCATCTACGACCAAGCATGGAATCTAGTTAAAGTTCTGTCATTCTTATACTCAGCGATTTTTAGTAAACGGTTCTGGTTACCCTCAGCATGATGCGATGCTCGATGTTCAGGAGGATCTTCTTCTTCTCACGATAGTCTCGTATTAGGGCGTGTAGTGTGTCACAGTGGGGAACCCAGCCGATCAGCCCCGAGTTAGTGGACAGAGGGATAACTGCATATCGTTGGATACTGTCGAGACAGCAAATCACAAAAAAAAAACTGACTCCTTTTTCTTTCCTACACAACACACACATGCTGGATGATCGTGCAGTCTTTACCTAAGGTTTTTCCGCAGAGATGCTGGGTCATTGGCTAGAAGTGTGTTGACCAGACCGAAGAGTTGCATAACCCTCTCATCCTGACGCAGATCTTCATGTCCTTTCAGCAGAAACATGAACTCATGCCCATTGCTACCTGTGAGGTAAAAAACAATCAATTGGCAGCAGCACTTCTGTGCCATAGTAGAGGGCCACACCAGTCTCTGATAGAGGCATGAAGACCCAGCATGGTTCTAGTGAGGAGGCCTAAAGGCCCCCCAGACATATTAGGATTATCGTTGGCCAACAATGTAAAGTATATGGGGGCTCCTGGCATTACTGTGACAGATGTCAAGGGAGAAAATAGGGCATTAACTTTCAACCCACAATCCTTCTGTTCTGCCAGAAGATAAGCCACAACCAAGGGCGAGAGAGCAGAAAGCCGCTGCCAGACCCCACTAAAAGCAGAAACACGCATGGCCAAACCAAGTGTGAGAAGGGAGAGCCATCGAAGGTGTATTGGCATCTTAACACTAGGAAGCTGTGAGTGTACAACCAATGAGCCAGCAGGGGGCAGCAGGGAGATGTGTAAGTCGTGCAGGCATAATTAGCTATGGACATGGATCCTGGTGATCTGTATGGTCACTGGCAGATTGTCCCCAGAATATCTGACATTGGACAAACTGTATCTTAAAGGAAATGTGTCCGATTGCAGATTTATTTATACCATTTCCTGAACTAAATTATGGGGGCAGCCATCTTGCCTGAGCTGTTGTCCGCTTTTTTAAAAAAATATTGTTGACCCTATCCTTGGGATAGGTCATCAGTCGTCAGATCAGCTCGGGGCCCGACTTCCCAGCACCCCTGTCGATCAAATGTTTGAAGAGAAAGCAGTGCTCGTACAACAGAGCTTTTTCTTCACAGTTTACCTGCTCGCCATTGCAAATAGCAGCAGTTAGGTGACAAGAACACCATATCCGTAGCTTAGTGGCCACTGGGAAAATTGCAGGATTTTATTGTTTTTGCTTAAATATAGATAGTGACATGGAAAATTAAAAACCACCAATTAATAAATAAATACTGTATGTTGCATAAAAATGTGATTTAAACAATGTCATTTTCTGATGAAACATTCCATTTAAGCTGTCTAATCATAGTCTGCCAACCCCCAATAGAAATTATATGCCTGCTTACTTGATTTCACTGTGTATGTTGATGGTAGACACAGGGGACAATAGATATTAATTTGTGTCTGTGTCCAAGCAACAAGAAGAATTTTGAATGCAGCTCTGGATGTGTATGGAGTACAAGCCAATATGTATCTCAGGACCAGTATGAAACAGCAAAGTACAGCATTTGAAAGTCAGGCAGTATCACAATGGTTTAAAGGGGTTGTCCATGATTAGAAAAACGTGTCTGCTTTCTTTCAGAAACAGCAGCACGCCTGTCCATTGTATGTGCCTGGTATTGCAGTTCTGTTGGGATGAGCTGTAATACACCAAACAACCTATCCAGATAGGTGTGGAGCTGTTTTACGAAGAAAAGCAGCCATATTTTTTTTAACCCTTTTATAACTCGTAAAATTGTATTCAAAAGAGTTACACGTTAAAACCAAACAAGTATAAGTGACGCACCCATTAGTGTTAGTTTTCGAGGCCGCTGCTTGGAGGTGATGACCTGAAGAGACTGGCGCAATGGACTGGATACGTATTATTGGTGTATTGGGATCATATGTTCCTGGCACTGCCAATTCCAAGTCTCGACACATCAACAGTTTAGGGGACACATACTGGAGCTCCAAGGAGGTGAGCTGAAACACAAGACCAGAAGACGATCGAGCCCCCAACACTTCCAGTAGCAAGTGACTAATAAGAAGACAAGGTCAGTTCTCCATCCATGTACCTGAGGCAGCTGCTTGGAGATACGTCTGAAGACATGGTAATACAAGTCCCATGCCTGCGTCAGGTCCTTCACATTTCCAGATTTCATGTACTTTCGACACCAATCCTGGGCCTCCATTAAATCTCTACCATAAGCCTTCAGGGCAGGAAGAAATGAAGACGACAAACATGAAGAACAGACAAAACAAGATATTAGGGTGCCATTAATCAGAAAGGTGACATCTAGTGGAAAATTCCTATCAGTCGCACTCCTGAGATGAGCGATTCATCGTGTCAGTAATGAGAAACACACCTGATTAAAAGAGGTCTCCTTCAACGTCTGAGGTCCTCTCTCCATCATAGCATGAAGGGGATCCAGCACAGCAAACATGCCTTTCACGTTCCTCTCTCCAAAGTACAGACGTGATGCCTCCTCCAGACCCTCGTGCCACATCTCATGCCAGAGAATTGCAACTCTGATCAGCTCCTCGCTCACCTGATGCCAGAAAACAAGCAAAAGATAGGGTTAAAAAAGTAACATATGGGCAGCATGGTGGCTCAGTGGTTAACCCTTTAAGCTCCAAATTTAGAAGTGTGCAGTGCACTGTCCTGAGCTTTGACCTGTTTAATACCATGCACCGTACATGTATGTTGCATGCTGCTGGGTTTGAAATTTGCACCAGTGTAAATATACGGCACGGGTTTAAAGCTCCTGCGAGATTGGGTCAGGTGCCCAGCTGCCAGAGACTGGTATCCCTGGAGGATATCCACTGTCTACAGAGCGCTCAGAAAGTGCTTACTGACTAGAGACAGCGGCAATAAACCCAGAGCAGCTCTATCAGTGACTAGTGTCACCACAGGGGGATGTTTTCCCTTTGTAACTCCTATGGATGCTGCAGTTACAATGGAAAACTGCAAAATAAAAAATTACAAAGAACCAACTGAGACAGGTTGTCAGCTCACTAAAGGATCAGATTGCATGACGCTAACAGAAGTCTATGGAGGGGAAAGGTGAGTAAGCTGACATCCTCGAGCTCTCAAGATGGAGGATGCTAGTGTGGGGTGTAAGGTTTAGAGCAGGCATCCTCAAACTGCGGCCCTCGAGCTGTTGTAAAACTACAACTCCCACAATGCCCTGCTGTAGGCCGATACCTGTAGGCTGTTCGGGAATGCTGTTCGGCAACAGCTGGAGGGCTGCAGTTTGAGGATGCCTGGTTTAGAGTAAAATAGCCTGCTAAGTGAAGAAATAGGCGTTTCCTCTGATGAGATATATTACAAAGTTTGATATACTGGCTTGTTGGTGATTTTTTTTTATTTACTAAAGAAATTCCCATGTGTGTCTTTCTACATTATAAAATTACCTTATAAGGCCTCATGCACACGGGCGTTTTGTGGGCGTAGCCGTATTCACTTGAATGGGTCCGCAATTCCGGAGATGCGGAACGTAGTCACGGAACTGAACACTAAGCACTACGAAGTACTTCCGTGGTGTTCCTTTCCGTTGTTCCGCACCGCAAATAAATGTCATTTTTTTGTGGTGCGGACAGACCACGGACCCATTCAAGTTGAATGGGTTCGGCCCGCTGCACGGATGTTCTGTGCATGCGGTATTATATAATTATATAATATATTTGAGTTTCTTTATGGTACAACACAATACCCATTAGAGGACCCAGCCCATTTGTAGAAATGCCATTTTGAGGGGGTCACTCACCATCACAGCTTGCTGTACTAGGGTGTTACTATGTTCACACATGTTCTTCAGGATCTTGTTTGCGGCATTGTGACGTGCTGTGGTTGTAGATTTAGAGGCGACAGTCAGAGGGTAAATCAGAGCCTGTGGTGGGAAGTAACAGACGATGTAAAAACAAGAGAACAGAGTCATGCTATCCACATGAGCCAGATTTCAGCAGCATGAAACACGTCACGTCTGCAGTCCTTGTACTAAACTAAGCAAAAGTAGTCATAGGAAGGGATAATAATCTGCCCTCCTAAAGACTGTCCCTGGGGACCATTTTCCAGCTGCACATGGATAAGCAGGGGCCCATCTTATGAGCTGCACAATCAAGAGAACAATCATGATTAAACACAAGTGCACATCTGATGCAGCTCAAATTCGAAAAATTTGTTGAGTGACAACTGAGAATTTGCATTTAATATGCAGGGTGGGTTGAACAGCTATACACATGGATACATGAATGTAATTAGCAACTACTAGTATATACAGCATTACCGGGACCCTAAAGGCTTTGTTCAGTACCTTCCATCTTGGAAAACAATGCATGTAAACGTGTCCCAACTACGTGGGGTCTATCCCTGCCCTTCCCAATCAGTACAAGATATGTAATGTAATGCATGTACACAGTGATTCTACCAGCAGAAGTGAGTGCAGCTTTGGAGAATACTACAGGACGTAACTCAGATTTAGTGCAGGAGAAGTAATGTACTGTATGTACACAGTGACTGCACCAGCAGAATAGTGATGGTTGATCTGGAGTATAATCCAGGCTGTAACTACACACACATCCTAGTATATTTTCCCCATTCTTTTCCCTGTTCTAGCTCTCTTTTCCAGCACCTTTCTTGTCTCCACTTCCTCTTAATATCAGACCACTCTAATAGCAGCAATAACCGTAATCCACAGGCTTCCTAACTGATCCTGCTGTTTGCTAAACTACAAGGAATCAACAATATAATAGTGAAAATGGTAACATTGTGGCTGGAAAAGTACTGTAAGGGGGCGTATCTTACCAAAAATGCTGAGATGGGTGAGGTAAAAAGAATCCAGGAAAGCTGAGTTTTAGCAAACTGAAGTTTACTGAGGCACTTTTCTTTAAAGTGCTTTATGGGCATGGATTTTTATGGAATAGGTAGACTGGTAGAGGGACATATCATTCCCTCCCACTCCAGTACAATATTATCCCCTAGCCTAAAGTAATCCCAATTGTAGATGCTGGGCTCATTACTGTGGTGAGAAATATGGAATCTGGCTGACCTGGTGGCTATGCAAAGCCTGACCTCCCCGTGTTGGATTTGGAGTACCTTGGTGAGGTAACCTGACGTATAGTTAGTGCCCAGACAGGCAAGGTGATTTATTTAGTTTACGTACATGTGTATGCTTAAAAGTAGTTAATGATCTTTGATGTCCCGTGTTGTTCGGTTAAAAATAAAGAGTTGTTTAAACTTTTAACCCAGAAATATGCAAGTCTTTTATTGCCGACCGCACCACAAGCACACAGACCCGCGACACACCATAAATCTGTATACATATATTCATATTTTTCCCTTTTGTCTTTTTCTTGTTTAAACTAATAATGTCAAATATATAAACCAGAATTTTTTTATTTATAAAACTGAAATCAAACTAAACACAAACGCTAAATATTAAGCTAAACCCTGGTGCTAATCTAACGTCAAAAGTCCCAAACAGCCCAAAGTCAGTCAGGTGTTTAAGAAATCCAGAAAATCCATTTCACCCACTCTCCCCAGTTAACAATTACAGCTACGTTTGCACATATACACTAAGGAAAGCAGTTACATAAACCATATCAAATACTAACAAATACCACACAAAGATCAAGTTCAGCCTCACAAGCCCTACATTCTTAGATACCTACCAAAACAGCCCGGAAAGGAGATGATAGTCTAAAGCACATGAAAAGAAAAGCCCCTCCACAGAAGACAGGCTCTACCCGTGCCCAGCCTTAATCAGGTCACCTAGTATGTTTCTAACCACCTCATTCACAGGGGACATTTTCTATTGTTTCAATACTAAGCAATGTACATTCCACGTGTAGTACTCAACAAGCTGACTAGAAGTGCATCAGAGCCTACCACCTAAGCTTCTAAATGCCCCATAGGAGAGGCCTGCCAACAGTTGTGTGTAGTGTGGCAGGTACACAGTGACCCCACCAGCAGAATAGCAAGCACAGCTCTGGAGTATAATACATAATGTAACTCAGGATCAGTACAGAACAAGTAATGTATGTACACAATGATGCCACTAGCAGAATAGTGAGTGCAGCTCTGGAGTATAATACAGGTGTGGCTCAGGATCAGTACAGGATAAGTAATGTATGTAC
Organism: Bufo gargarizans; assembly: GCF_014858855.1. NCBI lineage: Eukaryota > Metazoa > Chordata > Amphibia > Anura > Bufonidae > Bufo > Bufo gargarizans. The sequence continues at coordinate 616,361,030 of NC_058081.1, read as the reverse complement.
ACAGTGACTCCACCAGCAGAATAGTGAGTGCAGCTCTGGAGTATAACACAGGATGCAACTTAGGATCAGTACAGAGTAAGTAATGTATGTACACAGTGACCCAACTATTTATACAAATTAATTCTATATGCACATGCTTTTATATATTGAATGCAGCAAATATTTGGTGAAAGAACTTTATTCTTCAGCCTCATCATAATTCATAACTCTATGGTTCTGGTCTTTGTATCTTGTCCAGAGCAGAATTCAGACGATGAGAGATATTATGAGACCCTGTCCAATATGCCAAAATCAATACATGCTGATTGACTCACAGTCCATTTTATCAGAAGCGATCTCTGAAGGCTTCCAGGGGAATCACAGCTCTATTGTTCATTGTTCCAGTAATAAGAGGCAGTGATACAAATTCCAGAGAAGCGCCATAAAAGAACCTAGCAGTTTCCTCATTGTTCCTGAGCCTTAGGATGATTCTTATAACTACAAAAACATTTCATTCCAGAGCCATGTGCCTGCCACTGCTGGAGGAAAATATCCAATTTCATTTGAAATTCCAAGGCTGATCTGTTGTCACTCGTCCCAGGCAAAATAAACTCCTGTCTGATTCCCCCTGATGGGTAACCAGCCCATGACCAGTTTATCTTGGAGTACAGTCAGTCAATGGGACCTGCATCACACACAGAAATAATACTCCTTTTATAGGAATGTACAGTTTGAAAGGTGTATTAGAAGAAGTAAAATGCTGAGGACAGTGAGAGGTCACATGCTGTATCCAGGTAGATCGGCACAGCCGTTTGTAAACAAAAACAGTGGCGGGAGGATTGGACCATCACCACAGAACAGCATTTGAGAAAACGGGGGGAAACGGGAGGAATTGGGTGGTTAGATCATGGTTTTAAATTTTAGGCAATTGTAGGGCCTGTCTGAGATATTTTTTTTTCTGGGATTACTATGGCATTTAAAATAAATAAATTATATATATATATATATATATATATATATATATATATATATATATATATATATATATATATATATATATATATATATATATATATATATATATATATATATATATATACACATATATATACACACACACACACACACACACACTTGCTTACTTCATGGGGGCATCTTTCAATTTGGATTCTCCTGACCCGTTTCCACCATGTAAAATAATCTGTGTTTTGTTTAGATCCTATATATAGCACTTCCAGTTGCTGCATCCAAGCAAACCCATGATGCACTGCTTCTCTGCCACAGCTCCAGCACCGCCTCCTACAATGCAGAGCTAGTTTAAAGATCCTCCCACCCAACTAGTCGCATAGACACTCCCCTAACTCTTCCTGCAACAATGGCCCAGCTAGTTTATAGCTACTCCCTCCCCCGCTAGTTACATAGACACTTCCCTGTCACCGCCCAGTTAGTTTATAGCACCTCCCGCCCAGCTGGCATTTTAGACACTGGTCTTAACACCTATATCTGGCGGTGATCCGCTGAAGTTAGACCAGGCGTGAGCAGTGAAAAGTCAGACTGTGGCACAAAAAACCTTTGCGCCACAAATAGACCTGATATAGGTGTATTTCTGGGTAGTAAATAACCCCCTACGTCCATAGACATCACAGGAAATAGGAAACAGCTGCATGGACATTTTAAAGGACGTTGACAAACTGCAAAACCCCATTTAAAGCTCTATTCATAAAGTCATAAGACTGAAAACCTTCTCCTCTGAAGTCCTGCTAATGCATAAGCAGAATCTGCTGAATGAGAGAGCTCTGAGACACGTAAAGGGAACCGGTACCAAGTTATAGCCCTATAAACCATTAGGACCGTGCTGTTGCACATGAGAATGCATCTACAAGCTAAAGTTATAAAAACTCCTGCTTTGTATGCCAATTAACCTTCAGGTGTCCTCTGGCCATTTCCAGTCCATGTATCATTGACCGACATAGATAATACTTCCTACGTCATTCAGAAGCCAAATCTTCCAATGTGTCGGGGTGAACCGACAGGCACATTGGGAGTTCCCTGCTGTGGGCATAGACATTCTACACATGCATTGGTCACCTAATCAACAAATGATAGGCTGGTTTTATAACTTTGCTTGTGACAGTGAGGTGGCAATGTTTTAGAAAGGAAAAACGTGGTAACAGATTCCCTGTTAGGCAGACTTTCCACTTCAGGTATTTGGTAAGTTATTTCCATCAGTTATTGTCAGCCAAAACCAGTAGTGAAGGCTACTCAAAGATGAGGCTCATCTAGTGGATCTGGCTTTGGCTCACAATAACTGAAGGAAATAATTGACCAAATAGCTGAAATGTGAACTCAGCCTTACCGGGGTTGTTTTCATCAGGACAACCTCTCCCTACATACCCTCGGTCGCTCAGACCGTCCCTTTCGGAGCCACAGTAGAAAGCAGACAAGCAGCAGCCCTTGCTCTGCCACATCTGGTCCATGTAGCTATTACTTGGTCAGCCATTAATTTCAATAGTTGCAAGTAATACTCGATTTCCTGCATATGGGTAATGTATAGTCCGCTGCATCATATCTAAGGGCAGCAAGTGATAATTCAGAGACTGCTGCCTTACAATGCAGTGTATCCCTATTTGATGGAGCATCATAGAAACATAGAATGTGTCGGCAGATCAGAACCATTTGGCCCATCTAGTCTGCCCAATATATCTGAATCCTATGAATAGCCCCGGCCCTATCTTATATGAAGGATGGCCTTATGCCTATCCCATGCATGCTTAAACTCCTTCACTGTATTTGCAGCTACCACTTCTGCAGAAAGGCTATTCCATGCATCCACTACCCTCTCAGTAAAGTAATACTTCCTTATATTACTTTTAAACCTTTGCCCCTCTAATTTAAAACTGTGTCCTCTTGTGGTAGTTTTTCTTCTTTTAAATATGCTCTCCTCCTTTACCGAGTTGATTCCCTTTATGTATTTAAAAGTTTCTATCATATCCCCTCGGTCTCTTCTTTCTTCCAAGCTATACATATTAAGGTCTTTTAACCTTTCCTGGTAAGTTTTATCCTGCAATCCATGGACCAGTTTAGTAGCTCTTCTCTGAACTCTCTCTAGAGTATCTATATCCTTCTGGAGATATGGCCTCCAGTACTGCGCACAATACTCCAAGTGAGGTCTCACTAGTGATCTGTACAGCGGCATAAGCACTTCACTCTTTCTACTGCTTATACCTCTCCCTATACATCCAAGCATTCTGCTTGCATTTCGTGCTGCTTTATTACATTGTCTTCCCACCTTTAAGTCTTCTGAAATAATTACTCCTAAATCCCTTTCCTCAGATACTGAGGTCAGGACTGTGTCGAATATTCTATATTCTGCCCTTGGGTTTTTACGCCCCAGGTGCATTATCTTGCACTTATCCACATTAAATTTCAGTTGCCAGAGTTCTGACCATTCTTCTAGTTTTCCTAAGTCCTTTTCCATTTGGCGTTTCCCTCCAGGAACATCAACCCTGTTACATATCTTTGTGTCATCAGCAAAAAGACAAACCTTACCATCGAGGCCTTTTGCAATGTCACTTATGAAGATATTAAACAAAATTGGTCCCAGTACAGATCCCTGTGGAATCCCACTGGTAACATGACCTTGTTTTGAATGTTCTCCATTGACTACAACCCTCTGTTGTCTGTCACTCAGCCACTGCCTAATCCACTCAACAATATGGGAGTCCATGCTCAATGACTGCAGTTTATTGATAAGTCTTCTATGTGGGACAGTGTCAAAAGCCTTACTAAAATCTAGATATGCGATGTCTACTGCACCTCCACCGTCTATTATTTTAGTCACCCAGTCAAAAAAATCTATAAGATTTGTTTGACATGATCTCCCTGAAGTAAACCCATGCTGTTTTTCATCTTGCAATCCATGGGATTTTAGATGTTCCACAATCCTATCCTTTAATAGGGTTTCCATTAATTTGCCTACTATTGATGTCAGACTCACTGGTCTATAGTTGCTCGATTCCTCCCTACTACCTTTCTTGTGAATGGGCACGACATTTGCCAATTTCCAATCTTCCGGGACGACTCCTGTTACTAATGATTGGTTAAATAAATCTGTTAACGGTTTTGCCAGCTCACCACTAAGCTCTTTTAATAATTTTGGGTGTATCTCATCAGGCCCCTGTGACTTATTTGTCTTCACTTTAGACAGCAAACTTAGAACATCTTCCTCTGTAAAGACACATGCATCAAACGATTTAATAGTCATCCTTTCTAGTGGAGGTCCTTCTCCTTTTTCTTTTGTAAAAACTGAACAGAAGTATTCATTAAGGCAGTCGGCTAGCCCTTTATTCTCTTCTACATACCTTCCGTCCTTTATTTTTAATTTAGTTATTCCTTGTTTTAATTTCCTTTTTTCATTTATATATCTGAAGAATGTCTTATCCCCTTTTTTCATAGACTGAGCTAGTTTTTCTTCTGCCTGCGCTTTAGAAGTTCTTATAACTTGCTTGGCTTCTTTCTGCCTAATCTTGTAGATTTCCTTATCTTCATTGCTCTGGGTTTTTTTATAATTACAAAATGCTAGCTTTTTATTTTTAATGATTTGGGCCACTTCTGCTGAGTACCACAGTGGTCTCTTCCTTTTTTTGCTTTTACTGACAAGTCTAATGCAATTTTCTGTTGCCTTCAATAATGCACCTTTTAAGTAGTCCCATTTCTCCTGGACTCCATGTAATCCGTTCCAGTCTGATAAGGACTCATTTATGACTAATTTCATTTTTGAAAAGTCTGTTTTTCTAAAATCTAAAACTTTTGTTTTTGTGTGGTGGGACTCTTTCACAGTTCTTATATTAAACCACACTGACTGGTGATCACTAGATCCCAAGGTTTCGCCTACAATGACATCATATACCGAATCCCCATTTGTGAATATCAAATCCAAAATGGCCTCCCTCCGGGTTGGCTCCTCAACCATTTGTTGTAGGGATAACCCCAGTAGGGAATTTAGAATATCTGTACTCCTGGTAGAACTTGCTATTTTGGTTTTCCAGTTTATATCTGGAAGATTGAAATCTCCCATAATGATAACTTCTCCTTTCATTGTCATTTTAGCTATTTCTTCAACTAGTAGATCATCTAGTTCTTTAACTTGATCAGGTGGTCTATATATCACACCTACACGAGTTACTGCATGATTAGCAAACTGCAACGTAACCCAAACTGACTCTATGTTGGCCTCACCAACTTGTATTAGGTTAGATTTAATGCTATCTTTCACATACAGGGCCACTCCTCCTCCTTTCTTGCCTTCTCTGTCTCTTCTGTATAAAAAGTACCCTGGTATGGTTATGTCCCAGTCATTTCTTTCATTAAACCATGTCTCCGTAACAGCCACTAAATCTACATTCTCAGATGCCATTATTGACCCAAGTTCATTGATTTTTTTACCTAAACTGCGAGCATTTGTAGAGAGGACTCTGAGCTTATCATTTCTTAACCTCTGTGCATCTGACCTGTTCTGGCATTGTTTCGGGGGGCAATTGGACTCTTTTATTTTCACTCTTTTGCCCCCCCTTCCTAGTTTAAATACTCTTTCGCAAATTCTTGGAGTTGTTCACTAAGTACATTTGTTCCTTTACGACACTACTCTCCCCTGCCTCTTGCTTGTGATGGTTTTCTCCTTGTCAGCTCATGCAAGCAGGACACAGGGGTGAGCAGTGTGAAGTACACTGAAGATTCTGTTAGCAGCACACAGATAGTATAGATAGTCAGTGTGAGTCAGGAGAGTCTTCGAATGCTGCAGCTAATTATATAGACTGTATGGGGAGGGAGATAAGACTGGACAGACTGAATAATCGCTCTTCTGCTCCCTTGGGCAGAAACGACACTTCAGCAGGACTCTTAACATTGAAAATATATAGAGAATAAGGGCAGGTGAGGAAGGGAGGTGTCTGAGGGGTGTGATAGAAGATGAGCCAACCATGTAGGTTATAGGAAGTCAGGCACCCAGGGGAGCCCACATTCTGGACTGGTGGTCAGACTGGGATCACAAAACTGCCCATGATGGGCTCAATATACAGGTCCTTCTAAAAAAAATTAGCATATTGTGATAAAGTTCATTATTTTCTGTAATGTACTGATAAACATTAGACTTTCATATATTTTAGATTCATTACACACAACTGAAAGTAGTTCAAGCCTTTTATTGTTTTAATATTGATGATTTTGGCATACAGCTCATGAAAACCCCAAATTCCTATCTAAAAAAATTAGCATATCATGAAAAGGTTCTCTAAACGAGCTATTAACCCAATTATCTGAATCAACTAATTAACTCTAAACACCTGCAAAAGATTCCTGAGGCTTTTAAAAACTCCCAGCCTGGTTCATTACTCAAAACCGCAATCATGGGTAAGACTGCCGACCTGACTGCTGTCCAGAAGGCCATCATTGACACCCTCAAGCAAGAGGGTAAGACACAGAAAGAAATTTCTGAACGAATAGGCTGTTCCCAGAGTGCTGTATCAAGGCACCTCAGTGGGAAGTCTGTGGGAAGGAAAAAGTGTGGCCGAAAACTCTGCACAACGAGAAGAGGTGACCGGCACTTCATGCTTCCATCGGCTGAAAAGCTTTATGGAGATGAAGATTTCATTTTTCAGCACGACCTGGCACCTGCTCACAGTGCCAAAACTACTGGTAAATGGTTTACTGACCATGGTATTACTGTGTTCAATTGGCCTGCCAACTCTCCTGACCTGAACCCCATAGAGAATCTGTGGGATATTGGGAAGAGAAAGTTGAGACGCAAGACCTAACACTCTGGATGAGCTTAAGGCCGCTATCGAAGCATCCTGGGCCTCCATAACACCTCAGCAGTGCCACAGGCTGATTGCCTCCATGCCACGCCGCATTGAAGCAGTCATTTCTGCAAAAGGATTCCCGACCAAGTATTGAGTGCATAACTGAACATAATTATTTGAAGGTTGACTATTTTTATATTAAAAACACTTCTTTTATTGGTCGGATGAAATATGCTAATTGTTTTAGATAGGAATTTTGGGTTTTCATGAGCTGTATGCCAAAATCATCAATATTAAAACAATAAAAGGCTTGAAACTACTTCAGTTGTGTGTAATGAATCTAAAATATATGAAAGTCTAATGTTTATCAGTACATTACAGAAAATAATGAACTTAATCACAATATGCTATTTTTTTTTTTTAGAAGGACCTGTATATGGGAGCAACTGAGCTTGGATGAAACCAGTTACACAGCTAGAATATGGGTGGGCAGTTAGCACTATGCATCCCAAAAATTTAGCTGGATTGCTACCATAGGCTGTTTGAACAACTTAGGTGATCCGATTACCTGTGGATGATATCGTCCAATATCAGTGAGCAGCTGGTGGATTAGACGTCCTACCAAAGGTCTGGGGGTATCTATTCTTGCAATGAGCTGTGGAATAACCTATGTGCATCAAACAGAACAAACATTTAGAAATTATTATATATAGTGAATATTTGCAATACATATCTGTGTATGCAATCTGCGCGTATCAGTGTATATATATTCATGTGTGTGCATATATATGTATATACCGGTGTGTACAAACAAGTAAACTCACTAGCATTCAGTCTCAACCCAGCATGTAATGTATACAATGATGACGTACAGTCACGTGGCTAGTAAACCGCTCATTAGAGTGTAATGCATTACAGAGGATGAATGCAATACGAGTTGAGTTTTAGGTTTCTTTATGGAAAACACATTCGGGCGCTGCCCGTCCTAACTTGTGTATGCGGTAATCAGCAAAATATTTCACTATCCAAATAAGCTTCTTAAAGGGAAAAGAATAAGGAGCAATGCTGTGGAGAGGACATCAGCACTGACCAGGAGGATCTTACCTGCAGCCATGTGTCTATCTGAATGGTTTTAATTCCCTCGACGAGAGCTTCATTCACATCAGGCCAGTGACCATAATCAAACCAGAGAGTAAGGACCCTGCAAGGGCAACACAACGAGCTTGTATCCATGCACTGTCACAAATTTGTCACTGAAGCCCTGGCATATACACCCTGTTCCATTCTGCAACCCATCTTCAGACACCCTATTAGAGCATACTGAGCCAACATAAGGGGCGGACTGGCCACAAACCCTACAGGGATACTTCCGGGTGGGCCAATGAGACCTCCTCATGGCCACCAGCCATGGCAACTAAAGTCAGCTAGCTTAATAGGGTTAAATCTAGTGACAGAATCAGTTTAACATCCTAAGGCAATTGAAGTAGGAGGACAAACCATGGCAGCTGGCGTTGGCCACCACACAGGGGCAGTTTTGGGGAAAATATCTGGTGCTGCGGGGACAGTATTTTGTGATGCACTGTGGGATTTGGCTCTGCTGGGGTTGTATAACGTGCCACAATATTGCATTGCTGGCCCCGCTACAAAATAGGGCCACTTATTTTTTTCAGGCCCACTTTAAGTTCCCAGTCCACCCATGGCTAACAGAAGGTAGGTGGTTGAAAGAGAGGTATCTGCAGATCATTTCACCCATAAAAGGCTCTTGTTTTAGGCACTTGAGCTTGTCTTTTGCCATTAGTAATTACTCACTGGTTTCAAGGGATCCGCAGTGGACCTGCCCTATGAGAAATTTTCATGCCAAATAGCTTTCGCAATCCCTTTTGACACTTTATGAAAAGAACCAGCAGGGTAGGGTCAAGTAGTAGAAGAGGCAGTGCTCTAGGGAGCTGCAAAGCATTGTGACTGGTACTATTACATCGGCACCAACATTGTTTATACTAGACCAGAAAAAGTGGTAGCACAGGTTCTAATATAGTGGTACTGTACCAATATGTTTTGCGCATCTATATGCATACTAATTTGGCTGCTAAAATATCCGGAGAGGAGACATATTGCTTAGGTTGTCCAGGAACCAGAGCAATGCAGTCAATTAGCTCCTTATCCATATTACTTCAGGTGTTGGCGTCCACTGAGTCCTAGTTTGTAGGTAGAGTCTCTTTCTACTGGACTGAGATTTCTCTGCTTCTCTCCCTGGACCATAATGAACAAGTTTCTGGAATTTTGGACCCAGAATCCAAAAAATATTTCTAATTTTCATCTTATTGCTCAGATTTGATTCACTTCACCAGCACAAAGGGTAAATTTTAGATCTCACTACAGACTTATTCAGTTGGCCGCTAGCATCTCTCATATCCTCTGTTTAATGCAGGAAATACTTGCTTCCCTATCATCCACGCTTTAATTTCACAGGGAAAACAAGACATTGCCCAAGAGGAAATTGTGCAGGGAAAGAAGGCAACGCTGGAGCCAAAGCTTAAGAAATGGCGCAGCTGCTGAGAGTCTTACCTCAAGGTGTCCTGCAGGTTGTTTCCCCGAGACAGAGAGATGGAGCGGAAAAAGCCTTGCACGGCTGGCACGGTGTATTGTAATAGCGTTTGAGAGATGTCCTGTGTGCAGAAAAAATAAATAAAAAAAATTACAAAACCACCCAAAATTATCAAGCATATCATAAAGGGAACCTGCCATTTTGAAAAAAATATAATTTTTCATTCAGGGCATTTTAACCACTTTTTACACTTTTGCACTACACTACTTTCACCGTTTATTGCTCGGTCATGCAACTTACCACCCAAATGAATTGTACCTCCTTTTCTTCTCACTAATAGAGCTTTCATTTGGTGGTATTTCATTGCTGCTGACATTTTTACATTTTTTGTTATTAATCGAAATTTAACAAAATTTTTGCAAACAAATGACATTTTTCACTTTCAGTTGTAAATTTTTTTAAAAAAAATGACATCTATATATAAATTTTTCCCTAAATGTATTGTTTGGGTAAAAGTTATAGCGTTTACAAACTATGGTACAAAAATGTGAATTTCCGCTTTTTGAAGCAGCTCTGACTTTCTGAGCACCTGTCATGTTTCCTGAGGTTCTACAATGCCCAGACAGTAGAAAAACCCCACAAATGACCCCATTTCGGAAAGTAGACACCCTAAGGTATTCACTGATGGGCATAGTGAGTTCATAGAACTTTTTATTTTTTGTCACAAGTTAGCGGAATATGATGAATTATTTTTTTTTTTCCTTACAAAGTCTCATATTCCACTAACTTGTGACAAAAAATAAAAAACTTCCATGAACTCACTATGCCCATCACGAAATACCTTGGGGTGTCTTCTTTCCAAAATGGGGTCACCTGTGGGGTAGTTATACTGCCCTGGCATTTTAGGGGCCCAAATGCGTGCAAAGTAGTTTGAAATGAAAATCTGTAAAGAAAATGGCCGGCGAAATCCGAAAGGTGCTCTTTGGAATGTGGGCCCCTTTGCCCACTTAGGCTGCAAAAAAAAAAAAAAAAGAAAAAAAGTCATACATGTGATATCGCCGTACTTAGGAGAAGTAGGGCAATGTGTTTTGGGGTGTCATTTTACATATACCCATGCTGGGTGAGAAATATCTTGGTCAAATGCCAACTTTGTATAAAAAAAATTGGAAAAGTTGTCTTTTGCCGAGATATTTCTCTCACCCAGCATGGGAATATGTAAAATGACACCCCAAAACATATTCCCCCAACTTCTCCTGAGTACGGCGATACCACATGTGTGACACTTTTGCAGCTCAAGTGGGCAAAGGGGCCCACATGCCAAAGAGCACCTTTCGGATTTCACCGGCCATTTTTTTTCAGATTTTGATTTCAAAGTACTTTGCACGCATTTGGGCCCCTAAAATGCCAGGGCAGTATAACTACCCCACAAGTGACCCCATTTTGGAAAGAAGACACCCCAAGGTATTCCGTGATGGGCATAGTGAGTTCATGGAAGTTTTTATTTTTTGTTACAAGTTAGTGGAATATGAGACTTTGTAAGAAAAAAATAAAATAAAATCATCATTTTCCGCTAACTTGTGACAAAAAATAAAAAATTCTAGGAAATCGCCATGCCCCTCACAGAATACCTTGGGGTGTCTTCTTTCCAAAATGGGGTCACCTGGCATTTTAGGGGCCCAAATGCGTGAGAAGTAGTTTGGAATCAAAATCTGTAAAAAATGCTCTGTGAAATCCGAAAGGTGCCCTTTGGAATGTGGGCCCCTTTGCCCACCTAGGCTGCAAAAAAGTGTCACACATGTGGTATCGCTGTACTCAGGAGAAGTTGGGGAATGTGCTTTGGGGTGTCTTTTTACATATACCCATGCTGGGTGAGAGAAATATCTCGGCAAAAGACAACTTTTCCCATTTTCTTTTTATACAAAGTTGGCATTTAACCAAGATATTTATCCTACCCAGCATGGGTATATGTAAAATGACACCCCAAAACACATTCCCCAACTTCTCCTGAGTACGGCGATACCACATGTGTGACACTTTTTTGCAGCCTAGATGCACAAAGGGGCACAAATTCCTTTTAGGAGGGCATTTTTAGACATTTGGATCCCAGACTTCTTCTCACGCTTTAGGGCCCCTAAAAAGCCAGGGCAGTATAAATACCCCACATGTGACCCCATTTTAGAAAGAAGACACCCCCAGGTATTCAATGAGGGGCATGGCGAGTTCTTAGAAGATTTTTTATTTTTTTTGGCACAAGTTAGCGGAAATTGATTTTGTTTTGTTTTTTCTCACAAAGTCTCTCTTTCCGCTAACTTGGGACAAAAATTTTAATCTTTCATGGACTCAATATTCCCCTCACTGAATACCTTGGGGTGTCTTCTTTCTGAAATGGGGTCACATGTGGGGTATTTATACTGCCCTGGCATTTTAGGGGCCCTAAAGCGTGAGAACAAGTCTGGAATATAAGTGTCTAAAAAATGTTATGCATTTGGATTCCGTGAGGGGTATGGTGAGTTCATGTGAGATTTTATTTTTTGACACAAGTTAGTGGAATATGAGACTTTGTAAGAAAAAAACAAAACAAAATGAATTTCCGCTAACTTGTGCCAAAAAAATGTCTGAATGGAGCCTTACAGGGGGGTGATCAATGACAGGGGGGTGATCAGGGAGTCTATATGGGCTGATCACCCCCCTGTAAGGCTCCATTCAGTATGTGTTTTGCGGATCCGATCCATAGATAAGTGGATCCGTAAAACACATAAGGGCGTCTGAATGGAGCCTTACAGGGGGGGTGATCAATGACAGGGGGGTGATCAGGGAGTCTATATGGGTGATCTGGGGTTAATAAGTGACAGGGGGGGGGGGGGTGTAGTGGTGTTTGGTGCTACTTTACTGAGCTACCCGTTTCCTCTGGTGGTCGATCCAAGCAAAAGGGACCACCAGGAGGACCAGGCAGCAGGTATATTAGACGCGGTTATCAAAACAGCGTCTAATATACCTGTTAGGGGTTAAAAAATAATAAATATATATAAAAATATATATATATATATATATATATATATATATATATATATATATATATATATATATATATATATATATATATATATATATATATATATATATATATATATATATATATATACACACACAGCCTGCCAGCTAACGATCGCCGCTGGCAGGCTGTAGATCCTGTCTTACCTTGCGATACTGTGAACGCGCGCGCGTTCACAGGAAGTCTCGCCTCTCGCGAGATGACGCACAGATGCGTCCAGGAGGAACGAATCGACCGCCTCCAGGACGCATCCGTGCGTTAGCTGGTCCGGAGGCGGTTAAAATTTGTTTTCGACCCATATCCCAGGTAGATACATTTGCACACTTATTCTGTGATGTACCACTAGATTTCTATAGTTTACATCTAAATCCACCTTCCATAAGGGAAGCTAAAGCAAATCAAGTGACCACTATGCGTTCTGGTTTTCAATTGGGACATTACATTCACGGTTTGGTTTACTGCAGCACCATGCACTCCAGCACTGTCACTTTAGCAGGTAGTCGTTCACACTTACGGGGAGAATTTACCTAGACAGGCAGCCTTAATTTAGTTTGCGGTGGCATGAGACACGCAAAAAGGATTAAGAGACACAATTATTGCGCCAGGTCTGCGCGCCAGAATCTGAAATGTACCCGAACTTAGAGCCGCCATAGATTTCAGGTGAAGCTTTCGGCAGAAATATAGTGCAAATCATTATAAATCTGTTGGGCGGCATGGGCCCCAACCACTTTCAACAAATGTGGGGATTCCCACATAAAAAGGACAAAAATGTGCAACAAAACTGGCGCAGAACTTTTAATAAATATCCCTCTCCCAGTTACAAAAGTAGCTATAAAATGTTTCTGGTACCTCTGATGGCTTCTTTTGCACAGGAGATTGTAAAGGGCTGTTCTCCCCGCTCTCTCCTTCGCTCTCATTTTCACTGGCCTCGGTGTTGGCACTAGCATTGCTCGGGTGACGGACCTTCTTTTCCTCCCGTGGTTGGTGATGGTGCTTGTAATGTAGCACAGCCTCAAAATTCATGACAGCCCAGGCATGCCAGGCCTGAGAAGAAAATACCAACATTAACATACTCGCACATATATTGCTACTACCGTTGGCATTCATTGACAAAATGCAGTGGTCTCACCTTGTACCAGTTGAGGTCATGTTCTGTGGCGGCACTGAAATACTCAAGCACATCGGGTATTGTGCACTCATTAATGCCTTCCAAGTTCAGCTGCCATTCCCCAAGCTTCAAGAAACACCTGCAAAATGTGGAAAGTGGGAAAAGGCTCAGGTTTGGAGAGTCAATTAGTAAGAGGCGGCAATTTACTGATCACTGGGTGTCTGATCCCTGGACCATCCACTGTTGGCTTCAACAAACTGGTCATGAACTCTTTGCACACGAAGCCTCTCTATGAAGAGAGTGCAGGCCCACTGAAGTACAAGGAGTTGAGCTGTAGTACTGTACAGGGTCAAAATCTGACAGGGTGCTGTCTTTCATCAGCATTTTGGTCTGTAAATTCTAGTGATCAGAGGGGTTAAAGCACATAAATTCCTTATGAGGTGTGAACCCCCTTATAAAACTCATGAGGTCCCACAAGTATTTTGGTTCAGGTGGTAGATTCAGTGTAATATAGCAACATGCCATTTTCTAGCCACTTCTGTAATATGTCAAAAACGTATAGCAGCTGCTTTCCATGAGATATTAAAAAGGGGTTGTGCGCGGTCAGGATATTGATAATTATTCTCAGAAAGGCCATGAATATCAGGTCAGACTCCCGCCACCCCCACCTATCAGCTGTCTAAAGGGGTTGGGGCACTTGAAGGAGCGTTGCATCCTCTTCCAATATTTATCTGCATGCAGTTTACCTTGTAGCAGCAGTGCCATGTCCCGTTCACGTGAATGGGACGAGCATTTATAATTACACTGCACCTCCGCTACAAGCTAGACAGCATGCAGTTACACATTGAAGAGGACACAGTGCTCGCACCAGTGCTGCGAACCTTTCAGCTGATTGATGGGGGTTTAACTCCTGGCACCCCCGCCGATCTGATATTCATGTCCTGTCAGAGCATAGATTATCAATATCCTGACAAGTTAATGAATCTAATACAAGAGACATTGACTTATTTAGTCATATTATCTCCTATATACTAGCAGGGAGACAAGGCATACACCGTACATCTTGTAGACATCACAGACTAGTGGGCCAATGAGGAGCTTACCTGGCCATAAGTTTCTGCAGCTCCTGCTTGTGCTGCGGGTCATCAGCCACATGCTGGGCCTGAAGTTGCACGTTGCTCACAAACTTCTGCATATCCTGGAAAGCTTCAATCTGCGTTTCACGAGGGGCATGTTGGAAGAACACAGAGGAAGCAAAATTCAAATGGACGAAGAAGAAAATAGAGCAGTAATAAAAGAAAACTGAAGCACTGAAAAGAACAGACTGAAGCAAGATATGAATTGTATCAATACAAGAATCAGTCAGAATTCCTTTTGTGCTTCAATTCACAATTTTTACAATCTCTGCTCGCTGTCAGCATATGGCAACATATTTGCTTACATCCGGCACCTAATTCTCACAGCTGAGGTTTTGCTACATTTGAATAGAGTCTAGACCAGGGGTACGGAAATGGCAGACCGCGGATGCCTGCTGAATATGATCGTGAAGCAGGGAGCCGTCAGCCATCTGCTTCACCATTACCCTGCCATCATTGGTTCAGCACTGGCAGGTGCGATGCAATGATGTCATCTCGACTGCCATGCTGAATCACAGACAGCAGAGGACAGCGACCTGCACCGCTCTGTACCGTCTGTGGCTCAGTGTGGCAGCCACGATGACCTCACTACAATCGCCCCTGCAGGCACTGATCCTCCAATTTGAAGCAGGAATCTGATGGAAGGGAACATGGGGTAGGTGACTATTTTGGAGGCAACACTCCAGGGAGGACACAGGGGACCATCTCTGCACTCTTTGTTAGAGGACTCCTAAGAGGACATCACTGTGAGGCAGCACATAAGAGGACATCACTGTGTCTGGGGGCCCCATTCTGTCAAGGGGCACATTAATATGTGGGATGCCTCTTAAGGAAACATCATACTGTGTGGGGTCACTTAGAGGGCATCACGTTCTTAGGGGGAAATTTGCAGGAGTCTCATTTTGTGTGGGAGGCACTTAATGAATTATCCTGCCTTGACGGGGGCACTTAGGGAACATCCAACCGTGAAGGGGCCACTTAGGAACATTATACTAGATGGGGTGCACTAAGGGAGGATAATACCATGTGGTGGGCATCACTTGTCAAGGGGGTGCACTAATGGGCATCACTATTGCGAAGTGGCATTAAGGGTACATTCTTATTGTGTTGAGGCACTAAAGGGATTGAGTGGGATAAAACCCCTAGCTTTTTTTTTTTTTTTTAAAAACACTTGCCGCAGTGTTATGTGCCACTGGTGTTGTCCCTCCTTACATTTTTTTTTTCCTTGCAGCTTGTACCTTCACCCGACAGCAGACCCAGGTATGAGGACCTTTACAAAAAGTACTTGAGTACCCCGGGACAAGACCATCCTCTTTAAACTAAGCACATGAGCAGCACACATCTCTCTCCTGTCTTCATAGGGTGTATCAGCCGGCAGTCAAGACTGTTTAGCTAGAGGATAGTATAAACTGGACACAACCAGGGGCATAGCTATTGGGGAAGCGACTGCTCTGGGGCACAAATTCAGAAGGGGCCCACCCAGGAGGAGGATTAAAAATTATTTTTATTGTCAGGGCCCCCTCAACAATATTATACAATGAGATAATATACAGTGACAGTATATGCCATGCCTGGCCTGGCCCGAGAGAGTAATCTTGAGCCACAGAAACAGGGGTTGCACAGGAGGAGAGGGTTTCAAAGAAACTGCTAGGTGAGGGGCCCATTAAAAAAAAAAAAGTTCACTGCAGGGCCCAGTAATTTCTAGTTACACCACTGGATGCATCTTTAGTAAACTTTCAGCAGTGAGACATATTAGGTCTGTACATGTTTACTTTAATAAGGTAATTTAGAATTGGGGGACGAAGAGGTCTGGCAGGACCCATTTTGCTTCCTTTTCCAGGATTAGCCCTCATGCACACGACGGTATGTATTGTGTGGTCTGCAAATTGCAAATCCTCAAAATACAGATACCGCCATGCGCATGCCAGATTTTCCTAATAGAACTGTCTCCAAAATGGACAAGAACAGGACGTGTTCTATAATTTTCAAAACGTCACAAGGAGACGAACAGCACATGGATGACATTAGTGTGCCGTTTTGAAGACCCATAGAAATGAACGGGTCAACATACGATCAACAAAAAATGCAGATCGGATGCGGACACAAATTACAGATGTGTGCATGAGACCTTAGTGGGTGGGGAGATAAGAGTCTGGAAGGTGGTAACAGTTGTGAAGACAGCTTGGAACAAATAGTGGGTTGTATAGAGTACAGATAAGGTTACTTTTTGGCTTTCCGTTTGGGAGAGCCGTTATGGGCTCTCACAAGCGGTCCAAGACGTATCAGTTTTGCCCTAATGCATTCTGAATAGAAAAGTATCTGCTCAGAATGCATCAGTTTGCCTCCGCTCAGTCACCATTCCGCTCTGGAGGCGGACACCAAAACGCTGCCTGCAGCGTTTTTCTGTCCGTCCTGGCATGTGGAGCGAGTCAAAGTAAGTCAATGGGGACGGATCCGTTTTCTCTGACAAAATAGAAAACAGATCCGTCCCCCATTGACTTTTAATGGAGTTCATGACAGGTCCGTCCTGGCTATACAAGACATAATACAACCGGATCCGTTCTAGTGTGAAAGTAGCCTAAGATTCATGAAGAAAAATGTAATTGAGCAGAAAGACAGTTATTGGTTAAAAGGGACCAAAATACACCTGATCGTTGGGTGGGAGCCTTGGTCAGATATTGCACTGGATTCCAAAGTGCTTCAAGCTAAGTCTGAAGAGACTTAAATGCTTTATAAAGAAAGGGAATTTTTTGTACCCAAGTCTCAACTGATCAAATCAGGACCTCAAAGTCCATGTGTAAGACTGAGGTATGTACACAATAAAAACCTCATCACATATACAAGACTGAACAGCTCTCCTTGCTTCCATATATCTGCTTTTCTCATTGCACATGATGTCCCGACTACTCAATGGCATGACTCCCAGACAGCTAAAGAAAACAGACTTTCAGGAACTCTTGAGTCACTTTCAGCCTGTGTGATCAGAGCTCTGCAGAAGCCCACATTACACAACACGGATACACTGTCAGTACCTTTCGCGTTCTCTTCCACACGTACTTCATGTAGGCGTAGGTGACTTGTGGGTGAGCTGTAGGTAAGGGCTGGTCACTTTCCAGAGCTGGGTCCACTCCAAGTAACATCACTAACGTCTTATGAGAAAGGGCCTAAGGATTACAGAGACAGGACACGGTTATAGACTGTGGTGCCAACCTATGGCCAGTTATCTTTTATTTTAAGTGAACTAGTGCTCCGGCGATGAGCTGATCGAAAGACAGTCTGATCCCATGTGGCTCAAGAGCTAAGCCCAAATTAAGTATTAAACTAGGATAACAGAGCAGGTTTCAAACAGCCAACCCACCTTTTCAAGCCTTTGAGGGCATAGCTAACTTTATAAATGAATATGATACCTGGATTCAAACTCCAGCTCACAAGTAGACTAAAAAAGGATTCTTTCACAGTTTTCAGACAGAGGAATCCATTGCCTCTGAATGTAATAAAAACCCTGGCCCTCCTGACATGTCTGTTTCAGTAAATACCTCCACATGAAATAACTATTCTATAGCAACTTTCCTTTGAACCCCACATTGTGACGTTCCTCTATTATGCGTCCTGGAAATCAAAATCTGCTTTGTGTCGATCTCTCAGCCATCTCTCCTGGAACTGGATGAATAATTTTACAGCTGGGTGTTCTCATGCTACATACCAGCACAAATTGGACAGTACAAGGGCTCCTGCACAGGACCCCATTTTTTACTGCTCGGATGCGGACCTATTCACTTCTATGTAGCCGCAAAAGATGCGAACAGCACTCCGTGTGTTGTCCGCATCCGTTGCTACCTTCCGCAGCCCCGCAAGAAAATAGGACATGATAGGGTGGGACAATCCATTCTGAAAAATGCGGAAAGCACACAGGTGGTATCAGTGTTTTGCAGATCCGCAAACACGGTATGAGCGTGTGCATGAGGCCTTAGACTGTAGGAACACACCTATTGACAGGGGGAATGGTAACTCCCAGTTGTCAAATTACTCATCAGGAGGAACACCAGAGGATTGGCACAAAGCAGAGCTTGAGCTAACAGGGACCCGCAGCACAGTGAAACAGTGCATGCAACCGTTAAAACGGAAAGAAATTCCAATCTGACTCCAGCATGTTTAATGACTCCTAAACAAAGTATAAGGACATTGTATGTTTTTCCACCGCAGCTGCTGCCCTGACAGGACAAGTTCAATTTGATGTACTTGAGGGAAACGAGAGGATGACGCTTGATTATTTTGCAGACTAGTAATGTTCTGTGGACACGGCTCCTTGCTTTGCTGAATGACGGATGTAAAACAGACAAATAAACGGAAGGTGAAGGCTCGGGGACATGCTCTCACCAGGCGGCCGCTCTTGCTGCAGAGACTTGCATACTTCAGCCAAGTCCTCATGTCTTCATGAGGACTGACCACAAGAGACTGAACCATCAAAATCTTCTGCCAGTCCTCAACGATGCGCTGACAGCCCTGCGACAGAAGACACGCATCACTTTGCTAATACTTCAGATACTTTGTAATCTATGTAACAATCTAGAATTAAGGATAATACTGTCCTATAATGTTATAAAAACTCTGCTTTGTCCCCCAAAGTGTGCAGCCAAGTCTGAATTAATGAGAATATCCTATTATAGACATGCCTATTCAATGAATCAATTAAAGGTGGGAATGACGTTAGTACTGGTTCACCGGAATAATGCACCTTCCAGAAGCCAGAACTTGTTGGCAATGGCTCCCCTTCTGGCTGTACATTGCTCTGCATTTACCAGATGTCAATACTTGCAGGACACTCGGCCAGTAACTCCCACCCCTACCACAAGTCGTCTGTACACAGTATGTCCCAGTCATTCCAAGTCTGCCTGCATGTGTCATGGGTGTGTCTGCGTGCCAGTATATGCCTGTCTGGCTGCAGAAGGTGAGAAATACCTGCTCCCCCCTCCACACCTAATAAAGATCTGTCCCGACGCTACGGGGTTTATAAGAAATGTGGATGGGAAGAATGTCCCAAGAATGTTCTTGAGGGCGAGAGACTTGTAAACAGAGGTATTAATAGAAATCTCTTTTCCTCTTCACACCCTTATCTTCCGTGTAAAGTACAAAACGTAAGGAAGAAAAATGAGTAAAAAGTGATTGTCTTAAAAGAGAAGTGACGGTCGTTGTGGCCCGGCAGTAAAGCACGGCTCACCTGCAGCCGATCCCACCAGGTCTGACGAATAATCTCCCTCCGCTCAGGTACAAGTTTATACTGGATGACCTCTTCTAGCTCAGACAGCATCTGACAGGTGACCATGGCCTGTAAAGAAAATGTGATATCACTCTAGCAAAAGATACAACCAAGCCATCTGATGTATAATTGATAGAGGGAAGAATGTTTGCATGCTCAAGTTCTTGGGGCAACTCACGTTCGTATGCCCTACAAAAGCATACAGAGTTAGGGCTCGTTCACACAACCGTGCAGTTTTTTGTGGTCCACAAATTGCGGATCCGCAGAAAACGGATTCTGCCCGTGTCCTTCCACAATTTGCGGAACGGAACAGGAGGCCCATTATAGAAATGCCTATTCTCGTCCTTAAAACTGAATAGGACAGGACTCCTCATTTTTGCGGGGCCATGGAACTGGGCACTCTGTGTGCTGTCCGCATCTTTTGCGGACCCGCTGAAATGAATATGTTCGTGTGAATGAGCCCTTAGGGGTATTCCCCGGCTCAGGAGCCCAGATCACTTAGATGTAATGGAGAGCTGCTGTAAACAGCACCTCCGCTCTGGAGGACTCAGCACAACTAAGTATTATATTGTCACCCATTGATTTCATTTGACACCATGTAATAACCACATTTCTCCTTCAATGGCTTGTCCCATTGAGAAGACCTGATCGCTAATGGCTCCTCAGTTACAAAAGTAAACAATTCCATGCATTTACAATGTGGCAGATGCCAAAACATTTGACAACAACTTCTGCCATCAACAGTTGTCAAAGAAAGGCAGCAATAACATATCGCAAGCATACTTACCCCATAGGCACGGCTATAGCTCTCTCCAGCCATTGCGGTCAGCTCTGCATCAAGCATGTCTCTGGCTCTATCAATACACTGTGAAACATAGAAAAGCTCAATAGTGTTCCTGCAAAGCACAGAATTATCTGGACAGATTGGAGGCTTGGGCAGATAAGTGGCAGATGAGGTTAAACACTGATAAATGTAAAGTTATGCACATGGGAAGGAATAATGCAAGTCAACCGTACATACTAAATGGTAAAACACTGGGTAACACTGACATGGAAAAGGATCTAGGAATTTTAATAAACAGCAAACTAAGCTGCAAAAACCAGTGTCAGGCAGCTGCTGCCAAGGCCAACAAGATAATGGGTTGCATCAGAAGGGGCATAGATGCCCGTGATAAGAACATAGTCCTACCACTTTAAAAATCGCTAGTCAGACCACACATGGAGTACTGTGTACAGTTCTGGGCTCCTGTAAACAAGGCAGACATAGCAGAGCTGGAGAAGGTCCAGAGGAGGGCATCTAAAGTAATAACTGGAATAGGGCAACTACAGTACCCTGAAAGATTATCAAAATTAGGGTTATTCAGTTTAGAAAAAAGACGACTGAGGGGAGAACTAATTAATATGTATAAATATATCAGGGGTCAGTACAGAGATCTATCCCATCAGCTATTTATCCCCAGGACTGTGACGAGGGGACATCCTCTGCGTCTGGCGGAAAGAAGGTTTGTACACAAACATAGAAAAGGATTCTTTACGGTAAGAGCAGTGAGACGATGGAACTCTCTGCCTGAGGAGGTGGTGATGGTGAGTACAATAAAGGAATTCAAGAGGGGCCTGGATGTATTTCTGGAGCTTAATAATATTACAGGATATAGCTACTAGAGAGGGGTCGTTGATCCAGGGAGTTATTCTGATTGCCTGATTGGAGTCGGGAAGGAATTTTTTATTCCCCTAAAGTGGAGAAAATTGGCTTCTACCTCACAGGGTTTTTTTTTTTTGCCTTCCTCTGGATCAACTTGCAGGATAACAGGCCGAACTGGATGGACAAATGTCTTTTTTTGGCTTTATGTACTATGTTACCTACTTGCTGGGCAAGCGAGAAGAGATCCTGGTGGAGAGCTAGCACAGCCCTATAAAAGGCTCCATCGTGGGTATCTCTGGGGATCAGGCAGGTGTACTTCTCCATACTATCCCATTGTTCTGAAAAGAGAATACAAAGGTTGAACTACTACCTCCATTATGTCTCATCATCCACAAGCTCCTTACTAAACAGAGGCTATAAAAGAGGGACCACCACAAGCCCTGGGAATGAGGAGGCTAGGTCCATGGAGAAGATGTAGTCAATGCACAGGTCACTCTCCATTATAGTGTATAGGATACACCAAAAATCTCAGCCAGGAAATTAGAACCCCCAATCTTATCCCAAAAAGAGGGTCTTTTTAGCCTCCATCGCGTCAGCATCTTAATGGATACAGTTTGATGACAACACTATTCCTTACTGAGACAACCGTACTGCACAGTATATGCATTTTTCTCAAATGGGTGTCTATGGGTGACAGAAGCAATCAGCGGCATCCATTAAATGCATACCTCCGAAATCCTTCAGACCGAAACCTAGTACTAATACTGCAGTGCAGAAAGAGCTTACATTATTGGCGGTATTGTACAGAGTCTGGTCTATCATTACATTTAACACCAGACATTACATATGATGAATTTGTGTCATTTATATGTTTAAAATTTCACGGAATAAGGAATTTGCACATTACCAGAGCTTCGTGTACAATCCTCTCTGCACAATCTACTATAAACAGGCGTCTGCGGCACCTTCTGACAGCAAATCCTATACCTGCGACACCCCAAGGCCCACTGTGAGAAGTGCTAATGTACTTAGGAAACATTTAGTAAATACAACCTCATTGTATGTCACATTATAACCCGTCCCTGACTGATGAGTAGTCTTAGGAACGAAAGGCATTTCCATTTGTTTCCCATTTGGGGCATAATTACATTGTCTCCAAATCAAGGAACGTGGCAGAAGATGGATGGGAATGGCGCAGCATACAGCAGCTGATTAGGGTGCTGAGGGATACAGGATTGGGGGCAGACTGAGTGATATAGTGATAAATGTTACATTTTCTAATTAGTGTTTAGTGGAAGCTGTTTGATGCAGTGGATACAGAACAAATAAACGGCAATTTAGGCAGCAATTACGTCATTGGAAGTGATGGGCAAAGACGTGGAGACTGGTCATTAGGAGGCACTTGGAAAGCAGCGGCTGATGTTTGCTCTGGGCTAGGAGGTCTACTCCGTGACACACTGCACTGGATCAATACCACAGCTGCTCACGTGTGAGGACTGCAGACATGACAGCATTCCTGCTTTACATTTACCAGACATCTTACCTAATCCCCATGCTGCCGCAGCTGCCATTCTGGCCATCTTAGCGCGGGCATCCTCACTGACGTTAAGCCAATTCTCACAGCACTGCTGATGAAGTTGTCCCCTGCAGGGAATAAAAGAAGGTTTGAAAAACAGAATAAGGGTCCAGGCTCACTGACAGTTACCAAAGCTTGTCCTTAGTAATCAGTTTCGCACATTAGACTTCTTAAGATGCACAAAGGACACAAAAAATATCCATAGGCCCTCATTCACACACGGGAGGCCCTTAGTGATCCCTTTGGCCTCCGTTGGGCTGGTATTTGAGAGTGTACCTTTTATCTACGTTCTATTCCAGAGGTGTCCAGTATAAATAAAAAAAGCCCCATAAATGCACATTAACAATCTGAAATCCTATGCTGGGATATGATGAATTGAAGTTATGGGCCCAAAGCCTGTGGCTGCACTTCTAAGATATTCCAAAAACAATGTCTCCTCCCAAGTTCCATCGGATACAGCATTGTGATGGAGACCTTGTGTTGATCTCAATCATTAAATACACAGAAGTTCCCAGATACACATACATAATGGCTGCCAGGTAGAACCTAGACCACGTGTCAAATGCAAGGCCAGCAACCTAGTTTTTTGTGGCCTGCCAGTGTTATGGACGGCTGATGGCAAATAAGTGTAATAGTGCCGCGGTAGAGTGACCCCTATGAGCAGAGCGCTGTGGCAACGTAGTCACTTCCCCCATGTATATGTACACCCACCAATTCCGGCCGCCCCGCAATCACAGCACGCCTCGGCTCCACACTACATAGTGGTAGCAGAGTCGGGGGCGATGAGTCAACGTGATTGCTGAGAGGCTGGGACAGGATTGGTGATCACAGATCATTTCTGGGTGCCGTATTTTTTGTGAGCCCGTGGTGGTAAATACAACTGGTGGCAGCAGGCACACTGGAGGCAATATGGCAGCAGGCTCTCTGAAGGGCGGTGTTGCAACAGGATCTTTTTGGGGGGAGGGGTAGCTATGAGACAGCAGGTTTTCTGGGAGGGAACTCATGTAAACATTGGCCTCATGGTTGCCTTCAACGGGCTATAAAATGTAACTATGCCTAACTGGCAGTTACATTTATACAGTCGCAGAATTACTAACAGCCCTTTCAGACAACCATAAGGCCCCATTCACATGTCCGCAAAAGGGTCTGCTCCCGTTCCGCAATTTTGAGGAACAGGTGCGGGGGCGTATTCATTTTCTATGGCCCCGGACGTGAAGCAGAGAGCACACCATGTGCTCTCAGCTTCCGCATTTGCGGAGCGCGGCCCCGAACCTCCGGATAGCAGCTGCGGACAAGAATAGGCATTTCTATGGGGGGTGTCGGCCGGTTGTGTTGCGTATCCGCAACACACCACGGACGTGTGAATGGACCCTAAGGCCTATGTGGCCCTTGATAAAAATGAGTTTGACACCACTGATCTAGACAGTTGCATTGGGGGATTTAGATTGCTTTCAGTAGTACAGGCTTCGGTCAGCCTGACAACACTAGTGCATATAGTGTAACTCAACGCAAGTAAAATGGACAATGGTCCTCCGGATACAAAATACATATAACTCGAGAAGGCCTTCTATAAATTCCAAGATCACCGCTCAAACACCCAAGCACCTATGCCAACAAAACACTTAAATACACAGAAGTCTCAAAGTAAGAGACATGTTTACGTATGGAGACAAAACCCTTCACAAAAAGGTCAACAAGGCAGAACGTGTAGGATTAAAGGCTTTAGGCCATGTATTCTTTATCCTTATGACCGTTATCATTGCCGGCTCTTGGTTGACACCTGCCCGGGATAGCAGCACCCAATTGAAGCCAAAGCTGTTCATTTTAGGAAGCACCCAGTGTTGCATTAATTTTTCACCAAGATCTTGCATTGATGATGGTAGAGTCTGACTGCTGCACAAAACCTTCTCCAGCACATACCAAAGATTCTTAATGGGGTTAAGGTCTGAACTCTGTGGTGGCCAATCCATGTGTGAAAATGATGTCTCATGCTCCCTGAACCTCTCTTTCACAATTTGAGCCCGATGAATCCTGGCATTGTCATCCTGGAATATGCCCGTGCCATCAGGGAAGAAAAAAAAATCCATTGATGGAATAACCTGGTCATTCAGTATGTTCAGGTAGTCAGCTGACCTCATTCTTGGAGAACATACTGTTGCTGAACCTAGACCTGACCAAGTGCAGCAACCCCAGATCATAGCACTGCCCCCACAGGCTTGTACAGTAGGCACTAGGCATGATGGGTGCATCACTTCATCTGCCTCTCTTCTTACTCTGATGCGCCCTCACTCTGGAACAGGGTAAATCTGGACTCAGACCAATCTTTATGCTCCCTAGCAAATTGAAGCCTTTTTTTTTCTGGTTAGCCTGACTGATTAGTGGTTTTCTTTCAGCTACACAGCTGTTCAGTCCCAATCCCTTGAGTTCCCTTCACATTGTGTGGAAATGCCCTTACTTTCACCATTAAACATAGCCCTGAGTTCTACTGTTTTTCTTTGATTTGATGATTTCACCAAAGGTTTAAGTGATCGCCGATTACGATTATTCAGGATTTTTTTCCCGCCACATTTCCTCCTCGAATAAGATGGGTCTCCGCTATGCTTCCGGATTTTAATAACACGCTGGACAGTTCTTAACCCAATTTTAGTAGTTTCTGCAATCTCCTTAGATGTTTTCTCTGCTTGATGCATGCCAATGATTTGTCCCTTCTCAAAACAGACCAACATCTTTTCTACGACCACGAGATGTGTCTTTCGACATGGTTGTTTAAGAAATGAGAAGCAACTTATTGCACCAGTTGGGGTTAAATAACTTATTGCTAGCTGAAAGATAATTGCCCAAGCAATAATTATCCAATAGGAGGCTCATAACTATTTGCTTATAGTTAAATCCAAGTGGAGACTTTTTTGGACAGGCAGTGTATATTCCTTCACTGGTCTTACAAGGAGAGAAAATTATGAAAGACAGAAATCTCTTCTCCATATCTGACAGGCGCCCCAACAGGAACACCTGCTCCGGATTTACGGTAGGAACAACATCAGCGCTCTTAAAGTAATTTTCCTGTCACAGGGTCCTTTATACCAAGAACTGCCACGTTAATCCTCCAGATTGAGAAAGAGAAATAAAGAATTAAAAAAAAAGGTAGAAAAACTTCTCCTCGCATTCTTCATTCCCCCCAGGTCACAATGTTTTTCTTGGCTGTGCTTAGATGTACTCTCCCGTTTAATTGACTGCCCCGTAGGTTGCCATGGCGATTCTATTAACAATGAATGTGCTCTAGATCCTGTGTCAACATTTCGGCTGACTCCATCAGGCAAGTATTTTCCTATACCCCACCACACTTGCACTTCCTCTCCCTCGTCATCCCCTCACGGTCAGAATGTTGATGGTAAAGTGATCTGTCTTTATGGAGGCAGGCTCCATGCTGTGTCTCGATGCTATACCATTATTATATAAGATTACTTCCAAGGCAGGAGGGAGCTGTGCGCAAGTCATATTCTGCTTATATAGTCACTGAAACAGCTTTGGGAGGGTTATGTTTTAAAAGGAATTTTTCAGGAAAAATATAAAAAATGTAATCCCAAATTTTGTATTATTTTTTTTTTATTGTAAATACTCCTTGAATTGCTCCTTTTTAGAAGAATGGAGATGGGTCAGATGATTCCCTCGGGCCAATCAAGTAGAGGATCTGAAATTTTAGGCTTTGTTTGCATGTTGGGGGATGTAAAGCCTCTTTGCGCAACTGTGGCAAAAACAGCAAAACCACTGCAATGTATAAAACCAGCCTCACCACACAAGTTATGTATCCTTATGTAAAGGTCACTAGACTACCTCTGTTACACACACCTAACTTGGCAATCTCACGTCCAGGATCATTTTATGGATCCTTAATACAGCACCCGTATGGATTCAACACTGAAATCTATGGGGGCCACTGACCCTCCTAGGGAAAACCCACACAGAGGTTTCTTCTCCCAGATTCATATGGAAATCATGAGGGGGAAAAAAAATTTTTATGCTCCATCACATGTTGAATTATGGAGCTATTCCTGTCTTGTAGCTATAATGGGTCTTTCAAGATTTTGTAAAACTTGACACACAGCAGGGGACTATATTAAATAAGAAAAACCATGGGCAGGAATAAGAGGGCGATTCTATTGCTGATATACTTTTAACTTTAACACGTTTAGGAGTATAAATAAAACCCTTTAGATGCAACTCTGTTGATGGTGCTTTACTATCTATGTGCCTTTCTGATACTTCACAGAGTAACTTACCCGGAGGGACAGCGTCTTGTGTGAAAATTGGTGCTCCTTTTCCTGGGTCTGCCACATACCCATGACCTGAACATAGGCGAAATCCTTGCTAAAAATGGAGAAGCAGCGCGGTCCTACATAAACATATATATTGGGAAATGAAGTGAATGGAGTAAGGACATTTAAAACGAGGGTCAGGTTTTATTTTTTAATATTTTATTTTAAGCAGTGACGTACCACCACATGGCTAATCTTCAGAATGTAAAAGTCCACTACAGAAATTGATACCAGGTATTCCTATGTGGAAAAACTTTGTGGCATGGCACATACATAGAGTAAGGTTCTGGCACATGGCACAACCACTTGACGCCCCCAGTGTTAATTAACTCTGGGAGCAACAGATCATTACTTACCTGGGCTTGTGGCCGTGAGGGCTCAGGCGGTCCACCGGAAAACTTCCCTGTAGAGAGTCTAGGGCCAATCCATCACTGCTCTTGTGTCAGCAGAATCTCCACCTACTGTCCCTATTCCAAGTTTTAAATTGCTGCCCTGCTTGTTCAGTGCCTGTACAAGCACTCTTTGGGAAGTTGGTGTATATTGTCCTCTTGGCTTGGAAAAGAAATGGAAGACTGTGCTCCTCCCCTGAGCATCAGACAACAAAATGCAGGCACAAGTTAGTGCCCAAATACTGGCATCATTGGTATTTACAGCCCAGCAAAATGTAAGCAGAACCAAAAAGTATGGATAAAATAGAGAATACACCTAAGTACAGGCAAAACATTCCATCTTTATTCCATAACCGACAAAAACAAGGAATAAAATAACTAAAAATCACAAATATGAGATGTAAAATAGGTACTCATGTATTTATGCGATTTTATTCCTTGCATTTGTTTGTACTTGTCAATTATGGAATAAAGATTATATTTTTTCCTATACTTAGGTGTACTCATTTTATCTATACCTCTTGATTCTGCTTACATTTGGCTGTGTTTGTTGGCTTGGTTGTGAGCACCCTTTTCATGTCTTGGTGGTGCCTACCCATTCCCTATTTCATCGGGATATACAGCATTTCATTAGACATGCTGTAGGGTGGAGATGTGTGGCCATAACATGGACGATAAAATGTGGCTACCTTACAATTGTCTAAATGAGGTCTTAGCCCTCCAGCAAACTTAGGAGTCACAGGACACTTCCCAGGAATGTACCCGATTCTAAAAAACACAAGGTCAAGTACTGTTTTTTTTTTCTTGCCCTTTGAAAGATCATTTCGCGAGTCCAACTGCACCCCTAGCTTAGCTTTTATAGAACACTGTACATATGGCTGTAATTTATAGGATCTCCCTCTAGCGTTAGGTTCCCCTTCATCTTCACTTTTCTCCCTCATCACTGTAAAATATCCAGTCTGCAAAACACCACAAACGCCATCCGAAGCGGCTGCTGCTCTTTGCCAATATTGTTCATTTGCGATGGAGCGTTACATACTTTTCCACTTGTGTCCCATATACCGCTTAGTCGTGGAAACTTTGAGTACAGAGAGTGCAGTCTGACAGCGAGAAGACATTGATGGGAAATACAGGACGAAATAAAAATGTTGTCTATAAGTTTCATATTTATACACGAGCGGTTTCCTGGTCAAAGACTTCCCCGGGCGCCAGTGTCTGGGATTCGGGTAGAGAAGCTTATCGAAGACGACAGCCAGAGTTATGTAAACTGTCTCCACATTGGGCTGATTTATCCACTCGTCTTTCTCCTCTCCTGTGGTCCTCAGATGACTTGTAAACGCTTCATGTAGAACATATGGTAAACATTTCCTGACCAGCATTAGACCAGTAATAGGGCAAGCACACTGGATATCACTTCAGGTGGAGCTGGAATTGAAGATCCTCAAAAATTACTTGGTAAATATAAGCCCCTGGCTTGTCGTCCTCTTGTCAAGTTCATAAAAAGTTCTTAAGTTATCGCCCACTAGATCCTCATTTGTAAAGTTACACAGTAAGGCTACTTTCACACTAGCGTTCGATCGGATCCGTTCTGAACGGATCCGATCATAATAATGCAGACGGAGGCTCCGTTCAGTACGGATCCGTCTGCATTATTTTAGCATAAAAACAGCTAAGTGTGAAAATAGCCTCGTACGGATCAGTCCAGACTTTCAATGTAAAGTCAATGGGGGACGGATCCGCCTGAAGATTGAGCCATATTGTGGCATCTTCAAACTGATCCGTCCCCATTGACTTACATTGTAAGTCTGGACGGATCCGCACGGCCAGGCGGACACCCGAACGCTGCAAGCAGCGTTCAGCTGTCCGCCTGTCCGTGCGGAGGCGAGCGGAGCGGAGGCTGAACGCCGCCAGACTGATGCAGTCTGAGCGGATCCGCTCCATTCAGACTGCATCAGGGCTGGACGGCTGCGTTCGGGTCCGCTCGTGAGCCCCTTCAAACGGAGCTCACGAGCGGACAGCCGAACGCTAGTGTGAAAGTAGCCTAAGTAGTATGGAGTATACAGCACCAACCTGTACAGATAGTGTCACCATTCACGTTGGTGTCCTTCATCGGGACAGGAACTATTTAAATTCCCAAACATACACATTTCCACAAGAAACCATTCATCCATTAGTGTATTTTGGGGGGTCTAGAGATCTTGTCCTGGCCAGAATGAAACGGACAATAGTGCCAACCACTGTCATGAACTCCGGTGGGCCAGACTTACCTTAGATATAACAATGGGAGTGCATCAACCTCTCTCTATGCAGTCATACCAATCTTGAGTGCTGCATTTATACCAACAGATTATCTGAGCAATTTCTGTCCAATCAGACCAATAATTGGTTTGTGTGACAAAAGATCTGTGTGAGTAAACGGCCATCCGACCAATGATTGGTCAGAAAATGTCGGATAATCTCTGTAAAATGTTAGAAAACTGGATGACCACTCCAGAGGGACCTGTAATGCCAGCCATAATGATAGTGACCCAGTTTGGATTACGTGAATGGTTACAGAACTATTTAGTCTCCACTGAATTTTTTCTTGACCACTGGTCTGAACTAGCATTTGGTTTACAACATCTGAAAAATCCAAAGACGCAACCCTCATGCCATAAGTCACCCATCAGGTATGGAGTCTGGTTCCTTCTATGGTCTGGCGAAGTTCACTATAAGGAACAGTGAAAGACGCTGGCTGCACAAATTCTAGCAGATGCAAAAAAATGTGGCAGTGTCTTGAAAAGGCGAAACCAACCTGCTAAAAATATACTCCCAAAATCCATCCCAGAGCCAGCAGTTCCTTTTAAAAATTCACAAATGTACATTGGTGAGATTTTCCTACTTTAGAGCCCTGGCTCTGCGTTCTTCGTCCGGGCTTGGAAGCTTTACTTGGGCCCACAAGTTGGCAGGCCAACACGAGAGTCCTGGCACACAGGAAACACTAATCCAGCCAAGGCAGTACTGACCATCAAAATGGATTTCAGGAACGTAACCGATTATATTCTTCCATAAACATTAGAAATTGAGAGTTGTCCCCAAACTCTACGCCGAGAAATGTTGGAGCAGCTAGATGAAGTAAAAGTTTTTCTTAGGACAAACTTGTGCTCCTGTGTGAATGGACATCACTCTATTCATGTCTATTGGACTGCTCAGTTACTGCTGGCAGTTCCAGTGGATGGAGCGCCATTCACATAGGGGACTTGCGATCAGCGGGGTACCCAGTGCTCAGGCTTTCAGTGATCGTACATTTATCCTGTAGGTAGGCAATCGGTATTATTTATTTGTGGGCCAACCCCTGTAATCCTCATATAAAGTAAGGTTCTGCAATCGATTTACTGGACATTTTCAGATCCCATCCAGGAACCATTCTTAATTCCATCAAGAAGTTGACAGTTTGCTCAAGACTTGTATCAGGATCAGTGAAGAGCTTGGAGCCTACAGGCCAACCATGGGGTGGAGATTTCTGCTACTGTGGTACTTAGTACATCCCCTGGCAAAAAGGACAGATATTCAGCCAGTGGGTGCAATGCAAGAACTCTTGCTCTCCATGACAAAAAGCAGAGAATGGATTCCTCAGTCTGCAGAGCAATTTCTTGCTGTCAAAAGTATTATGATCTTAAAGAAAACCAAATTGACCCCACCATATGTACAGCACGTGAAAAGAGAATTTCAGAGAGCTTTCACTTATTTTAAATTTACAGTGTAATTAATATGAAGCGATAATATAATAATGCAGTTGTCCAGTGTTCGCAAATTTACCCCGAATGTGAACTGATCCGTATCGCTATTTTCTTGCCTGTAGTTATCTTTCCGGTGTGTAAAGGCAAAGGTTATGTGTTCAACACTGAATAACTCCAGATGTGGGCAGCAGCAGAATGACTCCTCTGTCACAGTATTAGCAAATGTTTGCTCCACCCGTGCATTTCGTGCACTTCACGCCTGCAGAACCCTGTACAGAGTGCCCTGTATGTCCACATTTACAGTGTTTGTGTTCACAGTCGGTATGTAGGTGAACTCTACAGGCCACACACACACACACAGACTGGCCTTGTCTGCCCTAAATGTCAACCAAATTTACACTGCTGTCAGACCCTAACAAGTACTTCACCTCGGGTTAATGATGGGGGTAGGGGGGTCACTCCGCATTCCACAGGGACACTCGTCGCACTGAGTTACAAGGATTATTGTATAGTTTCCATCAGGGTATATCCTGCACATACTGTCATAGCTTCAAAAGAGTTTGCTTCACAGACAAATTGTATTTATGGTATTTGCATCCATTTAATTTTTTCTTGTTTTGTCGGGGTGGATTTAAGTAAAGTTTCTTGAGACGTTAAAATAAATTCTAAATGTAAATTCTTTTGGCAAGCAAAGAACTTGACAATGCTGATGCACTGAAACACAAAAATAATTTTACAAAGCTGTTAAAGCGGCTCTGTCACCCGGATCACCCCTATTAAACCAGGGACATAGCCTGGTAGGGGCGATCCTGCAGGCAATTTAGAGCACCAGGAGGTGGGCCTTTTCAGTACAAGCACCACTATGCTACAGCAGGGGTGGCATACAAAACTGGAGTAGCATCTTCAAACAAAAAAGTGTTAACTTTGATGTAACTTTAAACCTAACAAATAACATGCGACATTTGATAAATATGATGGTAAATACTCATGACATGTCCTTAGGACACATCATTAATATTAGATCGGCGGGGGTCTAACTCCCAGGAGCCCCGACAATCCACTGTTTGAAGATGTAGCGGTGCTGATGCGAGCGCTACTTCCTGCGCATCACTTCGCTTGCAGAGGCGGCACAGTGTAATACAGAATTGCTTGCCCTATGCAAGTGAATGGGATGAGCAGTAGTAATTGCACTGCCTCTACAAGGGAGACAATGTGCCGGTAATCAAGAAGATGAAGCAGCGCGCACAAATAGATGATCGTGGGGGTGCTCGGAGTCAGATCCCCACTCATCTGATACTGAGGACCTATTACTATTCCAAGGAATTCTGAATGTTCATAGGTGGACATTTAAATTCAGTATCAATCTGGTAATGGCGAGCATTTTTGGTGCTCTGGGCACAAGTGAGCAATGCATTTTAAGAGAGATTTCATTGAAATCAGTTTTAAAAGGCCCCTGAAAACCCTTCAGATGTATGTGGAGAGATTCACAATATCCTCAGAATAGAGTTCACACGTTAGCTGTTTTTTATGCACCCCCTCAACACATACTTAGAACATCTCAGACTGTATAGATATATGATGATTATTAAACCAGTGGAGCAAATACATGGCCTCCGGGCCACAGATTTATTATATTTTCCATGACAGAGCTGGCAGCCGCAGAAGAAAATTCCCTCAGTCATTAAAGGCAATTTACACGTGATGCAGCAAATGTCTGAGCAGCGAGACAGGTGACATATGTACTACACGCATGAGGAGCACAGAAATGCACACCTGGATCGCTATAGGTGATAAGCTATAAAGATGTTTCACATATTTTACATGTAAAATTACTCTGATAACAAGAAAACTACGGAGGAATGACTACTCAGATTGCATACTGCTGCCAGATTCTGTTACAACTGGACAAAGGGATATGACAGGATCAACATCGGACACTGGAAGAGCTCCGAAAACCACAATGCATCGTCAACTATTTTAATGCAATCCATTTTTCTGAGACTCTGAGTGTCAGTGTGTCCTTCATCAAGAAGTTGGAATGTCAGGGCGTCCTACTTTGGGGATCCTAAGATTCAGTGTGTCCTTTGTCAAGGATCACAAGTTTTACAGCACCCATCTCTAGTTACCCAGAGTGTCTGTGTCCATCCCTAGGGACCCCGAGTGTCAGTGTGTCCTTTGTTAGGGATCAGAACTGTCACTGTATTCTACCCAGGTGATTCCAAGTGTCAGCGTGTCCTTCCTCGGGGACCCCAATTGCAATTGTGTCTATCAGGGTATTTGGGTGTCCTTTGTTGGGGACCTAGAGTGTTCATGTTTCCATCGTCTGTGAGCCCAAGTATTTGTGTGTTGTCAGGGACCCAAATTGTTAATGTGTCCTTGGTCAAGTATCCGAGTGTCAGGATGTCTTTATATTATGAGCCCCACCTGTATCAGTGGGATTATTTCTCTGAATTCTTTATTCAATGTAATAACAGAATTACCATGGTGAAAACACAGTATGAGTTCCACTTCTAACAGAGGCTGAATTACATTGCTTTTTACAAAGGCGATATATTGCAATTTGTTCTTTTATTGCTGCCTATTATTTTTGCCTCGCAGTAACTTGACAGAACACAGCATATACACTGCATACCTGTTACATAAGATACAATCGTCCTACGGAAGAATAGGAGCCCTGCAGTGTTCAGCCTGCATAGCAAGAATGCTTCCATGTGCCACCTAGTGGTCAAACTGCACCTGACAGCAAGGTGTAGTTACTAGAAGATTTGAGCTATGAGGTCTGTTCTACTGCAAGACAGCTCAGACGGGAGGTTCTACACAAGACTACAACTCTGCACTCTGGCTAATAGAAGGGGGTTCTGACCAGAAACGTCCGATATGGCTGCATTTGTGCCCCTGTGCCCAACTGATATGACTTACCATTCCCCAAGAGCTTCCAGACAGCGCATCCGTCCCAAAACCAACTCCGAATCATCTTTGTTCACCTCAATCTTTTTGTCATAGGCAACCAGCGCGTCCTCCCATTCATGGAGCTTCTCGTACCAGGTGGCCTGAATCTCCTACAAGCGATGAGAGAAGAGCAGATGCAGTAATGCGACATATCACCACAAAATTCATCTAAATGCAAAAATAAAAACTTTGCTGTGGACGGTGCTACTCCTAGATTCTAGCACTCTTGACTGATTTCAACTATAGAGCGACAGCTGCAGGGACAAGATTGCATCTAGGTCAATCTACTGCTTTGGACTATATCTGTAGCTCAGTAGTTCAAAGCAATTAAGAGCTACAAAAAGTCTGGGTGCAGGCCCAGCCTTAAAATAAGGCCTTATTCACACCTCAGTGATTCACAGACAGCATACGTACCCATTCATTTTAATGTGTGTATTCACACATCCGTGTTTTAGCAGGGAAGCATGCCCCATTTTTGTCTGTTTACAGATCAATCATGCCCATTATAGTGTAGGGGTCCGTGAAAAACATGGACCCAATATGGATGCCATCCGCGTTTACTCTGTTTCACAAACCATTTTTAGGAGATGCTCTGAAAATTAATTTTTCTGATGGGTTGTGTCGATGAAATACAGATGAGACAGAGCAAAAAAAAAATCTCAGACTTCAACTAAAGGATTGCCTTCTATACAGATATGAGCAGAACCTACAGAAAATTAAAGCTAGATATTACTCACAAAACAACAAGGCAGGGAAACTACTGGCACAGCGAGTAAAAGCTCAGAACTAAATCCAGAATTCCTTACATTCTGTCTTCTAAAGATGGCTCCAAAATAATGGATCAACAAGGTATAGCAGACAGCTTTATGGAATACTATTCCTCTCTCTATAACCTAAATCAGTCCTCAGGACCCCCCCCTCAAAGCTCTTCGACAGATCAACTCCTTCCTAGAAAGCCTTCACCTCCCGGCTATATCCTCTGACCAATCGGCACTGTTAGATGCCCCTTCTGGTCCCGATGGTCTATCAAATTGCTATTATAAATCCTTTCACCGAATCCTCCTCCCATATTTATGTTAAACGCTACAAAAAGGTTTTGCTTAGGGCAAATTCCCTGCAGAGATGCTTTCTGCGCTCATAGGGACTATCCCAAAACAAGGAAAGTCTCCAGACACTCCACAAAACCTAACTCGCTGTTAAATACAGATGTAAAAATATACACAAAGTCCTGGCTAACCGTTTAGCTCCCATACTACCCAATCTGATAAATTGTGATCAATCAGGTTTTATCACAGGAAGACAAATTATAGGAAACACTAGAAGAGTTATGAATAATGTAGACTACATTGAGAGAGAATGGGCCTGGAGGCAGTCTTGGTGACCCAACGCTGAGAAGGCATTTGACCGCATGAACTGGTCTTTTGCCATCTCTGTGCTTCAGACAATGGGAATTTGTGGTCCTTTTCTGGGAGCAGTAAAAGCCTTCTACAGTAACCCTTCTGCAAGAGTATATGTTAATGATACTCAACATTGCATTTACATGTACTAACGGTACCCGGTAGGGATGTACACTCATTTATCACGTCTATTGAACCTTAGCACAAGCAATTCCCCTCTCTGACCAAATAAAGGGAATAGAAATAGGTGAGAACCCATAAACTATCACTATATGCAGATGATGTCATACTGACCCTTAGCTCCCCAGAACACTCGTTACTGGTAATGGAAATTATACGCCAATTCAGAATACTCCTACTGCAAAGTCAATGAAACAAAATCACAAGCCCTCCCCATCAATGTTACATCTACTTCCATGGCGAATCTACACTTTAAACTTCAAGTTAGACTGGCAATCTGAAAGTGTTCAGTATTTTGGCACAAAGGTCACCAGGAGAACTAAACTCCTATATAGCTCCATTTATATCCCCTTGCTAGAAGAAGTAGAACAAGACCTCACTAACTATAGTAAAGAAATATCTTAGGTTGGACGTATAGCAACTTTCCCAAAATTTTATACAAATTCAGAAGAGTTCCTATCTCGATCCTGATTAACTTCTTTGCCCGTATTAACAGATTACTTAATACATTTATATGGACTTCCAAACTAACCTAAATAGCCCTTAAACTGTTGCCCACACAAGAAAGCTGGAGGTCTGGGACTCCAACATGTATGACTTTGACCTTGCTACTTACATGAGTTTTATGAGAGAATGGTGGAGAGGAGACTTGCGAAACCACTGTCTACATATAGAGACAGC
Source organism: Bufo gargarizans (assembly GCF_014858855.1). Lineage (NCBI taxonomy): Eukaryota > Metazoa > Chordata > Amphibia > Anura > Bufonidae > Bufo > Bufo gargarizans. The sequence goes on along the minus strand of NC_058081.1, from coordinate 616,324,310 downwards.
TGTCTCTCCGAGTCATAACTTAAAGGTGCTGCTTATAGCAGAACTAGATACCCCGTCAAGCTTTCTCGCTACTTCGATATCAGTGTGGAGGACATTCCACTCTAAAACTCAGATCCCTCTCCTTTCCTACACCCTACTGGAGACCTTGACCCATTTTATTCCTGGTTTAGATGTAGCAAAATGGGTATCTAAGGGCCTAACCCAGACAGCATTCCTTTTCGAGTCCTGCCAGCTTAAACAATACCCAATATCTCAAAGACTTTCATATGCATCTTAAAATAAGACACCTTTTCCAAAATAAAGTCTTCCTTATGGCATTTGCATGCAAAGATATCTTAGATCTCTGGAGTATTATAACCCCCCCATAAATATGCTATGATCAATTTCAAACACAAGTTCGTGAAGTCAGCACCATTCATCTCTTGGGAAAAAGAGCTGGTGAGAGTTTCCAGACTCAAGCTGGTCTTCACAGCCTTTTATAGCCAAAACTTTCTCATGTGTCACTCACTATGAAGCTGCCGTAAAAACAATGCTTAGATGGTATTTTACTCCTGATAGATTGAGCCATATATACCCAGGCACATCTAACCCATGTTGGAGGGGTTGTTGAGGTAGAGGATCCCTTCTCCACATCCTTTGGTCCTGCCCTAATCTACTTAACTTATGGAAAGATAGTTTTACTCTTCTCTCCGCTATCACGGGGATCCGTGTAAATCTATCACCTGATCTGGCCCTATTGTTCCACAATATTACAAACTTCCCAGTGAAGTCACGCTTCATTATAGCCCACATTATGTTATCTACAAAGCTGGTAATCACAAGATATTAGTAATCTCCAACTATTCCTCAATTGAAAGAAGTGCTGGACCTAGTAAATTCTTCATGTGCATATTAAAAAAAAATGATAGAATACATGAACCACACTTATCCTGGTTATGAAGCTGCTTGGGGATCCCGGTTGGCTTCCTCCCATGCAATACCAAGCCAATAAAAGCTTCTGGTATCAGACTCTTCAAATATGAAGTGCAGAGAGTACCTTGGTTAAGTTTTGTATTCTTTATTTCTTATCCATATCTTATGGTTGACAAACTTTTAGTGCCTTATCGTCGCTGGAACATTACTGTTATACATAGGTTTGTATACTTACCTGACTTGTGTATCGGCAACTCATCATTCTGTGGTGTTCTATTATGATGTTTATTGATGACATTTGTATCTGACTATTGTAAAAAAATAAATAAAATAACAATAAAAAAGTCCAGGAATTTGATATCGATGCCCGACTTTTGGGAAAGGTCATCAATAGTGCTGAGCGAATCTGGTTCAGACTGCTCTATCTGAACCTGATTAATTTCAAAACTTTGTTTATACTATGCGCTCCATACTGCAGTCAAATGTATGGGCGACGCAGAGTCCTTCTAGCCACAAGTAAAGCGAGACTTGCGAGACAGTTCGGTTCTGCACATACATTACTATTTCAAAATCCAAAGTCTACTTGGGTTTGTGCCTCATTAACAAAGCAGGGTTCAGCTTTGGATTTTGAAGCAGTAATGTATGCACATGTACACTGGGATCCAGTAGGAGAGGGCTAACCAGGGTCAATCAATTCCAGGGTTAGGTTCCGAAAGGGGGTAGTCCTTGTCAGGGCGGGTGCTCCGTGGTTAGGCTATCAGGGTCAGTATAGCACACCCTGTAGGGCATTATTAGGGAGATCTAGTCCAGACCCCTATCCTTTTGCAGCAAGTCTCCGAGAAGAAACTGCTGCACACAGGAATCAATCTACGGAGCGGTAGGACAAACTGTTTTCCACCCAAAGTGCCGGCGTGCACTTCTATTCCTACTTCAAAGTGATTTTGTCTTCCAGGATTTGATTATATAGTGGGGACTTTGACAGAAGCTCCATATATTGTACTTTGTGAATATGCATTATCAGTAATTATTTTAGGGTCAATAATTATTTTATTAGCAGGCAACTATTGAAAAGTACCGGTAACTACAGATCACTTTTTTTCAGTATAATGTATGCACAAAACTGAACTGTAACGGCACAGGCATGACGCTAAGCAAGTCTTGCGTTATTTGTGGCTAGAAAAAGGCCTCAGTGGAGCCCATACATTTTACAGCAGTATGAAGCGCATAGTATAAAACAAAGTTTTTTAATGAATCGTGTTCAGATAAAGCAGTCCGAACAAGATTCGCTCAACACTAGTCATCAATATCGGATCGGCAGGGGTCTGATTCCCAGAAGCTCTGTCAACCAGCTGTTTGAAGAGGCCACTGCATTTACCAGAGCTCCTCACAGTTCACCAAACACAGCGCCACACATTTTATAATGGTTGTGCTTGGTTTTGCAGATCAGCCCCATTTACTTAAATGTGACCGAGATGCAGCTTGGCCATGTGACCGATGTGCGGCTTCTTCCAACAGCTGATCGCCAGTGGTACCAGGAGTTGGACCCCTGCCAATCTGATACTGATGACCCTGACAATAAATCATTGATCCCAAATGCTGGATAACCCCTTAAATCTAAATTTCTGCTTATCCTGGGCTTAGGAGCAGTGAGTGGGCCTACTCAGCGATTACCAGTGTAAGACCACTCATTGGATTGAGTAGTGCATTTGATAGAAACTGGTGCACATTAGACCAGAAATCTACGCCAGCGCCCTATTTCTGGTGCACAGAACTCTTAATTCTGGCACATTGGGGTTTGATATTAAGACTGCTGTAAGAAACCCCAATCTTACAGGGGTTGTCCTGTTTAAAAGGTACTGATGACCTATCCTTCAAGTGAAGGGGGAGGTGGGATTGCAATTACTCCGCCCTGCTGCTACACTGTCGAAGTCTTACAGATAAACATTGAAGAGGAAGCGCGGAAACCCCAGCTGAATAGTGGGGGTACCAGGAGTCGGACTCCCGCTGATATGATACTGATGACCTATCCTGAGGAACCCCTTTAATACATTCCCATCTATGTAAGAGCCATATAGGGCTGGATTCACATTAAGCTTTTGTAGCATTTGTTTTCTACGTTTTTGTTGCCCCCTTTTTTGGAAGGACAGCTGCCAGATATAAAAAAAAAGTCTTCACCAAATTACAGAAAAGCCCACATATTTTTTGTCTATTTGGGGATCCCCCCCCCCCCCAATATGTAGCATTTTCTGGGTAAGGCTTTTTCCCTTAAAATGTGTGTGTAAAGGCCATTTAATATGTATTAGGAAGCCATCTGTCATGCTGAAAATTTATGAGCAGGAGAAACCGACAACTCTCGATGAGATGCCAAGAAATAAAAAAAACTCTATGGATATATAAAAGAGGTTCTGCAGCAGCTGAGGTGTCAAATGCACAGATCTCCTAATGCTCTTGTAAATTACTGTGTATGTATTTCCTGCCGCACTGGAGATTGAACCACGAGGAGTGAAAATACCACAGGACTAAAATCGCTGGAAGCCCTGAGGCTCTGGAGAACATGGCAGTGGTCACATACGTGGGAGGTTTGCGGTGAGAGCAAACTCCTTACGCTTTGTGGTTTAGGGTTTGAGGGATTCTCGACTTTAAGTCCTTCCTAGAAAGCTGTGGTTAAACCACAAGGTGTCCGACTGTGGCTTTCATGAAAGCCCTTTCTTCCAGGACTATCTGTGGACTGAGGTCACCACTTCATGCCCCAGGGTCTTGAAGAATGAACCAGAACCTGCAGCGCTCTCCCTTTAATCTTAGCTTTGAGAGCGATTTGTGGCGATCCAGGGCAGAGCTGCACGAGGTGCCCCGCACAATGACGTTATTCTCCCAGAGCGGAGAGAAAGTGATGTAATCAGGAGAGATCTCACTTACAGTAACCGCAGGAAGTAATTACAGCTGCTCCGAGAACAGTCGCTCTTTGTGTAGAGGCCACAGACAGGGGCTCGCCTCCAGGACAGTCTTCTCTCACATTCCCCTGACCCACCAACTTCCCATAAGGTTGGTATAACCGAGTAAAGGGCAGACCACACATACGCGGGATCCTCTGCTCTGTCCACTCATACTAAATCTATCAATACCCTATTCACTTTCCTCTGACTATCCGCTGCAGAACCACTAAAGCCCCATAGGGGTTTGTCATGTGGCTGCACGCCGATTTTTCTGGTCCCCCACTCCTTCTCTCTGCCTGTTTTCACTAGCATTTCTTCTGTTCATGAACCAGCAGGCTCTGGATAGACAATGTCACACTAGCCACATGCAGTACTGTAAAATGCATAGAAATGTCAGAAAAAAATAAAATAGAAGGTGGCAATCAATAATGAACGCCTACAGCTTTGCTTAGTGTGTCAGTGTCCACAGCAGCTCTAGCATTTTGTTCATGAACCATGAGCACTTTGGTGCCTACAATTCTGAGTGGAAACCAGTAGTGCTGGTCATACTCAGCTGTACAAGTGTTTGACCGCCATCTGACAGCCATCTCTAATGAGCCGCCCTGCATCCACCCCACAGACATGCACACTTGGCTTGGCCAAACATGGGTTTACAATAGAGACAGGACACTAATCCACTGCCACAAAAGGATCAGGCATGTTAAATAGATCCTTCTCGCCCCTGTCAGAGCCTGTTGGGTGGTAGCCGGGCAGCTATCAAACATTAGATGGTAGGCAGTCCCGACGAAATTGGTGGGTAAGGCAGATACTAAATGGGTTGACCAGCCTTTTTTTTTTTTACTGGTTGACGGTGGTCCGACACCTAGCACCCCCGCCTATCAGCTATTCTATGTAGCTCCGTTACTGGACGTCGGCACCAGAACTACACAGCACTGTCATTGTAGTGGGCAGCGCTGCCCCCATTCAAATCAGTGTTGACAGTTCTGGCACCGACTTCCAGGGATGGAGCTACAAAGAACATCTGATAAGCAGGGGTTCAGAGTGTTGGACCCTGGCCGATCAGCTAGTGATGGCCCATCCTAAGGATAAGCCATCACATAAAAAAAAAAAAAAAAAAAGACTGGACAACCCCTTTAAACTAATGTTTATGGCCAGCTTTAGTCCTGAGTGGCATACAGATCTGCAGTGACACATTTCTACCCTTGTTAATCCTCTGCCTGTACCAGTTTACAAGGCAGTTCAAGTACTCATGGAGCAGGAAGCCCAGGATGAAGAGACGAAGCACACCATTTAATTTTGGGCAGCAACCCTTAGCTACAACAATAGGCAGCTTTAAAAATAGTAATGACGCATCTGCACAGGGCCTCATGGACTAGAAGGACCCTCACACATTGGATGTATGTTATTCCTGCGGACAGAATCTCATGTTCAATTATACAAGCATCGTGAACTCAGGATGCACTTACCAATTCTCCATAATGCTTCATGGCAAACTCTAAGACCCCAGAGGCTGCCTCCGGCTGCTGGAGCTTATTGTTAATGCTGAGGGAGACAGAAAAGAAGAATATGAGATTCTGAGTGGGACGCAGCAGACAGCATAATACAGTGACCGGTACACGTCGGCCTGTGATCCACAAAGTGGAAGACGGCCAGGCGCTTATGTAATAGTTAATAACGGACAGCTATCCCAACAATGTCACACAATGTTTTTTTTTTTTACAAAAGGCACAGGGAGTCGGAAAGGGGGAGAACGTGCCTTACATTCGAATGACTGGTAAAGAGGCACATACTGCAATAAATACAATGAAAAGTGAAAAATTATTTGGTCGTTGCAAATAATATTCATGTGCTCGATACCCATGTACTACCAGATAATATTCACCCTCTGCGCTGGAGGAAAGGTGGGTTTGTACACAAACATAGAAAAGGATTCTTTACGGTAAGAGCAGTGAGACTATGGAACTCTCTGCCTGAGGAGGTGGTGATGGTGAGTTCACTAAAAAAGTTCAAGAGGGGCCTGGATGTATTTCTGGAGTGTAATATTACAGGCTATAGCTACTAGAGAGGGGTCGTTGATCCAGGGAGTTATTCTGATTGCCTGATTGGAGTCTGGAAGGAATTTTTTATTCCCCTAAAGTGGTGAAAATTTAAAATAGGGTCTGACCACAGGGAACCCTACTGATCCTGAAACATCTATTCCCATGAACTAAAACAGTGTCAATGCGCAAGGAAATTGTGAAGGTGCCACAGGTCCAGCTTCTGCCCGATAGAACCCACACATCTCCTTATACACCGAGTTAGGGCTCATGCATACAAACTTGTTCCAGCAAATTGCGGTCTGCAATGCAGGCACCAACCGTAGGGCCTCCGTATGCGGACAAAGGACCCATTCACTTGAATGGAGTCCACAATCCGCACCACAAAAAAGGTAGTGCTACTTTTTTGAGGTGCAGAGGCATGGACAGGAAACCATGCAGACCTATTCAAGTGATGCAGTGCACAAACGGTCATTGCCCGTATATTGCGGACCTGCTACTCGCAGGCCACAATACAGGCCGGGCCAAGTTCGTCCCCAAAGATCATAAACCGGTGACATAACCAGGTGGAGGTGTATCCATGCAGTTTTTAAAATCTGTGCTTCATGTTATTGAAAGAAACACTCATGTGTACATCCTGAGAATTGAAAAACATCTGGGCCAGTGACAAAGCTGCTGGCTCATTACAAGAGAAAGCTGTGTAAGCCCGTGACCAGCCCAGCGACTGACCAGCCTGCCAACATCCTACTAAGGGCTGCAGGCCCTGCTCTATACAACTGCTGCTCTGCAGACACTTTAATTTTCCATATTAAAGATGGATTCAGACATCTTATGCACTGAAATATTCATGGCTCTGATATAATTTCCCATCGTGGAGTCAAGACGTGTTTAATTAAAGGAGGCAAATTCAGCAGTTCGGGGGCTTTCGTCATCAGCGCAGGGAGCTGTGGTTTATGGAATCCAAGCTGGAGAGTCAGACAGGACAATGAGCTACAGACCCAAGAAAACAGGAGTCTGGAGAGACATGGATGGTGGGAAAAGTGAGTGACAGAGCTTCCTTCATCTGTATACTGGAAAGCTGGATGCAAAACCAATATGGCCACCAATGCACCTATGGTCACCTTTCTTTCGTTGAGTCCTGACCTAAAGCAGTGATCCATCCCTCGGAGGAGTATAGACAACTCTGGGTCTAGGAAAGCAGTGTTGGAAGACATATTGGTTGTCACCCAGCTTTACCAGAAACAGATGGCGTTTATTGGTTATATGTTTAAGGAGTAGGGTTACCAACCATGTCAAGTTATTAGATATAACTAGACAGATGTGGCATCTGGGAAAAGTCACTCAGCTTTACCAGAAACTGCTAAAAATGATATTTATATTTGCTACATGGGTTTATGGAACGGTGAATGGCAACTATAAACTCTGCCACCGCTGGGGTGTCATCCAGCTTTTCTAGAGTCTAAAATAGCAAAGGAAAGTTGGGTGACCTCACAAGTGAAGGCTGCACTGTCTGCTACGCTGGAAGCCACCCAGCTTTCCCCATCATAACTATGGGCAGGAATATTATTGAATATTATTATTATTTTTTATTATCCCCCCCCCCCCCCACCCACTTTTGGGGTAAATTCTGTCCAAAAATTGACCCACACCTCCGGTGAGGAGCTGCATGGATCTCCAGGACATACGGAGCCTCATCCAGCTCTGCGGTTCAGGAGCTCGACACTTGAGTGAAGGAGCCCGGGGTTATATTTATTTACAGTGTAAGAGGAGAGATTTCCTGCGCTGGAGAGGCTGCCTGACAGCTAGTCTCACATCTGCCAGCCAGACGTGTGCCTTACACGGTGTGCGGTGGGCAGGCAGCAGCGCCTGGCCTGCTTCTTGTCAGCTCTGCCATACTCTTGGACCACAAAAGGAGGCTTGTGTGATAACAGCTGAAGCCGGTTTAAGAGGCCGGGGGCAGAGACCTCAACATGAAAGTGAGAAATCTACAAGGGGAATGCGGTTACGGTACCTTTTAATCTCGTTTGCATTAAATAAATGGTGTGGTTGGCGTCCATGACAGTTTTATAAGAGGCTGGGATGGCTTGCCATGAGAAACGGACAGCGCGTGGAACAAAAAAAAAAAAAAAAAGCCATTTTAGGGTGAATACTTGCATATGAAAATATAGATTTTTTACATTTTGTTGCTCCATCTTTGTTCTATTTTGCAGGGGGGGGTGAGAGGGACCCGTTCTTCTGATTGGTGGAGGTTCTGGTGGGACAATCCCTTTCAAAAGGTAACCTAACCAGGTGGCAGAAACACTGCTCATGGCACTGCCCACTCTGCTTTTACCGACTCTTCTTGACATTTTGAGAGAGTGTGGGGATTGCGGTTCCATAGAAAGTATATGGCATTAGTTCTTCACATGCCATATGAAAGCAGAAGGTGCAGAGTATTCTGAGCAACACCCTTTAAGTGTGGGCCAAAGTGCCATCACTTAGTGGGATCCCAACTCCAGTTGTGGCCACCCATAGAGCCCTTCTGCACATGGCACTTGTAAAATTAACCATACTCCAGGAGCAGGGTCACCTACAGGTAGCAAAAAGTCCTAACCATCCTGCGTACATCGATCCCATCTATCACCAATGGCTCATTGCTCTTACAATAAATACGCTGTGCAGCACACAGATATCACTCCCATCATTCACTACAACCACAGTTGCACAGAATCCAATCTTGCATTCAATGAAAGACAAATAAGCTAGGAATGAATTTTAGGAGCGTTGTGACGGAACATGAAGGAATCCTAAGCAAACACGGGGAGAACATACAACCTTCATGAGCAGGTTGTACATGGTAAGACTTGGACCCAGGCACTGCCCTCTCTCATGAATCTTGGCTAGATGCACCATTCTCCATTAGGGCCGCTTAGGAAGGGTTAACATTTTTGAGAGTCTGCCACTGGGTTCAATTAACTCTCTCATGCCTGCCTTCTGACAAGACTGAACCATATGAATCTGCTCCGGCATCACACACCAGAACAGATGCTGAAATACTCAGTCCGGAGATTAAAGGGAATTGCCGTAAGAATTTCCTTGTCTTATTAGACCATTACCAGGAGCTAATAAACATGTCACAGTCCTTCCGCAGAACATGTGCTGTGCACTCCGCAGACATAGCTCCACTCCCAGTATGGAATTCACTTCCCAGTTACTTTTTTTATATTCCAATTTAATAATAGCATTTAAAGGGGAGTTCCATTACAGAGAACTGCTTTCCATAACCCATGATAAATAGGGGATATAGAGGTAAGGTGGTGTCAATCAGGACCTCTGTTTATGTGCAAAATCTAACAGAGCATCTGTCACCGTTCAAGTCCACTCTTTACATAGGCTGTGAAAAGGACAAGCCCAATAAAGGACTACCTACCAGACACGGTCTATACCTACATTCTGAACTCCGGAGCTGTAGATAACAGGATGTGTCCGCAGATCTACATACTGGAAGAGATGATAATGATACTATAAGTCTTATAGTATCAGACCTCTGGCAGGTCTGTCACTGAAGCAAAGGGGGCAGAAGGTGAGTGCTGTGCCCCATCGATTGGAGCCACAATCAGAGCACAGAGTCCGTACACCGATCTGCTTGCATCTCCAATAATAGGCAAAGGGGCCCAGGGTTTAGCTACTGTCACTTTCCTTAAACAGGTAGGGGCCTCTACAGCTGGACCCCTACTGATAAAGTCTTCTGACCAGTCATTATGGCATGTCAGATTTTCTGAAACTACAGGACATCAATCTGATAGGCTCCCAGACGATCTTCGAGGGAGGAGACCCTCCAGGAGTGAGCGGGCCACATGTCCCAGAGTGGCATACATCGTGCACATCATGGGAGCGCACAGCATCATAGGTTATGATACTGTGCGCATCAGGCCATCCGCGGGGCTATTGTCACGCACTCATAAGATCATATGAGTGCGGGACAATACAGAGGAATTCTCCCCTATAGGTACGCTTCTAGGGTACAAGACGGGACCTCATGGAGGAACCGGCCATCAGCACATGGAGTGTCTATGACAGGAACACACAGTCCTGGGCGTATTTATACACCAGAACATGCCAATTACACCAAGAATTTCTACCATTACCGATGAAACAAAGAATTGCACGACGCGATAATCACTTTTTATTTGGAAATGGTAGGAGAAGCAGTCGCAGGGCTGGCGATGCCAAGACACTAATGGAGTCATATATCAAACTGGTGTAAAGGAGAACACCAAAAGGAGCTTTCAAAAATTAAAAGGTGTAATCTGATTGGTTGCTATGGGCAACTAAACCAGTTCTACTTCACACCAGTTTGATAAATGACCCCAAAAAAAGTCCTAACCGAGCCGTAAACTGGAGGAGCACAACTGAGGGAACACAACTGAGGGAACTGCCACACAAAGTTATGGATCTGTCCTATTCACTTTCATCTGCCAAGGAGCTATTCCAGAGAATAGAAGAAGAATTGCTTAAATGACAACTCCCTAAATAAAGTCATTCTGAGGAATGCTCATTATCTAGCACAGTCCTGCTGCTTGCATTTTCCTTTCGTGTTTCCGGCTACTTGTATGGTGAGAACTAGAGTACAACTATGGATAAAAAAATAAATAAAAAAAAGTCAAGGGACTCTGTACTAAGCATCAATGTCCCCATCATCGTCCTACAACAGATCGGGACCATCTCTGTATCAACAGGAAGCTAACGCCATAAGAAGCTTGAAGGAAGGGCTATAGAAGCGATTGACTTTACTTCTCTTTATATACACAGGGCAATTCCCAAAAGCCATCATTACTGGGGACTGACGTCTTTGATTATCAAATATTCTGGAGCCCAAAATAAAACCAAGTCTAAATCTGCTGCTTTTGCCATTTTGAGATTATTTGATGGCTGGATTAAAGAAGCCTCACTACTACTACACTTCCTGAGGTAAAGAAAAGGAACGAACGCTCCTTCCCAGACAATCCTAGCACAAATCAGCGCGCTCCAGACTGGAGTTACAGAATGGAAGCATTAACTCCTAATGACTTCCCCGATTATTTTCTAACTCAGTAGAAGGGCCATTTTTAACGCAGTAATTCATCTGTAAATGACATACAAAGCACTACAACGAGGTTCCCCTAATTTCATTTAAAACATTTATGAAAAAGTCTGCAAGTTTCAAGATCTCTGCTTGCTGTCGAGCTAAATCTGTATGGTCCTAATCATTCTGAAGGCTTGTCACAATTCTGTCCAGTCGAGACAATCCTCTGGAATGGAGACTGGCACGATGTGCTGTTAACGTATTTTAGCTTCCTATGGATTGTAACCAAACCTCAGCCGTGAGAAGCATTAGCTAAGTGCAGGTATTTAGCCTCTTATCAACCACAATGCTTGCATTCACTGACAGCAAACAGACATCTTGAAAATGACATCTTGAAAATTGCTGGGAATTAAAGTCGCAGAACGGTTCAGGAATGAAGTGCCTGCTCCTCAGTGGTCTTCTCGGGACACCTGATGGAATTTACTATCACTATTTTAACAGTTGGCGGACAAAAGTAAAAGGAAGCATCTGCCACCTTGACTTCCAGAGCCACCAACCAGGACTCAACTTCACTTTTTGCTCTCCGTCTCCATGCACACTCTCTCTAGCACTTTTCCCAAGCTTGCATTCTTAGGCGATGAGGAGACTGTTTTTCAGCTGGCATTAGGAGCGGCAGCGGGCTCTGGGGACCAGTCTTCTGTGGGGAGGGGTGTCCAGGTCTGCTTGGGACGGACAGAAGGACACAGCCAAATGGTGTAAAGTTTACAGTCATCACCCTCCACAGAAATGTCATTATGTAAAGCCTATGTTATAGCAGCTTAAAGCTTGCAGACGCAGGGACGTGCTGGTTGTGGAATGGTAGAATTTTTTACACGAAGGTGCTAAAGGGAACAGGTCTTCAAGGAGACTCCAAGATCTTTGCAAATGCACACATCAAAGGCTTCCACACCAAAGTGAAGCAAAGATGAGAGATGAAGGCATGCAAAATTGCTGGCCGATTCTTTAAGAGTTATACAATAGTTTGTTCTTTTTTTTACAAAGGGTTAATGGGGGGGGGGGGAAGAAGAATTACACTACTGAGAAAACACGCATGGCTCGGCCAAGCCCCACCCCCTAAACTTTTGGGAAGACTGTAGGAATGGAAAAGGCAGACTGGCACCTGGTGTGGAGGAGGAGATGAGCTTCGATGGGAGGGTACGCAGGGAAGGCTCAACAAGATAGGATTATTTAAGATGCTGCAAAAGGCTCCTTCAGCAGATCAGTGAAAGGGAGACAGCAGAGAAGCCACCTTCTACATTTAAGACTCAAGTTCCTCTACAGAGAAGACGTCTTGATCCGGCACAGATACCTGCACTCACTTCTCATCATGAACATCCCAACCTTTGCCTATATTGGCTTCTTCATGCTTTCTCTAGCAGTCTTCCCCTGCTTGTCCCAGAAAGCTCCCAAGAAAAAGCCCCATGGTGCTAACGGGCTTCTGAAGATGCCCGGCTGCTGCGAAGAGGTCAAAGATTTAAAGGTCCAAATCGCCAACCTGAGTAGCCTGCTGGAAGAGCTGACCAAGAAGCAGGAGACTGACTGGGTGAACGTGGTCATGCAGGTGATGAAGCTGGAGAGCAGCCAGAAGCAAGTGGAAAACCGCATCACAGATGCCGAGGAGAAGTACTCAGAGCTGAACAACCGGGTAGAAATCCTGCAATCCCGAGAGCAAGCGGCCCAAACGCAGACCCAAACCACAGCAGGTAAGACGTGCCAGGTACTCCTTATTACATCTAATGATCCCACTAAAGAGACAGTTGCTTAGCAATCAGCATCAACAGACACACAACACAAGACCAGTAAGACGCATTCCCAGTAAATGATGTTCCAGCAGAGACTTGCATTAAGACGCTTCCCAGGCCTCGCCAGTAATACTACATGCACAGAACCCCCCCCACCCCCTCACTCCCACCAACACCAGAGCTTAGATTAGTGTCAAAATCTGTAAAACAAATGTCAGACTAGTCCCCTTGGGGGGGAAATCAAAGAGGCTTTGACTTCTAGCAGAGTAGTGGGTGGAAATGGTAGAGCACGTAATACTTTTCATTTCTGCATGTGCCCAAGGAGGAGGCGGCGAGATCGCAATTACGTTTAGAATCAGAAATTTCACAGGTGTCAGTTTTTGACAGGCTGGAGTAACATAACTCTGCATGGAAAGACTGGATAGCTGGAGGCGGGCTACAGGTGGTCCTCGCACACAGGCCTTCAAATTTATTGTTTATTACAGTTTCTTAGAAAATGCCTGAAAAGCACAAATGATTTACAACATGCAGGGGACAGATTCTGGAGGGCATACAGAGATACGGCCACATGATCAGGTTTCTGCATGCAGGCTTAGAAGCCAAAATCAGGGGTGCATCATAAAAGGAGAAAAGGTATAAAGGACAGATTATTTCTCGCTGATTATTTTAATTCACTTATGTTTTTTGCTTCCAAAACTTCATGTAGAAACCAGACCATTTGGCCGCAATTTGAAAATTCTCACGACCATGACTTTCTTTTCCCTTCACAGACGCCATTTATGACTGCTCCACCCTCTATCAGAAGAACTACAAGATATCGGGGGTCTACAAGATGCCTGCCAATAGCTTCTTGGGGAGTCCAGAGATGGAGGTAAGAAATAGCCTGCTATTTTCCTGCTGACCAGTCATGTACAAGCCTTTCTTACTGACGCTGCATTCATTTGCCATTAGGTGTATTGTGACATGGAGACCCATGGAGGAGGATGGACTCTGATCCAAAGACGTAGAGTGGGTCTGACCTCATTTAACAGAGACTGGAAGCAGTACCGGGAAGGCTTTGGAAACATCCGTGGAGACTTCTGGTTAGGAAATGAGAATATCTACCGACTGACTCGCAGGCCAACAGTCCTAAGAGTAGAGCTCGAGGTGAGTATTCGCTCCACCAAAAAACAAAAACAAACAAAAAAAAAACACCCTGTTACTTCCTTATATACTTTGTGTTTACATTCCTCATAATATCCAAGATCTCTGCCTACTGTCAGTGAATAGAGACATTATTTCTATTCAGGGCTGTAGATCTGTACAGACCTAATACTTTTCATTGCTGATCCAATCTGAACAATCCTCTCTGAGATTAAGTGTCTGGACTGATACAGGCTGATATATTGTAGGGATCCCCTTTGGGTATGTTCACACTGATTTAGCAGTGGAAAACATGAGGAGTTTTCTGCTGCAAATCTACATTCAAAACTCCCAACAGTTCCCCCATTGACGTTAATGTAAAAACTCCACCTTGTGCCCACCGTGTAAATGGTCAAGGTTTTTTCAGTAGCGGATTTGAAAAACCGCTTGAGGAGTGATGTTACTTCTTGGAAGCCAATTTGATTGAGGATTTAATAGAAGTCAATGGGGAAGCAGAGAAACCTCAACCTAATACTCTTGTTATTTATTGGAGGTTTTAGAGGTGTTTTTACAAAGCTGCCACCAAAAAAGGACCCGTGTTCAGCTACTGATCACAGGACCGCGTTTCCCGGACTGGGCGTGGTTATGTCAATCAGCCCTTAAGGTCCTGTGTGAGAACATTTTATCTTATGTTCCACTGGTTCATCAGAGACCATGATTTGTTTAATTACTTACCTCCTGTGAGTCACCCCCCAAATTTTTACTTATCCAAATCAGCAGCAACAGAAACTAACAATTTTTGTTCCAACACTGTCTTTGATTAACTTTAGGATTGGAAGGGACAAGTCAGATATGCAGAGTATGCCCAGTTCTCCATCGAAAACGAGCTGAACAGTTACCGTCTCTTCCTGGGAAACTACAGCGGAAACGCGGGCAGAGACTCTCTGCGCTACCACAACAACACAGCCTTCAGCACAAAGGACAAGGACAATGACAAGTGCCTGGATGACTGTGCCGGGCTGCGTAAAGGTAAATGTCATTCAATAGCACTTCATACTTTCTGTTACCACTTACCACACGTAACACTGCACTGTATGTCCTACAGGTGGCTACTGGTACAACTGCTGCACAGACTCAAACCTCAACGGCATTTTCTACCGCGATGGTGACTACAACAAGCAAACAGATGGTATCAGTTGGTACGGCTGGCATGGATCCACCTACTCTCTGAAGAGGGTGGAAATGAAGATACGTGCTCAGGACTTCCAGCCATGATAGCTTGCAGCAACCTGTTGAGCAGCCATAGAAAACACCTCAAAAGGCACCTTTATTCATACCTTTTCTTGTAGAGTCTGCCCGCTCTGTGTATAAAAGCAACTAGTTCCATAAGGGAAGGCAGAGACCTGCAGAATAATGGGAGCAGAACTCTGATTGGCAGCTCACTGAGCTGATACCGTAATGATAGCAATAATATGTATTACCACCACACTCAGAGACGCAGGGTATCCTGGGGTCTATCAGTGACACCACATGACACTATTACATCCACTTAAAAGAAGGACCTGCCAGAGAATTGCAGAAAGACTCACACACAGCTCGGAGATGTATTTATATAGAACAACCACTAGGGGACAAGACAATCCTATCGATCCCCAGTATCGCAGACACTACCAATCAAACCATGAAAAGACTGTACATAGCTCATTCCCCGCGATGTGATTGGTTTAAGTTACTGTAATGTCTATTTTTATTTGCTTAATAAAACTGGAATAATTATATTGTTGGCCGAAGGGTCAAAAATAAAGGATTTTTTTGTAACACTTTGCTCCCTATGGTCATTCTGCATTGTATGGAATCTCAAGTATGAAAGATGAGTGACGTTTGTCTAGTTCACATAACTGCACATTGTAAAATGTACAGCGCAAAACCAACGATTCTTTGCAGGAACCAGTTCACCAATCCTGCAGATTACATGAAGTGACCACAAGGAAGCTTCTGACAAGTGCTTTGCACCCGGCCAGGCTCTTGTCAGGGGTACGAACATACAATACGCAGAGTTGATGTTCTTCGCAAAGAGAAAAGCGACGTTACCTTCAAGTTTCACAGGTCCTCAAAGCAGCAATATACTTTAATGAACCTTTATAACAAATACACTAAGACAACCCTTTTCTGTATGCCCTATTAGGCCATATAAAGCTCGAGGGGGGGGGGGGGGGGGGGGGGGGAGAATAAGGTCCCACATGTGAGCCAGAATGCAGAACAGGTAGCCCAGGCCCCTATTTCATATAATCCTACATTGCAGCATGAAAGGAAAAATGTATGGATGCCACAACTTACTCCGCCAGTAACAGCTCATCAGGTTGGCTTTGTTTTAATAAGGGGCTGTCAGAATGACAGCCCCTTAAACAATAGGTGACAAAATTAATAATCAGATGCGATATGGATCCCAGGGAAGACTGTAAATGAGTTCAGGCCACTATATTGTAACCAACGTTTGGAGTCCATTATAAATACCTGGAAGCCAACAATAAACGCAGCTTCAGTTCTTGGGCACCAAAATGTCACATGTGTGCCACAGCCATAAGCGTATGGGAGGCTGGAATGTGACAGCTGTCATCTGAATGTAGGAAAGTGTGGAATTTGTGAAGTCACTATTAGTGGTGAGAGCTGAAATGATGTCAAAGATCAGACCACACACATGGAGACGCACGTGCGCGACAGCTTCCCTACCTGATGAGGGACTCCAGTATTGCGGGGGAGGGTCCTTTCTGGAATTCTAACTCTTTGTAATGTAGCGCTTTGGCATACGCTCGGCATTTGGATGCCCTTTCTCCAAGGAGGACCACTCCATTGTCGTCTTGTAATGGCAAGGGCCCCTAGGGAAATATGACACAGACATAGGTCACATTATTACTATAAATATAGCCCTAGCCCAAGGACACACAGTAAATGTGGAAATCATCACTAGAAATATAGCGTGGATGTGACAGGACTGAACATTATAAAATATTCTCATTAAGGAAGCAAAATCACGAGGCTTCTATGGAAGTAATGCATGCTGCCTTTACCATACCGAATCCTGACTAGATGGTAGAGGTAGTATTATGGACACTAACCATGGAGTAAGGAGTATGTAGCGTGCCTAATGTACACTCATTGGGAGAGATTCATCTACACTGGTGTAAAGCAGAACTGGCTTAATTGCCCATAGCAACCATCAGATTCCACCTTTTTCAGACCTCCTTTGGGAAATGAAAGGAGGAATCCGATTGGTTGCTATGGGCACTAAGCCAGTTTTCCTTCAGTGTACATTAGGCACACTCCCTACTGCAGGCCGAACAGGCTATGGACTATCTCAGGCCAAAAAAGTTACCATTTCCAACTAGAAACCCTCATGTGTTCACCCGTGGTCAGGAGAAAGGGAGCATGACGACAATAAGGAAGGGAAGGGAATGGCTACATAACTTCAAGCAACGATGAGGTAAACTAACGACAAGTCTGGAAAAATAACTGAAATAAAATGGCCTAAATAGGAGGAAATGCTCAAAAACCCCAAACACTGTGGTGTGTTTATAACTGGGGGAGCAATTCCTCTGCATGTGATCCGTTGCTAATGGCAATCCCCAGCAAAAATGCATACAGTGGAGGATGTCAGCAGCGGACCACATGCACCACAAAAGCATCCTACACTAGATGGGATAATGTGTGGATGCAAATATAAAAATACATAAAATCACTGCGAAAGGTGCCCACAATGATGTGCAGCTGACAACACTGGCTAATCACTCAGGCTGATGTTAAGAACTGACTTTAGCACTGGCATTTAGATTAGGCTGTAAGCCCCACCAGCTACCAGGTGCAACAGAATGCTACCAGCAGCACGCAGTTATTTTTCTTGATATGTTTAGAATGTGCCATTGCGCACTGCTGGTAGCTTTCTGTTGCACCTGGTAGCCGGTGTCACATGGCCCGTTATAGGTGGGGCTTACAGCCTTATCTCTCCCACTACCTGAGTGATCTCACTATGGAGGTATGTGGGAGCTTGGCTGCAAGTTATACCTTAGCACCCCTAAGACAGTGTTCACACACCGTAGGTAATCTAGTGGTATTACCCATGTCACACTGAGATACCTTGACAGTGGTACAAAAGGGCTCCCATGTGTTCATGACAGGGATACATTGGCTAACATCAGCCTGAGGGATTAGCCAGTGTTGTCAGTTGCACATCATTGTG
This sequence comes from Bufo gargarizans, assembly GCF_014858855.1. Taxonomy (NCBI): domain Eukaryota; kingdom Metazoa; phylum Chordata; class Amphibia; order Anura; family Bufonidae; genus Bufo; species Bufo gargarizans. Next base: position 616,306,248 of record NC_058081.1, on the reverse strand, counting down.
GGCACCTTGCGCAGTGATTTAACTACAAGTCTGCCAACACACAAACTGCTCTCTATGGGTGTCCAAAGCATCAAGCGAGACCATGGAAAGAAACTTCCCACACTGGTCATCCTCTGCAAGCTATGGCACTGCCTATTGAAATGAAAGAATCTGGCAGCAGAAATACAAGATTCAAGCCCAATGGGGTGCAGCAGCCATGTTCCCTTCTACACTGCTGGTTGGCTGTGTATGACCTGTGCCCAAGTTCTTCTGCTCTATACCCAAATCTCCACAGGAGCCAACCTCGGCTCACGTGCTGTGGATTCTATGCAAAATATGTACCCAAAAAATATTACTAGAGGAAGTCCACTGGTCCCTTGGGACACAATATTTTAAACTTACAATAGTCTTCTGAACCATCATAAATTGAAACTAGACTCAAGATCCAACCAATCAACATGGCCATTTTTTTTGTAAAATACCAATATCTAGTTGCTCCTCTTTACAGTACAGTTTGGTACTACATGTCCTGTACTGCCCTCTGTCTGTGACAGGAGGTACTGCTCTTCTGGAAGCCTGGTGAGGGCAGCTCATTACAGCAGCCAGCGTCTATTCCTGACTGGTATATGTTCAGGCAGAGCGAGCACCAACAGAAGATCACACATCTATCGCCACTCATTTGCACTGGCCGGTGCCTACTGAATGTGGGAGGAAGGACTGTTACTGCAGCGATTCCTCCCTTATTCAGCAGCACGATACTGATCACACAGGAAGATGCACTGATGATGATCGGACATCTTTCATCTTGACGAAAGGTGCTGATCAGCCGATGAATGAGTTTTTTTATTTATTGGATGCTTGATTATACGAGTCAATTATAGGGAATGAGTGTCCATATTCCTGATAATTGTCCCAAAATCAGTGTATTACGACTTCTAACTTTCCTTTATCTGTCTTAACTGCTTATTACGCATAAATCCTAATTTTCTCCTATCCTGTGATGACATTTTGGGGCAATCACTGGCTATCCATAGTGTGATGGGATCATTTACAAAACATCACTGGTCGTACCAGAACCAGTTAACATTGTATCTTGAGGAACCTCGGACAATTCCCTGCACGTACATGACAAAGTGAGAGCACTGTGCACAACTACCACTCAGATTGCTGGGAATACTACACTTACTGCATACCTTATCACTGTGCTCCATAAACTCTGCCAGATTCAGGAGTGTCTGTGTGACCTCAGCAATGTCCTGCGACGTCAGGGCCAATTCAATACTGCGGATCAGCTCATCCTGTTGATCTTCATTCAGCTCCGACCAGCAGGAAAGGAAAGCTGCATTAAACAGATCTCTGCATAAAAAAGAAGAAACGTTCAGCCACATACAACTTGCAGGTCTATCAAGTGAACCACCCAGTAGAGAGCTCACCTGGCCAGAGGGTTATACGCTTGTGCCAAAGACCAGCAGGAACGAAGAGCTGGAGAAGAGGAGTCTTTCAATAGCTCCACACTTAGTCGTCTTAGCCACTCCAACCAGTCGTCTTTGGACACTCTACGGGCTGCTCCCCAGGCCTGACAATTTGAGAAAACCCAATAGGCTTTAAGAGCATGCCCTTCTAGGATATTGTCTCGAATGTTCCAGACACTGATTTCCTACATTACCTTCTGTAGATTGGTGGTGCTGACATGCAGCTTCTTCATAGGTCCACTATCCAACGGGCCACTAGAAAAGGTTTCTCCCTAAGTTTCCTTTCACTGTCCGATGCTGATAAATCAGTGGATCCTCTTCTTCATCTGCAAGAGTATAACCCTAGTGGTATAAAAAATAAAGTTAGGCACTCCTGCCCAATCAATGATTGACAGTCTTCCCTGCATTAACCCCCTCCAATCCTGCGCTGCTTATGTATGCCACAGGAGTCTGGTTAACATGAAGGGGTGTATATACACTATTCTGAGATGGGGAGGGTGCAGGAGCCAGGCACAGCAGTCCACTAAAAGACTAAAGTGATGTCTGGTAAAAAATGAAGGAAATGTGCCACTCTCCATAGAGGAAATTTAAACTCTGGTTTGTGCCATTCCTCAGTTATCCTCCATGGAAATGTATGACTCAATTGACAACTGAGCGTTACTATTACCCTTTGTCAATATCTACCCACGTGATACTATTGGCAGGTACTGAACAGCGCCAGACTATGCGTGGTCAGCCCCTAATGAATGATGAAAACAATGCAATAAGCTGTTAATGTGTAGATGACATGTTAACAAGAAGGCCCTCATACACATATGATAAAAGTTAGTCGCAACCCCCACTCTCCCCCAACAGATGTCGTTAGAAGGAAGGATTGAACATGCTGAATTTCAACTCCTGATCCTTCTGTTCTCAGGGAAGATAAGCCACCCTCACTAGTTTACTACCCCATTAGCACATGCATGCTTGGCCAAAACAGAACATGTGTGACTATGGGGGAGCAGGGAGGAAAAGCATTCAGCCGACAGCTACTGAAGGTGTACAGGTAATTTATTAAGAATAAGGGGGTCAACCTGATTGTCTTCTCTGTTTGTGATTTGTACAACAGTGTATTTACATTGCAAACGCTCAATAAAAAAGATCTGATTAAAAAAAAAAAGAATAAGGGGGTCATTTATATACTCCTATATCTGACGGTGGATCCGCAGACGTTAAGAAGAGGTGCTCGAACATCCAGTGCCAGTCTAAAAATGTAAGACCGCTTCCTTGCTGGCTTATATTTAGACAATTTTCTACACCTAAAACAGAATTGCACTGCAATCTATGGCAGAAGTACGCCTAATATATTCATATTTCTGGATAATAACTTAAGAATAACTCTTCTTGTGTCATTACCTTTAAAATCCTGCAGGTCAGAACCTCGTATCTCTGGTGTAAAATCCGGTGCTTTAGCAGTACCTTGTTCACCATTGGTATAAATATCTGGTACTGAGAAGAAAGTCATGAATATACAGTTATTCCACTTATATTAAACAACATGAAAGATTCTAAAGATCCTTTCTTTTATAACCTGCATGTAGCTTATTACCGTACCTTCTTCCCCAGCTGAAAGACTAATGAGGAGAGTGTGTCCATGGCAGTCTGTCTTAGCTCAGGGCTGAAATCTAGTGTACGGACTATTGGGTGAATGATCCGGGAGGCATAATCTGTGAAATCCAGCGATTCTGTCAGTCTATCCACTGTTTCTAGAGCCACCCTGAGGAGGGAAATAAATATTTGATGATGATGATACTAAGACACCAGTTACAGAGTATGACAATGTAGACATGTTGCTGCAGAGGCGGCTGAACATGAACTGTATATGACACCCAGACTACACTAGCAGCAGCATACATGGCTCCCCATGCAGTACACTATACGCTATATTAATAAAGCACCTTCTAAGAATCCATGACCATAGTCTAGATCAACCCTTTAGACCATCACATGTGTGTCTGTGGAAATAGTTAGATGTCACACACTTTTCCAGACAAAGCTAAAACATCTGGGCCTGGCCAGAAGTGCTACCAATAAACTTGAGGCTTGACGGTGGTTCTCTGGGGAACATCTGTTACTACTGGACACACAGCATCAATTCACGACTGGCCGTTTACCGCATAGCTGTCCCTTGTTATTGTCTAGGATAGTCAATTTTAGGGGATAACAAATCAGATACTAGCCATCTTTGACTTGTACACAAAAAAAATAATGCACCAAGAAGGAGATGTTGGAATCAAATGAAACTTTCTATGTATTAATGTAACGATGATCTATGTCAGCAATGACAATATTAGAGCAAAAGGAAAAGTTTATTGGGGAAGCACTGTACAACTTAGTACCCTGTTGGGCCACCTCTAGCCTGGATACAAGACTAGATAAACAGTTGGGCATGGAGGCATACTTGTTCTGTATGGTATCCTGCAGCACATTTGCCCACAGATGTTACCACTGGGCTTGTAGATCCTGCACAATCCCAGCTGGTCCCATGAATGTTTGACTGGCTATAAATCCAGTGACCGGGCAGCCAAGGTAGTGTTGCAATCTGGTGGAAAACTTCCTGGGGAAACCCAGCAATTTGTGTGGGCGAGCATTATCCTGCTTAAAAAAACAAAAAAAAAAAAACGCTAGCTTTGAAGCCCTGCCATGAGAGGCAACACATGTCCGCAGGATGTCCTGTACATATCACTGAGCTGTTAGTGTCCCTTGTATGCGATGGCTCCCCAGATCATCACACCAGCTCCACAGCAAAGCACGGATTGAAGCGCTCACCATGAGGCCTCTATACTGTAACTGTTGTGAGATCCCAAACAGAACCTAGACTAGTTGCTAAAGACTATACGGTTCAAGCCTACAGCAGTCCAGGTTTCACTGTTCATGACAGCACTGCAAGCAAAGGCAACAGTGGCTGGCTGTCAATACCAGGACACATAGTGGGTGCTATAACGCCAAACTTTCTTCCGCTAAGCGCATGAAATTTGTCCGGGCAGAGAAAGGGGCGTGTAATAAAGGTGCCACTTGTGTCTGTTTGGTGGACAAAAACCGTGGGAGCTGCTCACGCTCAGCAGATCGAACAATCCTCTCTACTGGCGGTCTGTTTGGGCCATCCAGAGTATGTTCTGTGTGTGCCCTGAAGTAACCATTGCTCCCAACACCTCAGTTTAGGGCGTAAGTTATAGTAAATCCAGCGGCATGTGCTAAGCCCCATCCCCTTTGTGACATTTTAGAAAAGTGGCGAGAAGCTCAAAAAGTTATTATTGCTAATTATGGCAAAAATATATGTCATATGCCATAACTTGCAACTTATGCCACAATAGTGGAGTAAGCACTCTAGTAAATGCTCCTCCCAGTGGATCAAGCAGGAAGCCGACATGTCCGTCCACTGTGTGGCGGTCGTGCAGGGTTACTGCAGCTCAGCTTCCACTCACTTGAATGGAAGCGAAGTTTCACAGTCTACAGGTTCATGGTCTAATTCCCCCTCTCTCATGTATACAATGTTATTCTACCGTTTATGAAACTAAGTAATCCATCAGCGTGTTTTCAGAGGGTAAAGTACTCAGAGGAAAGCCATACTCAGGATTTGAACATTAAGAGCTGCAAGTCAACTGCCAAGCGACCCCAGAAAGTAAGGGCTCATGCACACAACTGTTCACAGTTTTGGAATCCCGCTATGGATACTGCCCGTGTGTGGGCCAAGTGATCAAGGAGTTCTCAAATCCACCTTAGTAAAATACAAGTAAATAATAATGGCATGTCCCAGGTAAAGTAGCAAGTATCTCCTGTATGCATGCTGCACTATTACATACAGTTGCAAGAAAAAGTATGTGAACCCTTTGGAATGATATGGATTTCTGCACAAATTGGTCATAAAATGTGATCTGATCACAATAGACAATCAGTCTGCTTAAACGAACACAAATAATTTAATTTTACCATGTTTTTATTGAACACACCATGTAAACATTCACAGTGCAGGTGGAAAAAACAAGATTTTTGTATAACTTACCAGTAAAATCTCTTTCTCGCTCTTTCCTTGGGGGACACAGAAGACCTTGGGTATAGCTCATCTCCATAGGAGGCGTGACACTAAGAAAAAACTGTTAAGCCCCTCCTCCACAGCTATACCCTCAGCCTGGAGAGAAAGGCTGCCAGTTGCGTGTCCAAGTAGTGAGAAAAGGCAAAGCCCAAGAAGTGGAACCAACAAGCCAACTACCCAACGGGTAAAACAAACTCGGAAACTCGTGTAGAGAAAAACAAAGAATGGGTGGGTGCTGTGTCCCCCAAGGAAAGAGCGAGAAAGAGATTTTACTGGTAAGTTATACAAAAATCTCGTTTTCTCGCCCAGTTTCCTTGGGGGACACAGAAGACCTTGGGACGTTCAATAGCAGTCCAAGAGGGGAGGGACTACAGCACCAAGGCGAAGCACCCGAAGGCATCAAGAAACCGCCGCCTGCAGACCAGGCAGCCCAAGACAGCATCCGCTGAAGCCCGAGTATGCACCCTGTAGAACTCGGTAAGGTGTGCAAGGAAGACCAGTGACCGCCTTGCACAAATGCATGGCCGAAGCCCAATGCCTCCGGCCCAGGGGACACCGACCGCTCTGGTGAAATGAACAGTGACACCAAAAGCAGAACCCTGGCCTTGGTGCGGTAACCACAGCAATAGCCACTCTGAGAAAGCGGAGGAAAGCCACCCTGGAGGCCGCAACCCTTGCACGGACCTCCTAGAAACACAAGAGACCAAACGTCGACAAGAGCCGGAGATCTCCAAGTAAAAACGCAAGGCCCAAACAACGTCCAAACGGTGAAGTGTCCGTTCCCGGGGGCGGGAAGGGGAGGACGAATGCCTCGCGGAACTGAAAGACAAACACCACCTTCAGAAGGAAGGAAGAGACGGGATGGAGAACAGCCCTGTCCTAGGGAAAGACAGAAGGCTCGGAACAAGGACCGCCACTCAGGCACCAGTCAGAGACCCGATGGCTACGGAAACACAACCGCACAGGACAGAAGGAGTAGAGAGAACTACTGTAACGGCTCCAAAGGAAAGATAGGAGCGCCAAGAACCCAGTATGTAGATCCCAGGGCGGTACCGGAGGGCAGTACAAAAGGAACCCAAGAGCCGCTCCATGGAAGAAGGTCTTGACAGGCCCAGAGGGCCGTGGAACGCTGAAAGAGGAGGGACAGCGCCGACACTTGAAGCAACAGGGTCCCAGTCCCAGGTCCAGGCCGGACTGGAGAAAGACAGAACCATGGAGAAAGAAGGCAGAGAGGGGAAAACGCCCAGCTTCCCACAGAACCCCAGGTAAAAACCCCAAGTCCTACAACAGATCCTGGACGAAACACGGCCAGGAGCGAACACTAACGAGCCCGCTAGAGTCGCCTGGGCAAGCGGGTGAAAACCCAACGAGATAAGGCGCAGACCAGTAACACGGGCAGAACGGAAGACGTTCTACAGTCCCGGGGTGGGAGATCCAAGGGCAATCCTGACCGAATGGTAGTCCTCCCAAGTTACCGAGAAGGTAAGTCCATAGCAGAACCATTGCCGAGAATGGAAAAAAACGCAATCTGCACCCAGCTGGAGGACAGAACGCGGCAGACCCGGTAAATAGGCACACAGCTAGTACAGCCAGTGTGAACAAGGGAGACAGTACGAGGCCAAAAGGAACACCGGAACCATCCACATGAACAACCATGCTCTCCCCAGAGGGGAGGGCAGTGAAGGAACAGCCTCTGAAGCGTGGCCGGAACAGAAGCCACATCGGAGTGATCTGTACCGAGCGGGAGCCAAACAGAGCCGGCGAGAAAAGGCAGTCGAGACAGAGGCCGGCATAACACCCTCCAACCGAAAGGAGGGGTGGGCAACAGGGAAGCCATAGGACAGCTCAAGAGCAGAACCCCGCTACACCGAGACGCCCGGTTCACCGCCTCGCAGAAGGCGAATACCCTGAAGAACCCAAGATGGAGGTCCTCCGGACCTGGGTACGCGAGCACCCAAGAGAAGTTGGGTGACCTTCCCGAGAAGAGCGGCCCGAACCTGGTAACAGATCAGACTGAAGCGCAGAGGGCGCCAACCGGAAGGACTCATACCACACCGCATCTGAAGAGGAGGAAATGGTAGTAGGCGAGGGAACCGTAGTCCCGCCAGAGAAAACCGCAGAATTCGAGGGACGCTGCAGACAGCACTCTCGACCATGTGACCACTAACGCAGGGAAACAATGCCGCGGGAGGACGAATGGGTACGTATCTAGGGACCACGAACACACCCCGGGCGGAAGGGCCAACGAAAGGAATGAGTACCACCCAGCTCGGTGCAGTAGCGAACAAGTAGAGCTCGTCTACTTATATAAGGTATATACCTTTGAACACATTGGGCATTCATTTGCTGTTTGTTGAACACCACCTTAGGCTCACACAGATAGACAGAACGAGCTCTTTAGAGAAATAGCGCAAGGCTTGCTGCAAGCATCGTATCTCAAGAGAAAAAAAAAAAAAAAAAAAAAAAAAAAAAAAAAAAAAGGTATGTCGCAGGAGAAAGGGAGGCATACGTACGAGTAGCCCGTAAGCAGTGAGAAGGCCAACCCACCCATGGGAGGAGAAGGCATACCCGGCCCAAACAACGGACAGAGCGCACAAGAAAGTCCGCTCACTGCAAAAAATAGTCACTCAGCGAAGGATCAGCCAGAGTCCAACCGTACAAACGGAAGTGCAAAGTGCAACCTGAAAGGCAGTCATGCACAAGACCAGCACGGCATGCAATGGAACGCAAGCAGTCCGCCCAGAAAAGGGGGGAAATGTACCTGGCCAACACTGCAGTTGGCAAGAGTGCAGAAGCCCGCCCCAAAAAAGGGGGGGGGGGAATACCAAGGCCAGTACCTACTTCGGAAAAGTAGGACATACCATATTCCGCCCAGAAGGGGGCCATGCCCATGGCCGCACATGTCCAGCAGAACGCAGGAAGGTACACTTAGGGAAAGGGGGCATGCACAGGGTTATTCTATCATTAAGTGATTGTGCAAAAATCCACCCAACACCGAATTTCGTGAGAGTGCACCACTCCGCCAATGAAGGGGGACGTGTACCAGTCCAGCACCGCATAAACACGGACAGCCGTGGATCGCGTGAGCGTGCAAAATGCCGCCCATGGAATAAGGGGTGGCCATGCACAAGACCAGCACAGATTCCAATGGGAGTGCAAGCATTCCACCCAAGTTAGAGGGCATGCTCATGACCGGCGACGCACCCAGCGAGTGCAGTATTCCGCCCAGAAATGGGGGTCATGCACATGGCCAGCAACACATCCAGTGAGAGTGCGAGCACCCCGCCATGGATGGGGCCATGCACATGGCCAGCAACGCACTGGCGAGAGAACAAACACAGTCAGTGAGAGTGTACGTATGTCGCCTGAGGAAAGGAGACATGTCCAAGGCCAGCAGCGAATCCAGTGAGAGTGCGGCACACCGCCCACGGAAGGGGGGGGGGGGGGTCATGCATATGGCCGGCAACGGATCCAGTGAGGTTCAGTGTTCCGCCTATGGAAGGGGAACGTGCACATGGCCGGCACCGTATCCGTGGAGAGTGCAGTATTCCGCCTATGAAGGGGTTCATGCACATGGCCGGCAACGAATCCAGTGAGTCCAACGTCCCGCCTGTGGAAGGGGGTCGTGCACATGGCCAGCACCGCATCCGGTGAGAGTGCAGCAGTCCGCCTAGAAAAGGGGGTCATGCACAAGGCCAGGCCGCAGCCAGAGAGTGCAGTATTCCGCCTAGGAAGGAGGGCCATGCACCTGCAGCCACCAGAACTGGGTGACGAATTCTGGCCAGAAAAAATCTTTGCATGCACTTGGCCAGCGCCGTATCCCGGGAGAGGGCAAGAAAACGCCTGGGAGGGGGAACATGCCCTGGCCAGCGCCGCAGCCGGGGAGCGCGACATACCGCCAAAGAGAGGGGGGCATGCCTACAGACAGCATACCGAATGATGAGGCTGCCGCGTCCTGCGCAGCCCACAAGTCCAGTTATTTAAAACAAAATTATAATTTTTTTTAAAATTATTATTATTATTTATTTTTTATTTATTTTTTTATTAATATTACAGCCTCCCTGAGGCAGAAAGGGGGGCCACCATACAGGGGCACAGGCCCATCAGGAGTCGGCCAGTACCCAAAGGGTTAACAGGCATCTGGCCCCACAGAGGCCTGAATTTGCGGCCTAGTAGGCCGTGGCCTAAATTTTAGCGGCGCCCGGCTGACCGGGGCCGCAAGCATTTAAAGTACCGGCCGGGCCTAAGCCAGCCGCGGGTGCCCACATACCGGCCGCGGGAGCCCCCATACCGGTCGCAGGTGCCCACCCCGAGCGCCGGAATTGCGGCCAGCAGGCCGCGAAGCCTGAACAAACTATGCAGCGCCCGGCCGGCCGGAATGCACCGATGGCCGGCCGGGGCCTGTTGGAGCACAGCTCTAGCCAATGCCGGCCGCGGGTGCCCACCCCGCGGCCAGAAGAATCAGGGACCCGAGAGGAGCGTGAGGTGCGGCCCAGCAGGCCGCGATGCCTGGGCCAAAATTTGCGGCATCCGGCCGACCGGACCGATGGTCGGCCGGGCCTAGTTGGAGCATAGCTTGCACATGTAACGCCGGCCGCGGGAGCCCACCCCGCGGCCAGGAAGAGTCAGGGGCCCGGGAAGGAGCACCGGATGGTGCGGCCCAGCGGGCCGCGAAGCGTGGACTAAATTTTTGCGGCGCCCTGAGCAGCGCACCGGCAAGCGCCCCCTCTTTGCGCGGACCTCCATCCTGCAGCCAGCTTATGATCTATGGAGGGGAGGAGAGGGAATGGGTGAGTGCTGTAGCAGATTGCCGCCTTGCGACACCCCAGGGACCAGCCTAGGTCCAGCAGGGCCACCCAATAGCCACTCTGCTTGGATAGGCTACCAGTATGGGCGTCAGTCACGCAGGAGACCGGGGTGGGGGGAGGGGGTCGTAGGGCTTGAGAAGCCACTCTCACCATAGCCGTCTTCACCCTCGGTCCGTTCCAGCAGGGTCGCCCCTTCAGCTACTGGCACCGTAGTGGCAGGACGCTGGAAGAGGGGCTTGGCGTGCGGGCGACCCTTGCGCTGGCGGGATGCAGGGGAGCTGGGCTGCCCTGGTCCACCTTGCCTTCTGTGGGGGAGGCAGCAGTGCGGATGACCGGCACTGGCGCAGCTCGACCCCGGGAGAAACAGAGAGGTCTAGTGCGACTCTGTTGTCCCTGATTGTCTGGAACAAAAAGAAAAGAAAAAAAAGGTAAAAATCAAAATTTAAACAAGGAGAAAACAGCCCTGCAGAGCAGGGAGTGTCTTGCCTCCTTGGACACTAAGCAAAAACTGGCAGCCTTTCTCTCCAGGCTGAGGGTATAGCTGTGGAGGAGGGGCTTAACAGTTCTCACTTAGTGTCACGCCTCCTATGGAGATGAGCTATACCCAAGGTCTTCTGTGTCCCCCAAGGAAACTGGGCGAGAAAGTATGAACCCTTGGATTTAATAACTGGTTGAACCTCCTTTGGCAGCAATAACTTCAACCAAACGTTTCCTGTAGTTGCAGATCAGATGTGCACAACGGTCTGGTGTAATTCTTGACCATTCCTCCTTACAGAACCGTTTCAGTTCAGCAATATTCTTGGGATGTCTGGTGTGAATCGATTTCTTGAGGTCATGCCACAGCATCTCAATCAGGTTGAGGTCAGGACTCTGACTGGGCCACTCCAGAAGGCGTATTCTCTTCTATGCTTTGGGTCGTTGTCCTGTTGAAACACTCATCTTTTGTTGAGCTTTAGCTGGTGGACAGATGGCCTTAAGTTCTCCTGCAAAATGTCTTGATAAACTGACATTCATTTTTCCTTCGGTGATAGCAATTCGGCCAGGCCCTAAAGCAGCAAAGCAGCCCCAAACCATGATGCCCCCACCACCATACTTCACAGTTGGGATGAGGTTTTGATGTTGGTGTGCTGTGCCTCTTTCTCCACACACAGTGTTGTGTGTTTGTTCCAAACAACTCAACTTTGGTTTGATCTGTCCACAGAGTATTTTGCCAGTACTGCTGTGGAACATCCAGGTGCTCTTGTGCAAACTGTAAACGTGCAGCAATGTTTGTTTTTTAGTTTTTTTTGGACAGCAGTGGCTTCCTCTGTGGTATCCTCCCATGAAATCCATTCTGGTTTAGTGTTTTACGTATCGTAGATTCGCTAACAGGGATGTTAGCATATGCCAGAGACTTTTGTAAGTCTTTAGCTGACACTCTAGGATTCTTCTTCACCTCATTGAGCAGTCTGCGCTGTGCTCTTGCAGTCATCTTTACAGGACGGCCAGTCCAAGGGAGAGTAGCAGCAGTGCTGAACTTTCTCCATTTATAGAGAATTTGTCTTACCGTGGCCTAATTAACAGCAAGGCTTTTAGAGATACTTTATAACCCTTTCCAGCTTTATGCAAGTCAATAATTCTTAATCGTAGGTCTTCCGAGAGCTCTTTTGTGCAAGGCATCATACACATCAGGCAATGCTTCTTGTGAAAAGCAAACCAAGAAAGTGTGTGTTTTTTATAGGGCAGGGCAGCTGTAACCAACACCTCCAATCGCATCTCATTGATTGGACTCCAGTTGGCTGACGCCTCACTCCAATTAGCTCTTGAAGATGTCATTAGTCTAGGGGTTCACATAACATTCACAGTGCAGTTGTAAAAAGTGTTCAATAAAAACATGGTAACATTTAATTCTTTGTGTTTTATTAGTTTAAGCAGACTGATTGCCTATTGTTGTGACAACTCCACTGGGTTTGACCAATTTGTGGTATGACCAATTTGTGCAGAAATCTATATCATTCCAAAGGGTTCACATACTTTTTCTTGCAACTGTATGTAGAAAATACACCAAACATGCCACAACCCTTTAACCTGTCACTGGGATTTTGTGTATAGAGCTGAGGACATGGGTTGCTAGATGGCCGCTAGCACATCTGCAATATCCAGTCCCCATAGCTCTGCGTGCTTTTATTGTGAAAGAAAAAAAAAAAACTAACAAAAAAATAAATAAATAAATAATAATGATTTGATACATATATGCAAATTAACCCGAGATGTGACCTGTATGTGAGAGGAGTCAGGGACAGGACTCATCTCAGGTTAATTTGCATACGTATCAAATCGTTTTTTTACACAATAAAAGCACACATAGCTATGGGGACTGGGTATTGCGGATGTGCTAGCGGCCATCTAGCAACCCATGTCCTCAGCTCTATACACAAAATCCCGGTGACCGGTTCCCTTTAACTTTCAATCGCTGGCCTAGTAAGAAGCAATATGTATCCGACATGTAATGATAGAAAACTTACTTCCGAGCTTGTAAAGGAGAATCCGGGGCATCAAACAGCTTTACAATAGGTGGTAACAGGAGATGAAGGTAATCGTCTAGATTTGCCCCAAACATCTGTATTGCATTAAGAAGCTGAAAAAACAGTAAAAAGAAAGAAACAAATCATTAAAATAAACAAATATTTTTTCGAAAATGAATGTTTTTAATAAGTTGCCCAGCGTGAAAACAGTATTGAGAAGTCCAACCACTGCTGGGACCTAGTTTTGAATGTTCTGAGAAAACCTCTTTAACAGGTAAATTAATACACCTCTTACCTTAATAGTCACAGAGCGTCCAGCACTACTGTCGTGCATAAAAACTCGCAGCATATGAGGGATGAGTTGAGGCAGATAAAGCTTGAACTCTCCTCCTAGTGCTAGTACAATCTGTTCGATGAGCAGAATAATGGTGCTCTGAATAGGATTATTCATGGTCCAGTAATCCTGCAAGAAGAAAATGAGAGACCAATGACCATACAACTTTCTCTTATAGTAGAGGCTACCCTTGGAGACATGTTATTGTAGAATACTGTATGAACTGATATTCCTTAAAGGGGTTCTCATGAGATTTATGAAAGAAAAAAATAAAAGAAAAGAAAAAAGAAAATCAGACAGCTAGAACCAACCATGTACTGCACATGGGTCCAGAGTTTCCTATTCATTGCTCAAACTGCTCTTCTAGATTTATATCAAGCTGACATCTCAGGGGCATGTCCTTTCTCTCACAACTTCTAACAGTAGATATGGCTGGTGACAGTTGAGGGATGGAACTGAGCAAGTGTGAAGACACAACTGACATGGACAAAGAAAAAAAGGAAAACAAACAGCAGGTGGCGCTGTAGAGATAAATGTGTGGCTCACTTTAACCACCTCCCGACCGCCTAACGCGCCGATGCGTCCGGGAGGTGGTTGATTTGTTCCTCCTGGACGCATCGGCGCGTCATCTCGCGATACCCGAGATTTCCTGTGAACGCGCGCACGCAGGCGCGCGCTCACAGGAACAGAAGGTAAGCGAGTGGATCTCCAGCCTGCCAGCGGCGATCGTTCGCTGGCAGGCTGGAGAAGTGATTTTTTTTAACCCCTAAAAAGGTATATTAGACGCTGTTTTGATAACAGCGTCTAATATACCTACTACCTGGTCCTCTGGTGGTCCCTTTTGTTAGGGTCGACCACCAGAGGACACAGGTAGGTCAGTAAAGTCGCACCAAACACTACACTAAACCCCCCCCCCCCCCGTCACTTATTAACCCCTTATAAACCATTGATCCACCCCCCCTGTCATTGATCCACCCCCCCTGTCATTGATCCACCCCCCCTGTCATTGATCCACCCCCCCTGTCATTGATCCACCCCCCCTGTCATTGATCCACCCCCCCTGTCATTGATCCACCCCCCCTGTCATTGATCCACCCCCCCTGTCATTGATCCACCCCCCCTGTCATTGATCCACCCCCCCTGTCATTGATCAACCCCCCCTGTCATTGATCAACCCCCCTGTCAGGCTCCGTTCAGACGTCTGTATGATTTTTACGGATCCACAGATACATGGATCGGATCCGCAAAACACATACGGACGTCTGAATGGAGCCTTACAGGGGGGTGATCAATGACAGGCGGGTGATCACCCATATAGATTCTCTGATCACCCCCTGTCATTGATCACCCCCCTGTCATTGATCACCCCCCTGCAAGGCTCCATTCAGACGTCCGTATGATTTTTACGGATCCATGGATACATTGATCGGATCCGCAAAACACATGCGGACGTCTGAATGGAGCCTTACAGGGGGGTGATCACCCATATACACTCCCTGATCACCCCCTGTCATTGATCACCCCCCTTTAAGGCTCCATTCAGACGTCCGCATGTGTTTTGCGGATCCGATCCATGTATCCATGGATCCGTAAAAATCATACGGACGTCTGAATGGAGCCTTACCAGGGGGGTGATCAATGATGGAGGTGATCAGGGAGTCTATATGGGTGATCACCCCCCTGTCATTGATCACACCCCCCCCCCCCTGTAAGGCTCCATTCAGACATTTTTTTGGCTCAAGTTAGCGGAAATATATATATTTTTTGTTAGTTTTTTCTTACAAAGTCTCATATTCCACTAACTTGTGTCAAAAAATAAAATCTCACATGAACTCACCATACCGTACGGAATCCAAATGCGTAAACATTTTTAGACATTTATATTCCAGACTTCTTCTCACGCTTTAGGGCCCCTAAAAAGCCAGGGCAGTATAAATACCCCACATGTGACCCCATTTTGGAAAGAAGACACCCCAAGGTATTCGCTGAGGGGCATATTGAGTCCATGAAAGATTTAAATTTTTGTCCTAAGTTAGCGGAAAGTGAGACTTTGTGAGAAAAAAAAAAAAAAAAAAAAAATAATCTATTTCCGCTAACTTATGCAAAAAAATAAAAATTCTATGAACTCGCCAGGCCCCTCATTGAATACCTTGGGGTGTCTTCTTTCCAAAATGGGGTCACATGTGGGGTATTTATACTGCCCTGGCTTTTTAGGGGCCCTAAAGCGTGAGAAGAAGTCTGGGATCCAAATGTCTAAAAATGCCCTCCTAAAAGGAATTTGGGCACCTTTGCGCATCTAGGCTGCAAAAAAAGTGTCACACATCTGGTATCGCCGTACTCAGGAGAAGTTGGGGAATGTGTTTTGGGGTGTCATTTTACATATACCCATGCTGGGTGAGAAAAATATCTTGGTCAAATGCCAACTTTGTATAAAAAAAAAAAAAAAAAAAAAGGGGAAAAGTTGTCTTTTGCCAAGATATTTCTCTCACCCAGCATGGGTATATGTAAAATGACACCCCAAAACACATTCCCCAACTTCTCCTGAGTACGGCGATACCAGATGTGTGACACTTTTTTGATGCCAAGGTGGGCAAAGGGGCACATATTCCAAAGTGCACCTTTCGGATTTCGCAGGCCATTTTTTACAGATTTTGATTGCAAAGTACTTCTCACACATTAGGGCCCCTAAATTGCCAGGGCAGTATAACTACGCCACAAGTGACCCCATTTTGGAAAGACACCCCAAGGTATTCTGTGAGGGGCATGGTGAGTTCCTAGAATTTTTTTTTTTTTTGTCGCAAGTTAGTGGAATATGAGACTTTGTAAGGAAAAAAGGAAAAAAAAAAAAAAAGAAAAATCATCATTTTCCGCTAACTTGTGACAAAAAATAAAAAAAGTTCTATGAACTCACTATGCCCATCAGCGAATACCTTAGGGTGTCTACTTTCTGAAATGGGGTCATTTGTGGGGTTTTTCTACTGTTTGGACATTGTAGAACCTCAGGAATCATGACAGGTGCTCAGAAAATCAGAGCTGTTTCAAAAAGCGGAAATTCACATTTTTGTACCATAGTTTGTAAACGCTATAACTTTTACCCAAACCATTTTTTTTTTGCCCAAACATTTTTTTTTTATCAAAGACATGTAGAACAATAAATTTGGCGAAAAATTTATATATGGATGTTGTTTTTTTTGCAAAATTTTACAGCTGAAAGTGAAAAATGTCATTTTTTTGCAAAAAAATCGTTACATTTTGATTAATAACAAAAAAAGTTAAAATGTCAGCAGCAATAAAATGCCACCAAATGAAAGCTCTATTAGTGAGAAGAAAAGGAGGTAAAATTCATTTGGGTGGTAAGTTGCATGACCGAGCGATAAACGGTCAAAGGAGTGTAGTGCCGAAGTGTAAAAAGTGCTCTGGTCATGAAGGGGGTTTCAGCTAGCGGGGCTGAAGTGGTTAAAGTGACATCTGTCATCTTACAAAGTGGGGGCATATCGCTAGGATACACCATCACTTTATGATCAGTCCGGATAAAACCTCTTGAACAGCCCTGTGGCCACAGCGCTAAAGCAGCATCAAATCCCAGCCATACAAAAAGGAGATTTTTGTATAACTTACCAGTAAAATCTCTCTCGCTCTTCATTGGGGGACACAGGAACCGTGGGTATAGCCATGTCATCTAGGAGGCGTTGACACTAGTAAAAGCTGTTAGCTCCTCCCCTGGAAGCTATACCCCCTCAAGCCTGGAGAGAGAGCTTCAGTTTGTGAACACGCAGTAGGAGAAGCAAGCGAATCAAGAAAAAAAAAAAACATGGAACACCAACCATGCCGAAGGACCCAACAGAGTTTAAACCAGCAAACTGCCACAACTGTGACCGAACAACAATACTGGGTGGGTGCTGTGTCCCCCAATGAAGAGAGAGAAAGATTTTACTGGTAAGTTATACAAAAATCTCCTTTTCTCACCCATATTCATTGGGGGACACAGGAACCGTGGGACGTCCGAAGGCAGTCCACGGGGAGGGAAAAACCTCAGACCCATGGAAGCAAGCGTCCCTGCTGGCATCTAAGAAAACTGCCGCCTGTAAGATCACGCAGCCCAGGGCAGCATCCGCCGATGCATAAGTATGCACCTGGTAATTTTTTAATGTGTGTAAGGGGGATCAGTAGCCGCCTTACACAACTGTGCAGCTGAAGCGCGATTCCTCCGAGCCCAAGAAGCGCCCACCGGAACGCTGCTCCGGGTGCGTATGGTTCAGCACTTGCACACCGAAACTATCATGCAATTGCCTCCTTGGAGGCCACCCACCCCTTTAGAGGACCCTCCGGAATGACAAAAAGGGAGCCGGACGGCGGAAGGAACCGGAGGCTGCCAAATAGAGCTCTGACAACGTCCAAATGGTGTAACTCTTTTCCCTTAGGGTGTGAAAGAGATGGGCACAGTGAGGGAAGGACAAGTTTCTTGTTAAAATGGAAGTCAGAGACCACCTTTGGAAGAAAGGAAGGGACAGGCCGGTGAACCACCTTGTCACTATGAATAACCAGGAAGGGTTCTCCGCAGAGAGCGCTGCCAACTCAGACACAGTCTAATGGAAGTGACAGCAACCAGAAAAAAAACTACCTTCCAGGACAGGAGTAGGAGAGAATCTCCCGCCAGGGCTCCAGGAAAAAACCTGGAGCGTTGAGAGGACTAAATCCAGGTCCCAAGACTGTTAGGCTCCATTTACACGTCCGCAATGTGTTTTGTGGATACACAGCCACGGATCCGCAAAACACGGAAAGCGGCAATGTGCGTTCCGCATTTTGCGGACCGCACATTGCCGGCACTAATAGAATATGCCTGTTCTTGTCCGCAATTGCGAACAAGAATAGGACATATTCTATTTTTTTGCAGAAACGGAAGCACGGATGCGGAAGTGCGGATCCGCAAATGTGGATGCGGACAGCACATTCCGGCCCCATTGAAAATGAATGGGTCTGCACACGTTCCGCAAAATTGCGGAACGGATGCGGATCCATTTTGCGGACGTCTGAATGGACCCTAAAAGGAAGACAGTACGGATGAACCGTATGTGACACTCAGTGAAGAAAAGGTCCTTACCGGCCTGGGGGGGCAGAGGGCGCTGGAAAGAATAGTAGCGCCGACACCTGACCCTTCAAGAACTAAGGCCAGACCAAGGCCCAACCCTGATTGTAGAAGGGACAGGATCAAGGGGAAGAGAAAAAAAAAAAAAACGAAGTGGCGGACATTTCAGCTTCCACACAAACCCAGGAAGAACCTCCAGGTCCTGAATAGATCCTGGACGATGCAGTCTTGCGGATGACATCCGCTGGCGAACGAGGAGACCTGAAATACCAATGGAAGAACGGACTCTGCAAAAGGCGGCCATTTCTGAGCGGCAGTGACCAGGAACGTCTCCTAGAAGGAGAACGAGGTCGGCATACCACGTGTGACGGCCAATCCCCAGGGTGACTAGGATAGTCGAATACCCTCCTTCCTGATCTTCCGCAGAGCTCTGGGCAGGAGAGGAGGGCCCCTGCCAAAGGGGAATCAGGGCGCCCACGCCGCAAGCTTCTGGACCTCTGGCTCAGGAGAGAAAGGTGGGAAGCTTCCGAGTCAGACTTGAGGCCAACCAGTCCATGTCTGGGCGACCAACGCAGACAGATCGCCTCGAACACCTTCCGCAGTCCCGTAATGCAGAAGGGAGAGGCCCGTAGCCATTCTGTCTGAGAAGAAGAAGAAACAGAAGGGTGTTCCGGTCCAGGAATGGAACGTCTATCAGCGTGGCAAGACGTGACAGCAAATCTGCTCCATCTGGTGTGGGGAGTCTCGTAGCCTACCCCCGGAACAGGCGGTGGAAAGTATGACCACCAGAGGGCCGACATGACCTAGACATTAGTCATGTCTTAAGGAAAGTAATGCAGAAACAAGTAGCACACCCAGGACCAGTGGGAAGGATTCACCTGTAGAAGGAAAAATGGAGTGCGCCACAACCCACCAGCCAGGGCCAGAACTCTGAAATAGAAGGCCACAAAGGAACACTCCGTGCAAATGCCGATGCAACAGGCGTTGCCAAAACTCTGCCAGAGAAGGAAGTTAAGCAAGGGGAGCCACAACTGTATCGCGAGCGGAATCCACCACCTGACGAAGGATCTGAGCAATAAGAACCATAGCATGCAGTGGTAACGCAAATATTGCTCCCCCAGAAGTAGCCAGCGTCTGCCAGTCGGTGCAAAACTGAAGGGGGGGGGGGGGGGGGCTATCCCGTAGAAGTCATGGCACTACACTGCTCCAGTTAAGTAGAGTTAGCCTTAAACACTTTTACCTCAGAAGGGCTCTGAACAGGAGCAACAGCAATGCTAGCGTAAGGGTAGAACCCCCAGCTGAGGGGGACTACAGAGTCAGTGAACCCTCAACTTGACACATAAATGTTGCTAGGCAACCCCTCTGAGAAGACAAAGGATGTCACAACCATGCACCAAAACAGCACCGAAAGATAAGGAGCCCATGTGGAAACAGCTACTGTATCGCCCGGCAGCACCCATACACCACAGATGCAGAGCACCAGCACCCGCGGGTATCGGCTGTTGCCACACCCCACTGTGAAAGAAGCTAAGGCATCTAGAGCCGTGGCGAAGTTCAACTGCAGCACAAGATGCTTAGGTATTCCCCTGTAAGCGGACCACTAGTGGAAGGGGAACGCAAGAGGAAGCACTGTGATAGGAGAAGGCAAATGCATATGGCAGGAACAGAACCCAGTGGAGATGCAATTCCGCCACTTACCGAAGTGGGGATGCATACGTCCGGCACTAAAAACTGTGCAATTGTACTTAGTCCACCAACTGCAGGGGACAATATATAAGGCAAGTACTGTAACCGTAGTAGTGCAATTACTCCCTATGGAAGGGGTAATGCATACAAGGAGTACTGCTAGCGGAAGTGGTCATGCATACAGCAGGAACTGAATGCAACGGTAGAGATTCCGCCGTTTATGGAAGGGCACGCATATGCGATATGCAATTACTCCACTTAAGGAAGAGGTAATGCCTACGGTAACCACCGAAATGGTGATAATGCCATAACAAAACTACCTAGTGGAAATGTAATTCCGTCCCCTCTGGAAGGGGAAACGGCTACGGGCGTCACTGACAACAGCGCTCTAGCAGTTATAATGCCTTAAAGTAGGTATGGTATGCAGCAATGGTGCAAATACTCCACCTTATGAAAGGGGGTAATGCAAACGACAAGAACTGCTGGCTACTGTGGACGCAATCTCGGAAGATTGCAAGGGAGTCTAGAGAGCCCAAATCACGGATCCCCCTTGGGGGTGTGCAGGAGACCGAGGATAAATGTTCTGCTCTGGCTCGCTTGCACGCAGTTCTACCTCACAGAAACTGCCCGTGGCAGAGTAGGCCACACTGGTGGGGATACATCAACCCACGACCCGGAGGGTGGAGTGGGAATCTAAAAGGTCCATCCACCGGATTGTGCAGGTGGAGCTTATCAACCAAACGACTCTGAAGGGTGGAGTGGGAACTTCCAGAGGTTCTCTATTGGATCGTGCAGGTGGAGAATTATCAACCAAACGGCCCCGGAGGACGGATTGGGAATCCAGAGGTCCTGTACTGGAGTGTGCTGGAGAATTATCAACCAAAGGTTCCCGGAGGACAAGAGGTCCTGTGCTGGAGAATATATCAACCAAAAACTGCCCCGGAGGGCGGATTGGTAATCCAGAGGTCCTGTGCTGGAGAACTATCAACCACTCGACCCGGAGGGTGGATTGGGAATACGCCAGCTGTCCTCCCTGGCTCTGCGCAGGTGGAGGAAAATCAACCAAACGACCCAGGAGGGCGGATTGGGAACTATGAGATGTCCTCCTTTGTCCGCTATAGGACACGGCCCAGCCTGGTACCACACAGACCGGGTGGTCCTGCGGTGATGAGGGGGGCAGTATGAACGCACATTTTTACTTTATTTTTTTTCTTTGACAACTATGATGTCCAAGTGGCAGAGAGGCAGGAAGGGGTTAACTGTGTTAACGGTTAAGGCACATTGTACTGGAGATAAGGTCACAGATAAGTGCAATTACTCACCTATGGAAGGCTGGTGCCAGTTACAGAGGTGGCTGGCCAGAAAGGGTTAAGCTGTCTGAAGACCAGGGGCAGGGCTTAGCGGCATGTGGGAGAAGGAAGTGAGGCGGGAAGAATTCGCGCCACAGCGCACCCCCAGTCCAGAGCTGCGATTAACCCCTTAAGCGCCCAATCACGAGCGGATCGCATATAGGGGAGTGGGAGAGCTCCTCCGCTCCTTTTTTGCTTGTCGACCGGTGCATGGTCCCGGTCAGCAGCGGATGAAGCTGCGGCCGGGCCAAAGTGTTCGCGCATGGCCGACCGGAAGCTGTCGGTCAGCCGGAGCGTAGAGTGACTGAGGAGAGAGTGGAAGCCCCGATCGCTGGCTGAAAAATCCTACCGGCGTTAACCCTTCCAGAGTGGCGCTTGTTGGTGCCGGTCCCCGAGAGGGGTGTAACTCCTTTTCCTAGATGGTGGTAGCTGCGGGGACACCACACAGTATAACCGTGGCTGGCCGAGACAGGAGCGCTGCAAGGAAGTTTTTTTTAAGTGGCCGTGTAGCCGGCGGCCTAGAGGGGAAGTGAGGGGGTCCTGGTGCCACAACAACATAGTGTGGCGCAGATCTGCTGAAAATAACTGAGGGCCCTCAGATCCTGTCTGCAGCCATGCTTGGCAGAACCTAGTGAGGCCCCATGAACAGCAGCAAATCCGCCCCATATCCTAAGGCAGAGACTCCTAATTCTATAAAAAAAAAAAAAAAAAAAAAAAGCAAGACTATTGCCACCACGGGGGTTAAACATACTCACCTAGTCCCGTGTACTCACTTCTCTTCTCTGCTGCCATCTTTATCCCTCTTCTGGTCCAGCAGGGTCACCCCTTCAGCTACTGGCACCGTAGTGGTTGCCAAAGATGGGTCCTCAAATGCAGTTTGCAATAAATGTGGTGACCATACAGGCCAAGCATGTGTGCAATCTGGTGGAGAGGTTCCTGGGAAACCTGTGTGTGCGCACATAAGGCTCCATTCACTCGTCCGCAATTCTGTTCCGCATTTTGCGGAATAGAATTGCGGACCCATTCATTTCTATGGAGGCGCAGGATGTGTTTCCCGGATCCGGAATTGCTGGTTCACAATTCCGTTCCCGAAAAAAACTAGAACATGTCCTATTCTTGTCCGCAATTACGGAACGCACACGGACGTGTGAATGAACCCTTATCCTGATAATTGGAAGTCCTGCCATGAGAGGTAACACACGTGGCTGCAGGATGTTCTGCACATACCACTGAGATGTTAGTGTCCCTCGTATCACTACTAGGGATGACAGACTGACATAAGATGGCTCCCCAGATCACCACACCAGTTGGGGCAGTGTGTCGCTCCACCGCAAGGGCAGGATTGAAGCGCCCACCATGAGGCCTCCATACTCAAATCAGGTTGTCATTAGATCCAAAACAGAACCTGAATTAGTTACTAAAGACAATACAGTTACAGTCCATGTTTCTTGTTCATGACACCACAGCAAATGAAGGACAGTGGCTGGCTGTTAATGGCAGGACACAACTGGCACTGTGACAGCAAATTTCCTTCTGCCAAGTGCCTGGAAATGGTCCAAGTAGAGACAGGTGTGTAATGAAGGCGTCACCTGTGTATGGATGGTGGACAACAAAGCCTTGCGAGCCACTTGTGGGTGGATCAAAGAATCCTCTCCTCCTCTCTAGTCTGCCTGGAGCCTGTTGGCAGTGTGCGCCCCCTCATAACCACTGCTCCCAACACCTCCTAACATCTAGGTCAGAACGTGCTAGATGGCAGGCAGTTTATCAAAATGACAATTCTGCTTCTTTCAGTCCCATGATGCTCCCCCTCTCAAAGTCTGTCAATTGGGCAAAATCTTTTCAAGTGCATTCTAGAGGCATGTCTAGCAGTTGAAGATCTTTCACTACCCAAAAGTAGCCTCTGAGGGCAGCAGGGGAAGCACTTGCACCCTCTTGTGGAAAGAACCAGTGTCTAATCAGAGCACACCTGTAATCATTTACATATTTGCCTGAGACATAACTGCATGGCACATTTGTATCTATGCGTGTTATATTTTTTTTGTCAATGTGTGTATATTTCTTTTTCCCACCAGTCATTTCTCTTTTCTAGGAATTTTATGCAGCCCTAAGTGTGAAACATAGTGTAACTGTTTAATAAATTACATCATCCAAACCGTGCAGATATTATGCTCACTATAGAGCCAAGAAAGAAAATACTCACTCTTATCAAGGCAAAGATCTCATCCATGTAGGGGCGGATGTGGCTCCGCACAAAGGATACCAGCATCCCCAGCTGCTGGAACATAAACTGCAGACAATATGGGAAAGGGAAATTAATGTGCACATCTAGTCACAACATTACATCATGAATCTGACAGCACTTTGTGAACGCAGAGCAGCTGTATTAGATATCCGAGAGCTCCAGTCATTAGTGCATACAGTGATGAGGACTCATTGTAAACTATTCTCAGACTTTTTTTAAAATCTAAATTAGCCATTATTACAACCAATTTAACATTCATTTCTTTACATAACAGTAGCAGCTTTGTTCTGCTAACACCAAGTTCCAGGTCCCCAGCAGTAGCATAGAATTTAAAGGAGTTTTCCGGTTTTGTGATATTGATGACCTATCTGCAGTATAACAGCCATTGTAAATCTGAGAGGCAACCTATTAGGCCACGCGTCTGGCATGGTTTAATACACAAATTCTGACAGCAGATATGGGGATCTTTGTTCGATGCCCAATTGCCATGGTAACCATCTTCACCTAGCAATTGTGTCCAGGTCAGCAGGAGTGGATAGGCTGGCAGAGGGATCCCCCAAACCCCCTCTGTCAAATACCCCAGATGCCGTGGCTGCTATTCACCACGGTATCTAAGGAGTTAAATAAAGATCGAGGTTCCTCTCATCTTCTCCATTAGAGAGGGGAGCTTCTGTATATTACAGCCATTGTCCTGATTGCACAGGCACGTTTGCTATGCCCACACAATCAGCAGGACGAGTAGGATTGTCCTAATGCACGTACCAAGATGTTGCTCCGTTCACTCTCCAGGGGACTGCTGGAAATAGCCAAGTACAGACCTCAGCTACCTCTAGCAGTCCCATAAAGAATGAATGGAGCAGCAGCATGCAGAATGCACACTTGATCATCACCTATTCAGTTGTAATAGGGACACCCCTTTCTCTGCATCAGTGGGGGTCGCAGTGGTTACAGCCCCACCAGATGCTCATGTCCTTTCCTGCAGATAAGGGATACATTTAACTGTGGTACTTTAGGACATTACTGAATTTTGAACCCATTTTAGATTACTAAAACAATAAAATGTTCAGAGGTGGACATTCACTTCCAAGCCATCGGTGCCACCTTCTTCCTTGAAGATAGATTGGATGTGTGACTTACCTGAGGCGACATCAGGCCTGTCCTCTTCTAGGCCAAAATCCAATGACAAAGCACAAGAGGTAAAAAGGAAAGCTCATTAGATTAATGTAAGTGAAAACAAAATAAGATTTCCTATGAGGCGATATTCTGCGTAGACATTTTATAATTGCAGCTGACATTTGTACTGGATATAACTATAGGAGTTTTACCATTAATATTTGATGGCATGGGGTCATAACGATCATAATAGCGATCCCCAATGTGAATGGAGTAGTGGTGGACATGTGTGATCACTGTTTAATTCATTGTCCATGGGACTGCCGAGCATCGATGTGAGCGGAGCAGTGGTCATGCATATACACCTTCATTCAGACACGGGACTCCAGTTCTTCTGATCATGGGATTCCCAGTGGTTGGACCCTCTATACTCATACATGTATCATCTATTCTACCAATAGCTGATAAATGTTATTGGGAATCTACTTTAAACTCTGTAATGATCAGATGCATTCTTCAGTTAAAGTGAGAAGGATGTGAAAGCCCGCATTCTCAGCAAGGATGGGATGCCAGCAGTGGAATCTCCCCTCTCACCTCCAATTCAGTTTAGTAATTTGGTTGACAGGATACAAAATTAACAAAGGAATAGCCCTCATCTGACTAGGCCCCAAATCTAGTAACTTGACCATACGCCAAGATCCTCAGGTCCACCAGTCTTCTGCCTCCCTCGACCTTAGCTTCTTTCCTAACCAAATCCCATATCCACCACTCAGTGCTTTTAGGCTGCATATGTATTTTGCTCTGTAAAACACTGGAGTTTCTTCATCACTTACTTGAGGAGAAGGCTGGTGAGACTGTAAGAGGAAGAGCAAACAAAAAACAACTTAGACAATGCTCACCTAGGCGCAACCTTATTTAAAACAAGAAAATGCACTAATACAGCAATGCAAAAGACAAAATGTGGCGCAACATTCTCCTTCACCAAATCAACGACAAATGTCCACTGACCACCAATTGTAGGAGGCGCTGATGGCTTTCCACAGCAGCCAGGACCCTCTGCCAGAGGCATGGCCTAATAACCTGCCTGTCAGTTTTACACCGGAATACCAGGTATCTCACAGTATTATGTAAGTGACCAAAAGCTTGCCCAAACAAGTGAAACCAAAAGGGAATCTATCATCCTGATTCTAGACTATTATCTGCAGTAATACATGAGTAGTACTGCACATGAGGAGTCCAGATGCAATGTTTCCATTTCCCTCACTGTCAGCTGTGCCAGGCTAATACAACGGAGAGGATTGCTGTGCCAATGTATTTCACTGCAGCTTTAAACCACGACAATAGGGGATGGAGGAGGGGCATTGAGGTTGGAGTGGGACAAAATAAAAAAAAGCAATCTGGACTCTTAATGCTTATAGTAGACCAAGATTGTGGTGATAGATTCCCTTTAAAAAGGTGAATAAAGTCAAAGGAAATTTTTTTTAAACTGGTTATAAACCATAGAGAAAGAATACATTAAAACTGAACGCATGGCATGAATAAATATGGAAAAACAAAATGGCACATTCAGGTTTTTACGATTTACAACCTGCAAAAAAATAAAAATAAAACACTCCATCCAGAAAAAAAATAATTGGGGACACAAAATGACTTATTAAAAAAGGTAATGAATCACTTCAGCAAATGGCATTTATTATGTAGAAAAAGTTAATACAAGGCACTTACTAGTGTATTGCGATTGTCCATATTGCCTCCTTTGCTGGCTAGAGTCATTTTTCTATTACATTATACACTGCTTGTTTCCATGGTTACAACCACCCTGCAAATCCATCAGTTGTGGTTGTGCTTGCACACTAGAGGAATAAGCAATGACCTTTCTGCTGGCCAGGACAATGGGAGTGTGCACAGTCCAGCACGGCCACCGCTGCTGGATTACAGGTGGTCGTAACCATGGAAACGGGTGGTGGTGTATAATGTGATGTTAAAACTAATCAAGCCAGCAGAGAATGCAATATGAACAATCACAATACATTAGTACGTACCAAGTATTAACTTCATCTTCATGAACCATGCCGTTTGCTGAAGTGAGACAACCCATTTGTTTTTATTCTCCAAAATAAGAAATAAAATTAACATTTTATTTCTACCACACTGTATATGGCATAAAAAAATAAATAAAAATTATGCCTCTTGGAATATGTTGATGAAAAAAAAAAAATGTGCTTGTCCCTAAAGGCCCAAAATAGTCTGGTCCTTTAAGGGGTTAAATAAATTCCTATTATCCTGTTCCTCCAGATGCAATGAAGACAGATTTTCTCATATCAGCCAGTGGTCATGAAACTGATATCTGAAGACAAACGTTCAAATGTCCCCTCAATATTCCAGTTTTAAGAAAAGATTGCAGTCTGAGGCTATAATCAGCGTAAGAGTCCATAATGTAACATAAGGAAGTAGAGCAGACCATACCTCTCTCACATTGTTGTCACACAGGCGGATAACGCTCAGAAAGGTCGGCATCACCTGGGGCAAGAACTGCACGCACTTGAGTCCTAGAGACTTAAAGATGAAGGTGATGGCTTGCACTACCATAGTATGGTGGTTGGACAGAGACTGGTCCCTCAGGATGCGCATCAGAGTGACCACAGACACTGCTGGATAGAACTCATCCAGGGGCAGGTTCCCCATGTTTACCAGCATTTCACTGGTGCTATAGTCAGCTAAAGACAAGTGGGAACAGAAACAAACGTGAATGAAAACTCACAAAGCTCTATAAACAATGAAGGAAAAAAACTCCAGATTATCCCCCACAGAGAAGGAAATCAAAGCAAAATCACCAAGATCATGCAGATTGGTGGCATAATTAGTATATCATCATAATGAGAGGTACCTTCTACCGTACAAACTTTGGACCATATGTATTTTACTATAAGACCACGTGTGAAGAATAAAGATAGTTACCAGAGTCCTGACTGGTTTTGGATTCAGATAAGCTCAGTGCTGAAGCATCTCTGGACTGGTCGATCATTCCAATATTTACTTTATGTTTGTAAGGGTCCAAAGCCCCCAACAGCCCCAGCACACGGATTGCCTAGAACAAGGAATCCAGAACAAATAATTTTTTTTACCCAATATTACAGTAACACATTGGGTGGTTTCACACCACGATTTTAATGTCAAAAGTAATTGATTTATTTAAAAACGTATGCAAACTATGACTGATCTATTTTCTCAAATTTTTACCTGGAAAAAAAAAAAAAAAAAAAGGTAAACATAGCAAAAAGAAAAGTGGAGTTTGGACTGTGTGAGCTGTGATTGGTTAAATGTTTGACCTTTTTTGAGCAAGGTCCTTTCCCAGCCTGTTGGGGAAAAAAAAAAAAAACAAAAAAAAAAAAACCTATACAAAACATATGACTTTTGGTATACGTTTTTTGTTTTTTATAGAAGCCCAAACGTCCATTAAAAGGATCAATTTTTCTAATGCGTAAAAACAGATATATTTAATAGAAAATAAAAAATGTGGCACAAAAGAGGCTTTAGATTGACAGAGTGGTAGCTTGCCTCTCGGCGGATTCCTTGGTTTTGCTCAGTTTTCAGGAAATTAAGCAGCACTTCCAGCAGAGAGGGATACTTCCTGTACGGCTCCACCACATATCCCGTACTGGCCACCAACTGTCCCAGGGTCCATAAGGCAACCTATCATGGAAAGTAAGGAGGAGTCAGACATTTGACTAGAATCATACTATTAAAAGGGGTTTTCCAACTTCTGAAAAAACAAATAAATACAGAAGCAATCTTGTCAGTTCAGTGCAGGCGCTTGGGTCGTCCTGCGGTCTTTGTTTACAAGTGGCCGTTATATCATCGCTGCAGCCAATCCGTTGCCTTAGCAGGTGTGTACCATACCATTGATACCAAACTGCTACCTCTGAGTGCTGGTGTCTGTAGTGTGATACTTGACTGCAGTGGTGAAGGGCCGGCTGCTGGTAAACAAATATTTGTGTGACCATTGAAGCACCTGCACTAGATTGGGGGACTGAAACTAATTGGATTTTTGTGCTTAACTGTAAACTTTTGTTTTTTCGCCGAGTTCATTGGGGGACAAAGACCATAAACATAGCTGCTGCCACTAGGAGGCGACAAAGCTGAAAGTGTTAGCTCCTTCTCTCAGCTATACCCCTCATACAGGCACTGAGCTAATCAGTTTGTACCAAAGCAGTAGGAGACAACTAGGAGCTGGATGACCTCCCATTAGAAGGTCCTATTAAAACTTCAGCAAATGGCATTTATCATGTAGAGAAAGTTAATACAAGTAGCTGTACTGTTATTACCCATATTGCCTCCTGGCTTGATTCCTTTTTCCATCAAATTGCTGCAGACTGCAGAGGGGCGAGGAACAGGAAGGAACCTGAGTTTGGGGACTGACACACCAGATGAGAAGCATGGTAGGCCACAAAAGCCACAGCCTCGAATGGATACCGGGCATGAAATATGCACTGGCCCCGGACCTCGGAGACCTCCCTGGCCGAAGGAGAGGGCTCAGAGTGCTAAAAAGGTCTCCCTAAGGCATCGAATGGGCCAAATAAGGGAGAACAGAGCTCCACTGCTGAGAAGAAAAAACCCTTGCAGTGTGAGGGGGGAGCTCATAACAGGAACATGTCTGGGGCAGAAGCACACCATATTTCCCTATTAAAAACACTTTGTTCCTCAATCTTGCGCTGCCATCTTCTGGTGCATCTAATACTCCAAATGCCAGACCTAGAAGCAGTGGCCTCTGAGCTCCATTGCTAACAGACAGGCCCTGGCAGTACAGTTGTGAAGAAAGGGCATTTATTGTTCCCTGTGTACCTAATCTGTGTGTTATGTGCTCACTGAATGGTCATGTTTTAAAGTGTAATTATTCAGTGTACAAATAACACACATATTGGTAGACAGAGCAGAGTAAATGTGTGCCCTGCCAGGACCTTTGTAGCCACGTCCCCTCCATGCTGTGCACGGACAGATCCATTCCAGTAATTCTAGTCTCCTACTACTGCTTCTGACTGGGTAATCTCAGGCAACAAGGCTGTCCCTGATAATGATAGTGCTCAGTGGCTGGCATAAGCAGGGGGCACTGTGAAAAACACTGTGGCTTGCAACATGAGGCACTGTGGATGGCATAGTAAGGGGGCATTAAGGCTGCTAATGTGATGAGGCAATTGATTTTGGACTGTGTTTTTAGCGTATAAACTGTATATCACCCACAGGATACATACAGTAAAATTATATTTTCTATTTTTATGTTCTATTTGTGGGTGTGTATTATGGTCTGGCGAGTCTTCAATCGCAGATCCAGCCGAGTCTCCTCCTTCAGCATGCTGCCCCTTGGGAAGGTAAGCTTCGTTGGACAGCAGGTCTTAGGTGTGTTTTTGTTTTGGGCACCCCACATTTGTGTTCCTGTGAGAAAAATTAAGTAAAAAAATAATCAGCAGACCTGCAAGCAGGTATGTCTGCCTCCTGCGGACACCAAGTTAAAACTGATTAGCTCAGTGTCTGCAGGGAGGGTACAGCTGAATGAGCAAACACTTTTTCCCCACACATTGTCGCCTCCTAGTGGCAGCAGCTATACCCACGGTCTTCTGTCTCCCCCAATAAGTGAGAAAGCGAGTTTTTTTTGCCGCTGTTACTTTTATGTACAGAAGTTGGACAGCCCCTGTAATTCCAGATGTCATTGCCCTAGCATCAAACAGACCTGTCTCTTAGCCAGCAAGGAGGAGTCCTGTAACATGTCCATAATGATCGGGAAGAGTTCATCCATCCACTTCCTCATCTCTAATCCACTGACCTGGTTATGGGAAATACAATTTAGTATTAGTAATTTGTTAGACAATAATGCATTGCGAGGTGTCCCTGACAATAGTGCCTTATATATATTATGAATATACACAGGTTCACAGTTATCTATATACTTGTGCCAGATTTTTTGCACATTTTACTCCAGGATAGCGTCTAATCTGCGGTAGGAAATATTTATTAACCCTCTGCACCATGCACATAAGTTTGTAAAAGTGAACAGTGAGTATGGCTTACTGCTGGGCTGGGGTTCAGACATTCATCAACTGCAACTGACCCTGGCATGAAACGCACAAGTATGCAAGTCATTGCAGTGAAGTATGGTGTGAAAGATTTATCAAATCGGCACATATGATGATAAATCTGTCACAACACAGGTTAACCCCCTTCTCGACCACCCCACATAAAGTTACGTTGGTGGTCGGACATTTATAAATGGCACCTGCTCATGAGCAAAGGAGGCGCCATAGCTGAAGGGTGCTTGCCGTTTTAAACAGCAGACACCTGGGACTTCTGTATCCGATTGGCGATAACGTTGATCGTATACATTTAGCCCCTCAGATACCGTGGTCACATTTGATCACAGCATCTGGG
Organism: Bufo gargarizans; assembly: GCF_014858855.1. NCBI lineage: Eukaryota > Metazoa > Chordata > Amphibia > Anura > Bufonidae > Bufo > Bufo gargarizans. The sequence goes on along the minus strand of NC_058081.1, from coordinate 616,275,183 downwards.
AAATTAAAGACCAGGAGCACGTGCTCCCGGCCGTGTACCGGCTCCCCTGGCGAGGATCAGGAGAGCCAGATGGAGGGTGTGACAACCTCTGTACTCAGGAGTGGTACAGAGGTGACGCACATTAGTTATTATGAAGAGCCTGCCTGTGGAAGGATTCCATAGGAACTTAGTGTAATTCTCAAACTCCAATGCTACTGCATGGGAGTCTATGAAAAAAAGCAATAAAGACAAAATGGACGATTCACGGTTTGTTAGCTACACCTCCCACAAAAAGTGATCAAAAAGTCCTACACACGAGAGAATCGTATCGATGAAAAATCGCCCTGCAAAAAAAATGAGCCCTAATATGCAAGAAAAACTAAACATAGTGGTATTGTTGTAATTGTACTGACCCGGAGAATTAAACTAACAGGTCAGTTTTATCGCATAGGAAACAGTGTAAAAAATATATAAAAAAATATAACTGTGGTGGAATGGTGTTTTTTTTTTTTTATAATTTCACCCCATTTGGAATTTTTCTCAAGATTCCCACCACATTGTATACAACCGTAAACGGTGTCATTAGAAAGTGCATCTTGTCCCACAAAAACAAGAACTCGTACAGCTATGTGAATAAAAAAATAAATAAAATAAAAAAGTTATGGCTTTGGGAGGGCTGAAAGTAAGAAACGAAAAGGCAGAAAAATCACCTAGTCTTGAAAGGGTTAATAACTTAAACTAGTGTTCATTTAGACACTGACTAAAACAACTTTGCTTGTGATAAACATAGGCCAAAGTGCTTTACGTCTCTGGGAATTCATTAATTCTTTGTAGGTTGGTAAACATCTGTCTGACTTACAAAGTGGGTGTCCAATAATAATAAGAATTATCCGCTTACCTGAGCAAGCTCGCCAATTGTTGCCAGGACATTTGTCACAACTGCAGGATTGGGATCTGGCAACTTTAAGATCAGAGCCTGAGAATAGGAAACAGTCAGCATTTTAACTGATGAGTAGGAAGGCAATCTACAGTATCACAGACTGAAGGAAAGGTGGCAAAGCTAAAAATATTTCATCTGCAAGAGAATCCGACCTTAAGAATGGGCTCCATGTACGGTCGGATCAGGCGTGGGGCATTGGATACCAGGTGTCCTAACATCCGTGCACTTTGCTCTTTGTTTCTTCCAACACCACTGTGCTCTAACTCGGTCAAAATCTGAAGGTGAGAGCAAAGCGATTAGTCCAAAAAAATAGTTATATTAATATAACTATTCGGACAAGTTCACTGTAAAAAACACAAAACATGATTGGCTGTCCTATAAAGCTGAAAAGATTACATCCAGATGATGAAATAATCAGACCATAGCTGTGATTACTACTTACCTGGATGAGCATCTTACGAAGGAAAGGCATGACAAAGGCAGGGTTCATGCTGCTGAGACGGCCAATAGTGCAGATTGTCAGTTCTCGGATCTCAAAAACTTCATCGTTCATGGCCACGAACAGAGCCTGAAGATTCTCAGCCTGGGCCAAGTGAGTATCAAAGCGTTCATCCAAGGACGCCAGGACACAGTAGCGGATATCCGGATCTGTAAGGCAAAACAGACATTAGACGCCATTCTTTTTCTAATTAAAAGCATTTTGTCGTAAAAATAAATAAAATTCATTCAATTATACCTGGATCTGTAATGCCAACCACTAGTAGTTTGCTGAGAACATCGGCCACCACCTGGACAGCAGTCTGACTCACATGGCCATGTCCACTAAGAAGCTGGATTGAGGGTGTGAGAAGACGGGAACAGGTGCGTGCAGCCTCCATCCGAATTTCCTTGTGTTCGCTATTAAGGAAGTGATCGGCACAGTGGCGCACAAACTGCGTCAATGAATGACCTGTAAAATAAAAAAGTCAATTAAAAAAATGCAAGATAAGAGTAGGACCTGAAGTGTAAGTGAATATGACATAAAAAGATTATTAAAATTTATACAGAGGTAGATTCTTAGGAAACTGGAAATCTCTGGATGTATATGAGCCCACCTGGCACCCCCAGTCATAACCCAATATAGGCTATGTAGTAAAGACATAGGTAAGGCTACTTTCACACTTGCGGCAGAGTGACCCGGCAAGCAGTTTCGTTGCCGCAAAACTGCCTGCCGGATCCGGCAAAACGTATGCCAACTGATAGCATTTTTTTTTTTTTCGGTCAGCGCACGCGCAGGCCAGAAAGATGGATCCGGCATTTTGAATGCCGGATCCGGCACCGATACATTCCTGTGGAAAAAAAATAAAAAATGCTGGATCCGGCATTCAGGCAAGTCTTCAGGTTTTTTTGCCGGAGATAGAACCGTAGCATGCTACGGTTTTCTTTTGCCTGATCAGTCAAAATGACTGAACGGAAGACATCCTTACGCATCCTAAATGGATTACTCCATTCAGGATGCATGGGGATATACCTGATCAGTTCTTTTCCGGCATTGAGCCCTTTTGACAGAACTTCGTGCCGGAAAAGAAAAACGCTAGTGTGAAAGTACCCTAACAAACAAAACAAAAATAAATAAATAAAAATTATTATATATAAAAAAAAAAACACAGCAAATATATAAAAAGAAACATTACTTATAATTCTGAAACTTACAAAAAGAAACCATTACCTTCAAATTCAAAGGTGCCTAAAGTGCGGAGCGCTAAAGTGATGCTGCCCACATCGCTGGCTTCAGGAATATTAGTGAGGCTAGGTGAGGACAGCTGTTGTGCCAGGCCTCTGGGCATCCCTGGGTGCCGGAGCGGCTTGTGCATCAGAACCAGAGACAGCATCTTCAGGAGTCCGTCTTGAATGTCTTTCTTCAGCTGTGGGATGTGTCGACTCAGGTCATAAAGCACAGCCGTTAAGGCAGGGCTGGAAACAACAATAAAATACAATATATCTAACAATACATGAGCATATTCCGTACAGACCAGCACAGACACCAATTCTTACCTCAGCCCAACAGACAACATTGGTTCCAGTAGCTCTTTTATCTCCTGTTGGATGGAGGGACCCAACGCTCGAGCCAGCATACTTATGCAAGTAAACACAGTGGCGTCCACCTGCACAGATTTCTGCCTCCTAAGTGCCAAAAAACATGAAACATTAAACTTTAGTGCCACTGATCATTATCTCACCATCCCTCCCCCTTCCTCCGTACTTGCGGGCTGCAGCGGGCTTTAGTTCGATTCGCAATCCCGTGGCTCGCCGCCACATCATTCCAGCAGTAATCCCGCGAGACCCGCCGCTGGAGGTCACAGGTCTTGAGGGATTATGACAGCACAGCGCAGCCGCACTAAAAATATAAGGAGGGCCCGGCCGCCGCACTTAAAAAAAAAAAAAAAAAAAGCACTTGCGTGGCTGCGGCCCCTGCCCCCGCCCTGGAATCTAGGCTCCTCAGTATTGCCGCGTTCCGGCAAACAATCTTACAGGGCCCGGTCCTGGGCCGCAGCCTGGCAGTTGGGGACCGCTGGTCTAATATACTTTACCTTTAACAAGTTTGTCTGATTTTCTTTGTTTCTTTCTTTGGTTTATACTCCGTGCGATACACACCATGATACCAAACAGCACAGTGATTACTTTTCACTTTAAAATGGCAGGCTGACTTTTTAAAATTTGAAGACACCTGTGATGCTAATTACAGGACACACCTTAGTTTAACATATCCCTATGGTCAAATAATTTTCAAGCTTGTCTAGGGGTACCATCATTTTTGTCCAGGCCAGTTTAATTATTTTGTTTTATAAATTATTCTGTTGAACCAGAATTCAAAAGCAATGTCTGATTTTTATTAGTTGATTTTTAGCAAATCTCTTATTACTTTAGTCAGTTTCAAGTTATTTCAGTGAACATTGTGGGTTTTCCCAGACTTACTAGTAAGTGCAGGGGGACCCCTGGGCGCCGCTCTGCCCACTGGTATAGTTAGTTTTTATAGTTTGTAGAGTAGTGAAAGGTCCTCTTTAAAGGGGGTCTCGCTTCAGTAAATGGCATTTATCATGTAGAGAAAGTTAATACAAGACACTTACTATTGTAATGTGATTGTCCATATTGCTTCCTTTGCTGGCTGGATTCATTTTTCCATCACATTATACACTGCTCGTTTCCATGGTTACTGACCACCCTGCAATCCAGCAGTGGTGGTCGTGCTTGCACACTATAGGAAAAAGTCAGCCTCTCTGGTGGCTGGCACCAAGGGAGCGCTTATAGGCTAGGTTTTTTTTTTTCTATAGTGTACAAGCACGACCAGCACTGATGGATTGCAGGGTGGCCTGTAACCATGGAAACAAGCAGTGTATAACATGATGGAAAAATTATCACAATACATTAGTAAGTGCCTTGTATTAGCTTTGTCTACATGATAAATGCTACTGACTGAAGTGACAACCCTTTAAAGAAAGGGTTCCAACAATTTTGTCCACCTGCGTACACTTAAAAAATGCAAGTTAGACACAAAGGGGGTCATTCATTAAACAGAAATACGCCTATATTAGGAGTGTTTCTGGCGCAAACATCCTTTGCACCGCAATATGCAACTTTTCCCCCCTCATGCCAGGTCTAAAAAAGTGGGTATGGCAAGGGCAAGGAAGGGGACGGGCCATCAGGCCAGTCTCATTTACCATTTTCTACCAGGCTGGCTCCTCTACATAACTGCTGCAGATCCACCACCAGTGCATGGCTTTATTAAGACCGGCGTCTCACACCTAACCTACAGCTGCCTAAGGAGGCAACAGTAGGTAAGCTTCAAATACAGTTATATTGAAAAACAATTAAACATGCACCATAATCATTTCTAAATACACTGCACAGCGGATTCTGGTTCTAAATGCTAGTACGGACTGGCTGCTGGGTTTTTATATCTATGCACTAGGAGACAGCGCTGGCTCCCCTATTGGGCACAGGAGCCTAGGAGACAGACCAAGGCACTATCGCCTAGTACACAGTTATGAGCAGCCCGCAGCACAAGCACAGCTGGTATGCACTGCTATTCAATAGCAAAATCTCCTATGCAAAGTATTAAAGGAAGTCTATCACCATGAAATTCACTGTTCCACCAGGCACAATGTATTGTAGGGATAGCTCAGCTGAATGTAATGTTACCTTAGCAATCCATTGCTTCATTCTGGGAAAAAGCACTTTCAATCCATATGCAAATGAGCTATGCAGTGTCAGGATATTGATGACCTTTCCTCAGGATAGGTCATCAATATTAGATCCACAGTGGTTTGACTGCTGGCACCCCCACCCATCAGCAGGTTGTACAAGCCACCGCGGCATCTTCAACCAGCTGATTGGTGAGGGTTCTGGGAGTCAGACACCCCCTTCTTGATTGACAAGGCCAGGCAAGATGACTATGCAGGTACCTGGCCCGGTCAATCAAAGAGGAGAAAGAGGGGCTGGCAGAGGAAACTAGAGGAGCAAGGGTGCACAAAGTGGATTGGGCTCGCCCTCAGTGCACTTAACTGCTTGTCTGCATATGGGTTAAAAGTACTTAGCTAGCCCTACAAGTCATTGTACCTGGTTTAACAGTGAATTTTCTGGTGAAAAATTCCCTCAAAGAGAACCTGTCACCATGAAATACAATACAACCTGAAAGCACCATGCAATAGAGCAGGAGAAGCTGAGTGGACCGATATATAGTTTTGTGGGAAAATATTCAGTAAAACTTGTATTTTATACATTTATATCTTAACTGATCACAAGAGGTGTATAAAGCAGTCAGTACCACATTGTGTATAAGTGTGCATACAGAGACAGCTGTCAGTCACTGATAACCCCTCCTGTACGGAAAGCAGAGCTATAGATTTATAAATGACAGGTTGTACTGACTCTTCCTACAAAGCTATGTAACAACCCTTACAGCTTCTCCTGCTCTACAACATGCTGCCTGCAGATTAAACTGCATTTTGTAGTGACAGTGTTTAAAAAATAATAATCTGCAATTAACCTGCACTTCAGTAGCTTTTCAATAAATTGTGAGGCAAACTTTAAAGTTATATCCATTTGAAAAATAACACCATTAATAAACTCACTTGTGAGCAAAATCCTTGGGAGGCAGAGCAACTTTGACATGTTCCAGGATTTTGGGCAGGTAAGCACGAATCTCTGACCTTACGGCAACAGAGATGAGCCCAAGAGCTTGGAAGGCCACGGTGCGCTCCTTTTCTTTGCGCACGCAGCTCAGTAGATGGCTCATGGTTTCTGGGAGGTACTGATCTGCTGTGAAAAGGAACGCAAATATCTTAGTATTTAAAAGTGCCACTAAACCCAGAATGAAAAAAAAACTAAGAAAAACACAACCAACAAAACTTATTTGCTCTGTTATTTTCCCTTGTTTCGTTAGATCTCACAATTCCAGATCATGAAAAATGCAAAAGAAAAGCAGTGCGTTGCTCTCTCAGGCTGCAGCCATGTCTTCTCCCCATTTCCATCTGATGCTAGTGCACGTGAGCCAGGAAGTTGGGCTTAGTCTCGAAAAATTTTGTCTACAGTGAGGGTGGCCATTTTGTTGGAAGGAATCTCCTAGTGATTTAAGGGGTATTCCAGTTGCTACAATTTATATCCCATCCACAGGATAGAGGAAAACTAAGATCGGTGGGGATCCTACTACTGGGACCCCCGCCAATCATGAGAACAGTGGCCCCATACAGTGCAGGCCCCTTGCAGCTCCCCTAAAATGACCGAAGCGGCCTGTCGCACATGCACATGGCCACTCCGTTTCTATGGGAGTTCCAGAGATAGCAAGAGCTTTAAGTGTGGCCTCTATTACATCTCTGCAGAGGGTGTTACCCAGCTTTCCAAGACTTCATATAGCCAGACTAAGGGCTCCTTCACACTTGCGGCAGGACGGATCCGACGGAGCCGCCGGACTAAATAGTCAGACATGCAGGACTTTAGTCCTGCAGGACTTTTTAGGCTGAGCTCCGTGCTGCGCCGGAGCTCAGCCCCCGTCCCCATTATAGTCAATGGGGACGGAGCGGCGGTCCGGCGAAACTGCGGAAGGATGGATCGGACAGCGAGACCAGCCTGCCGGATCCGTCCTGCCGCAAGTGTGAATGAGCCCTTACCGTTCCGAATCTTAAAAAAGGTTGGGTGACAACACTGTACAGCTACACAGGTCAGAACAGATTATGCTGCCCTGTTTCCATATGACAGGTGCACATAGTGTATCTGGGCAGCATTGTATTTTATATAATCAATTTGCCCTCATCACTTGTTCAGAGACTTACCCAGCTTTCCCAGACTGCAGAATGCCACATCAACCCGTTTATTAATTATTCAGTATTACAGAATACCTAGCTGGATTTGCTAGCAAGTCTATCAAAACGCCCCCCCAAAATAAAAATCCTAAAGAAGTGCTATAGCCTTTTTTAGGGTCCTAGGAAAGCTGGGTTCTTCCACAATGTAAGGGTAACATTATCTGGAGAGTGTGTACAGAGTCACAAGACTTGTATGTCAGCTTTTTCCCACTGATGGATGTCAGGTTTGCCTGGACAGACAGTGAGAAATCTTTCCTGCCTCTATATGCAAACTTGACATTCAGGCACCTGGGAAATCTGGGTAGAACATTCCGTGGCGTTAGTGGCCTTTACAGGAGTTAAGTCCAGCTCCTTTCCCCGAAGATGGAGGGGCTGGGAGGAAGGAAGGCACTTGTCTGACTGCATGTCATCTCCTAAAACTGCTTCTATAGCAGTTCACAGATGTCCAAGCAGAAAGAAGTAAAGACAATCGTTCCTTAGCAGGCTAGGTTTGTTTTTTTGTAGTTTTCCAAGGTTCAGCGTCTTTTAATAGGAAGTTAAATAGAATAAAACAGAAGCACTGCGAGTCACCACACCCGCCTTTTTCACACAGTCTCACTCATCTATGGTAGGAAGAAAATTCCCAGTAAATGTTACCTGTGAATGATGAAGGTCTGAACGCTGCCAGACGAGGGAGAACATTTAAAATGGTCATCTGGATCAAGGGATTCTTGCTACTTCTGCATTTCAGGACCCAACGACAAATCTATGGAGGGAAAAAAAAAAAAAAAAAGGAAATGCATAGCTTATAATGTAAATCATAAGCAGCATACACCACACTGAAGGAATAAAAGGAAAGTGAACATAAAAAATAAATAAAAACACACAACAACACACACACACACACACACACACACACACCTCCTCATACCTGGTCAAACTTTTCTTCTATTAGCTCCCGACATGCACGACTTTCAACTAAGGTAGACTTCTCTGGCATTGGGGCAGCTCCATATCCCAAAATCCCCTGCTGACCCGTGTATCCCAAGAGGCTCAGCAGAGCATTTGTAGGTTGGGATTGCACTGACTGGAAGCTGGTAAATGGGGCGATATGGCGAGGCTTTAATCCAAAGGTCATTAGGTCCTTGCAGTGTTTGTCATGTACAAGCTGTTGCTGTGTAATTTCCTCCATCTCTTCTCTCAGTCGCTGCAAGTTAATGGAAAATAATTCTGAAAAACGGAGGCAAGTTTTCAGTGTATATTTTGCAGCTGTTTCTGAACAGCTGGTGTGCCGAAATTGCTGATCCCTGCCTTAGATGCAGTGGTCAATGCTGACTGCAGCATCTAAAGGGTTGGAGAAAGGTAGCAGGCTCCCTTTGTCATCCAATGAGCATCTCCCCCCACCCCCAAACTACAGAATGATCATGAGGTGGCGATAGATTGCTAAGACAAATCAGGGATCTAAGTGTTAGGCCTCATGCACACAAACGTTGTTTGGGTCTGCATCCGAGCTGCAGTTTTGGCGGCTCGGATGAGGACCCATTCACTTCAATGGGGTCGCAAAAGATGCGGACAGCACTCCATGTGCTGTCCGCATCCGTAGCTCCGTTCCACGGCCCCGCAAAAAAACAACAAAAAAAAACAACATGTCCTATTCTTGTCCGCGCTTTACGGACAAGAATAGGCATTTATAATCGCTGGCGCCTGTTCCGCAAATTGCGGAAAGCAACACGAGCGGCTTCCTTTTTTTGCGGACCGCAAAGAACAGCACGGTCGTGTGCATGAAGCCTTTAAAAGATAAAAGTTTACTTAGAAAAATGTTTAGAAATTCCTGTGGCTAGCAGACGAGTTGATTTTGTGGTCCAACCCATTTAAGCGCTAATATGTATATACGTCAGTTGTGTCCAGCCAGCTGATTTTTGCTGGAGCTGGACACAACTGATGACATCTTTGTGCACTGGCTGGGTGTCCATAGCATGAAAGTCAAAAACAGCAACGCTAAACTACATGCTGTGTGTGTCTGCCCAGCTCTGGAAGACATTTAACCTTAAGGGGCATCTGTCAGCAGGTTTGTACCTATGACACTGGCTGACCTGTTACATGTGCACTTGGCAGCTGAAGGCATCTGTGTTGGCCCCATGTTCATATGTGTCTGCATTGCTGAGAAAAGTCATGTTGTAATATATACAAATGAGCAATGGGGGTGTTGCCGTTACTCCTAGAGTTTCAGCTCTCTCTGCGACTGACACTCCCTCTCCACTTTGACAGGGTCAGACGTGACAAGGTTTTCAGTTGCAATTGAAAAGCAAGGTGCTGAGCAGAGCCTATAGGTGTAAGGGCAATGTCCCCATTGCTCCTAGAGGCTCATTTGCATATACCAAAACATAAGATGCCCTTTAAAAGTGATGTGCCATATGCCAGAAACTATCCCACAGAAAACAATGGGATCCGTTTCCTACCTATGTTTGTGTACCACACCAGACATACATGGGAAGTTAGGCCTATGTAAAGGGCACAAGGCAGTGCTAGGTTTCCGCATTACCTCTCCTTCCATGCTGCTGATTCTCACTAACTCATTAATAATCAATAGGGCCCCATGAAGCCGATCATCTCTGTTCATTCCTTTCTCCTTGGATAACGTCTCATCAAATCCTCTCTCTGCTTCTTCATAAGTTTGCTGTACAAAAGAGGGAACTTAAAAAGTAACTAAACACAATGGGCCAGATCCATCATTAGCTTAAGTCAAAATAATGGAGTGAAAAATTTGCACATTTTTGCGCAATTGCTAAAACTGCGCAAAAATTTGCGACTTATTGGCTCTGCGCTATGCTCGCCAGTTTTCTGAAAGTGGGCGTGTTTTCTTATGGAAATGAATCTCTAGACAGATTTACTATTGCGACAATTTTTTTAAAAAAAAGTCGCAAAAAATTACACAATTTCACTCTTTTTAAAGGGGTTGTCCAGGTTCAGAGCTGAACCTGGACAGCCCTCCATTTTCACCCCGGCAGCCCCCCTGACATGAGCATCGGAGCAGTTCATGCTCCGATGCTCTCCTTTGCCCTGCGCTAAATCGCGCAGGGCAAAGGCATTTTCAGAGTTCCGGTGACGTACCGGGCTCTCTATGGGGCTAACAGGAACCCCGGTGACGTCACCGGCACTGATGGGCGGGATTTAGCGCTGCCCTAGCCAGTAAAACGGCTAGGGCAGAGCTAAAGCCCGCCCCTCAGAGCCGGTGACGTCACCGAACACACTGCTGGGCGGAAGTTACCGCCCGGCAGTGTGTTATTGAAAACACAAGAGCCCGTGCCCTGCGCGATCTAGCGCAGGGCACGGGAGCGCATCGGAGCATGAGATGCTCCGATGCCAGGCTCAGGAGGGCTGCCGGGGTGAAAATAACGGTATGTCCGGGTTCAGCGCTGAACCCGGACAACCCCTTTAATAGAACATGCGACTTTTTCATAAAGACGTGCAACTTTTGTAAAGCAGCTTATTGAAGGATAAACTGCTACCGTCAAACCACATTTACCACAGTATTTAACCACCTCCGGACCGCCTAACGCAGATTCGCGTTCCGGAGGTGGCAGCTCTGCGCAGAGTCACGCATAAATGCGTCATCTCGCGAGAGCCATGATTTCCTGTGAACGCGCGCACACAGGAGCGGAAGGTAAGCGAGTGGATCTCCAGCCTGCCAGCGGCGATCGTTCGCTGGCAGGCTGGAGATTGATTTTTTTTAACCCCTAACAGGTATATTAGACGCTATTTTGAGAACAGCGTCTAAAATACCTGCTACCTGGTTCTCTAGTGGTCCGTTTTGTTTGGATCGACCAGAGGACACAGGTAGCTGTGTAAAGTACCACAAAACACTACACTACACTCCCCCCCCCCCCCCGTCACTTATTAACCCCTTATGAACCCCTTATGAACCCCTGATAACCCATGATCATCCCCCTGTCATTGATCACCCCCCTGTCATGCTCCATTCAGACGTCCGTATGATTTTTACGGATCCACGGATCGGATCCGCAAAACACGTACGGACGTCTGAATAGAGCCTTACAAGGGGGTGATCAATGACAGGGAGGTGATCACCCATATAGATTCCCTGATCACCCCCCTGTAAGGCTCCATTCAGACGTCTGTATGATTTTTACGGATCCACAGATACATGGATCGGATCCGCAAAACACATACGGACGTCTGAATGGAGCCTTACATGGGGGTGATCAATGACAGGGGGGTGATCACCTCCCTGTCATTGATCACCCCCCCCCTGTAAGGCTCCATTCAGACATTTTTTTGGCCCAAGTTAGCGGAAATTGTTTTTTTTTTTTCTTACAAAGTCTCATATTCCACTAACTTGTGTCAAAAAATAAAATCTCACATGAACTCTCCATACCCCTCACAGAATCCAAATGCGTAACATTTTTTAGACATTTATATTCCAGACTTGTTCTCACGCTTTTAGGCCCCTAAAATGCCAGGGCAGTATAAATACCCCACATGTGACCCCATTTCGGAAAGAAGACACCCCAAGGTATTCCGTGAGTGGCATATTGAGTCCATGAAAGATTGAAATTTTTGTCACAAGTTAGCGGAAAATGATGATTTTTTTTTTTTTCTAACAAAGTCTCATATTCCACTAACTTGTGACAAAAAATAAAAAATTCTAGGAACTCGCCATGCCCCTCACGGAATACCTTGGGGTGTCTTCTTTCCAAAATGGGGTCACTTGTGGGGTAGTTATACTGCCCTGGCATTCTAGGGGCCCTAATGTGTGGTAAGTAGTTTGAAATCAAAATCTGTAAAAAAAATGGCCGGTGAAATCCTAAAGGTGCTCTTTGGAATGTGTGCCCCTATACCCACCTAGGCTGCAGAAAAGTGTCACATCTGGTATCGCCGTACTCAGGAGAAGTTGGGTAATGTGTTTTGGGGTGTCATTTTACATATACCCATGCTGGGTGAGATAAATATCTTGGTCAAATGCCAACTTTGTATAAAAAAAAAATGGAAAAAAAAAAAAAAAAAAAAAAAAAAAGGGGAAAAGTTGTCTTTTGCCAAGATATTTCTCTCACCCAGCATGGGTATATGTAAAATGACACCCCAAAATACATTCCCCAACTTCTCCTGAGTACGGCGATACCACATGTGACACTGATTAATAACAAAAAAAAGTAAAAAATTTCAGCAGCAATGAAATACCACCAAATGAAAGCTCTATTAGTGAGAAGAAAAGGAGGTAAAATTCATTTGGGTGGTAAGTTGCATGATCGAGCAATAAACAGTGAAAGTAGTGTAGTGCAGAAGTGTAAAAAGTGGCCTGGTCATTAAGGGGGTTTCAGCTAGCGGGGTTGAAGTGGTTAAGGACCATTAATAAAATCTGACTTAGCCAAAAGTGACTTTGGACATATGTAAAAGTGGAGTAAGATGTAAGTGTAATGATAAATCTGGCCCAATGATTCAAGAATATCCTGCTTTTGATCTAAAAACTCAGAACATTCTTAAAAAGGGCATATCAATATGAAATTGTCTTAATGGGTTATCCAACCCCTATAATGACCGCCCTACCCCCAATGCCAGGGCCCCTCATTTACATTACACTTACCTGCGTCGCTCCGGATGCACAGCCGCTGCATCTCCTAGTATTGCGGGTGAGGCTAGGGAGGCTCATCCCCATCGCGGCCTGCTATTGGCTGCTCCCTCCATCGCTGGATGTGTTGATGCACGCAACGGGGAGATGTAGAGGCGGCCGTGCAGAGCTCTGGAGCGACACGGGTGCCAGGGAGCAGGTAAACGATGTATACGAGCAGACCTGGCATTTTAAGGGGGGGGGATCATTATAGGGGTTGGACAACCCCTTTAAAGGAATTCTGCCAGGAGTTTCACGGTGCCCGAACTACAATTAACGTGATATTCCAAAAAGGCTCCCTTCATTACAGAGATATGTTTTGATCAAAAAAACGTTGCAAGTGGGAACGAAGAGAAGACTCACAGGGACGACTCCTGCTAACTTCTCCGCAACCAGTTTGACCTAAATGGGTTGTCTCACTTCAGTAAGTGGCCTTTAACATGTGGAGAAAGTTAATACAAGGCACTTACTAATATATTGTTATTGTCCATGTTGCCTCCTTTGCTGGCTGGATTCATTTTTTCTATCACATTATACACTGGTCATGTCCATGGTTACAGACCACCCTGCAAGCCATCAGTGGTGGTCATGCTTGCACAATATAAGTAAAAGCAGTAGGCTATGTGAGCTCGCATGGTGCCGGCCACCAGACAGGCCGACGCTTTTTCCTATAGTATGCAAGCAGCGACCACCACTACTGGTTGCAGGGTGATTGTAACCATGGAAACAAGTAGTGTATAATGTAATGTAATGGAAAAATGAATGAAGCCAGCAAAGAGGCAATATGGACAATCACAATACATTAGTAACTGCCTTGTATTAACTTCCTCTACATGATAAATGCAACTTACTAAAGTGAGACAGCCCTTTAACTGAGAGGTTTCTCCCATTACATAAATAGGGAGAGATCTATCAAGCCAAGCCAGGAGCACCCTATGACTCTTTTGCCCATTCAGAACCAACTCCCCATCTTGCTTGACAGTCCCTGAGATTTAACAGCCTGCAGTAATGGGGCAAGGGAAGTCTGGAGCACTGAACAGAGCCGCCCTATAATGAGCTCTTAGCAAGCTCTGCCTCTAACGCCACCGGATGTAAAGCAACTATCCTATAAGTCCTACATGGCAGTATGCTTCCTTTGATACGGATTATGGAGGTGACAAACTACCTTTAAACTATCCTTTCTGTAAAATTGTAAGAAATAGGTGTCTTTACTGTTGAAGCTTGTTGAGATGGCATGCTATTAGTGGTTCAAGCAAAAATGACTCATGACAGGTTTCCTTTTAACATTTTAGGTGGGCTGGATGGTACTGCATCAGTACAGCAGCGGTCACAGGGAAGACCAAAGAGGCTAGTCAAAGTGGTCTCCAGGCAGGTCAACACTGACCGTGAACTAGGGAATGTTTTTGTGGCATTCTCTCGGCCCACTTATCCATGTGGAAGGCACTCTAAACCATCCTTGCAGATCATGTACACTCATACATGCTGATTGTGTTCCCTGGGGAGGATGGGATCTTCCAGATAGACAATGCGACATGTCACACGGCTGGAAGTACATGACCAAGACTTCAAAGTACTACCCTTTTGAGCACTTGTGGGACCACCTCAATCTTAGTGTTTGCTCTATGGATCCTGCCCTATGCACTATCCAGCAGCTGTTGGATGCACTGCAGTCAGCATGGCTCCAGATACCTGTGACAACCTACCAGGACCTTAATGAGTCACTCCCAGCCCATCTAGCTGCTGTCCATGCTGCACACAGCAGTTATTCTAAATATTAGCTGGTGGTCATAATAATTGACTCACGTGTATATTTATAGAGTGATAGTTCCTTTCCTTGTGTGTAATATGTATATGCAACTACATATTAAATAAAAGGAGAAAAACTGTTTTGTTTCAAGAGACAGTTTTCTTTATTTTCATGACTATGAAAATTATAGATTCACACTGAAGGCATCAAAACTATGAATTAAAACATGTGGAATTATATACATAACAAAAAAGTGTGAAACAACTGAAAATATGTCATATTCTAGGTTCTTCAAAGTAGCCACCTTTTGCTTCTATTACTGCTTTGCACACTCTTGGCATTCTCTTGATGAGCTTCAAGAGGTAGTCACCTGAAATGGTTTTCCACTTCACAGGTGTGCCCTGTCGGGTTTAATAAGTGGGATTTCTTGCCTTATAAATGGGGTTGGGACCATCAGTTGCGTTGTGGAGAAGTCAGGTGGATACACAGCTGATAGTCCTACTGAATAGACTGTTAGAATTTGTATTATGGCAAGAAAAAAGCAGCTAAGTAAAGAAAAACGAGTGGCCATCATTACTTTAAAGGGTTTCTACCACTTTGATTTCACATAATTAGGTGTCAGACACTAGCGATCCGCTAGTGTCTGCTCTGCCAAACTATCCTGCTATAATAGCTTTTGGGGCAGCCGTTTACCTAAAAAAAGAACTTATATGGATATGTTAATGACCCTCTAGGTGCTATGGGGGAGTCATTAGCACCTAGAGGATCGGTCTACATTCTCAAGATGCCGCCGCCCAGCGCCTCCCTCCAGCCCGCCCATCTGCTTCAGAATACATCAAACGGACGACTTCACGCGCATGCGCCGTGCGCGGCTGTATTCGGCGCATGTGCAGTGAATGTCCGACCGCTTCCCTGCTCAGACATCTCCACTGCGCCTGCGCCGATGACGTCATAGCGCTCCATCGGCGCAGGCGCAGTGGAGATGTCTGAGCAGGGAAGCGGTCGGACATTCACTGCGCATGCGCCGAATACAGCTGCGCACGGCGCATGCGCGTGAAGTCGTCCGTTTGATACATTCTGAAGCAGATGGGCGGGCTGGAGGGAGGCGCTGGGCGGCGGCATCTTGAGAAGGTAGACCGATCCTCTAGGTGCTAATGACGCCCCTATAGCACCTAGAGGGTCATTAACATATCCATATAAGTTCTTTTTTTTAGGTAAACGGCTGCCCCAAAAGCTATTATAGCAGGATAGTTTGGCAGAGCAGACACTAGCGGATCGCTAGTGTCTGACACCTAATTATGTGAAATCAAAGTGGTAGAAACCCTTTAAGAAATGAAGGTCAGTCAGTCCGAAAAATTGGGAAAACTTTGAAAGTGTCCCCAAGTGCAGTCACAAAAACCATCAAGCGCTACAAAGAAACTGGCTCACATGCAGCCCGCCCCAGGAAAGAAAGACCAAGAGTCACCTCTGCTGCGGAGGATAAGTTCATCCGAGTCACCAGCCTCAGAAATCGCAGGTTAACAGCAGCTCAGATTAGAGACCAGGTCAATGCCACACAGAGTTCTAGCAGCAGACACATCTCTAGAACAACTGTTAAGAGGAGACTGTGTGAATCAGGTCTTCATGGAAGAATATCTGCTAGGAAACCACTGCTAAGGACAGGCAACAAGAAGAAGAGACTTGTTTGGGCTAAAGAACACAAGGAATGGACATTAGACCAGTGGAAATCTGTGCTTTAGTCTGAGGAGTCCAAATTTGAGATCTTTGGTTCCAACCACCGTGTCTTTGTGAGACGCAGAAAAGGTGAACAGATGGACTCTACATGCCTGGTTCTCACCGTGAAGCATGGAGAAGGTGTGATTGTGTGGGGTTGCTTTGCTGGTGACACTGTTGGGGATTTATTCAAAATTGAAGGCATACTGAACCAGCATGGCTACCACAGCATCTTACAGCGGCATGCTATTCCATCCGATTTGCGTTTAGTTGGACCATCATTAATTTTTCAACAGGACAATGACTGCAAACACACCTCCAGGCGGTGTAAGGGCTATTTGACCATGAAGGAGTGTGATGGGGTGCTGCGCCAGATGCCCTGGCCTCCACAGTCACCGGACCTGAACCCAATCGAGATGGTTTGGGGTGAGCTGGACCGCAGAGTGAAGGCAAAAGGGCCAACAAGTGCTAAGCATCTCTGGGAACTCCTTCAAGACTGTTGGAAGACCATTTTAGGTGACTACCTCTTGAAGCTCATCTAGAGAATGCCAAGAGTGTGCAAAGCAGTAACCAAAGCAAAAGGTGGCTACTTTGAAGACCCTAGAATATGGCATATTTTCAGTTGTTTCCCACTTTTTTGTTATGTATATAATTCCACATGTGTTAATGCATAGTTTTGATGCCTTCAGTGTGAATCTACAATTTTCATAGTCATGAAAATAAAGAAAAAAAACTCTTGAATGAGAAGGTGTGTCCAAACTTTTGGTCTGTACACACATTCTATCTAATCTAATGCATCTTGGAAAAAAAAAAAAAAAAAAAAAAAAAAAAAAATTTATATATATATATATTTTGTAAGAAATGAAATAGTTATTTACAGGTAAATAGGTAATGAAAAGCATACAGTACTTAAAGGGTTTCTACCACTTAGGCGTCACATATTTGGCTGTCAGACACTAGCGATCCGCTAGTGTCTGCTCTGGCCAACCATCCTAATATAATTGCTTTTGGGGCGGTGGTTTGGCAAAAAAAACTACTTTTATTAATATGCTAATGAGCCTCTAGGTGCTATGGGGGCGTCATTAGCACCTAGAGGCTCCGTCTACCTTTAGAAACTGCCGCCCCCAGCGCGTCCCTCCAGCCCGCCCATCTCCTCCTGAATGCGATCCTCGTATGTATTCTGCGCATGCGCAGTAAATGTCTGACAGCTTCCCTGCTCAGACATCTCCACTGCGCCTGTTCCTCGGAGCACTATGGCGTCATCGCGCAGGCGCAGTGGAGATGTCTGAGCAAGGAAGCGGTCAGACATTCACTGCGCATGCGCAGAATACATACGAGGATCGCATTCAGGAGGAGATGGGCGGGCTGGAGGGACGCGCTCGGCGGCGGCAGTTTCTGAAGGTAGACGGAGCCTCTAGGTGCTAATGACGCCCCCATAGCACCTAGAGGCTCATTAGCATATTAATAAAAGTAGTTTTTTTAGCCAAACCACCGCCCCAAAAGCAATTATATTAGGATGGTTGGCCAGAGCAGACACTAGCGGATCGCTAGTGTCTGACAGCCAAATATGTGACACCTAAGTGGTAGAAACCCTTTAAAAGGTTTTGTCTCACTTCAGCAAGTGGCATTTATCATCATGTAGAGAAATTAAATACAAGGCACTTACTAATGTATTGTTATTGCCCATATTGCTTCCTTTGCTGGCTGAATGGATTTTTCCATCACATTATACATGGCTTGTTTCCATGGTTATGACCACCCTCCAACGCAGCAGCAGTCGTGCTTGCACACTATAGGAAAAAGCGCAAGCCTCTCTGGTGGCCGGGACCGTGGGCCGGCGCTTTTTCCTAGAGTGTGCAAGCAGGACCACTGCTGCTGGATTGCAGGGTGGTGATAAACATGGAAACAAGCAATGTATAATGTGATGGAAAAATCGATTCAGCCAGCAAAGGAAGAAATATGGGCAAACACAATACATTAGTAAGTGCCTTGTATTGACTCTCTCTACATGATAAATGCCACTTGCTGAAGTGACAACCACTTTAAGTGGTTAACCAGACCACTTTAAAATGAAGAATTGTGGTACACTCCAAACTGAAGATATGTGAATGCAATATGAGATGCCTACCCTGTACCACTGAGGTTTTTGTAGCTCCTTGGGTTCCCGCTGTGTGGTCAGGATCAGGCAGGCTCTGAGAGCTGCCACGGCTCCCTCCCTAATTGCCTGTTTTGGGTCCCACACACCATAGAAGATGTTGTCAAAGAAAGGTTGGACCTGCTGGAAGAAGAAGGTAGGCGCGCTGACAGCCAGCTCCCGCAGCACCAGAACCTGCAGAGAGGGACACGAGAGGTCATTAGAGAGGGCTAAACAAAGAGGCAGGACACTTTCAAACATCTGAAAGGAATGAAAAGTGAACTCACCCCTGCATGTCTACGGCCTTCATTGCGGTCTGCGCCCAGCCACTCCAAGGCACGTTTCACCTCAAACTCCACATACTCAGCAGTCAAAGTATCCCCCGCCATAGCAAGACGCCCCATTGCCTTGGATGCCATCTCCATTACTACGGGGTCACTGGAGGGCAGCAGGTTACGCAGGTAATTGGCAAATCTGCTGATTCGGGTGGCATTTCCGCCCTCCACTCCTATCAAGCTCACTGTGAGGAAAAGGAAGATACCCTAAGAAAACAAATTACAGACTCCAGCTAACAGGCTCTGATACACTGGTGCTATGGAAATAATGAGAGCCAGACTCAAGCTTTCATTACATTCAGCCAGGTGAGTGGCCGCTCTGGAAGCACATGTTTATCTCACTAATGTAATAAGAAAGGAGAAACGCAATGGAAGTGAAAAGCAGACATATTGGTACCTATTGCAAGAATCCCTCCTTTCCGCTCGCTCACATCGGAGCTGGAAACAAATTCGAAGATGAAATGATTCAGCTCATCATAGAACTGCGTCGCTTCCTCCTGGCTCACCTAGAAAGTGACCACAGAGATGTTAATGTAAGACAAGGCACAATAGAAGATAGAAGCAGCAGTGCAAGTCTGGGGCAGAACCTGCAGTCCCCTGGCTGTTGTAGATCTACAGCTACCAGCATGCCAAGAGCCACAGGCTGCAGTTTTACAGCAGCAGGAGAGCAACCTGTTGCAGAGGAAGCCAAAGTATCAAGCAGGACATTTCAGACAGACAATTCAAAATGTATCAAATCACCCCAACTAATTTACTTCGATTGATGCAAAGGTCCCTTTACATGGGCCAATTTTGCAGGCAACTGTCGGGAAGGAAGCGATCCATTTACGGCAATCACCTGGTAGTCAGTGAAGGAGACCTCTGCATTTACATGTAGCGATCCCCTCCACAGTATAAGGAGGAGCGCCCACTAATGCTAATATGTCTACTTTATGTTGGCATCATTTTGGAAATGTCTTTTTTGGGGACGTTAGAAGGCTTAGAAGCAATTCTTAAAATTTAAGAAAATTTCCAAAACCCACTTTTTAAAGGACCAGTTCAGGTCTAAAGTCACTTTTATGGGGGTATCCACTATGTAAGCCCCACAATGACCCCATTGTAGAAACTACACCCCTTAACCACCCTTAATGACCAGGTCACTTTACACTTCTGCACTACACTACTTTCACCGTTTATTGCTCGGTCATGCAACTTACCACCCAAATGAATTTTACCTCCTTTTCTTCTCACTAATGGAGCTTTCATTTGGTGGTATTTCATTGCTGCTGACATTTTTACTTTTTTTGTTATTAATCGAAATTTTTGCAAAAAAAGACCTTTTTCACTTTCAGTTGTAAAATTTTTCTAAAAAAACCACATCTATATATACATTTTTCTTTAAATTTATTGTTCTACATGTCTGATAAAAAAAATGTTTGGGTAAAAGTTATAGCGTTTACAAACTATGGTACAAAAATGTGAATTTCCGCTTTTTGAAGCAGCTCTGACTTTCTGAGCACCTGTCATGTTTCCTGAGGTTCTACAATGCCCAGACAGTAGAAAACCCCCACAAATAACCCCATTTTGGAAAGTAGACACCCTAAGGTATTCGCTGATGGGCATAGTGAGTTCATAGAACTTTTTATTTTTTGTCACACGTTAGCGGAAAATGATGATTTAATATTTTTTTTTCCCCTTACAAAGTCTCATATTCCACTAACTTGTGACAAAAAAAAAAAAAAAAAAAAAAAAACTTCCATGAACTCACTATGCCCATCATGAAATACCTTGGGGCGTCTTCTTTCCAAAATGGGGTCACTTGTGGGGTAGTTATACTGCCCTGGCATTTTAGGGGCCCAGATGCGTGCAAAGTATGAAATCAAAATCTGTAAAATAAAATGGCCTGTGAAATCCTAAAGGTGCTCTTTGGAATGTGGGCCCCTTTGCCACAAGTTAGTGGAATATGAGACTTTGTAAGAAAAAACAAAAAAACTAAATCAATTTCCGCTAACTTGTGCCAAAGAAAAATGTCTGAATGGAGCCTTACAGGGGGGTGATCAGGGAGTCTATATGGGGTGATCACCCCCCTGTCAGGCTCCATTCAGACGTCCGTATGCGTTTTACGGATCCACAAAACACATACGGACGTCTGAATGGAGCCTTACAGGGGGGGGGGGGGGGGTGATCAATGACAGGGGGGTGATCAGGGAGTCTATATGGGGTGATCACCGCCCTGTCACTGATCACCCCCCTGTAAGGCTCCATTCAGACGTCCGTATGCGTTTTGCGGATCCGATCCATGGATCCGCAAAACGCATACGGACGTCTGAATGGAGCCTTACAGGGGGGTGATCAATTACAGGGGGGTGATCAAGGGTTCATAAGGGGTTAATAAGTGACAGGGGGGGGGGGGGGGGTGTAGTGCTACTTATTACAGAGCTGCCCGTGTCCTCTGGTGGTCGATCCAAGCAAAAGAGACCACCAGAGGACCAGGTAGCAGGTATATTAGACGCTGTTATCAAAACAGCGTCTAATATACTAGTTAGGGGTTTAAAAAAACAAACAAAACACGCATCTACAGCCTGCCAGCGAACGATCGCCACTGGCAGGCTGTAGATCCACTCGCTCAAGTTCCGATCCTGTGTGCGCGCGTTCACAGGATCTCTCGCGTCTCGCGAGATGACACGTATATGCGTGACTCTGCCTGAGACAGCCGCCTCCAGACCGCGATCCTGCGTTAGGCAGTACGGAGGCGGTTAAGTTACTTAAAACCGATTTTACAAACTTTGTTAACCCTTTAGGCGCTCCACAAGAATTAAAGGAAAATGGAGATCAAATTTTTTAATTTCACTTTTTTGGCAGATTTTTCATTTTAATCCAATTTTTTCTTTAACACATCAATGGTTAACAGCCAAACAAAACTCAATATTTATTACCCAGATTCAGCGGTTTACAGAAACACCCCACATGTGGTCATAAACTGCTGTATGGGCACACGGCAGGGCGCAGAAGAAAAGGAGCGCCACATGGTTTTTAGATGCCATGTCCCATTTGAAGCCCCCCTGATGCACCCTTACAGTAGAAACTCCCAAGAAGTGACCCCCTTTTGGAAACTAGGAGATAAGGTGCCATCTTTGGGTACGTATGATTTTTTGATCACTCATAACACTTTATAGGGCAAGGTGACAAAAAAAAAATAAAAAATTTTGTTTTAGCACCGCTTTTATTTATTTTTACAGCGTTCACCTGAAGGGTTCGGTCAAGTGACTTAATAGAGCAGATCGTTACGGACGTGGCGATACCCAATATGTGTACTTTTATTTATTTCACTTTAACACCGTAGCATTTTTGAAACCAAAAAAAATTATGTTGTTTTAGTGTCTCCATGTTCTGAGAGCTATAGTTTTTTTTTATTTTTTTAGCGATTTTCTTATGTAGGGGCACATTTTTTGCGGGATGAGGCGACGGTTTTATTGGTACCATTTTGAGGGACATACGCCTTTTTGATCACTTGGTGTTGCACTTTGTGATGTAAGGTGACAAATGGCTTTTGACAGTTTTTTTTTAATGGTGTGTCAGGTATATAAAGCAAATACTTTATATAAAATAAAAAATTATGGATCAAAAGAAAATTATATGAATGATATTGATCCGCCTCTTAGGCTACCTTCACACTAACGTTGTTTAAATCCGGCGTTCAATTCCGACACCGGAACTGCCCGCCGGATCCGGAAAAACGTGTGAAAACGGAGTACATTTCAATCCTGATCAGGATTTTAAATCACAATGAAAAAAATGCATTTGAAAAAACGGATCCGCCATTTATGGACTAACCTTTTTTTTCACATTTTTCGGGTTTCACATGCAAAAGCCGGATCCGGTTTGACTGAACACACAGTGCCGGATCCGGAGTTAATGCAAGTCAATGGGAAAAAGGCCTGATCCGGCGTTCAGTCAAAGTGTTCAGGCTTTTTGGCCGGAGGTAAAAATACTGCATGCTAAGTTTTTCTGAAAAGACTGATCAGTCAAAAAGACTGAACAGAAGACATCCTGAGGGACGGACTCTCCATTCAGAATGCATTAGGATAAAACTGATCAGTTCTTTTCCGGATTTGAGCCCCTAGGACGGAACTCAGCGCCGGAAAAGAAAAACGCTAGTGTGAAAAGTACCCCAAGGCCTCTTTCACACGGGCGTCATGTTTTTTGCCCGGATAAGAGGCGGGTGCGTTGCGGGTAAATGCACGATTTTTCCGCGCGAGTGCAAAACATTGTAATGAGTTTTGCACTCGCGTGAGAAAAATCGCGCATGTTTGGTACCCAAACCCGAACTTCTTCACAGAAGTTCGGGCTTGGGATTCATGTTCTGAAGATTGTATTATTTTCCCTTATAACATGGTTATAAGGGAAAAGAATAGCATTCTGACTACAGAATGCATAATATAATAGTGCTGGAAGGGTTAAAAAAAAAAATAAGAGTTAACTCACCTCCTCTTGTTCGCGTAGTTCCCGGTCTGTTCTTTGCTAGCTGTGGGCTGAATGACCTGTGGTGACGTCAGATCACATGCTCCAATCACATGGTCCATCACAATTTTCACGCAACCCCATTCACTTCTATGGGGCCTGCGTTGCGTGGATTATCGCAACGCACAAAGAGGAGCATGCTGCGATTTTCGCGCAACGCATAAGTGATGCGTGAAAATCACCGCTCATGTGAACAGCCCCATAGAAATGAATGGGTCAGGATTCAGTGCGGGTGCAATGCGTTCAACTCACGCATCGCATCCGCGCGGAATACTCGCTCGTGTGAAAGGGGCCTAAGAGTTCGATCGAGAACCTAATTATTTTGTGCAATCAGTAAAACAGGGTACAAGCATTTATGCAAAAATATAAATTATATAATTTAAAATACGAGTATAAAACCCAATGATAAAAAGAAAACTGTAGTACCCAACAGAACAAATTTAACACCAAGACCAGTGTCTCACAATTATTCAACCAATACAAGAATGCAATGCTGCTTAAAATTATGAGAGATATCAATTGATTATACACAGAAACTCACTAATGAAAATGAGATACAAGCCCTTGCTCTGCCCAAAACGATGTACAATCTGAGATTGGTTAAGTAGTATTGCAATGAAACAAAAATTATCAGCTTGATATCAAACTAGGGAATATAAAGATTCCCAACAGAGAAGCCCTCTTGTTATCAATATCAGATCTTGTATTCAGCGATATGCATCTTCACTGAATCTGCTGATACTGATGTGTTACTAACACTATCCGTCCGCATTAAGCGGGGTTTGACTAAGTATCAAGCCAATTAATCTATACCAATACTACATGAAACAAATACATTACCCAAGGGTCAAGTGATGTGCAGAGTCTCGGGTAAGTCTGCTCAAGAGTTTTTCCGGGAATCTTCCTTTCTTAGTTTTTTTTCTTCTTCTCTCCCTCCTCCTATGTGGTTTCTTAACCAAAAACTTATCAGATGAACACACCTTCCCAGTTTGGAACTTTCCAATCAATATTGGATGGGCGTGTACAGTCGTAGCCAAAAGTTTTGAGAATGACACAAATTTAAGTTTTCACAAAGTTTGCTGCTAAACTGCTTTTAGATCTTTGTTTCAGTTGTTTCTGTGATGTAGTGAAATATAATTACACGCACTTCATACGTTTCAAAGGCTTTTATCAACAATTACATGACATTTATGCAGAGTCAGTATTCGCAGTGTTGGCCCTTCTTTTCCAGGACCTCTGCAATTCGACTGGGCATGCTCTCAATCAACTTCTGGGCCAATTCCTGACTGATAGCAACCCATTCTTTCATAATCACTTCTTGGAGTTTGTCAGAATTAGTGGGGTTTTGTTTGTCCACCCGCCTCTTGAGGATTGACAAGTTCTCAATGGGATTAAGATCTGGGGAGTTTCCAGGCCATGGAGCCAAAATGTCAACGTTTTGGTCCCCGAGCCACTTAGTTATCACTTTTCCCTTATGGCACGGTGCTCCATCGTGCAGGAAAATGCATTGTTCTTCACCAAACTATTGTTGGAGGGTGTTTTGGTACCATTCTTTATTCATGGCTGTGTTTTTGGGCAAAATTGTAAGTGAGCCCACTCCCTTGGATGAGAAGCAACCCCACACATGAATGGTCTCAGGATGCTTTACCATTGGCATGACACAGGACTGATGGTAGCGCTCACCTTTTCTTCTCCGGACAAGCCTTTTTCCTGATGCCCCAAACAATCGGAAAGAGGCTTCATCGGAGAATATGACTTTGCCCCAGTCCTCAGCAGTCCATTCACCATATTTTCTGCAGAAGATCAATCTGTCCCTGATGGGTTCTTCTTTTTGGAGAGAAGTGGCTTCTTTGCTGCCCTTCGACACCAGGCCATCTTCCAAAAGTCTTCACCTCACTGTGCGTGCAGATGCGCTCACACCTGCCTGCTGCCATTCCTGAGCAAGCTCTGCACTGGTGGCACTCCGATACCGCAGCTGAATCCTCTTTAGGAGACGATCCTGGCGCTTGCTGACTTTCTTGGACGCCCTGAAGCCTTCTTAACAAGAATTGAACCTCTTTCCTTGAAGTTCTTGATGATCCTATACGTTGTTGATTGAGGTGCAATCTTAATAGCCACAATATCCTTGCCTGTGAAGCCATTTTTATGCAACCCAATGATGGCTGCACGCGTTTCTTTGCAGGTCACCATGGTTAACAATGGAAGAACAATGATTTCAAGCATCACCCTCCTTTTAACAGGTCAAGTCTGCCATTTTAACCCAATCAGCCTGACATAATGATCTCCAGCCTTGTGCTCATCAACATTCTCACCTGAGTTAAGACGATTACTGAAATCTCAGCAGGTCCTTTAATGAATGCAATGAAATGCAGTACAAAGGTTTTTTTGGGATTAAGTTAATTTTCATGGCAAAGAAGGACTATGCAATTCATCTGATCACTCTTCATAACATTCTGGAGTATATGCAAATTGCAATTATAAAAACTTAAGCAGCAACTTTTCCAATATTTATGTAATTCTCAAAACTTTTGGCCACAACTGTACATTGCTACTATAGTGTAGTGTTACCTACTCATACCTAGGTGGCACTGTTTAAGTAACACGCTTCATGCCCCAAAGAGTTAACTATGTAGGGTGGGCGGGAAGGGGGGCTGGTATACTTTTGAGTGCGGTTGCTGCTATGGGGCAGTGGTTGACTCCCTTAGAAAGTTAAAATGTAATGAATGACAGAGTCTTAACATGGAATGTACGAGGGGTAGGGGGATAAAACAAACAGATTAGTGTGTTAGATTTGATTTCTTGACATCTCCCCGCAATTGTGGCATTGCTGGAAACCCATGCGTCACTGGAGAGCCGCATATATTTATTGAAGAAATGGGAACAATATTAATTCCACTCCAGCTTTTCTTCATACTCCCATGGGGTCAGTGTATATGTGCATAAAAAGGTCGACTACGTCCCCATGAAACCTCAGATTGAAAGTGATTGGATATAAGTCTTCCTTCATGGCCGGTGGAATGGTCGGATTTGTATTTTGGCTTTTTTTGTATATCCCCCTCCATTTGCCATGACTGTCCTTAATCAACTTGCCATGTTCGTATATAACAGAGCGGTGTCCAGTATTAGTATCGGGGGACTTTAATTGCGTTTTGGACACCGAAATGGACAGAGTATCCAATGCTGTAAGATATAATGCAAATCTGGGCAAACACTTATTACTCCAGGGGTTTTGTCAAGAAACGGGGCTAATAGATATTTGGCGGGAGTTATATGGCAATAGGCAGGTGTTTTCATGCTTTAGTAAGACATATAATGCCATGTCTAGAACTGATAAACAAGGAACTTGCCCATTTCTGGATACAAAATATGGGATCAACTCATAATCACTCTGTGTGGGATGCGATGAAAGCGTATCTCCGCGGTCTGTACTTTAGCATAATCAAAGTAAAAAGAGCAGTTTCTTAAAGAAGAGAAAGGTCTGGAGGAGAATTTAAAATATCTGGAAGTGTCCCTTAGAAAACAATAACGAGAGCACTCGGGCCCAGCTCAAAATAGCTACTTTACGAAGAAGTCACAGAACAAACTGTTCTTTCAAGGCTATGATCACTTCAGTGAGGCGGGAAAGCCAGGTAAACTATTAGTCTCCATAATATCCAACCAAAGAGGATGTAATAAAATTAGGCAGATTCAAACAAGTAACGGCCAGATTACGAACAAGGCAGAGGAAAATCGAGGGGAATCTCTAAAGTATTTCAATACCCTATACTGCTCTGAGACAAATGATAAAGTGGCACTTATAGAAGATTATTTGCAGAAACCCAAGATTCCTGCACTTGCAGAGCAGGACTCTGTATTCCTGAATTCCCCAATCCTTCTGAGCGAGCTGCAGGAGGTTGTATCTGGGATGGCATCCCGTTTGGCATATACAAGTGCCATGGGGAGGTTCTCCTGCCAGGGTTACTGCAGGTACTAAATGAATCCCGTACTGTGGGGAATTGCCGCCATCACTAATGGAGGCAATCACCACATTAGTTTTGAAGAGAGGGAAAGATGGAAACAAAGTGGAATCATACCGACCCATATCATTACTTAACTCAGACTATAAGTTAGTCACCAAAGTCCTCGCAAATCGATAAAAAAAAAAAAAAAAAAAAAGTTATAAAAAAAAAAAGGGGTTCGTACATGCAGATCAGACTGGGTTTATCCCGGGGCGACAGATTCAGACGAATATACGTATACAAATTTTCTGAATATACAGATAGGAGAGGGGGGGGGGGGAACGAGACGACACAGCTGCATCCTGTCCTTGGACGCCGCTAAGGCCTTTGACATATTGCTGTATTTACATGATGGCTGGAGTCCCTCGTGTTATGCAGACAATTGACGAGTTTGGTCTGGTTTCAGGCTATGAGAAACTGGTCTAAATCAGTCCTCCTTCCTCTGAATCGATCTCCCCCACAAAGCAACATTAAAGTAAAGGTGATATCGCCGTTGGACCACATTGAGTGCTTGGGGATCAGGATCGGCGGGTCGCTATGCGATTATAACAGATTAAACATTACCCCTACGATGAATAAAATAAAGGAGAAGATTAGGGTTTTGCAGAAACCCCCTCTCACAGGTGAACAGAATCGCATTGGTCAAAATTGTTCTGCTGCCACTGATATTGTATGTGATTGACCCTGCCCCATCTGGATTGAAGATAATTTCTTCAACTTGTTGGAGAGACTGATCAACGATCTGATCTGGGGCAGGAAAAGGGTCCGTATCAAACTGAGATCTCTGTGGCTAGCTGAAATCGATGGTGGCCTCGGCCTCCCATATTTTCAGGGATACTTGTGTTCACAATTGCAATGGTGTATTAATGCCGGGGATAGCTCTCTGTTATCATACCTTATTCAACAACATAAGCGCCCCATACAGAACATATTCAGCACATTGGAGGTATAATGCTGCAGAAAGTATGGAATAAGAAAGTCCATTTCGAAGGTTACATATGCCTTAGATGTTAACATCTTTTTAAATAAGTTCCCTCTCTGACTCAAGTAGTTATCTTCGTTTAGGGCAAGGATCACGATGGTGTCACATTTGCACAGCAGGTAAACTAAAAACCTATATTGGAAATATTTCACGAGACACCAATTACAGTTCTAAATAGAATATATATATATATATATATATATATATATATATATATATATATATATATATATATATATATATATATATATATATATATATATATATATATATATATATGCACAACATACACACACCCGGAACAAAAATCAAAAGACCCCCACGCACACACCTTTTTTGCTTCACGTCATATGTTAAAAAAAGCGAAGGTCTCACAAATATATATATATATATATATATATATATATATATATATATATATATATATATATATATATATATATATATATATATATATGTTAGATTAGAAAAGGATTTAGTTACGGTCACTAAATTTAAAAGCACTGGAAAATGGCAAATAGATTTAGGGATATGCAACTCATTTCAGTGGCGTGAAGTATATAAAAAAATTAAAAAGGCAACCCTCTCCAGTCAACATCGGCTATATTATACTCCGGAACTCCTCTCTAAAATGTACAAGAAGAAAAGGGAAAGAATTTTGTTTTCTGAAATGTCTTGGATATGTTATGGGGTTGTCCAGTTATTAATAACTTGTGGCAAAGTATATTTCAGGTAATAAGGTCAAGAGCCACTATTAAACTCTTTCCCACGAGGGAACTCTCCATACTTGGCATATTTACCCCTGAGTGCAAACATAAGCTTTCAAAAGGTGAACATCTTTGCTGGTTGAAAGGGCTTTTATTAGGCCCCAACCCTATTAGAATGGGAAAGATACATGCGCAGAGTAAAGGAATTTGAGAGCGTATCAAACTTAGAGGGAAAACGGATTCTGTGGGAGGAGATTTGGTTGGAGTGGGACTGATGAGGGTGGCTCGGAAGGAATTGCCCACGTACATATGGTAGGAAAGGTATGAATTGCATGACTACATATGAATTGATGGAGTAGTCCAGAATGTTGGTGGGAGTCACCCACTGCCCTTGTGTCAACTGAGGCCGGGCTTGGGGGGGGGGGGGGGTTATACGGGAAGAGGGAGATCAGCATTAATACTCTTTTTGTACAGTTTTTCTGGCCCAACAGATGTTTTCGTTTTAAGTATCTTTTTGCAGTGGTAAAACCCGCAAGTTTACCATCTGGATTTTGTTTCTTTTCTATTCGTATATGTTTGTCATCGTCCTACTTTTGAGAAAACAAGACAAAGTGGGAAAAAAAAAAGAAAAAAATTGTAAATCTGACTATAATTTTCACTATTCACACCTGGTATTTGGAACCCTAAATCAAAGCCAACTGATAAATTTTAACACTTCTTACCAATTAGAGACAGACTCTTAGACGCCTTTTGAATGTTTCCCACATTGTTGACTTCTAAGACTGATAATATAGATAAACTTTGTTTTCTCACAGAGATATCCATGCCTCCTCTGCTACACCAACGGTACCATCTCTTCACAGATACTCATTAACAAAGCCCATACTTAAAGGGAATCTGTCACCTATTTTGACCATATAAAACAGTTAACATAGCAATGTGCAATAAAGTACCTTCTTCCCTACATGCGTCTTCTTTTATTCAACTTTTCATTCTTACTAAAAAGCGATTTTTCTGATATGCAAATGAAGTCTCAAAATGCCCAGAGGGGCGTTATTACTCTGCTCTAGTGCCCAGTAACGCCCCCATGCAGTGCCCAGCCGGGCCTTTATTCCAAGCCCAGCACACCTCCTAAGAAATAAAGGTCCTCTTGCCGAACGCCGCCCCCTCCACCAAGTCATTTAATTTATTCACTGCATCGTCTGTGCTCCCTCCTCTTTGCCTACGGCGCCGCCCCCTCCCCACTACGTCATTTCATTTATTCACTGCATCGGCCCTTGCTTCCTCCTTTCTTGGCCTACGGCGCCGCCTCGTCCCCACTACATCATTTAATTTATTCACTGCACGCACCGGCCCTTGCTTCCTCCTCTAGAATCTCTCAGAGGCAACAGTGCTCTGAATAAGTCACTGGGATTGGCGCATGGCCGGTGACACTAGTGAGGCTGTTGCCCTCGAGCAGGAGTATCGTGCAGGCACTCAGCGATACTGCGCGGGATTTCGGAGGACAAGAGAGGAGGAAGCAAGGGCCCGGGTGTGCAGTGAATAAATTAAATGACGTAGTGGGGAGGGGGCGGCGCCGTTCGGCAAGTATGTGGGAGGACATTTATTTCTTAGGAGGCGTGCTGGGTTTGGAAGAAAGGCCAGCTGGGCACTGCAGGGGGAGCGTTACTGGGCACTAGAGCAGAGTAATAACGCCCCTCTGGGCACCTTGAGACTTCATTTGCATATCAGAAAAATCACTTTTTAAAAAGAATGAAAAGTTGAATAAAAGAAAAAAGACGCATGTAGGGAAGAAGGTACTTTAGTGCACATTGCTATGTTAACGGTTTTATATGGTCAAAATAGGCGACAGATTCCCTTTAAGCGGTTTTGAATACATTATAGGAATATATATGTCCCTAAAACATATATGATAACAGATATATAAAAAGGTCCTTAAAAAGACGTAACAATATAACCCAATACATATATCTTATTGATTTTCTTATACAAAACTAAGGTAGATTATAAGTGTCCATAGACATCACAGACTTTCTGCTCATTAGCAAATACCAAACTATGGATGTAATTAGCACCTGCTGCGTCCATGGAGTCCTTATCTCAGAGCTAAGAGACAAACTTTGATACATGCATACATATTTTGAAGAACATCGGACAATTTTCACACTGTGGAATTTATATTCAGATAACAAAGATAGTGAAGCCTTTACTTCTGTGTGATGTGTATGTCAACTGCCTAAACATAATTAATTGTTACAACATTAGTTCTTTCTGAACACCA
Organism: Bufo gargarizans; assembly: GCF_014858855.1. Lineage (NCBI taxonomy): Eukaryota > Metazoa > Chordata > Amphibia > Anura > Bufonidae > Bufo > Bufo gargarizans. The sequence continues at coordinate 616,243,924 of NC_058081.1, read as the reverse complement.
CAAAAATCTTTCCATGAACCTACATTAAAAATGTATACAAAATAGTGAATATAAACCAACATTGCTCTTAAAGGCAATGAATATCCATCATGACTAAAATAACTGAATATAACTGTTTACACTTCTGAAAATGCATGACCGGTGTTTATCGGACTGGGTCGATCATGTGATACATTTATAGAGCCGACCGTCACGGACGCGGCAATACCAAATATGTCTATTTTATTTTTTCTATTTAACTTTTTTTTTTTTTATTCCTTACATGCAACATTTTTTATTTTTTTTATTTTACACTTTGCATCCCCCATAAGGTCATGCAAGACCTCTGGGGGACATTTACTTCACTTTTTTTTCACTGTTGATTTCTCATGTAACTGGGGCTGACATAGTAGCCCCAGTTACAGAAGAAATGCACCCCCCAAAGAGGCTGTACAGCCTCAGTGCAGGGCTGATCAAGGTCTCTGAAAGACCTCACACAGCTCCTGCACTCTCCGGTCCCGGCGATCGCATGACCGCCGAGCTGGAACAGGAAGCGCTGTGTATGCAGCGATCCAGAAGGCAGGGACACCTGGGCACTGTCCCTGCCTTCTCTAAGGGTTGCCCTGCTGTCACTGACAGCGGGCAACCCGATCAGCAGCTGCACGATTAGCGTGCAGCTGCGATCTCTGAAAGGATGTTTTAAAACATCCATTAGGACGTAGACCACCACCTCCCAGACGTTTTTATTCAATGGGCGGACGGGAGGTGGTTAAAGATGTTTTTAGGATTTTGATATTAATCCTCAAGACAGATCAGTAATATCAGATTGGCGGGGGTCTGCTATGCCATACCTTCCCACACAATCAGCTGTTACCTTGTAGGTCTGGTATGGGAAGTCAGCGTGGGAACTAAACAGCTTTGTCCATCATGTCGTGGACGGTGCTAGTAACTGCAGGGCTGCTCTGTCCACTACAGAACGCATTTTGCTGTGTAGTTCCATTGATGGTTGATCTGTGGGGGTGCAGGGTGTCCTGAGGACAGGCTATTGATATAATAAAATCGTGGAAACCCCTATAAGGAATTAAAGCATTACATGAAAGTGCATCTGTCAGCAGACTTGTACCTATGAAGCTAGCTGACCGGTTACATGTGCACTTGGCAGCTGAGGACATCTGTGTTGTACTGCCGAGAAAAAAAAAAGTTGTATTTGTATATGCAAGTGAGCCTCTAGGAGCAATGGGGGTGTTTCAATTACACCTAAAGGTTCTGTTCTCTCTGCACTTTCATTGACAAAGCCAAGCAGTGAAAACATTATCACTCCTGGCCCCGACTCCTAAAGTATCGTATTGCACCATGTGCTTCAGTATCCGGCATAGGTGCAGAACAAGAAAGAGGCTCACCGGCAGTTCTCTTCTGTACTGCGAAAGAGCACAGCAGTTGCGGAGAGAGCAGAGCCTCTAGGTGTAATGACAACACCCCCATTGCTTCTAGAGCCTCATCTGCATATGTTAAAACATCATTTTTCTCAGCAGTGCGAGCACATATGCCTTCAGCTGCCAAGTGTAGATGTAAGGCCCCTTTCACACGGGCTAGTTTTCCACGCAGGTGCAATGCGCGAGTTGAACGCGTTGCACCCGCACTGAATACAGACCTATTTATTTCTATGGGGGCTGTGCACATGAGCAACGATTTTCATGCATCACTTGTGCTTTGTGTGAAAAATCGCAGCATGCTCTATTTTGTGCATTTTTCAAGCAACGCAGGCCCCATAGAAGTGAATGGGGCTGCGTGAAAACTGCAAGCATCCGCAAGCAAGTGCGAATGCAGTGTGATTTTCACGCACTGTTGCTAGGAGACGATCGGGATGGGGACCCGATTATTATTATTTTCCCTTATAACATGGTTATAAGGGAAAATAATAGCATTCTGAATACAGAATGCATAGTAAAATAGGGCTGGATGGGTTAAAATAATAATTTAACTCACCTTAATCCACTTGTTCACGCAGCCGGTATCTCTTCTGTCTTCATCTGTGAGGAAAAGGACCTTTGAGGTCACTGCGATCATCACATGGTCCGTCACATGATCCATCACCATGGTAAAAGATCATGTGATAGACCATGTGATGAGCGCAGTGACGTCTTTAAAAGGTCCCATTCCTCAAAGAAGACGACAGAAGAGATGCCGGCTGCGCAAACAAGTGGATTAAGTTAAGTTATTTATTTTAACCCCTCCAGCCCTATTGTACTATATATTCTGTATTCAGAATGCTATTAATTTTCCCTTATAACCATGTTATAAGGGTAAATACAATCTACACAACCTTGAACCCAAACCTGAACTTCAGTTTATCACGCGCGTGCAAAACGCATTGCAGCTACGTGATAAAAACTCAGCGGAACGCAATCGCAGTCAAAACTGACTGCAATTGGGTATCTACTCGCGCAGGTTTGCCGCAACGCATCCAGACACGCTCGTGTGAAAGAGGCCTAACAGGTTAGCCAGTGTCTTATAAACATACTTTTCTGTATGGTAATGTTATAGCTTAGGGCTCTTTCACACTTGCGTTCTTTTCTTCCGGCATAGAGTTCCGTCGTTGGGGCTCTATGCTGGAAGAATCCTGATCAGTTTTATCCTAATGCATTCTGAATGGAGAGAAATCCATTCAGGATGTCTTCAGTTCCGGACCGGAACGTTTTTTGGCCGGAGAAAATACCGCAGCATGCTGCGCTTTTTGCTCCGGCCAAAAATCCTGAAGACTTGCCGCAAGGCCGGATCCGGAATGAATGCCCATTGAAAGGCATTGATCCGGATCCGGCCTTAAGCTAAATGTCGTTTCGGCGCATTGCCGGATCCGACGTTTAGCTTTTTCTGAATGGTTACCATGGCTGCCGGGACGCTAAAGTCCTGGCAGCCATGGTAAAGTGTAGTGGGGAGCGGGGGAGCAGTATACTTACCGTCCGTGCGTCTCCCAGGGCGCTCCAGAGTGACGTCAGGGCGCCCCAAGCGCATGGATCATGTGATCGCAGGGCACGTCATCCATGCGCATGGGGCGCTCTGACGTCATTCTGGAGCGCCCCGCGGACTGTAAGTATACCGCTTCCCCGCTCCGCACTACTACTATGGCAACCAAGACTTTAATAGCGTCCTGGCTGCCATAGTACCACTGAAAGCATTTTGAAGACTGATCAGTCTTCAAATGCTTTCAGTTCACTTGCGTTTTTCTGGATCCGGCGTGTAATTCCGGCAAGTGGAGTACACACCGGATCCGGACAACCCAAGTGTGAAAGAGGCCTTAGTGGTTAAGTGATTGGTTTTGCATTTCGAGATCCCAGGTTTTGATAGCAAAGGTTCTGATAGTCAAGAGATAGGGTTCCCCCATTTCCCCTGTACGAGGAGTGGAGACTGATCATGTCTCAAAGCTCTATGAGGAGGTTGAGAGGCGGAGTAGGTGAGGCAAGAGATATTACTCTGTTCTGCAGAAGTGAGGTGAACTGACTAGCTCAGCTTGAAGGGAGGAGTATGTGGACAGGTACAGAGTCTGAGCTACCAGCGACAGCAGCTAAGGGAAAGAGGGGGAATAGTGGCGTTTAAAAGATATTAGGCTTAAGTTGGCAGTGCTGGATTGAATGTTATTGTCCATGAAAGTGTTGAAAATATATTAATATCTCCTGTATATATGTGTATAAGTTTTGTTTATTTTTTGTGTTTTTGGCTTATTTTTGTAACCATTATTGAAGAAAATAAAATATTTAAATCAATAAATACTTAAAATTTAATCAATAAAAAGAGATCCCAGGTTTGAATCTTGGGAGAGACTTTTGCTCAGATATTATTTCCCCCCCCCCCCCCCCCCCCATGTATATTATGTTATTTACAGAGCAGAGGGGCCCTTGGGTGTCACACCCCACCAGTTACTCACTTCTCGCAGCTCAGTGGTGACATAATGCTGCAGATCCTTGGCTGCCTTCGTGCGAGTCTCTTCATTTTTGCTCCTCAAACCATTAGCAAATTGCTGTAGCATAGTCATTATGCCAGACATGTTGGCAGTGATCATGGATTAACAGGACCGGCGTCAGGTTCTAGAAGTGACCCATGCGGCCCTGTGGGTGAAAAACACGCACATATGTCAGCACAAGGCACAAAATTCATCACACACCTGTACTACACAAAAAAAATAATATGGGCCCTCTCTATTTACCCTCAAGATGTTTGGTATTTATCTTACCAAAAAGTACCATGATCGCTCCAGTATAGATCCTTAGTACAGCTGTTAGATGGAGGTCTTTACCTACCAAATTTAGACATCCGTTATCTTTATCTATTGGTATTTTTTTTTGTGCCTTCTGTTTCCCCATCTCTCTACAGTTGTGACTGCGTTGCCCTTTTGTCTGGTTGGTATGCGCTTTGCCTGCGGTGTGCGGCCGGTTGTTGCTGGGGCAACGACGCCAGTTTCACTGGCGTCGTTGGCCTGTGCGCGCTTGCCCCTCCCCGCTGGCATGGAGATTCCAAGCGCTGCTCTCGGCGTAGTCTTGCGATGGCTGCACGAGTCATGTGGATGGTCAGGTGATCAATCATGTGACGCTGGTAACGTCTCCTGCCTCTGTTCGTTTGAGCTGCGGTTGCTAGGCTTCTGGACATGCGCAGTCTGACTTGGAGGACGCAGATTTTGGCGCCGCATGTCTGTCCCAGCTATGTGAGTTTTTATTAATTACAGCTATTGCTGACACTTATGCACAGGTGATGTAACACTGTCTCGTGTCCAATTTACACAGTCTAGAGTATATGTTTGTGTGAATCATGAATATTGTTAATTTGTACATTTGAACACAATCATGTAAACTGTATTGATGCTATACGGATCATTGTATAATTGTATTTTAACACTTATTTTTATGATTGTATTATTTATTAACCACTTTAACCCCGCTAGCTAAAACCCCCTTCATGACCAGGCCACTTTTTACACTTCTGCACTACACTACTTTCACCGTTTATCGCTCGGTCATGCAACTTACCACCCAAATAAATTTTACCTCCTTTTCTTCTCACTAAGAGAAGCTTTCATTTGGTGGTATTTTATTGCTGCTGACATTTTTACTTTTTTGTTATTAATCGAAATTTAACGATTTTTTGCAAAAAAATGACATTTTTCACTTTCAGCTGTAAAATTTTGCAAAAAAAACGACATCCATATATAAATTTTTCGCTAAATTTATTGTTCTACATGTCTTTGATAAAAAAAAAAAAAAGGTTTGGGTAAAAGTTATAGCGTTTACAAACTATGGTACAAAAATGTGAATTTCCGCTTTTTGAAGCAGCTCTGACTTTCTGAGCACCTGTCATGTTTCCTGAGGTTCTACAATGCCCAGACAGTAGAAAAACCCCACTTCGGAAAGTAGACACCCTAAGGTATTCGCTGATGGGCATAGTGAGTTCATAGAACTTTTTATTTTTTGTCACAAGTTAGCGGAAAATGATGATTTTTTTTTTTTTCTTACAAAGTCTCATATTCCACTAACTTGCGACAAAAAATAAAAAATTCTAGGAACTCGCCATGCCCCTCACGGAATACCTTGGGGTGTCTTCTTTCCAAAATGGGGTCACTTGTGGCGTAGTTATACTGCCCTGGCAATTTAGGGGCCCAAATGTGTGAGAAGAACTTTGCAATCAAAATGTGTAAAAAATGGCCTGCGAAATCCGAAAGGTGCTCTTTGGAATATGCCCCTTTGCCCACCTAGGCTGCAATAAAGTGTCACACATCTGGTATCGCCGTACTCAGGAGAAGTTGGGGAATGTGTTTTGGGGTGTCATTTTACATATACCCATGCTGGGTGAGAGAAATATCTTGGCAAAAGACAAACTTTTCCCATTTTTTTATACAAAGTTGGCATTTGACCAAGATACCCATGCTGGGTGAGATAAATATCTTGGTCAAATGCCAACTTTGTATAAAAAAAAAATTGGAAAGTTGTCTTTTGCCAAGATATTTCTCTCACCCAGCATGGGTATATGTAAAATGACACCCCAAAACACATTCCCCAACTTCTCCTGAGTACGGCGATACCAGATGTGTGACACTTTTTTGCAGCCTAGATGCGCAAAGCGGCCCAAATTCCTTTTAGGAGGGCATTTTTAGACATTTGGATCCCAGACTTCACGCTTTCGGGCCCCTAACATGCCAGGGCAGTATAAATACCCCACATGTGACCCCATTTTGGAAAGAAGACACCCCAAGGTATTCCGTGAGGGGCATGGAGAGTTCCTAGAATTTTTTTTTTTTGGCACAAGTTAGCGGAAATTGATTTTTTTTGTATTTTCTCACAAAGTCTCCCTTTCCGCTAACATGGGACAAAAATTTCAATCTTTCATGGACTCAATATGCCCCTCACGGAATACCTTGGGGTGTCTTCTTTCCGAAATGGGGTCACATGTGGGGTATTTATACTGCCCTGGCATTTTAGGGCCCTAAAGCGTGAGAAGAAGTCTGGAATATAAATGTCTAAAAAATGTTACGCATTTGGATTCCGTGAGGGGTATGGTGAGTTCATGTGAGATTTTATTTTTTGACACAAGTTAGTGGAATATGAGACTTAGTAAGAAAAAACAAACAAAAAATTTCCGCTAACTTGGGCCCAAAAAAAATATCTGAATGGAGCCTTACAGGGAAGGTGATCAATGACAGGGGGGTGATCACCCATATAGACTCCCTGATCACCCCCCTGTCATTGATCACCCCCCTGTAAGGCTCCATTCAGACGTCCGTATGATTTTTTACGGATCCACGGATCGGATCCGCAAAATGCATACGGACGTCTGAATGGAGCCTTACAGGGGGGTGATCAATGACAGGGAAGTGATCAGGAAAGTCTATATGCGTGATCACCCCCTTGTCATTGATGACCCCCCCTGTAAGGCTCCATTCAGAGGTCCGCATGTGTTTTGCGGATCCGATCCATGTATCCGTGGATCCGTAAAAATCATACGGACCTCTGAATGGAGCCTTACAGGGGGGTGATCAATGACAGGGGGGTGATCAGGGAGTCAATATGGGGTGATCAGTGGTTCATAAAGGGTTAATAAGTGACGGGGGGGGGGGGTGTAGTGTAGTGTAGTGTTTTGTGGTACTTTACAGAGCTGCCTGTGTCCTCTGGTGGTCGATCCAAACAAAAGGGACCACCAGAGGACCAGGTAGCAGGTATATTAGACGCTGTTATCAAAACAGCGTCTAATATACCTGTTAGGGGTTAAAAAAAAAAAAAAAAAAAAGCACATCTCCAGCCTGCCAGCGAGCGATCGCCGCTGGCAGGCTGGAGATCCACTCGCTTACCTTCCGTTCCTGTGAGCGTGCGCGCCTGTGCACAGGAAATCACGGCTATCGCGAGATGACGCACGGATGCGTCCAGGAGGAGTAGATCAACCACCTACCGGACGCATCCGTGCGTTAGGCGGTCGGGAGGTGGTTAATGGATTGTCACTTAATTTGCTGCTATGTATTCTGGGTATATATACCCCTGTTAGACACCATTTTTTATGCTTGATAAAGACTGCATTGAGCGGTTGAAACGTTGCAGAGGGGTTATTAAAGGGTCCATTTTCACTTCACCTCTGGAGTGCTGCCTCATCTTTTGAACATATATTTATTTATTAGCCGTTGAGCCTGCGGCTGGGAGGATTTTGCACCCGTGCTATTGGACTAGTGCTGCTGTGGAATTTTTTGTTTGCTCAGCATTTAGCAACTGCCCTAACGACTGCCAATGGTATATCAAAGGTGTCAATATCTGGACAGTATATGATCACATATTCTATCAGTATATGGACGATACGTTATCATATGTAGGGTTGCACCAGGATTTGCCATTTACCGATACTATTATCCGTTAGATAACATGGCACTCCTCAGCCTCCTGGAGAAGGAGGGAGTCCCTCCCAACTGTGCTGCGGCTACCAATGAGACCATAGTACTGAGGAGAGGAGGGGCCTCTGCGCCACAAATGATTATAATTTCCCATTAATTCAAATATAGGCAACTGGTGCCAGCGGTATCACATACCAGGCACGCTCCATCTATGACAGTGCATCATCACCGGTATCAGCGTATGGACAGTGCATTATCACCGGTATCCTGCTGTGCCGTTTGGCTGTTCAAACAATAGTCCAGAAACACACTTGGAAGTCCAGCTCTAATCAAAAGCAGGGGAGCTTTATTTCAGCGGTTTAAAAACTCTGTTACAGGAAATGAAGCATTGTTACGCGTTTCAGACCATCTATTCTAGGTCCTTCATCCTGACATACTAAACATTGAATGAATGCACTATATATGCTCACCCACCACCTGGTCCTGCAATCAACAGGTCACATGGTTGGAGCAGAATGTGCAATCAAAAACACAGATATAATAATGATTTTGCTAAATAAAAATCACATAGCTTAAAAAAACACAGATATATATATAAGAATTTTTTCCACTAATGTGGCAGTATTGGATCATGTCTCTCATTGAGACCAGTTGGATGACAGGCTGCTAGCTGGAACATCCAGTATGCCTCCCTATGCAATAGCTTTCTTTTATAATCTCCCCCTCTTGCGGGCATTGTGACTTTCTATGCCCTGTGCACCAAGTCCAGACGTGTTCCCACCGTGCACAACCGCAAAGTGCAGGCTGACCGCAGACACGTTGCGGTTCCCATGGTGGGGGACATGTGAAATGTGTTTGCGGATTCTAGTTTTAATCTGATTAGAAGTGCCCCCAACATATTGTAGTTGACACATCTCACATGTAATTAGGTAGATGGCATACTTAGTAGAAAATGAAGGCCATTTTTAATATCCCTGACCAGACACTACAGGATAACTTCAGCTTAAACAGACTCATGTCCACACCTGAAAAGCTTCTAGTGAAGGAGCTGCGTACGTGGTGGGACCTGACCTCACTTCAAAAGTATATGGACAAAAACATGATTCCTCGGGGTCTCAGGCTCAAAAAGAAAGTCTATGCGGAGTCCTTCACGATGCAACGGCAAATGGTTTTATTGGAATGTTCCACTAAATGTAAGCAGTTAATTGTTCAACGAGAGCAGCAGGTGCTTATATCAGAGCTACGCAGGAGACTCAAAGTATGTGGGTAATTCTGCCCTTTCTGATCTGGATGAAAAGTTAAAAGAAAACCTTAATAAAATAGAGGACAACCTCATTCAGCTCAAGCAAAAGAAATACAACAGAAATGTGTTGGGCTGCAACACTAACACGGGCAGAGGTGAGGGCGAACACACCACAATCTATAAGGAGATCTCGCTCCAGGAGGAGGCGGTCGCGGAGTGCGTCTTTCAGCTCCGCGGAGGCCGATTCCTCCGATTCAAAACCAGGCAATCAGAATACTGCAGCTGGTACATCGAACGCAGGCACTGCCAAGGAGACCGCTGAAGCCTATGAGGCAGAAAACGCTCGGCGCTATCCCTCCAAATACAATAGAAGGTAGAGGACGTACAGGTTATACATTTGTCTGCCTCCGTACTGACAGTTGACCAGATTACGGTAATCTTTTTCTCCCACAAACCACTTTGACCTCTACCGAACAATCCTGGATGTAAATCGACTCGCACAAAGCTTCACTTCACTTTCAAAAAAACATTTTGCATCTGAAGTTTTGGCAGAAGTGTATCCAGCTACTTCACCTAGTACTGAGGGGGTTAATGTTGCAGACTGATTCAGCTACCTCACCTAAGGGTCCATTCACACGTCCGTTGTTTCTTTACCGATCTGTTCCGTTTTTTTTGCGGAACAGATCTGGACCCATTCATTTTCAATGGGTCCTGAAAAAAAATCTGACATTGTGCTGTCCGATTTTTCTCAGGACCCATTGAAAATGAATGGGTCCAGATCTGTTCCGCAAAAAACGGAACAGATCAGGAAAGAAACAACGGACGTGTGAATGGACCCTAATACTGAGGGGGTTAATGATACAGACTGTGACCCAGCTACTTCACCTAGTACTGAGGGGGTTAATGTTGCAGACTGTGATTCAGCTACTTCACCTAATACTGTGGGGGTTAATGTTGCAGACTGTGATTCAGCTACCTCACCTAATACTGAGGGGGTTAATGATGCAGACTGTGACCCAGCTACTCCACCTAGTACTGAGGGGGTTAATGTTGCAGACTGATCCAGCTACTTCACCTAAGGCCTCATGCACACGACCGTTGTGTGCATCCGTGGCCGTTGTGCCGTTCTCCGTTTTTTTTCGCGGACCCATTGACTTCCAATGGGTCCGTGGAGAAGAAAAAAAAAAAAAAAAAAAACGGAAAATGCACCGTTTTGCAGCCGAGGACGTGATCCGTGTATCCTGTCAGTCAAAAAAATATGACCAGTCCTATTTTTTTGACGGACAACGGTTCACGGACCCATTCAAGTCAATGGGTCCGTGAAAGAACACAGATGCACACAAGATTGGCATCCGTGTCCGTGATCCGTGGCCGTAGGTTGCTTTCATACAGACGGATCCGAAGATCCGTCTGCATAAAAGCTTTTTCTGATCTAAGTTTTCACTTCGTGAAAACTCATTTCCGACAGTATATTCTAACACAGAAGAGTTCCCATGGTGATGGGGACGCTTCTAGTTAGAATACACTGCAAACTTTGTACAAGACTGCCCCCTGCTGCCTGGCAGCACCCGATCTCTTACAGGGGGATATGATAGTACAATTAACCCCTTTAGGTGCCGCACCTGAAGGGGTTAATTGTGCTATCATATTCCCCTGTAAGAGATCAGGGCTGCCAGGCAGCAGGGGGCAGACCCCCCCCCTCCCCAGTTTGAATATCGTTGGTGGCACAGTGTGTCCCCACCATCGCCCCCCCTCCCTCCCTCTATTGTAATAAATCGTTGGTGGCACAGTGTGCGCCCACCATCGCCCTCCCTCCCTCTATTGTATTAAATCGTTGGTGGCACAGTGTGCCAACCACCATCGGGCCCCCCCCCCTCCCTCTATAGCAGTAACAACATTGGTGGCAGTGTGCGGTCTCCCATTCCCCCCCCCCCCCCATCATTGGTGGCAGCGGAGTTCCGATCGGAGTCCCAGTTTAATCGCTGGGGCTCCGATCGGTAACCATGGCAACCAGGAAGCTACTGCAGCCCTGGTTGCCATGGTTACTTAGCAATAGTACAATAGTATAAGATTCATACTTACCTGCTTGCTGCTGCGATGTCTGAACGGCCGGGAGCTCCTCCTACTGGTAAGTGACAGTTCTTTAGCAATGCGCCGCACAGACCTTTCACTTACCAGTAGGAGGAGCTCCCGGCCGGACACAGACATCGCAGCAGCAAGCAGGTAAGTATGAATCTTCTACTGTTGTACTATTGCTAAGTAACCATGGCAACCAGGACTGCAGTAGCGTCCTGGTTGCCATGGTTACCAATCGGAGCCCCAGCGATTAAACTGGGACTCCGATCGGAACTCCGCTGCCACCAATGATGGGGGGGGGGGGGGGAAATGGGAGACCGCACACTGCCACCAATGTTGTTACTGCTATAGAGGGAGGGGGGGGGCCCGATGGTGGTTGGCACACTGTGCCACCAACGATTTGTTACAATAGAGGGAGGGAGGGGGGGGCGATGGTGGGCGCACACTGTGCCACCAACGATTTATAACATTAGAGGGAGGAAGGGGGGGCCCGATGGGGGGCGCACACTGTGCCACCAACGATATTCAAACTGGGGGGGGGGGGGGGGTCTGCCCCCTGCTGCCTGGCAGCCCTGATCTCTTACAGGGGAATATGATAGCACAATTAACCCCTTCAGGTGCGGCACCTAAAGGGGTTAATTGTACTATCATATCCCCCTGTAAGAGATCGGGTGCTGCCAGGCAGCAGGGGGCAGTCTTGTACAAAGTTTGTAGTGTATTCTAACCTGAAGCGTCCCCATCACCATGGGAACGCCTCTGTGTTAGAATATACTGTCGGATCTGAGGTTCACGAAGTAGCTCATATCCGACAGTATATTCTAACAGAGGCGTTCCCATGGTGATGGGGACGCTTCAAGTTAAAATATACCATCGGATTGGAGAAAACTCCAATCCGATGGTATAAAAGAACTCCAGACTTTACATTGAAAGTCAATGGGGACGGATCAGTTTGAAATGGCACCATATTGTGTCAACATCAAACGGATACGTCCCCATTGACTTGCATTGTAATTCAGGACGGATCCGTTTGGCTCCGCACGGCCAGGCGGACACAAAAACGACTTTTTTCATGTCCGTGGATCCTCCAAAAATCAAGGAAGACCCACGGACGAAAAAACGGTCACGGATCCCGGACCCCGTTTTTGCGGACCGTGAAAAAAAACTGTCGTGTGCATGAGGCCAAATACTGAGGGGGTTAATGATGCAGACTGTGATCCAGCTACCTCACCTAGTACTGAGGGGGGTTAATGTTGCAGACTGTGATCCAGCTACTTCACCTAGTACTGAGGGGGTTAATGATGCAGACTGTGATCCAGCTACTTCACCTAGTACTGAGGGGGTTAATGATGCAGACTGTGAAACTCAACCCTCTTCTAATGCTATGCTTTTTGGGGAAATGATGCATGTGGCTTTTGCAGTCTGAAATCACTGCTCAGGTGTTCCAGAATAATTACGTGTCATGTAACACCTCTAAGGCTAGGTCTACACCACAGATGGGGCACAACTACACTCCAACATTTTGTCGCACGACAATTTTTCTAATGATAATCTATGGTGTCGAACTGCGACATGCTGCGACGCAAGTCGTGGAAAAATCCATCTCAAATTGATTTTTTGCGACTGTCACGTCGCATGTTGCAGTGCAACACCATAGACTATCATTAGAAAAATTGTCGCTCGACAAATGTTGTCGTGTAGACCTAGCCTAATGGGGATTTTTAGGCGCAATTAGCCGAAATACTAACAAAAGGCTTGGATTTGGGCATTTTAAATAAAAAAAAATAAAAATAAAAAAAAAGGTTGAATATATTTATATACCTCATCCTGTCATCTCTGTCTTTCACGCCCTACCCAAGATTCATAAGAACATTGCCTGCCCCCCCCCACCCCCGCCCCCTCTTAGGCCAATTGTGGCAGCAATAGGGTCTTACTCGGAAAGATTGTCCGAGCGGCTCGATTCCCTCCTCCAACCTCTAAGGGTCCATTCACACGTCCGTGTGTGTTTTGTGGATCCACAAAACACGGACACCAGCAATGTGCGTTCGGCAATTTGCGGACCGCACATTGCCAGCACTTAATAGAAAATGCCTATTCTTGTCTGCAATTGCGGACAATAGGACCTGTCCATTTTTTTCGGAAACGGAATTGCGGACCCAGAAGTGCGGATCCGCAGTTCCGTATCCAGGCAGCACATTGTGCTGCCCCATAGAAATTAATGGGTCCGCAATTCCGTTCCGCAAAATGTGGAACAGAATTGCGGACGCGTAAATGGAGCCTCATTCCATCTATTCCTGGTTTCTTACAGGATACTAGGTCTGTGTCTTCCTTGGAATGGAGGAATAATTACACGTGCTTTCACTGTATACTAATATTCCTCATGACCAGGCGCATTGTTCCTTGCGCTGGTTTTTAAATGTTTATAGCAATTACACAGATGTGTCGCAGGAATATAAGGAATTGGTACTGGATTTCCTCCTCAGACAACTTCATGTTTAGTGAGTCATTTTACTTACAGGTGTTGATGGAGGCCAAGTTCTCTCCCTCCATAGTTAATATATTTATGGCATTGAGGGAGAGGAGCTTTCTCCTCATCGACACCCACCCTTTCTATGATCAGGTGTATGGTCACTAAATCGATGACCTGTTTATCTGGTCGGGTGATGTGGCGCCATACCACTGTTTGCAGATTACCTCAATTCATGTTTGGACTCTATTTCTTTTACTGTCCATCATGATTCGGTCAGTGTTCATTTTCTGGATTTGTGTCTGATTTGGGGGGGGGGGGGGGGGGGGGGGGGGGGATGTGGTCACATCAACAATCTGCACCTCCACTTAGGCCTCATGCACATGACTGTGGTGCGTTTTGCGGTCCGCAAATCAAGGATCCGCAAAACACTGATGGCGTCCGTGCGCGTTGCGCAATTTGCAGACAGCCTTCAATATAAATGCCTATTCTTGTCCGCAAAGCGCGGACAAGAATAGGACATGTTATTTTTTTTTTTTAGCGGGGCCACGGAACGGAGCAACAGATGCTGACAGCACACGGAGTGCTGTCCGCATCTTTTGCGGCCCCATTGAAGTGAATGGGTCCGCATCTGAGCCGCCGAAACTGCGGCTCGGATGCGGACCCAAAAAAACGGTTGTGTGCATGAGGCCTTACAGGAATGAATGGTCAGGTAACACGATTCTACATGCCTCCTCGTGTCATCCACCTCATGTTGTACATAATAATTTGCGCGAGACGCAACTGTTCAGATGTGGATGCTTTCCTTTTGGAGTCTGATAAAATAAATCGATAGGCGTTCTAGCAGATAATATTCAGGTCGACATATGTAAAAACGGAGAGAACGTGTGTCTGACATGAATAGGAAAGAGTTGATCTTCCCGAAGAAGAGGCTTACCCCTCATGAACAGAGTCACTAATATGCAGGCCTCTACATTTGTCACACAATACAGTGAAGAGAACGGCAGATCTGCAGAATTGTTAGAAAGCACCTACCTGTGTATAACTGACAGACAGTGGTCTAATGTGGTCATGGGAGGTATTCGATGCGCCAACTTTGGGAAACATGGTGAGCCCCAGCTTATTTCAAAAGAAAAAAAAAAAGCATCTCTGCCAACCTGGCCAGCAAGCAAGGGGAGTTACAATCGTGGTCACAGCAGATGCATCTGCTGTCATAGCGTTAAAGTGGAGAGCTCCTCGAAATAAACAGTAAATGGCAAGGAATTTGCAATAAAAGCATACACGAACTGTAATACTAAGTATGCCATCTACCTAATTACATGTGAGATGTGTCAACTACAATATGTTGGGGGCACTTCTAATCAGATTAACCGCCTCACGCAGGATCGCGTTCCGGAGGCGGCAGCTCTGCGCAGAGTCACGCATATACGCGTCATCTCGCGCGCGCATTCACAGGATCGGAAGGTAAGCGAGTGGATCTCCAGCCTGCCAGCAGCGATCGTTCGCTGGCAGGCTGGAGATGTGATTTTTTTAACCCCTAACAGGTATATTAGACGCTGTTTTGATAACAGCGTCTAATATACCTGCTACCTGGTCCTCTGGTGGTCCCTTTTGTTTGGATCTACCACCAGAGGACACAGGTAGCTCTGTAATAAGTAGCACCAAGCACCAAACTACACCCCCCTCCTCGTCACTTATCAACCCCTTATGAACCCCTGATCACCCCATATAGACTCTCTGATCACCCCCCTGTAAGGCTCCATTCAGACGTCCGTATGATTTTTACGGATCCACGGATACATGGATCGGATCCGCAAAACACATACGGACATCTGGATGGAGCCTTACAGGGGGGTGATCAATGACAAGGGGGTGATCACCCATATAGACTCCCTGATCACCCCCCTGTAAGGCTCCATTCAGACGTCCGTATGTGTTTTGCGTATCCGATCCATGTATCCGTGGATCCGTAAAAATCATACGGACGTCTGAATGGAGCCTTACATGGGGGGTGATCAATGACAGGGGGGTGATCAGGGAGTCTATATGGGTGATCACCCCCCTGTAAGGCTCCATTCAGACATTTTTTTGGCCCAAGTTAGCGGAAATTTTTTATTTTTTTCTTACAAAGTCTCATATTCCACTAACTTGTGTCAAAAAATAAAATCTCACATGAACTCACCATACCCCTCACGGAATCCAAATGCGTAAATTTTTTTAGACATTTATATTCCAGACTTCTTCTCACGCTTTAGGGCCCCTAAAATGCCAGGGCAGTATAAATACCCCACATGTGACCCCATTTCGGAAATAAGACACCCCAAGGTATTCCGTGAGGGGCATATTGAGCCCATGAAAGATTGAAATTTTTGTCCCAAGTTAGCGGAAATGGAGACTTTGTGAGTAAATACAAAAAAAAAAATAATAATAATCTATTTCCGCTAACTTGTACCAAAAAAATAAATAAAAATATATAATATATGAACTCGCCAGGCCCCTCATTGAATACCTTGGGTGTCTTCTTTCCAAAATGGGGTCACATGTGGGGTATTTATACTGCCCTGGCATTTTAGGGGCCCGGAAGCGTGAGAAGAAGTCTGGGATCCAAATGTCTAAAAATGACCACCTAAAAAGGAATTTGGTCCGCTTTGCGCATCTAGGCTGCAAAAAAGTGTCACACATGTGGTATGGCCGTACTCAGGCGAGAGAAGTTGGGCAATGTGTTTTGGGGTGTCATTTTACATATACCCATGCTGGGTGAGATAAATATCTTGGTCAAATGCCAACTTTGTATATAAAAAAAAAAAAAATGGGAAAAGTTGTCTTTTGCCAAGATATTTCTCTCACCCAGCATGGGTATATGTAAAATGACACCCCAAAACACATTCCCCAACTTCTCCTGAGTACGGCGATACCAGATGTGTGACACTTTTCTGCAGCCTAGGTGGGCAAAGGGGCACACATTCCAAAGAGCACCTTTCGGATTTCACCGGTCATTTTTTACAGATTTTCATTTCAAACTACTTCTCACGCATCTGGGCCCCTAAAATACCAGGGCAGTATAACTACCCCACAAGTGACCCCATTTTGGAAAGAAGACACCCCAAAGTATTTTGTGATGGGCATAGTGAGTTCATGGAAGTTTTTATTTTTTTGTCACAAGTTAGTGGAATATGAGACTTTGTAAGAAAAAAAAAAAAAATAATAATCCATCATTTTCCGCTAACTTGTGACAAAAAATAAAAAGTTCTATGAACTCACTATGCCTATCAGCGAATACCTTAGGGTGTCTACTTTCCGAAATGGGGTCATTTGTGGGGTTTTTCTACTGTCTGGGCATTGTAGAACCTCAGGAAACATAACAGGTACTCAAAGTCAGAGCTACTTCAAAAAGCGGAAATTCACATTTTTGCACCATAGTTTGTAAACGCTCTAACTTTTACCCAAACCATTTTGGTAAGTGTAAAAAGTGGCCTGGTCATTAAGGGGGTTTCAACTAGGGGGGGTTGAAGTGGTTAAAACTAGAATCCGCAAACACATTTCACATGTCCCCCACCATGGGAACCGCAACGTGTCTGCGGTCAGCCTGCACTTTGTGGTTGTGCACGGTGGGAACACGTCTGGACTTGGTGCACAGGGCATAGAAAGTCACAATGCCCGCAAGAGGGTGAGATTATAAAAGAAAGCTATTGCATAGGGAGGCATACTGGATGTTCCAGCTAGCAGCCTGTCATCCAACTGGTCTCAATAAGAGACATGATCCAATAATGCCACATTAGTGGAAAAAATTCTTATATTAATTTTTTCTTTTTGAAATTTATCTTTTTGAAGCTATAATGTGATTTTATTTAGCAAAAATCATTATTTTATATGTGTGCACATGTGTGTTTTTGATTGCACATTCTGCTCCGACCATGTGACCTGTTGATTGCAGGACCAGGTGGTGGGTGAGCATATATAGTGCATTCATTCAATGTTTAGCATGTCAGGATGAAGGACCCAGAATAGATGGTCTGAAACACATAACAATACTTCATTTCCTGTAACAGAAAGTTTTTAAACCGCTGAAATAAAGTTTCCCTCCACCTTACTTACATAGACAGATTTCACGGCACTTCCAAAAATAATGTAATTTTATTCACCAAGAAAACAGCAACGTTTCTATCAGCTCAGTGGGATCTGATGATAACACAATGGTGCTCAAATACAAATATATTATATACACACACACACCCACCCACAGTGTTATCACTGCTTGAGAAAGATCCCACTGAGCGGATTGAAACGTTGCTGTTTTCTTGGTGAAAAAATTACATTACTTTTGGAAGTGCCGTGGAATCTGTCCGTGTGTATATGGACTGGAGATTATCACTATATATACACACACACACACACACACACTATACGCACATATATATGGACTGGAGATTATCACTATATATACACACACATACACTATACGCACATATATATGGACTGGAGGTTATCACTATATACACACATACACTATACGCACATATATATGGACTGGAGATGATCACTATACGCACATATATATGGACTGGAGATTACCACACGCCTGGGTGCACCGAGTATAAACAGTACACATACAGAGGCGACACCGGACGTCCTCCCTCAGCCTGCGGACATCACAGAGCTCATTGACCGGAAGCTGTGAGGGAGTAACAGAGAAGAACCGGATACTGAGCTGCACGTACCGGGTACCGAGACTGCCACGAGCGCCAGCTCCTGCCGTTCACATCACAGCTATTCCGCCGAGCAGCTGGGGGCAAGCACCGCTTGTCAGCTTATAGCGCGTCCTTCCGGATGCCGATAATGCTCCGGCGAGAAATATGTTCCCTCAGCAGAAACGTTCTGGGGAAGATAAGTTCCTAGTGTTCTTCCTCACAAATAGAGGCTAGTGCTAGTGGCTGTAGGTGGTACACATCACCTCCACAGTGCTTCCTCTTCAGCAAAGCAAAATGTAAACTCTTCATTATTCATAGGAAGGTGATAACATGGAGCTATTCCTGAGGTGGAAACATATTGGAGGAGATTTATCAAAACTGGTTTAGTTGTCCATAGCAACCAATCAGATTCCACCTTTCATTTTTCTGAGCTCCTTTGGAAATTGAAAGGTGAAATCTGATTGGTTGACATGGGCAACTAAGTCTACGGTCACACTTGCGTTGTTGTTTTCCAGCATTAAGATCCGGCAGAGGACCTCAATACTGGAAAAAAAAATGGTCCTTTTAGTCCCCATGCATTCTGAATGGGATGCATCAGGATGTCTTCCGTTCTGGGAGCATTCCGTTTTGTGACGAGTCATGAAAACGGATCTGGCACTGAAAACAATGTAAGGCCCCATGCACACTGCCGTGTTTCACAGCCGTGTGCGGGCCGTGGAACCGCGGCCTGGATCCCTCCTGAGAGCAGGAGCGCACGGCGTCACTGGTTGCTATGACGCCGTGCGCTCCCTGCTGCCGGCACAGTACAGTAATACACTGGTATAGATCATACCAGTGTATTACTGTATTGCGGCGGCAGCAGGGAGCGCACGGCGTCATAGCAACCAGTGACGCCGTGCGCTCCTGCTCTCAGGAGGGATCCAGGCCGCGGTTCCACGGCCCGCACACGGCTGTGAAACACGGCAGTGTGCATGGGGCCTAAGTCAATGGTGACGGATCCGTTTTTTAGGAGCTTAAAAAAAATGGATCTGTCACCCTTGACTTAGGGCTCCTTCACACTTGCGGCAGGATGGATCCAGCAGGCTGGTCTCCCTGTCGGATCCGTCCTTCCGCTGTTTCGCCGGACCGCCGCTCCGTCCCCATTGACTATAATGGGGACAGGGGCTGAGCTCCGGCGGTGCATGGCGAAAGCCGCCGGACTAAAAAGTCCTGCATGTCCGACTTTTTAGTCCGGCAGCTTTCGCCGTGCTGTGCCGGAGCTCAGCCCCCGTCCCTATTATAGTCAATGGGGACGGAGCGGCGAAACAGCGGAAGGACGGATCCGACAGGGAGACCAGCCTGCCGGATCCGTCCTGCCGCAAGTGTGAAGGAGCCCTTACAATGTATGTAGTGACGGATCCTTTTCTTTCCGTTTTGAGTTCACACAACCACATCCTAACGGAACAGGTGCATCCTGATGTGCAAAATCAAAACGGATCTGTTTAATTGCGGTATTGAGATCTTCTGCTGGATCTCAATACCGGAATTACAAACGCAAGTGTGAAATTAGCCTAAGGCTACTTTCACACTAGCGTTTTTGCTGGATCCGGCAGGGCTCTGCAAAAACACTTCCGTTCTGATAATACAACCATCTGCATCCGTTATGAACGGATCCGGTTGTACTAGCTTTAACATTGCCCAAACGGATCAGTCATGAACTCCTTTAAAAGTCACTGGAGGACGGATCTATTTTCTATTGTGTCAGATTGTGTCCGAGAAAACGGATCCGTCCCCATTGATTTACATTGTGTGTCAGGACGGATCCGTCTTGCTCCGCACCACATCGCGGACAGCAAAACGCTGCTTGCAGCATTATTCTATCCACGATGGGAGTGCAACCAAACAGAACGGAATGCATTCTGGTGCACTCCATTTCGTTCAGTTCAGTTTTGTCCCCATTGACAATGAATGAAGACAACATGGAAGTGTTTTCCCCGCTATTAATATCCTATGACGGATCTAAATAGTGGAAAGGGAAAGCGCAAGTGTGAAAGTAGCTTAAAGTATAACTGTCATCTTTTTTTTTTTTTTGGGAGTATTGGATTGTGGTGATTAATATCTCCTTGGTGGTTCTATTTCAACTTTTCACTGTGTATTCAATTTCCCCTTAATTCCACAGTTTTGTTCCATGTACTGCCTACTTTTACCTCTGCTTGATAGGAGTCTTTCACGCCGATTGACGCTATTAACCTATTAACACACGTATGTCCACGGCATCCCCCCTATTAAAACTGTTCTTACCGTTAGTTCCCTGCTAGCATCGTTCGTCCAAAAAACACTTTTATTCCGTATGCAAATGAGGCTGTGAAGGTTCCCAGGGGCGGCCTTACAGCGGCCGGTGCCCAGGCCCCTGGGTCATTTTCATACCAATTCACTCCCCCTCCTCCGCGTCTGCCCGCCCATCCGCCGCGTCTGCCCGCCCTTGGTCTCTTCTCTATCTTTCCTCCTACTGTCCGTAATCCCGCGCATGCGCCGATGACCGCGATATCGGCGGGTGCGCATTGAATGACCACAGTCTGGCCGGGGCATCACAGTTTACTGTGCGCCGGGGCCGGTGCATGCGCACGGTAAACTGTGATGCCCCGGCCAGACTGTGGTCATTCAATGTGCACACGCTGATATCGCGGTCATCGGCGCATGCGCGGGATTACATACAGTAGGAGGAAAGATAGAGAAGAGACCAAGGGCGGGCGGATGGGTGGGCAGACGCGGAGGAGGGGAAGTGAATTGGTATGAAAATGACCCAGGGGCCTGGGCACCGGCCGCAGTAAGGCCGCCCCTGGGCACCTTCACAGCCTCATTTGCATACGGAATAAAAGTGTTTTTTGGACGAACGATGCTAGCAGGGAACTAACGGTAAGAACAGTTTTTTAATAGGGGGGATGCCGTGGACATAAGTGCAGGGGTGTGGAAATTTGTTTAAAAACTACTTGTCGAAGGACTAAAGCGGGGTCTCAATCTACTTGTCCCTTATGACAATCTACTTGTCCTGATACAAAAAGTAATTTTAAATCAAAACTATATTTAAGTGAATCCCTTTAATGTTCATGCCATACTGGGGCAATGAATCCCCTTGATGTACATGCCAGTATGGGGAAGTCCCCCCCCGTCCTCCCCCCCCCCCCCTATTCATGGAGGGTGAGTGGCTGGAAGTTGGAACCTGGCAGCACTCCTATTGACACTTCAATGCCAGGGAGAAGAAGCAGAGCGGCAGCCTGACTAACGTGTGCCTCCGCTGGGGAGCTGACTTCCGGCCCGTGGCGCCCGACTTCCGGCCTGCACAGGAGCGCTGATAACTAGTGATGGGAAGTTCGGATCTTTTAGGGGAATCGGTTCATTTGAATCAGCTCATTCAAATGAACCGATTCATGAATCGGATCTTCGGTTCACTTGGTGAGTCAGACTGCTGAGCTGACTCGCAAGTGAACCGAAGACTCTAGGTGCCGCTGCGCATGCGCAGATGCTATACATTCGATTCACTTGCTGCTGCTGACTCAGTGCAGTCGGCTCTTCAGCTCTCTGAACTCTGATTAGTATAGAGTAGGGCTGAAACGATTATTCGAATAACTTGATTAAATCGAGTCAAAAAATTCATCGATGCAGTTTCCCTGCATCGAGTAATCGTTTACATCACGTGATCACGGAGCGGGAGTGAAATTAAGCGTCTCACTCACCGCTTCCGTGTCCTCCGGAGGCCAGAGAGGCAGGACTGAGCCGGCCGGCACAGCGGAGGGAGGAGGAGGGAGTCTCTCCCTCCCCACTGTGCGCGGCTGCCGCTGAAGACCAATGAGGACAGAGGAGGAGGAGGGGAGGGACTGTGGCCACTGCGCCACCAATGAATGTGCCGGCCATATCCCACAGGGTCCCCCTCCTCCCCCCCATCATTGGTGGCAGTGTCAGTTCCGATCGGAGCCCCAGCAGTGTAATGCTGGGGCTCCGATCGGTTACCATGGCAGCCAGGACGCTACTGAAGTCCTGGCTGCCATGGTATGTTAGTGAGCAGCGCATTATACTCACGTGCGCTGTGGCCGCCGGTCGCTCCTTCTTCTGTCTGTGCGGCGGATTGCAAATGCTTACAGCATTAGCAATGCGCCGCACAGACCTATGAGAAGGAGCGACCGGCGGCCACAGCGCACGTGAGTATAATGCGCTGCTCACTAACATACCATGGCAGCCAGGACTTCAGTAGCATGACTCCTGGCTGCCATGGTAACCGATCGGAGCCCCAGCATTACACTGCTGGGGCTCCGATCGGAACTGACATTGCCACCAATGATGGGGGGGAGGAGGGGGACCCTGTGGCCACTGCCACCAATGATTAATACTGGGGAGGGGGGGGGGGTTGCGTTACCAGAGGGGGCAGATCAGAGGCTGGGGGCAGGCAGATCAGAGGCTGGGGGCAGGCAGATCAGAGGCTGGGGGCAGGCAGATCAGAGGCTGGGGGGAGGCAGATCAGAGGCTGGGGGCAGGCAGATCAGAGGCTGGGGGGAGGCAGATGGAAAGAGAGTGGTTAATGGAGGCTGCAGGCACCACCTTGGCATGTATAAAGTTATTGGTTTGGAGGGGTTAATGGAAGCACCTTGGCATTAGGCATGTATAAAGTTATTAACCCCTTCAAACCAATAACTTTATACATACCTAATTACGTACGTTATTTTAAGTAGCTTTTTCTTATTAGATTACTCGATGAATCGAGAAATATAATCGATAGAATACTCGATTACAAAAATATTCGTTTACTGCAGCCCTAGTATAGAGTGAGTCAGGAAGAGTGATTTATTATAGTAAAGGGAAGCTGAGGCTGATGCCGGACAGGAGGACAATAGACTTGTATTATGGCGTAAAGCAAAATGGAAGGCTTTAAAAGGCATTCCATTTGCTTTCCGTCCTAATAGAAGTCTATGCAAATCAAAATGGATCCGTCTGGGTCCCGTTATGCAAGACGGAAAACTAAGTCCTGTCGACACGACAGGACCCAGACGGATCTGTTATGATTTTCATAGACTTTTACGATGACGGAAAGCAAAACGGAATGCCTCTTAAAGGTTTCCGTTTTGCATTCCATTTTATGGATTACGTTATTTTCTGTTATAACCCTTTTATAACGGAAAGCCATAACGGAATCCATAAAAAGTGATGTGAACCCAGCCTTGGTTATATAGCTACTGAATGAGATGCCTTTAACATATATCTCCTGAGAAGCCAATTTGATCCTAAAGGGTTAATTTATTCAACCTGTAATCTAAACTCTGTGTCATCTGTCCCTTCTCTTATCTCTCTGCTCCTGTCCCTTAATCTTATCACTGCTGCAACAAAAGCATCAGCCTCAGTGTAACCTGTTCTACACTCTGACTCACGGCTCTTTTAACTCAATGAATCGAATGAGTCACAAACTAAGTCGGATCTTTAGATTCTTTTAAGGCCTCATGCACACGACCGTTGTGTGCATCCGTGGCCGTTGTGCCGTTTTCAGTTTTTTTTCGCGGACCCATTGACTTTCAATGGGTCCGTGGAAAAATCGGAAAATGCACCGTTTTGCAGCCGAGGCCGTGATCCGTGTATCCTGTCCGTCAAAAAAATCCCCAGTTTGAATATCCCCAGTTTGAATATCGTTGGTGGCACAGTGTGCGCCCACCATCGCCCCCCCTCCCTCCCTCTATTGTAATAAATCGTTGGTGGCACAGTGTGCCCCCACCATCGCCCCCCCTCCCTCCCTCTATTGTAATAAATCATTGGTGGCACAGTGTGCCAACCACCATCGGCCCCCCTCCCTCTATAGCAGTAACAACATTGGTGGCAGTGTGCGGCCTCCCATTCCCCCCCCCCATCATTGGTGGCAGCGGAGTTCCGATCGGAGTCCCAGTTTAATCGCTGGGGCTCCGATCGGTAACCATGGCAACCAGGAAGCTACTGCAGCCCTGGTTGCCATGGTTACTTAGCAATAGTACAACAGTATAAGATTCATACTTACCTGCTTGCTGCTGCGATGTCTGTGAACGGCCGGGAGCTCCTCCTACTGGTAAGTGACAGTTCTTTAGCAATGCGCCGCACAGACCTTTCACTTACCAGTAGGAGGAGCTCCCGGCCGTTCACAGACATCGCAGCAGCAAGCAGGTAAGTATGAATCTTCTACTGTTGTACTATTGCTAAGAAACCATGGCAACCAGGACTGCAGTAGCGTCCTGGTTGCCATGGTTACCGATCGGAGCCCCAGCGATTAAACTGGGACTTATATCGGAACTCCGCTGCCACCAATGATGGGGGGGAGGGGGAATGGGAGGCCGCACACTGCCACCAATGTTGTTACTGCTATAGAGGGAGGGGGGGGCGATGGTGGTTGGCACACTGTGCCACCAACGATTTAATACAATAGAGGGAGGGAGGGGGGGCGATGGTGGGTGCACACTGTGCCACCAACGATATTCAAACTGGGGAGGGGGGGGGGTCTGCCCCCTGCTGCCTGGCAGCCCTGATCTCTTACAGGGGAATATGATAGTACAATTAACCCCTTTAGGTGCCGCACCTGAAGGGGTTAATTGTGCTATCATATCCCCCTGTAAGAGATCGGGTGCTGCCAGGCAGCAGGGGGCAGTCTTGTACAAAGTTTGTAGTGTATTCTAACCTGAAGCGTCCCCATCACCATGGGAACGCCTCTGTGTTAGAATATACTGTCGGATCTGAGGTTCACGAAGTAGCTCATATCCGACAGTATATTCTAACATAGAGGCGTTCCCATGGTGATGGGGACGCTTCAAGTTAAAATATACCATCGGATTGGAGAAAACTCCAATCCGATGGTATAAAAGAACTCCAGACTTTACATTGAAAGTCAATGGGGACGGATCCGTTTGAAATGGCACCATATTGTGTCAACATCAAACGGATCCGTCCCCATTGACTTGCATTGTAATTCAGGACGAATCCGTTTGGCTCCGCACGGCCAGGCGGACACCAAAACGACTTTTTTTTTCATGTCCGTGGATCCTCCAAAAATCAAGGAAGACCCACGGACGAAAAAACGGTCACGGATCACGGACCCCGTTTTTGCGGACCGTGAAAAAAAACTGTCGTGTGCATGAGGCCTTACTTGTGACTCATTCGATTCCTTTCTATTCTTAGACTCCCTGCACTTGTGTGACTCAGACGAGTCGATTCAGAGAGCTGCCAGTGTGCTTGCCTTGCCCCCTCAGCTCTGGTCGGTGATTGGTTGGTGGGAGGGGTGGGCCTGGCAGAAGCAGCTTCCACTCTAAGATCATATTACGCTCCTCCCCGTCCCTCCCTCAGGCTCCCTGCTGCCAGCGTGAGGTGAGCGGCTCTGTCTGAATTGTCTATGAACACTGCGGTAAGCAGCCTGGACTTGCTGCACGGGGCTGTGTATTAGAGGAAAACACGGCGCAACCCTAGCCCTGCTACTTGCCCGCAGGGCTAAGCTGCCTGCACAAACTACCTGCCCGGCGCCCGGAACTGCATGTCCCGGGCGTCGGGCGATAGGAATTCCACACCCCTGAAGTGTGTTAGGCTACTTTCACACCTGCGTTCAGAGCGGATCCGTCTGCATTATATTGTAAAAAAAAATTCTAAGTGAGAAAGTAGCCTGAACGGATCCGTCCAGACTTTACATTGAAAGTCAATGGGGGACGGATCCGTTTGAAAATTGAGCCATAGTGTGTCATATTCAAACGGATCCGTCCCCATTGACTTACATTGTAAGTCTGGACGGATCCGCTTGCCTCCGCACGGCCAGGCGGACACCCGGGCGCTCCAGAATGACGTCAGAGCGCCCCATGCGCGTGGGGCGCCCTGACGTCACTCTGAAGTGCCCCGGGAGCCGCACGGACGGTAAGTATACTGCTGCCCCGCTCCCCACTACACTTTACCATGGCAAACAGGACTTTGGCGTCCTGGCAGCCATGGTAACCATTCAGAAAAAGCTAAACGTCGGATCCGGTAATGCGCCGAAACGACGTTTAGCTTAAGGCCGGATCCGGATAATTGCTTTTCAATGGGCATTAATTCCGGATCCGGCCTTGCGGCAAGTGTTCAGGATTTTTGGCCGGAGCAAAAAGCGCAGCATGCTGTGGTATTTTCTCCGGCCAAAAAACGTTCCAGTCCTGAACGGATTTCTCTCCATTCAGAATGCATTAGGATAAAACTGATCAGGATTCTTCCGGCATAGAGCCCCGACGACGGAACTCTATGCCGGAAGAACAGAACGCAGGTGTGAAAGAGCCCTTAACTGAATAGTGAAATTGCAGTTTTATGCAGACTGGTTGCTAAGGGCTGAATCTTATTAAATATGGGGTAAGTCAGTCTAATAGTAACTGATTCTGGAATATCATGTTATTAGTAACTACATACATGAAAATTGAAATTAGGGTCTAAGTGTGACAGTTATCCTTTAAGCCAGTTTTCCTACACACCAGTTTTGATTAATCTCACAGGGTGTACAGATACGTCCTGATGTCTGAGTCCGACAGGTGGTGATCGGAACAGAGTGCCTGCTGAAATCATTCAGCAGGCACTCTGTGACAATGCCGAGGGGGGTCCTGTGACATTACAATTGGTATATGGGAGGAGTTGATCTCTCTGATCAAGTCCTCAAGCCATATAAAGCCATGCGCAAAACCCGGGCATGGTACAAAAAAGTTGCGGTCTACTTGGTACAGGTTGCCTTGTACAACTCTTTTGTGCTGTCCCAGAGCGCTGGCAGCACAGGGACATTCCTCCAATTCTATGAGGCAGTCCTCAAGGCCCTGATCTTTTCTGACTGGGAAAGAGCAGGCCGGAGTACCTCGGGAACTAGAGGCGCCCGGATCGTCCCTGGCCAACATTTTCCAGGTGTGGTCCCCCATACTGGAAAGAAGGGACGGTCCCCAAAAAAGTGCAGAGTGTGTCACAGGAGGGGGAATACGGAAGGATACCACCACTCAGTGTGACACGTGCCCCTATCATCCGGGCCTCTGCATTGATGGTTGCTTCAGGGAGTACCACACTTCCATGGAGTACTACATTTATAATCCCCTTCCCCAATTTTGATTCTACTCAGACTTTGGAGACACTAAAACACATTTTTTTTTTTTTAAATGAAATTATTTTGTAAAACTAAAATAAATTAAAAAAAGTATACATACAGTATTAGGTATCGCCGCGTCTGTACAAACCTGAACTATAAAAATGCGACATGACCTAACCCCTCAGATGAACACGGTCAAAAAAATAAAAACGGTGTAAAAAAATGCCTTTTTTTTGTCACCTTACATAACAAAAAGTGGAATAGCAAGCGATCAAAAAGTCATATGCCCCCCAAAATAGTGCCAATAAAACCGTCCTCTCACCCCGCAAAAAATGAGCCTCTACCTAAGACAATCGGCTAAAAAAAAAAATGACTCTCAGACTATGGAGATACTAAAATGTTTTTTTTCTGTTGTTCAAAAAAGGATATTATAGTGTAAAACCTAAATAAATTTTAAAAAGTAGACATATTAGGTATTGCCGCGTCCGTAAGAATCTGCTCTATAAAAATAACCCATGACCTAACCCCTCAAATGAACACAGTCAAAAAATTAAAAAATAAAGGTGCCAAAACAGCTATTTTTTGGCAAATTTTCAATTTTAATCAATTTTTTCCGTTAACAAAGCAAGGGTTAATAGTCAAACAAAACTCTATATTTATTGCCCTGATTCTGTAGTTTACAGAAACACCCCATATGTGGTCGTAAAATGCTGTATGGCCAAACGGTAGGGCGCACAAGGAAATGAACACCATACGGTTTTGGTAAGCAGATTTTGCTGGGCTGTCCCATTTGAAGCCCCCCGATGCACCCCTAGAGTAGAAACTCCATAAAAGTGAACCCATCTGAAAAACTACGCCCCTCAAGGTATTCAAAACTGATTTTACAAACTTTGGTAACCCTTTAGGTGTTCCATAAGAGTTATTGGCAAATGGAGATGAAATATCAGAATTAAAATTTTTCATAAGCTTGCCTCACAAAAATGTAATATAGAGCAACCAAAAATCATATGTACCCTAAAAATAGTCCCAACAAAACTGCCACCTTATCCCATAGTTTCCAAAATGGGGTCACTTTTTTGGAGTTTCTACTCTAGGGGCGCATCAGGGGGGCTTCAAATGGGACATGGTGTAAATAAACCAGTCCAGCAAAATCTGACTTCCAGAAACCATATGGTGTTCCTTTCCTTCTGCGCCCTGCCGCGTGCCCGTACAGTAGTTTACAACCACATATGGGATGTTTATATAAACTACAGAATCAGGGCAATACATATTGAGTTTTGTTTGGCTGTTAACCCTTGCTTTGTTACTGGAAAAAATTGATTAAAATGGAAACTTTGCCAAACAATTGAAATTCTGAAATGTCATCTCCATTTGCGAATAACTCTTGTGGAACACCTAAAGGGTTAACAAAGTTTGTAAAATCAGTTTTGAATACTTTGAGGGGTGTAGTTTCTAAAATGGGGTCATTTTTGGGTGGTTTCTTTTATGTAAGCCTCACAAAGTGACTCCAGACCTGAGCTGGTCCTTAAAAAGTGGGTTTTGGAAAATTTCAGAAAAATTTCAAGATTTGCTTCTAAACTTCTAAGCCTTGTAACATCCCCAAAAAATAAAATAGCTTTCCCAAAATGATCCAAACATGAAGTAGACATATGGGGAATGTAAATTAAGAACTATTTTTGGAGGTATTACTATGTATTATAAAAGTAGAGAAATTAAAACTTGGAAATTTGCAAATTTTTCAAAATTGTTGGTAAATTTGGGATTTTTTTTATAAATAAAAATGATTATTTTTTTACTCCATTTTACCAGTGTCATGAAGTACAGTATGTGACAAAAAAACAATTTCAGAATGGCCTGGATAAGTAAAAGCGTTTTAAAGTTATTCACACATAGTGTGACACTGGTCAGATTTTCAAAAAATTGCCTGGTACTTAAGGTGAAAATGAGCCCAGTCCTTAAGGGGTTAACAGCTTGTGCCACCACTGGTGTGTCCCCCCGTGAGTTCCGAAGCCAATTCTTATAGATGCCCCAGGAAAACCCAGCCCTTTAGCTTATGCCCTGGGCAGGGACGAACAATACCAAAATATGTGAATACACCCCATTGGTCATTATCCGTATGTTTTTGGTCTCTGGGCATTCCAGTTGAGGCTCATTCTGTCCATCGCTCTCTCAGGACAGTATCTCTCTATCCATTATAAGGACTTTTACATGATGGTGTCCACAGTGGTGGTGGGGAACCCTCATGCAACTTTGACGTGTCTTTTGCAGTGTGACTCCGAGGTGAAATGGTCAGTTGTGGCTCATTTCCAGAATTTGGAATTGCAGGGATGAACGTATTATTTTTATTTTATTTTTTTTACAAGCATTTGTGGTGGAGTTGTTTAGTCATCCATTTTTCCATAGAGTATTCTTATGGGCTAAACATTTGAAAAACCGCCACACCCAAAGCATGGTGTGACTTGAAAAAAGGGCCAAGGGCCCAAAAAAAAAAAAAAGCCCATAAACTGGGTTTTCTCTGATTAGAGTTTTTTTTTTTACCCCCAGAGCATGTGGTACATTTAGAAAAACTCATGCTACCTGCTTCCCATCGCTCCATTCCAGAGCACTGGCTTCATTCGCTAATCTTCCGGGGCCCGGTCTGTTTACCTCTGGACAAGGCAGGGATGGAGTCACGTGTGCCGCTGCACTGGCCTCCGCAGTGAAATGTGACCCAGCAGTGACATGCTGCTTGGGGACTTGTCCCTGCTGAGGCCAGTCATTGGTTGCAGCAGTGCACATGAACCTGTCAGTTCAGAAGTTTACATGATGCAAAACCCCTTTAAGTTGTCCATTCACGTTTTTGCAGAGCCTGCTGACCGTCTAATGCGCTTGGGGGTTGTCAGAACTCCCCCTCGGTGGCAGATGTCATGGGAGAGAAGAACATAAACCACCGCCTGAGATGACTGGCAGCGACTTACACCCGTCTCCCTTTCGAGCACACATGCATGCTTGGCTTATGAGCCAGTGGGAATTCAAGGGAGATATCGGTCGGCGGACAGCCATCTAAAATATATGGTCCGCTTTAGGCCACACGCACATGGCCGTTGTGCGGCCGTTCCGTGCATTGGGGAGCGCAATTGCTTGGAATGGGTCCGTGGTCTGTCCGCAACGCAAAAAAAATAACATGTCATATTTATTTGCGGTGCGGAACAACGGAAAGAAACACTAAGGGAGCACTCCGTAGTGCTTCCGGTGTTCCGTTCCACGACTCTGTTCCGCATCTCCGGAATTGCGGACCCATTCAAGTAAATAGGTCCGCATCAGCCGGTGGCCGTGGATTGCCGACCCGCCGTGTGCATGAGGCCTTGGTGTGATAACCTTGGTCTAATAGAGGTGAGGCTCCACTACATTGGGGTGTTTTCACACACAGCAGATTCCGTTGCAGAAAACTTTCTGCGAGTGAAAATCATTTCCATTCAACTGAATGGGTCTTCAGAGAGCCATGTGCTTCCCGCCAAGACTACCCCATTCAGGGGCACTGATTTGAAGTGGCAGAAAAGTTCTTATAGGACATCCTTGTAGGAACCTTGGGCTGGTGTGTCTTCATAAGACAACCGCCCCTTTAACAGCAGGGCACCCCCATTAAAGGGGTCCATACAAATACCATTTTCAGTATTCTCCACACCTTGCTGGTTGTGCCTCAGTCCAGTATATGTGTTGACAGGATGACATTTTTGGGGTGACTCCAAACCGATCCAGGAGGGTTGTCAGGTAATGGGGGCATCTCAGGAATACAGACCTGAGACATACACCACAATCTACTAATGTAGGCTTGAAAAATGTACTCCATGGAACATACATTGTACTGGACTAATGACTGCAACATGTAGCCCGTGCAGCACTCTCAGCATGCTGTGCAACATAGCATCCTGGGAGTTGTAGTTATACAGAGCCACTGGAGACCACTGTGTGACCGGACTATATTAGTGTTGCGCGGATGAATACGTTGGTGCATTGATTGCAGAGAAACCACCTGACAGTGCGAAGCGGCCGGATACCAGCTGGAGCCGCGGACTGGTTTCAGGGTTACACATCAAGATGGCGGCGCGCATTAGAGCCTGTCCGAGTTGGCTTTGCTGGCGGGGAGGGCTGTACACGGAGCAGTAGAGGTGGGGATGCTTTCATTTTGAGGTACTTTTGATGACTTCTGTATACTGACGGTAATGAATGGGCTGTTTGGCAACTACAAGACCCAGCAAGCCTTACCTGTCCCTGTGGGCCCTATATTTTGCTAGTCCTCCATATAGGTGGTGGTTAATTACCAGTGGCTGAACAGCTGTCATGGAACTACAAGTTCCAGCATGCCTAGTTTACTTCATGATGGCTTGACATCTGGGACACTGTCACTTACTGAGCCAATAGCATCACCACATTAGTCTCCACGCTTTACATTAAAATATACTAGTATTACTGACCTGTGTCTTTTATTTGGTCTATAAAATCGCTTTTATTAATATGTAAAGTACCTCAATAACGGGACGTCCCTCCGGCACCTGGAGCCCAGCCGCTCCCATTACTAATTCTGCTTCACAGATTCTCCCTCCTGAGCTGAGGATCGCTGCGGCTCCTCCAGAGGGACCATGGGCCTCTTGGCTGCTTCTCTATTAGTGCTGTCAGTTTAGGTGGATCGCCATGTCTTGGTAGGTTTGTAGTTGTGACATACTCCTTCCATTTTCAGATGATAGATTAAACAGTGCTCAGTGAGATGTTCAGGGCTTGGGATATTACCTAACCCTGCTTTACACTTCTATGCAACTTTTATTCCTGACCTGTCTAGTGTGTCCCTTGGTTTCCATGATGCTGTTTGATCACTAATAGTGTTGAGTGAACTTGTGTTTTAAGTTTGACGTCTAAAGTTCGGGTTATTGAAGAATCCTGTTATGGATTCTAAATTCCGTTCTGGTCCGTGGTAGCGGAATCCATAACGCGATTCTTCGATAACTTGAACTTTAGACACCGAACTTAAAACACAAGTTCGCTCAACACTAATGTTCTCCAAGAAACCTCTGAGGCCTTAACAGAACAGCGGTAGTTATACTGAGAATAAATTACACTTAGGCCCCTTGCAGACGAGCATGTCCGGATGCGTTGCGAATGCCTTCAGTGAAAAAAAAATGCTCGATTTCGCGGGCAAAGTCATACAGTTTTGCCTGCGATCGCATTCCGTTTTTATCGCGCGGGTGCAGTGCCTTTTGCACGCGTGTGATAAAAAACTGAATGCATATAAACCACATTTCTTAGCAGCCATCCGTGGAAAACGCATCGTATCCGCACTTGCTTGCGGATGCTTGCGATTTTCACGCAGTTCCATTCACTTCTATGTGGCCAGTATTGCGTGAAAATCACGTAATATAGAACATGCAACGTACAAGTGATGCGTGAAAACCAACGCACATGCACAGAGCCCCATTGAAATGAATGGGTCCGGATTCCTCCCGGAATATTCGCTCGTCTGCAAGGGGCCTTCTGAAGGTGACTTCTGAAGGAAATTGGTCACACTGGATTTTATTTAGGGTTAGGGCTTGTTCACACAACCGTTGCCCCTCCGTGCCCGTGCTGTGGACTGCAAATTGCTGTTTGCAATGCACGGGCAGCGGCCGTGGGGCTGCCGCATGCAGATCGTGACCCCCATTCACTTGAATGGGGTCCGCGATCCGTCCGTTCCTCAAAAAGATAGAACTTGCTCTATTTTTTTGCAGAGGCACAGAACGGAACCCGCGGAAGCACTCCTTAGTTCCGTTCCGCACCACATCTCCGGATTTGCGGAACCAGTCAAGTGAATGGATCCGCATCCATAATGCAGAATGCACACTGCTGGTGCCTCGTGTATTGCGGACCCACCGTATGCAGGCCGCAATACGGCATCGGTCATGTGAACAAGCCCTTAGGCCGAGTTCACATCACCATTTAGCTTTCTGTTGTTCTGATCCGTCAGAAGAAGAGAGAAAAAACCTCTGACAGCTGCGCACGTGAACGTCTGACGCGCACTCACACTCGGCCGGCTTTGCTGAACAGCTGAAAGCTATCGGCTGTCAATCAAAAGCGAAGGGGCATGGAAAGGGGGTGTGGTTATCCTGACGTGAAGTGAGGAGGCCGCTGCCCCCTTGACTTCACTCTGCTGTTACATAGAGCGTACAGGGGATTAAAGTTAGTTTTTCAAGATTTTAGTGCATCTGAACGGAAGAAGAAAAATATCTTTAAGTTCACAAAATATTGACTGGATATAGTTATAGCAGACTCTCAGCTGGGAGAAGTCTTGAAGGGAACCTGTCACCACAAAATACAGTGTAGTCTGCAGGCAGCGTGTTATAGAGCAGGAGCTGAGCAGGCTGAAATATAGTTTTATGGGAAAAGAGTCAATAAAACCTGTCATTTATACATTTATAACTTTGCATTTTTCTGCCTCCTGTGAACAGCATTGGTACAGGAGGGAGGAGTTGTCTGTGATTGACAGCAATGTGTGTGTAAGGCCTCTTTCACACGGGCGTTGGGGGAAAATGTGCGGGTGCGTTGCGGGAACACCCGCGATTTTTCCGCGCAAGTGCAAAAGATTAGAATTAGGGGTGCACCGAAATGAAAATTCTGGTCCGAAACCGAAAATTCAGGATGCCCTTGACCGAAAACCGAAACTGCCTTTATGCCCAAATACTTTTAAAATACTTTTTTTTAAATGATTTTATTAATAATTCTTTTTCATGAATTTAATAAATATTTCCAAACCGCTGACATTGTAAAGTCACTGAAAGAGGACTATGCCTCAGCTATAGATTTAAAAAAAAGGAAAGTGAATTAAAATATAAAGTTAAACAGATACATAGATATTATACACACAATGCCACCCAAAGTGGTTATTTAAAAAAAAGTCACTCTTCCCCCCCCCCCTCCCTCCTTTGTCACTCTCTTCCCCCCCCTCCCTCCTTTGTCACTCTCTTCCCCCCCTCCCTCCTTTGTCACTCTCTTCCCCCCCTCCCTCCTTTGTCACTCTCTTCCCCCCCTCCCTCCTTTGTCACTCTCTTCCCCCACTCCCTCCCTTGTCACTCTCATTTCCCCCCCTCCCTTGTCACTCTTATTCTACCCCCCCCTCCCTTGTCACTCTTATTCTACCCCCCCCTCCCTTGTCACTCTTATTCTACACCCCCTCCCTTGTCACTCTTATTCTACACCCCCTCCCTTGTCACTCTTATTCTACACCCCCTCCTCTATTCTACACCCCCTCCCTTGTCACTCTTATTCTACACCCCCTCCCTTGTCACTCTTATTCTACACCCCCTCCCTTGTCACTCTTATTCTACACCCCCTCCCTTGTCACTCTTATTCTACACCCCCTCCCTTGTCACTCTTATTCTACACCCCCTCCCTTGTCACTCTATTCTACACCCCTCCCTTGTCACTCTTATTCTACACCCCCTCCCTTGTTACTCTTATTCTACACCCCCTCCCTTGTCACTCTTATTCTACACCCCTCCCTTGTCACTCTTATTCTACACCCCCTCCCTTGTCACTCTTATTCTACACCCCCTCCCTTGTCACTCTTATTCTACACCCCCTCCCTTGTCACTCTTATTCTAACACCCCCTCCCTTGTCACTCTTATTCTACACCCCCTCCCTTGTCACTCTTATTCTACACCCCCTCCCTTGTCACTCTTATTCTACACCCCCTCCCTTGTCACTCTCATTTTACAACCCCCCCCCCTTGTCACTCTCATTTTACACCCCCCCCTCCCCCTCCCTTGTCACCTCTAGTGTAGCCTGTGTAGCGTGGCCGAGCTCTGTTCGGTCCGCGGTACAGGAGCATTTGTTTCTTGTACCCGGCCGGACTGAAAGGAAGTGCACACTAAGTGAGCACTTCCTGTCAGTCCGGCCGGGTACAGGAAACAAAAGCTCCTGTACCGCGGAACGAACAGAGCTCGGCCACGCTACACTAACAACAGCAGTAGCACAGAGCAGACACAGCAGGCTGCGCAGCACTGAGCCGGAGATTCTTTAGAGCGGCAAGCGTTTAGGAGGCACAGCATGAGGGGCGCCGCCGGCCGGCCGCCCGAACGTATATAACCAACCATATTTTCTGCCAATATGTACCAGTATCGGCCGAAATGGATTAGGCCCATTTTCGGCCGATATTTTCGGCCGCCGGAATTTCGGTGCACCCCTAAATGCGTTTTGCACTCGCGTGAGAAAAATCGTGCATGTTTGGTACCCAAACCCGAACTTCTTCACAGAAGTTCGGGCTTAGGATCGGTGTTCTGTAGATTGTATTATTTTCCCTTATAACATGGTTATAAGGGAAAATAATAGCATCCTGAATACAGAATGCATAGTAAAATAGCGCTGGAGGGGTTAAAAATAAAATAAAAAATAATTTAACTCACCTTAGTCCACTTGATCGCGTAGCCGGCATCTCTTCTGTCTCCTTTGCTGAACAGGACCTGTGGTGAGCATTCATTGCAGGAACAGG
Organism: Bufo gargarizans; assembly: GCF_014858855.1. Classification (NCBI taxonomy): domain Eukaryota; kingdom Metazoa; phylum Chordata; class Amphibia; order Anura; family Bufonidae; genus Bufo; species Bufo gargarizans. Next base: position 616,208,069 of record NC_058081.1, on the reverse strand, counting down.
ACCTGTGGTGACGTCACTCCGGTCATCACATGATCCATCACCATGGTAAAAGATCATGTGATGACCGGAGTGACGTCAGCAAAGGAGACATATGAGATGCCGGGCAGCGCGATCAAGTGGACTAAGGTGAGTAAAAAATGTTTTACTTTTTTTTTTTAACCCCTCCAGCGCTATTTTACTATGCATTCTGTATTCAGAATGCTATTATTTTCCCTTATAACCATGTTATAAGGGAAAATAATAATGATCGGGTGTCCATCCCGATCGTCTCCTAGCAACCGTGCGTGAAAATCGCACCGCATCTGCACTTGCTTGCGGATGCTTGCGATTTTCACACAACCCCATTCATTTCTATGGGGCCTGCGTTACGTGAAAAACGCACAAAATAGAGCATGCTGCGATTTTCACGAAACTCACAAGAGATGCGTGAAAATCACCGCTCATGTGAACAGCCCCATAGAAATGAATGGGTCGGTATTCAGTGCAGGTGCAATGCATTCAACTCACGCATCGCATCTGCGCGGAATACTCGCCCGTGTGAAAGGGGCCTAAGTGTGCATACAGAGATAGCTGTCAGTCACTGATAACTCCTCCCTCATGTACCGATCGCTGTTCACAGGAGGTAGAAAAATGCAAAGATATAAATGTATAAGTTACAAGTGTTAGTGAATCTTTTTCCACAAAACGATAGCTCAGTCTGCTCAGCTCCTCTATAACATGCTGCTTTCAGATTGTGTTGCATTTTGTGCTGGCAGATAATTTTAAAGGGGTCTTCCAGTATTCAAGTGCTTGCGGGATGGCTCCTGAAACAGAAGATTCATACTTATCCGCACCACACTGCTGTGGTCCTCTGCTCTCTATCATCCGGCTGGCTATGGACATGGTCACCTGCACAGCTCCAACCAATGACTGGCTTCAGTGGTGATGTGCTGCTTGTGGCCACATCACCACAGAAGCTAGTCATTGGGTGTAGCAGGGCATGTGACCATCTCCATAGTCTAGCGGATGTAAACTGTGCTGGCACTGGAAGATGGAGGCAGCGCAGAGGGTCGGAGCAGATAAGTAGGAATCTTCCTTTGTCTTAGGGGCAATGCTGCAGGAACTTGGAGAAAGCAGTGTGTTTGAGGTTGATGAATTGAAACATATTACACCGTGAGTAATCCATTAATCCAGAAGCTCCATTTCAAAGAGTTAAATGTAGTCAGTATCTTGCTTTCAGTGAATGGAAAGTAGTGTTTGCTTTCAGAGACTGTAAGCCCAGACCTAGACCTGTTCACACATATGTACAGTTTCTTAGAAGAGCTCTCATAAGTGTGCTGTGTAAGCAGGGTAAGTAATCAATGTTTCCATTCACCAACAGCAAGCAGAGATCTTGATAACAGAGCAGAAATGATTGCTGTCTTGTTCTTGTTGCAGTCGCACGTTCCTCTCATTAAACCGGGACCATGAAGTCGGATAATGGTGTCAATAACGTTAGCATCAGCACTGAGGTCTTCAATGAAGTTGGCTTTGGCGACCACCAAGAAGATCCTCCCACCTTCACGAATGGCATCAACCAACCTCTTACTGAACAAGCTGTGCCAAAATTAGTTGGCTGGAAGCAGAAATGTGCCAGCTATGTCCTGGCCTTGCGTCCCTGGAGCTTCAGCGCCTCCCTCACCCCTGTGGCATTAGGCAGTGCCCTCGCTTACCGCTCAGACGGCTCTCTGGACCTTGTGGTGTTTCTGATGTGCGCTGTGGCCTGTCCTAGCCGTGCACGGGGCCGGGAACTTAGTGAACACTTACTACGACTTCTCTAAAGGCATCGACCACAAGAAAAGTGACGACAGGACTCTGGTTGACCAGATCTTGAAGCCGCAGGATGTGGTCCGTTTTGGGGTTCTCCTCTACACTCTGGGATGTGTATGCGCTGGCTGCTTGTATTTCCTGTCTAAGCTGAGGCTGGAGCACATGGCGCTTATATATTTCGGAGGGTTGTCCAGTTCATTCCTCTATACTGGAGGTGGGTTCTGAATGAGTTCCTTATGTTTCTTGTACTTTATTAGTACAATTTGTAAGATTACTACAATTCTGCATAAAATACCTTAAAGGGTTATTCTCATCTCAACATTTGTGGCGTATCACTAAGATATTCTATCACTGTCATATAGGTGCGGGGTCCTACTTCCAGAATGGGGGCCCCCATAGTGAAGGCAAGCACACCACACATGCACGGTGTCCTCTCAGTTCACTGCTATGAGTTGGTCGAGCACACACATATTTTTGGACATCCCATAGCAGTGAATGGAGACATGCACTACCACCTCTCCATCTCTTCATTTGCTGCTATGGGACCTCTGGACATAGCCAAGCCAGCACTCAGCTATTTTCAGAACCTCCTTAGTGGTGAATGGAGGGTGGTCGCGCATGTGCAGCTGTTCACCTTTCACTTCGGGAGCCCGTTTTGGAGATAGGTGTGCAACCCAGCGGTGGGACCCTCTCCCGTCTGTCATTGATGGCATATCCTAGCAATATGCCACTAATGTTAACATGGCAATACTGCTTTTGGCCTCATGCACACGGCCGTTGTCCAACCGTGCCCGTATTGCGGCACGCAAACGGTGAGTCTGCAATATACAGGCACCGTCCGTGTGCACACAGCATCATGGATGTGGACCCATTAACTTGAACAGGTCCGCAATCCAGAAGGTGTGGTGCGGAACACAGGCACAGAATCCCACTATGTGCCTCCGCACCGCAAGAGAGAATTTTTTTGTTGCGGTGCGGATGGATCACGGACCCATTCAAGTTGAATAGGTCTGGATTCATCTGTGGGAGCCGCACAAATGTTGCCCGTTCATTGGGGTCCACAAATTGCTGTCCCCGATGCACGCAACGGCTGGGTGCATGAGGCTTAATATGTATTTATAGTGGACAGAACTATGCTTATCTGCTACAGAGCTCCAAATCCCCTGCATAGATATATAGTTAAAGAGAGATTCCCATCTCAACACAGGCCCCCTCCCCAGGCTCCCCCCTCTTGGGTGTGACGGCCAGAAATGATCGGGACTGCGGAAACTACTGAGCAGGCTGTGCTACTCTGTTTCTGTAGCTCCCATTCACTTGTATTGGAGTGAAATGGCTTATCCCATCTCATTGTTTGAGTAGTTTCCAAGGCATTGCTCCTGGTTAGCGAGAATCCTACTCCACACTGATGAGGGGCAACACCCCGAAACAGCTGTCTGTTGATGGATAACCGGCTTAGGTTTTCCCTGTCACATCCTTAAAGCTTGTAGTGGGATCTTGGCATATGGGCCACTTAATATGGTGGATCTGGTGATCTCTGTAATGGAGACACCCCTTTGCTCGGCTTTCCTTGCTTTGAAGGATATCTAGCTTTCTCTGAGTTGAAGACCCATAACTGGGGCTCCACAGTTATTTAGCATATTACTGTTATCCCATCTGGCCACCTCCATGTTGAAATGGGACTAAGCACCACACCCCCACACGGCTGTCTCTGTAAGCCTGTCCACCTGGCGCTAGCACTTACTCCCATCTCACTGTGGAAATCCCTCTAAGGATACAGCATAGCACAACCTGCCCACCCTCTTCTATAGTCTTGGCCACCGCATCCAAATAGGACAAGACCAGGGGGTTGCCATGTTCTATGGATAAGTGCGGGTCCCAGGCCTGCATCTGTCAGACATTTATGGACATTCTGTCGCCATAAATGTTTGAGATGGGGGAAAGCACCTGGTGGTGCTTGTAGACATCCCAATTATCTTTGCAAAATATGCAAAACTATAGATACACTTTAGATGTACAGCAGATGTGAGGGCTTTCAACATGGCGCCCACTGCAGACATCAGCCAGCAGCGTCCATGATGGAAGACACCAAAGATGACCAATATATGGATTGGGGCTAGGGCTGAAACTATTACTCAATTGAATTGAGTAATTCAACAACAAAAAATCCTCAATGGGCGGGGGTGGGGGGGGGGGCTTAAGGCAGCTGGTGGCACCTTCTTTTAATTTGTTATTAGAGTGCTCGATTAATCGATAGAATACTCCATTACAAAAATAGTCGATAGCTGCAGCCCTAATTGGGGCTTCATGGTGACAAAAAAAGTACAGCGGCAAAAGTGCCATTTGTCTGTAAAAACTCAGCCAAGTTACAGAAAAGTTGAAGGCAAGTTCTATCTCGGTTGCATGTGACTTGCAACCTTCTAAACAAAATCCATCATACCCGGATTTTTTGAGACTGCCATGTTGCTGTCTTGGCATGTCGTACTGCGACAACATTGACAGTAATTAGACCCAATGTCGCCATGTAGCCCCATGTGTGAACACTTTAAGGGAGCAGGCCTTAAAATTCTGAGAGGATAGCCAGTTCCAGAAAAAAGAGCAATTACAAAGCTCTCTAAGAAAAATTCCACTACTTTATTCGGGATAGAAAACACTCACAATTCGTAAGAGACTCGGCAGAATTCTGAGAGAATAGGGCCTACACATTTCTGAATAAACCCCAATCAAAAGAAATCCATACTGACTTATCTTCCTCTGAAACAGAGGGATCAGACACGGATTCAGTAAGAGGGAGAGGAGGTAGAGGCCGAGGTAGCTACTAATAAGGCAAATCAATATAAATCAAATATTTATTATCATAAACCAGTAGAGGGATGTGCCCTGGATCATCCTCTGCCTCGTCTTCTCCTTTTTTATGGCAACTAGCGATGTCAAACCCCTACCAATTGAGAAACAAATCGCAGGGCATTCAGAATACCTAAAAGGACCCCATGACAATAATCCCCAGATAGTGAATCTATCATCCTATACTTTGACTGATATAGATATCCAACCACTGGGGAGGGGCCTTACTTTTGTACCTACAGTGAGATATGACCTTTTTGAGTGCATTAAGGACATTGCATTATTCGCCCGTAAACTCCAGTGGTACAAACACTTCCGTCAGCAAGATATTGGAGAATGTAGGGGACACAATATTGAACTACACGATCTAGAGGCCACTAGAGCCCTTTCTGATGGAAGGAGAAAAAGATAGATCTGAGGGCCCATTTACTGACCTGAGGCCTAAAAGTACACGTATGCCTCCACCTTCGAGTGAGTCACATATTTCGATCTTTCAGAAAATGGTGCCAAGGGAGCTGGAGGGCCTAACCCCTACTGTCAGGGGCTGGACAACATCAGTAGGGAAGAACATACAGTGGAATGCGAAAGTTTGGGCAACCTTGTTAATCGTCATGATTTTCCTGTATAAATCGTTGGTTGTTACGATAAAAAATGTCAGTAAAATATATCATATAGGAGACACACACAATGATATTTGAGAAGTGAAATTTATTGGATTTACAGAAAGTGTGCTATAATTATTTAAACAAAATTGGGCAGGTGCATAAATTTGGGCACTGTTGTTATTTTATTGCTTCCAAAACCTTTAGAACGAATTATTGGAACTCAAATTGGCTTGGTAAGCTCAGTGACCCCTGACCTACATACACAGGTGAATCCAATTATGAGAAAGAGTATTTAAGGGGGTCAATTGTAAGTTTCCCTCCTCTTTTAATTTTCTCTGAAGAGTAGCAACATGGGGGTCTCAAAACAACTCTCAAATGACCTGAAGACAAAGATTGTTCACCATCATGGTTTAGGGGAAGGATACAGAAAGCTGTCTCAGAGATTTCAGCTGTCTGTTTCCACAGTTAGGAACATATTGAGGAAATGGAAGACCACAGGCTCAGTTCAAGTTAAGGCTTGAAGTGGCAGACCAAGAAAAATCTAGGATAGACAGAACCGACGAATGGTGAGAACAGTCAGAGTCAACCCACAGACCAGCACCAAAGACCTACAACATCATCTTGCTGCAGATGGAGTCACTGTGCATCGTTCAACCATTCGGCGCACTTTACACAAGGAGATGCTGTATGCGAGAGTGATGTAGAGGAAGCCTTTTCTCCGCCCACAGCACAAAAAGTGCCGCTTGAGGTGCGCTAAAGCACATTTGGACAAGCCAGCTTCATTTTGGAATAAGGTGCTGTGGACTGATGAAACTAAAATTAAGTTATTTTGCCATAACAAGGGGGGTTATGCATGGAGGAAAAAGAACACAGCATTCCAAGAAAAACACCTGCTACCTACAGTAAAATATGGTGGTGGTTCCATCATGCTGTGGGGCTGTGTGGCCAGTGCAGGGACTGGGAATCTTGTCAAAGTTGAGGGCACATGGATTCCACTCAGTATCAGCAGATTCTGGAGACCAATGTCCAGGAATCAGTGACAAAGCTGAAGCTGCGCCGGGGCTGGATCTTTCAACAAGACAACGACCCTAAACACTGCTCAAAATCCACTAAGGCATTTATGCAGAGGAACAAGTACAACGTTCTGGAATCGCCATCTCTGTCCCCAGACCTGAATATAATTGAAAATCTGTGGTGTGACTTAAAGGGAGCTGTCCATGCTCGGAAGCCATCAAACCTGAATGAACTAAAGATGTTTTGTAAAGAGGAATGGTCCAAAATACCTTCAACCAGAATCCAGACTCTCATTGGAACCTACAGGAAGCGTTTAGAGGCTGTAATTTCTGCAAAAGGAGGATCTACTAAATATTGATTTCATTTCTTTTTTGTGGTGCCCAAATTTATGCACCTGCCTAATTTTGTTTAAACAATTATAGCACACTTTCTGTAAAGCCAATAAACTTAATTTCACTTCTCAAATATCACTGTGTGTGTCTCCTATATGATATATTTAACTGACATTTTTTATCGTAACAACCAACGATTTATACAGGAAAATCATGACGATTAACAAGGTTGCCCAAACTTTCGCATCCCACTGTATCTCTCTGAGGAAACTGGAGCAGAATAGAAGTCTAGTAACCAAGCCCTCTGATAAGGGTGGTAATGTTGTGGTATCACATATGAAAAGATGTGTCTGGCTATACTTAGTGATACTAACCTCTATCGCAAAATGGAGAAGAACCCGGGTCCTATCTTTCTAACTGAATTAAGGGAACTTGTCACTAATGGCCTCAGACAAAAACTCATCAGTCAACATGAGGCAGATTTTCTCATACCTAACCACCCAATGACGGCTACTTTTTATCCATTGCCTAAAGTACATAAAGGAGTATCGCCTCTCAAGGGACGCCCTATAGTCTCAGGGGTGGGAAGTCTAGGACAAAATGTAGGAATCTATATAGATAGGATTATCAGACCTTTCGTTGAAACATTGCCTTCCTATATCGGAGACACATCGGACCTACTCCTTAGACTTGAGGGGATCTCGCTAGATGAAATGCTTCTTGCGTCAATTGACGTAGAAGCATTATATAGCTCAATTCATCATCACCTGGGTCTTAAGGCAGTAGCAAGCTTCCTTGCCACTACAAATACTGCTCTGGTGACACAATAGATTTGTTCTTTTGGAATTCAACCTTACTAGGAATTATGTTATGTATAATGGCCGTTATTACCACCAGCTCAGGGGCACCGCGATAGGAAGCCCCTGTGTCCCGTCTTACGCATATTTGCTCCTAGGCTGGTGGGAGCCAATGTCATCTGGTCAGATGATCTCAGCCACTGGCATGATCATATCTGCCTGTGGCTGAGATTCATCGATGACATATTTATTCTTCGGAAGGGGACTAAGGAATCATTCAGGGTCATTGACAAAAATGATCTTGGATTGAACTTTGCTTCAATCTGTGACCCCCACTGTATGCCATTTCTTGATGTCCTGATTCAAAGGGGCCCAAACAACATGATTACTACAGAGGTGTTTAGAAAAGCTGCCGCCTCAAACAGTCTACTCAGATGGAAAAGTGCCCACCCATACCCTCTGAGGAAAGGGATCCAAAGGGCCAATATCTCAGGTTACGGAGGAATTGCTCAAACATGCAGGCGTTTAAACAGCAGGCCAATGAGCTGCGCCATAGGTTCTGGGAGAGAGGCTATCCAGATAACATCCTGAGGACAGCATTTAAATATGCTTGTCACTCAAAAAGGGAAGAACTGTTAACCCCTAAGAAAAAGGATACCCATCAAAAGCAACCAATTCGGATTATTGGTCTCTTTGGTGCACATGTTGAGGTGAGACAAATCATTAGTAAATTTTGGGGTATATTATGTGATGACCCAGACCTGAAGGAAGTCATCAGTCCTTACCCCAAGATTACATACAAGAAGGGGCGGAGCCTGAGGGATAGGTTGGTCAATAGTCACTACCAACGCCCACCACAATCTGACACATGGTTATCACGGAGACCAAGGGGGATGTTCAGATGCGGCAGACGTGTTGCCTGTGATCAAGTTTTGATCAGAAAAAGATTTAGATCGGCATGTACAGGAGATGAATTTGACATCAGAGACGTCATCAACTGCCAGACAAGCGGGGTGAGCTATCTTGCTAAATGCACGTGTCCACTGGATTACATGGGCAAAACGAAAAGAGAGCTTAGGCTACTTTCACACTTGCGTTAGGTGCGGATCCGTCTGGTATCTTCACAGACGGATCCGCACCTATAATGAAAACGATTGTATCCGTTCGCATTACCATGAATAAAAACGAAAAAAAAATTTTTTGTTCATGATAATGCAAACGGATCCGTTTTGACTTACATTGAAAGTCAATGGGGGACTGATCAGTTTTCAATTGCACCATATTGTGTCAGTGAAAACAGATCCGTCCCTATTGACTTACATTGTAAGTCAGGACGGATCCATTTGGCTCCGCAACGCAAGCAGCGTTTTGGTGTCCGCCTCCAGTGCGGAATGGAGGCTGAACGGAGGCAAACTGATGCATTCTGAACGGATCCGTATCCATTCAGAATGCATTGGGGCTAAACTGATCCATTTTGGGCCGCTTGTGAGAGCCCTGAAACGGATCTCACAGGCGGACCCAGAAACGCCAGTGTGAAAGTAGCCCCTGATGCAGAATTAGGGATCATTTCAATGACATTCTGAACAATAAGGACACAAGTGCAGCTTGACATATAAAAGAGGTACATAATGGGACACAGCCTCCATTTGCTTTATGGCAGGCATGTCCAAACTGCGGCCCTCCAGCTGTTGCAAAACTACAACTCCCAGCATGCCTGGATAGCTTACAGCTATTAGGGCATGCATGCTAGGAGCTGTAGTTTTGCAACAGCTGGAGGGCCGCAGTTTGGACATGCCTGCTTTATGGGGATTCAGCATATACTCCAGAAACTATGTGGGGGTGACTGGGATGGTGCTATCCTCAGAGCAGAATCGAAATGGATATTTAAAGGGTTTCTGTCACCAGAATTAACCCTATTAAACTAGTGATGTGCTAATGTCAGCTGAACCTAACTAGCCTATTCCTAGTTTTATCTATGCCCCCAGAAATCTAACCTATAATATGCTATCCTTTCTCCCACCTCTGGCTACGCTCTGCTACACTAGATTGAAAGGGCCAGGAAGCCTTCACCTCCAACTGCCGACCCTGTGCGCTGGGGAAATCTTGTGCCGAATACTGAACGGGACGGCGCAGGTGCGGGATTTACACTGCAGACAGGGCCGGCAGTAGGAGACCAACGCTGCTGTCAATCTAGTGTAGCAGAGCGTGGCCAGAGGTGGGAGAACGGAGCCTCTAGGAGCAGGGGCAACGCTCTTCCCCCCCCCCCCCCCCCCCCGCCTAGAGGCGAATTAGCATATTATAAAAGTTAGATTTCTGGCATAACGGGGGCATAGATAAAAGTAGGACTAGGCTAGTTAGGTTCAGCTGACATTAGCACATCGCTAAGGTCAGCTAGTTTAATAGGATTCATTCTGGTGACAGAAACCCTAATGGAGAGTGTTACCCCTGATGGTCTGAATGAAGTGCTTTCATTTAAGCCTTTCTTATAATCAGACAATATGAGATGTCTTAATTTTTCTCTTTTAAGCACTAATCATACCGCAAGTCTAAACTGGTGTTGTGTGATTTCAGCTAGATCCTATATGAAAGTCTCTCTTTCTTATATGTGGGCGACAGTCCTTGAGGGGATCTGCTGGCGGCATTTCTATGTCACCCTTTCATGACCCCTGGCGTGTCACCCATATATATGTATTTCTTCATCATATATTTGCCTATGTACTGTAGATCGGTGGCTAACACCAGCCTCCTCTTGTATATGCAGTAATTGTTGGTCTGTGTATTATAAGCAATGCAGACTAATAAGTATTTGTACCTTGAACTAAGAGATGCCTCATGTGCGGCTTTAGGTAGGCATGACATAAACACACCTGCTGGGGAAGCATCGGGCGTCTCCATGGCAGCTTCTCCGCCCCTCGTGACGCTGGTGCTGCTGCTCTGTGAGTGAGGTGGGAGGGAGTTTGTGCAAATTAGCGCGCTCCAGCCCTCCACCCCAGATTGGACGCCCGCGTTGACGAGCCCTCATTATGGACGGGGCTTGGTCCTCAAAAGAAAGTGGTTTGCAGAGTTCACTTGCAATTCTGTACTGCAACTACCCGTGGCGCTGCTCCCTGATGAGCCGGAGGACCCAGCGAAACACGGACTGAACGGAAGACATCCTGATGCATCCTGAACACTCTCCTTTCAGAATGCACGGGGATATAACTGATCAGTTCTTTTCCGGCATTGAGCCCTTTTGACGGAACTCAGTGCCGGAAAAGAAAAACACTAGTGTGAAAGTACCCTAACCCCCAAAATCCTGCTGCACTTGTGTAACGCTCACTGAGAAGCTGAGATACGGGGAGCAACTGTTGTCTCTTCAGATGTCCCTGACTGTGACATGGTGGGATCACTGTGGTCACAGTTTTTATATATATTTTTATTACTTGAAGGGGTACTCCAGGAATTACCTTTGTTCTTAATATGCTTGTGAAAATCAAATAAAAATATCTGATTAAAAAAAATATATATTACTTTATAATAAATATATTTCCAAAAACCTTTCATTATTTATTATGGCTCATTTTGTCGGGGAGCAATCGGCAGGAGCAGGGGAAACAAAATGACTGCTATCCTACCAGTACACACAGAACCTGTCCTAATCACACAGGAGGACAAGTTACTTCACAACACTGAGGTAAAGAGCTGCCTCATCCTCCTCTCTGCTCTGCTTTTCAGATAAGATCTTCAGCTGAATCTCTGTAGGAATGGAGTTCACAAGGAGACATGAAATACAGAGAGGATGGACAGGACAGGCTGTGGTAATGGGGACTGCATACAAGTGCTGCTGCTTGTTACCCCCCCCCCCCCCCCCCACCTCCTCTCTGCACTTCATGTCTCCTCATCATTTCCATTCCCACAGAGCAGAGAGGAGGATGAGGCAGCTCTTCAGCTCAGTGTTATGAAGTAACTTGTCCTGCTGTGTGATTAGGACAGGTTCTGTGTGTACTGGTAGGACGCCGGCCTTTTTATTTCTCCTAGTGATTGCTCCGTAGACAAAACTAGCCATTCTAACTGATGAAAGGTATTTGGGAATATATTTATTATAAAGTAAGATTTAAGTATTTTCATTTTCTTAATTCCCGGAGAACCCCTTTAAGGCCTCATGCACACAACAGTGTCTGTTTTGTGGTCCGTAAATCCGGGATGCGCAAAATATAGATTCAGTCTACGTTACATCAATATTTGTTGTGGACCAATTAACTTCAATGGGTCCACGTTTTTTGGACAGGTGTAGGACATGTTCTTTCTTTTTGCGGTACAGACATACGGATCCGTGTGCCTTCTGTATGTTCATTCCACTAAAAGATAGACTGTGGCCACTTTCAGATGAGCAAGTTGTACACTCTGGACTCGCATCATGAGTATGCAGCAGCTCCCATCCTGAACTCCAAGCACTGCTGGGTCGCATAGCATTATATTGATTTATGATGCTGTGTAACCCTTAGGCCCCTTTCACACGGGTGAGTTTTCCGTGCGGGTGCGATCCGTGCGGCGAACGTATGGCACCCGCACTAAATCCTGACCCATTCATTTCTATGGGGCTGTGCACATGAGCGATGTTTTTAACGCATCACTTGTGCGTTCAGTTGAAATCGCAGCATGCTCTATTTTGTCAGATTTTGACGTGACGCAGGCCCCATAGAAGTGAATGGGGTGTGTGAAAATCGGATGGCATCCGCAAGCAAGTACGGATGCCGTGCGATTTGCACGCACGGTTGCTAGGAGACGATCGGGATGGAGACCCGATCATTATTATTTTCCCTTATAACATAGTTATAAGGGAAAATAATAGCATTCTGAATACAGAATGCATAGTAAACCAGCGCTAGAGGGGTTAAAAAAATAAATAAAAAAATTAACTCACCTTAGTCCACTTGATCACGAAGCTGGCATCTCCTTGTGTCTCCTCTGCGCTGAACAGGACCTGGGGTGAGCTGCTCCATTAAATACCGGTTAAGGACCTTCGATGACGTCACTCCGGTCATCACATGGTCTTTTACCATGGTGAATCACCATGGTAAAAGATCATGTGACGTACCATGTGATGACCGGAGTGACGTCATGGAAGGTCCTTAACCGGTATTTAATGGAGCAGCTCACCCCAGGTCCTGTTCAGCGCAGAGGAGACACAAGGAGATGCCGGGCTTCGTGATCAAGTGGACTATGGTGAGTTACATTTATTTTTATATTTTTTTAACCCCTCTAGCGCTGGTTTACTATGCATTCTGTATTTAGAATGCTATTATTTTTCCTTATAACCATGTTATAAGGGAAAATAATACAATCTTCAGAACATCAATCCCAAGCCCGAACTTCTATGAAGAAGTTCGGGTTTGGGTACCAAACATGCGCGATTTTTCTCACGCGAGTGCAACGCATGACAATGTTTTGCACTCGCGCGGGAAAATCGTGCATTTTCCCGCAACGCACCCGGCTCTTATCCGGGCAAAAAACATGACGCCCGTGTGAAAGAGGCCTTACAGTTCTGGAATGTATTGATTAACAGTGACAGCATTATGTCAGTGTTATCCAATACATTCCAGAACTGTAAGGGTTACACAGCATCATAAATCAATATAATGCTATGCAACCTGGTCAGTGCTGGGAGGTCAGGACGGGAGCTGCGTTATACTCTTGTTTCCAGCACCAAGATGCAATATCTCCCCCTTTCCTGCCATCATGTTTTGGGACTGAGGGGGCCTTTCCCCTAGATCTATTTCCATGTGAAGCTTTGCTAAAAATGAAGTGTTTTATGTTTCCTGCAGGAATTGGATTTAAGTACGTGGCTCTGGGAGACTTGGTGATCCTCATAACATTCGGGCCCCTGGCAGTCATGTTTGCTCACGCAGTGCAGGTCGGTTACCTGTCCATCACTCCTTTGCTGTATGCGGTGCCGCTGGCTCTGAGCACAGAAGCTATCTTACACAGCAACAACACCCGGGACATGGACTCAGACCGTCAGGCTGGCATAGTGACCCTGGCCATTCTCATCGGCCCCATGCTGTCTTACATGCTCTACAACCTGCTCGTCTTCCTCCCGTATGTCATCTTCTGCATTCTGGCCACCCGCTACACCATCAGTATGGCCTTGCCACTCCTCACCATCCCCTTGGCATTTTCTCTGGAGAGACAGTTTAGAAGCCAGAACTTCACCAGGCTCCCGCAAAGAACGGCCAAACTCAACCTATTTGTTGGGCTCTTTTATGTGTTTGGCATCATCTTGGCACCCCCCGGGACCCTCCCTAAACTCTAGTAAAGATCAAGAATTTGTGAACTAGAGCAGAGAACCTAAAATTGCACTTGTGGGTGTTGGTCCGTGGGATAACTACACAATTTGTGTTTGAGGAGCAAGGACCACAGGGATGAGTCTCCAGTTGCACTATCCCCCCATTCTGACATTACCATATGGGGTTATAAGAGACAACAGACAAGCCCGACAGCCTCACTGTGACCCTAAGACTCATTCATGTCAGAGCTGCTGCGTTTCAGTAATCCACATGTAATTCTGTATGACTTCATGTTATGACCTTTAAGCTTGGGACATAATCAACTCACCCTTCCCACTAAGTTCTTCATTTTCTATTAGTGAATGACAGTTGTCTTTTTGCCATTACATATGAATATACGATCTGTGTACTACTTGGGCTACTTTCACACTTGCATTAGGTGCGGATCTGTCTTGTATCTGCACAGACGGATCCGCACCGATAATGCAAACGCTTGTATCTGTTTGCATTATTCATAAAAAAAAAAGTCAAAATGGATCCGTCTTGACTTGCATTGAAAGTCAATGGGGGATGGATCTGTTTTCAGTGAAAAACCGATCCGTCCCCATTGACTTACATTGTAAGTCAGGACGGATCCTTTTGGCTCCGCATCGTCAGACGGTCACCAAAACGCTGCAAGCTGCGTTTTAGTGACCGTCTAAAAAACGCAACGGAGACCAAACGCAGCCAAATTGATGCATTCTGAACGGATCCTTATCCATTCAGAATGCATTGGGGCTGAACTGATCCATTTTGGGCCGCTTGTGAGAGCCCTGAAACTTATCTCACAAGCGGACCCAGAAACGCCAGTGTAAAAGTAGCCTTAGCCAGTTATTATACATCCTATACTATACCCCAGAGCTGCACTCACTATTCTGCTGGTGGAGTCACTTTGTAATACATTACATTACTTATCCTGTACTGATCCTGAGTTACAGCCTGTATTATACCCCAGAGCTGTACTCACTATTCTGCTGGTGGAGTCAATGTGTACATACATTACATTAGTTATCCTGTACTGATCCTGAGTTACATCCTGTATTATACTTCAGAGCTGTACTCACTATTCTGCTGGTGGAATCACTGTGTACATACATTACATTACTTACTCTGTACTGACCCTGAGTTACATCCTGTATTATACTCCAGAGCTGTACTCACTATTCTGCTGGTGGAGTCACTGTGTATATACATCACATTACTTATTCTGTACTGATCCTGAGTTACATCCTGTATTATACTCCAGAGCTGCACTCACTATTCTGCTGGTGGAATCACTGTGTACATACATTACATTACTTATCCTGTACTGATCCTAAGTTACATCCTGTATTATACTCCAGAGCTGTACTCACTATTCTGCTGGTGGAGTCACTGTGTATATACATCACATTACTTATTCTGTACTGATCCTGAGTTACATAACAGCTCTGAGAGTACAATACAGGATGTATCTCTGGATCAGTACATGCTGCGCTAATTTCTCCGGCCAAATACTGTAAAATTGACTGAACTGAAGACATCCTGATGCATCCTGAACGGATTGCTCTCCATTCAGAATGCATTAGGACAAAACTGAAGCGTTTTTCCCCGGTATTGAGCCCCTGGGACGGAACTCAATACCGGAAAACTTTAACGCTAGTGTGAAAGAACCCCAAGTAATGTAATGTATGTACACAGTGATGCCACCAGCCGAATAGTGAGTACAGCACTGGAGTATAATACATTATGTAACTCTGGAACAGTACAGGATAAGTAAGTAATGTACATAGTGACTCCACCAGCAGAATAGTGAGTGCAGCTCTGGAGTATTGTACAGGATGTAACTTAAAGGGGTTATCCCATCATAATGATCACTGTTAAATCTGTTAATGATTTGACAGTGATCATTTTTGTAAATATACTTTATTAACAAATTCCCACCGATTAGGATAAAATTCACCCCCACTTACCTTATTGTTGTGACTCGGTCTCCCCTGGTTACGACCACTGCTCTTCTCCAAAATCCCGATGGTCGCGCTTGCCCAGAAGACTCCTTCTTTTCTCCCGGCCGGTCCGCTCGCTGTCCTGAACGCGCACGCTGCCGCGCATGCGCGACGGTGACTTCTTCCCGGCCAGAATAGTACAGAGCTGTGTACGCACATGCCGGCTCTGTACTATACTGGGCAGGAATAAGTCACCATTGCGCATGCGCGGCAGTGTGCGCATTCAGTCCAGCGCGTGGCACGGCCGGGAGAAGACTTCAATCAAGATGAAGCCCGCCCCCAGCCAGAATCCAGGAAGTGAACGCGCGGTGGCAGCAGGTAAGTTTAAAAACGCAAAGTGGGATAACCCTAAGATCAGTACAGGATAAATAATATAATGTATGTACATAGTGACTCCACCAGCAGAATACCTAGTGCAGCTCTGGAGTATTATACAGGATGTAACTCATGATCAGTACAGGATAAGTAATATAATGTACACAGAGACTCCACCAGCAGAATAGTGAATGCAGCTCTGGAGTATAATACATAAAGCAACTCGGATCAGTACAGAATAAGTAATGCATTTACACAATGACTCAGCTTGTTAGGTGGATTAAAGGGGTTTTGCAAGAGTCGAGGTCCCTTTAGAGGGGACTATTATCGGGCAGATTATTGGGAGCAAACACTCTTGCGTATTTTGGTTCCCAATAATTGGCACGTGTAAAGATTGCACCAATGAACAAGCAAAGCGCTGGTTCTTCAGGGGCATTCATCATTTATGCAGACAATTCAGTTGTCATTTCTGGGCAGCAGATTGTCCTGTGTAAACAGGGATCAGGGACTCTGTATGGTGATGAATGATTGCAGTAGCCAGTCATAAAAACAGAAAAAAACAGATCCTGCACTGAACACAATGTATGTTAATGGTGACGGATCGGTTTGTTATGGAGCCCCAAAAAACTAATATGTCACCCATTGAAGTTCAATGTATTTTGTGACAGATCCGTTTTTTCCCACTTTGATTTCACACAACCGCATCCAAACGGAACGGATGTATACTGATGTGTAATCAAAACAGAGCTGTTTACTTCCGGTATTGAGATTCTCTGCCGGATCTCAATACCGGAATTATCAACGCAAGTGTGAAGTAAGCCTAATGCGTGTGTCTCTTTATAGTGTTTCCTTCAGATGGTTAAAGGGGTATTCTAGTGGTAGGCGGGGTTCACATCACGGTTTTGTCATATGTTTAAGGTATAAAAAAAATATATACATTAACGGATGGATGCAGAATTTTATTTTTACAATAGTACTCTATGATGATGGATGCCACAGTACGGCGTCTGTCTGAGGCATCCGTTATTTTTTTTGGTATATGTTAAACATAAGATAAAAGCGTGAAGTGAACCCAGCCTAACACATTAACCCACTATCAGCAGGCTTAGACCGGTGGGAGGTCTGACCTGTGCGACCTGAAATGAGCGATAGGTCGGGCATGTGCACTGCCACTCCATATGGGACTGGCAGCGATAGCTGACTACAAGTGCTTGGCTCTTTCCAGCCGTGCCATATTGCATTATACATAACAAACACAATTTTGTAAGGTTTCTTATGTACATTACATTTACCTCTCTGGTAGCGCCCTCTGCTGTTTCTCCTTCTGGCCCACCTCCTGCGTTCAGTAGCTTCCATGCTTCTTTCCCCTCCCCCATAGTGATCTCATAGGGAAGTGGTCCCGATACCGTAAATTCTTCCCTACTTCTAAATTCATAGATCCACATAACTATATCTCTCTCTAGACAGCGGACTAGGAAATTGTGGGGGCATCGCATACCATATGTATCTCTGGGGCAACTTATCCACAGGAAGGGGTGTCTGCTAGGGCCCCCCACCACTCATGAGAACGGTGGCCTGTACATCCCCATTTGAAAGTTGCTACGGACACATGTCTGCTGCTTCTTTCAGAGGGAAGCTTGGGCCCCCATTCTTGTGATCAGCAAGGGCCAGCGTCAGACTCTCACCAATCAGATGGTGGATGGAGAATAAGTTGTCTTCATGGGACAACCCCTTTAACAAGAGCTAATTGCAGTGCATCCTGGGAGATGCGGGTGCTTGATGAGCTGCTGCCCACACGGCTGCCAATTTTGCGGTCTGCAAAACACGGATGCCGGCCTTGTGAGTTCTGCATTTTGTGGAGCGTCCTGCACTCTGCTAGGACGGTCTATTCTTGTCCTCATCAGAGGACTGCAGAGCACTTCACATCTTTTGTGGTCCCATTAAAATGAATAGGCCCACAGCCAATCCACAAAAAATGCGGATCAAATGTGGACCAAAACCACGGTCGTGTGTATGAGCCCTAAAAAAAACTGTTTTCATTTCTTGGGATAACCCCTTTAATCCTATATGTAAACCACACGGGTGGCAGATAGTAGCAGGGCGGTCAGGGCCCTGTGCAGGGGCGCAGCACTGAGCGGTCTGTCGCCCCCCAGTTTCTTCACACCGACACAAGGTGTCCGTATGTCAGTGAAGAAAACACTCCGGCTCTCCATTACTGACGTGTAACATATGAATTTCCCTATGTATATGGTTATACGTATTGTATATAGGGCATTATGAGTAAAGGGGGGGGTTGTCTGATGAGGGATGGCTCATGGCTATAGTGTGCATTCTGCATATATCGTTGTAGTAGATGTGGTCACATGACAGAATTAAAGGGGTGTTTCATAACAGTGGGGGGGTCTGACCCCGTGGACCTGCACTGTGAGACCCTACATCAGGGATCTCAAACTGCGGCCCTCCAGCTGTTGCAAAACTACAACTCCCACAATGCCCGGACAGCCTACAGGTATCAGCCTACAGCAGGGCATTGTGGGAGTTGTAGTTTTGCAACAGCTGGAGGGCCGCAGTTTGAGATGCCTGCCCTACATTGTTTCTCCAGGCCCAGCTGCTGGTCTGGTATTACTGCTCTATAGTACCAGGCACATATGGTGATCAGTGATGGTATATTACTGACAAGGAGACCCATGAATACAGAGTCCACCACGGTAAGGGTTTTTATAGACTTTCAGACCCTCTAAGGCTGGAGCACACAGTAGACATCTTCACATGTGACAGTCTCAGTCCATTGGAAGAGTTCTGCAGTTTGTGGGGTGTAAAGTTTGGATACTGCCTCAGCTAAAATGTCCTGACACGTACCGGAAGTCGTAGAAACCCTGCTGGGAACTGTGTCCGAATAGCGACCTATACAGACGTGGCAGCGACCATTATATATCCCCAAACTGCAGCCAGAGTCCCAGAGGTCAGCCTTGAGGATGCTTTCGGGCTGTGCACTTCATTTCTGAGGGCAATATAGAGGGATCAGACCCCTGTGGCACTGCTCAAGATGTCCGAGTACAGTTTTATTATGTTATAATCTCCTTATGATGTTGAGTGACTTTTCACAACTGATATTACCCTTTCATTGCTTATTTTTAATCATGCCTTCTGCACAGTTCACAGCCAAAGCTGCATACAGAAATTTGTAGACCTGATGATGTGATGCTTCAGTATGGGATAAGTACGGTATTATCACGAACTGAGCACGACATGGGCTTTGTCCTGTACGATTCAGCAGCCTCTATAAGTGACAGCATTGTTATCATACCCAAGGGTTGTTTAAAGGGACAGCACACGAGGCGTTTGCACTATGGATGTTCCCATCACCAGATGACGGTGAGGGCTGACGACACATTGCACTTCTAGATCTGCCTTATTGTGGACAAAGGCACAATTTTCGTACTCCTCTCAGAAAGACTGGAGCGCCACGTGAGGCTCCGTTTAATTAGCATTTTTTTGTCAGGAACATTTGGAGATCACAAGTGTTTGTTACGATTCAATATGTCGCTTACAGCTTTTTAGATCTGATTATCATAATAAACTCTTTGTATATTCTGCGCATTGAGTATGTTGCTATGTGCCACGTGGGTGTTAGCGGCGGCCCTATTCTGAGTCCAAAAAGATTATTAAAGGGGCCGTGAAAAAATAGATGTTTATAACATGCCATAAAAATAGCTGGCACCCGCTACAAACAGCTCCACTGTGGCGGTCTCAGTCTTGGGCTGATCATCAGCCATTTCAGTCTGGGAAAAGGATGACGAGTCCACCCCGATGAGCACTACTTCACGTTCCGTGTCTTCAGAGTTGAGAACAGCAAGAAACCTTTACATCCACAAGTGTCTTTGTTGCATATAGTCCTATGCACATGTCTGCAATCAATGGCAATATAATCCTACGAGATAATAGGAGCCGTATGTGAACGCTGCCAATAGATGGCAGTGTTGCCATACTTTGCTAAGAGTGAAGCTCCTGTTTCCAGCAGGGGGCAGTGTGGCAACTCGCAAACCATACCAAATATTTCAAGTGCTGTAACCTAGTTAATGCTTGTGTTGTTATCCTTAAATTGCGATGTTTTCTACAGCTCTGTACAGCTATAAAGTATTGTAAACAGGGTAAATAATTACAAAAAGGTGCCGATCAATACTGCCAGTCCCTGCTCCTGAGAGCCTGCCTTACACATTTTCTCTGCAGAAGCTATTTATTTAGAGAAGAGACATTTTATGAGTGCTGCATCACACTTAACCCCACAAATACTAAGTACATACCGCTCCTATCTACAAGAGTATATCTACTAAAATACTGCCTCCTATGTACAAAAATGTAGCCCTTTAATATAACCCCTATTTACAATAATATAATTACTATCATACCTCCAATGCATAACTACTATAATACTGCTCCGTGTACAAATGCATAACTACTATAATACCGCCTCCTATGTACAAGAATATAACTACTATAATACCACTCTCTAAGTACTTCTATATAACTAGTTTAATGCTGCCTCCTACGTAGACAAATGTACTATAAGGCCTCATGCACACGACAGTTGTTTTTCTCGGCCTCCATTCCGTTTTTTTTTTGCGGATAGGATGGGGACCCATTTATTTAAATGGGTCAGCTAAAAAATGCTGATAGTTCATCCGTTTGTGTTCCGCGTCCATTGTCCGTGTTTCCCTTCAGCAAAAATAATAGTGCATGTCCTACTTTTTTCACATTTGCGGACAAGGATAGGCATTTATTACAAGGGATCTGTGAAAAAAAACAGATCCTCAAAAAAAACAGATGCCGCATCCGGACGCTCAATTTGCGGACGCAAAAAACAACTGTCGTGTGCATGAGGCCTAAAACCGCACTCCATGTACAAGAATAGAACTACTATAATAGTACCTCCTATGTGCAAGACTATAACTACCATAACACTGACTTGTAAGTACAAGAATAACTATTATACTGCCCTTATAAGGCTACTTTCACACTTGGGTTTGGGGTTCCGCTTGTGAGATCCGTTTGAAGGCTCTCACAAGCGGCCCCGAACGGATCCGTACATCCCCAATGCATTCTGAATTGATGCGGATCTATTCAGAATGCATCAGTTTGGCTCCATTCCGCTCAGGAGACGGACACCCAAATGCAGCTTGCAGCATTTTGGTGTCCGCCTGGCTGTGCGGAGCCAAACAGATCCGTCCTGACTTACAATGCAAGTCAATGGGGACGGATCCGTTTGACGTTGACACAATATGGTGCAATTGCAAACGGATCCGTCCCCTATTGACTTTCAATGTAAACTCAGGAGTCCCTCTTAATATACCATGGATCGGAGTTTTCTCCAATCCGATGGTATATTTTAACTTGAAGCCTCTATGTTAGAATATACCATCGGATTTTAGTTAGATCATGAAAACTCAGATCCGACAGTATATTCTAACACAGAGGCGTTCCCATAGTGATGGGGACACTTCAAGTTAGAATATACTAAGAACTGTGGACATAACTACTGCCTGGCACCACCCGATCTCTTACAGGGGGCTGTGATCCACACAATTAACCCCCCTCCCTCCCTCCCCAGTATTAAAAGCATTGGTGGCCAGTGCGGCCCCCCCCCCCTCCCTCCCTCCCCAGTATTAAAAGCATTGGTGGCAGTGGCCACAGGCTAACAACCCCCCTGCCTCCCCATCATTGGTGGCAGCGGAGCAGCATTTCCGATCCTAGTTCCAGTTTAATCGCTGAGGCTCCGATCGGTTACCATGGCAGCCAGGACGCTACTGCAGTCCTGGCTGCCATGGTTACTTAGCTTATACTTACCTGCGCTGTCTGCTCGGCGGCCGGCGCTCCTCCTATTGGTAAGTGACAGGTCTGTGCGGCGCATCGCACAGACTTGTCACTTACCAGTAGGAGGAGCACCCGAGGGGTTAATTGTGCGGATCACAGCCCCCTGTAAGAGATCGGGTGCTGCCAGGCAGCAGGGGGCCGTTATGTCCACAGTTCTCAGTATATTCTAACTTGAAGCGTCCCCATCACCATGGAAACGCCTCTGTGTTAGAATATACTGTCGGATCTGAGTTTTCACGATCGTGAAAACTCAGATCTGAAAAAGCTGTTATGCAGACGGATCCGCACTGAACGGATACCATCGTTTGCATTATAGGTGTGGATCCGTCTGTGCAGATACCAGACGGATCCGCACCGAACGCAAGTGTGAAGGTAGCCTAATACTGCTCTCTTATGGACAAGAATATAACTACTATAATACTGCCCCCAATGTACAAGAATATAACTACTATAATACTGCCTTTTATGTACAAGATTATAACGAATACTGCCTTTAATACACATATATTATTACTGTAAGAATTCCTTCACAAACAAATGTGGGCTAGCTTTTTTGTGTGGATACAAACAACCACAAAAAGCGAAAGTTTTTTTTCACATTATGTATTTCATGTGTTCTATTTTTGTCACACGTTTGACAGATTTTTTTCCAGGCGTTTTTGTATTCCCTATAGTGACTATGGAAAAAGTTTCAAAAAACACTTAAGTGTTTTAAATTTTAAAAAACTGAACCACAAGTAAGAAAAAAAAACAGCTTAAAAAGCAATAATTTTGAGGGCAACATGACTACGGTGATTAGTGGCTACAGTCAGTGTAGGAGCAAGTACCCAAAATTCAGTATACACTAATCATTCAAAAAGCCTACAAAGAGTACCTTAAAGTCTAAAAGTTTAATACATTTTTTAAACACAAAATAAATCAAGAAAACTTAGAAAGGATGGAAAAGTCAACAGAGTAGGTCTGGGCAGAGCTGGATGGCTGTCCCTAAGGTTCCTCTACTTGGCCTGGACCAATCTCCCCGTCCAGTTATTTGGAGCACCCACCCTGAAAGGGATGACCCCTCTGAACCGTCCCTAGAAACTAAATAGGATACCCTACCACAACCCTTTTGCAGATGGTACAAGCTCTGGAATAGGTAGTAATATGTACTGGGTATCTAAAGATAAAGCCGGAATGCGTTTCTTTTGGGTATTTGTACCCTGTTTTATTAGGGGACCATAAACAAAATTGTAGTAGAAACAACACACCCACAAAAGTCAGCAAGGTGGGCTGTGATGTTTCCCTGTTAGAGCGTATGGCTCAAGAAAAGGAACTGGGTCTAAACAGAATGTGAGCGTTGTATTGCATACGGTAGATACAAGCACGGCATCCCACATGCGGTCTTATATACTGTAGCTATCAGCCGCACTCAAAGCATACAGGTGAGTTGATTTCAGCGGTCTGTCCTTTCAAAGTCAAAAGTAAGTGGTTGCTGAGAACCAACATCACAATTATTGCAGACTGGGCCTGGAAAAGAGTCACGGCCACCTGAGAAGAGTCCTGGTTATTCATGAATTCCTGCTCTCCCTGCCCACCCGCTGATGACTGACAGGCTTCTACCTAGTTCTCTCCCTTTCTCTCTAGGAGAGAACTGTCAGTCATCAGCAGATGGTTGAGAGTGCAGGAGATTAGGAATAACCAGGACTCTTCTTAGGTAGATCTGGGCTGAAATGATTATGATGCTGGTTCTCAGCAACCACTTACTTTTAGCTGATGAGTGACACACCGCTGACATCAGCATTTCTGTCACTATTTTATGCTGCCCTCAGTGAGGTCAGAATAAGGCTACATGCAAACCGCGGATCCGCAAAAACGGGCGGCCCATTGTAGACATAATTCTTGTCCGCAAAACGGACAAGAATAGGACATGCTATTTTTTTTCTTTTTGCGGGGCCATGGAACGGTGCAACGGATGCGGACAGCACACCGAGTGCTGTCTGCATCTTTTGCGGCCCCATTGAAGTGAATGGGTCCGCATCTGAGCCGCAAAAACGGCGGCTCGGATGCGGACCAAGACAACGGTCGTGTGCATGAGGCCTAAAGTTGATGACAGGTTCCCTTTTTAATTATTACCTTAATCATTGCTCTTTTATTCTCAAATGTCGAAAAAAAAGCCACATGTTTGTACTGTGTTTCATAAATTCCATAGACTTTCTGCAAGCATCTGGAGGTGGCCCCTTAAAAAAAAAATTGCAAAAGCCAGCAACAATGCCAGGAAAAAAAAAAATGTAGGACACATTTACTAATACTATCAAAAAGTAAGACAGTGTAAACTTAGACAGACAGTCTTAAACTGATTTATAATGCAAATCGCATCTAAACCACACCCTATTTTTGGACCAGTCGCTGAAAGTATCTAAGTTAATAAATGTGGTGCAAAACATGTACACCAGCTTTTTGTTGCAAATTGCACCAGAACTCTTGTGCGTTTGGAAAAGTAAGTCTCCCTCTTTGTGTGAATCCACCCTAATACTTACCCCCCTGTGTACAAGAATATAACCACTATAGTAATGTTCGCAATGTACACAATTATAACTAATATAATACTGCCTCCTATGTACAAGAATATAACTACTACTAATACTGCCCCCTATGTACAAGAATATAACTACTATAATACTGCCTCCTATGTACAAGAATATAACTTTTGCATTAAGCTACCACCCCCCACCACCTCTGGAACCCCCTCTTGGCTGTCTAGGAGACTATCAGACGCCCGTAGGATCCCTAAACCGCTGTCTACCATATATAAGGAGTTACTCTCAGCCTCCCCTCCTGAGCTACATTTCCTTTCTTCATGGGAAAGGGAATTGTCCATCCGCCTTACAGACCCGGAAAGGGCTTTTGTCCTTACACACTCTCACGGCTTTAGCCGCTGTATTAAGGTACAAGAAAACTCGTATAAGCTGCTTACGAGATGGTACAAGTCCCCGGAGTTTTTGCATAGGCTTAACGCAGATTTCCCAAGTGAGTGCTGGAGGTGTAGAAAAGACGTAGGCTCTCTGTCACACATTTGGTGGCACTGTGAAAAGATTAAAGCGTTCTGGACCAGTATAGAAGCTCTGATAAATGAGGTGTGTGCTAAGCAGGTTAAGCTGGATCCTAAACTGATCCTGCTTTGGTGCCCTAATGACTCGCTTTCCCCCTGTAGATCTGATCTTCCTACTATGCTCATCACGGCGGCGAGACTGCTCATCCCGCTGCTTTGGAAGGATACTGAACCTCCCACTGTTTCGATGTGGAGGGATAAGGTGGATCAGATCTACAGGTTTGAAGAGCTGGCCCACTGGGAATCTGGCACGCGTTCCCGCTTTCTGAAAATCTGGTCGCCCTGGAAGACATATAGGAAGTTCCCCTGACGGAGTTGGGGAAAACTCCCCTACCCCCCCCCCCCTTCCTTTCCCTTCTTTCCCTCTCTTTTCCTCTTATTTGTGTTATATTAGATTTTTATTGTCTGTCACATTTGATGTATCATTTTGTACAACATGTGTTGCACTGACATGCAATTGTGGTCACGTCCATGGCTGATTTGTGACTATGCCTTACCAGTGATGCTACGATGGTTTGTGATTGATTGATATGCCTTACTCTTTGAATAAAAATAAATTTGGTTAAGAATATAACTTTTGTAATACTGTCCCCAATGTACAAGAATGTAACTACTATAATACTGCCTCCTATATACAAGAATATAAGGACTATAATACTGCCTCCTATGTACAATAATATAAATACCATACTGCATCCTATGTATAAGAATATAACTACTATAATACTGCCTCCTATGTACAAGAGTATAACTATTATCATACTGCCCCCTATATACAAGAATATAACTACTATAATGCTGTCCTCTATGTACAAGAATATACTATAATACTGCTCCCTTTATACAGGAATAGAACTGCTATAATACTGCCCCTATGTACAAGAATATAACTACTATTATTTTGCTTCCTCCTATATACAAGATTATAAATTCTATAATACTGCCCCCTCTATACAAGAATATAGATACTACATTACTGAGCCTATGTACAAAACCTGGTTTTGGCTCACGGTTGCTGACCGAACACTGACTGAGGCCTAGTTCACACGATCGTGTGTACAGGCTGTTTTTTTGTGTTCCGTATACGGAACCATTCATTTCAATGGTTCCGCATTAAAAACAGTATGTGTTCCGTAAGCATTCCGTTTCCGTATTTCCGTTCCGTTGAAAGATAGAACATGTCCTATTATTGCCCGCAAATCACGTTCCGTGGCTCCATTCAAGTCAATGGGTCCCCAAAAAAAACGGAACACATACGGAAATGCATCCATATGTCTTCCATATCCGTTCTGTTATTGCGGAACCATCTATTGAAATTTTTATGCCCAGCCCAATTTTTTCTATGTAATTACTGTATACTGTATATGCCATACTGAAAAACGGAACGGAAAAACTAAATGGAAACGGAAACACAACGGAACTCAAAAACGGAACAACGGATCCGTGAAAAACGGACCGCAAAAAACTATAAAAGCCATACGTTCGTGTGAACTAGGCCTGACTGTGTGAACAGGGACTTAGGCTATTTATTTTCTCAGAGTGCTTTGTAGTAATTTATATGTAAACTAATACACTTGTCCCATTTATTGGGCTGGATAAACAACTGCTGTTTACTCCTTACTATCTAGTTGAGATTTACGCACAGGCTGTGAGATGCCTGACAATTATTGTGCATAGCTGAATCAAATTTTTATTTAAATGTCACATGCACTTTGCTTGTGAATGTTTATTGGCTCTTTGTTCTCATTTTAATTCACTATTTGTATGTGTTTTTTATGCTATGACTAAGGTCTTATGCGCACGATCGTAGTTTTGATTCACTTCAATGGGGCCGCAAAAGATGCGGACAGCACTCCGTGTGCTGTCCGCATCCGTTGCTCCGTTCCGTAGCCCCGCAAAAAAAATATAACCTGTCCTATTCTTGTCCGTTTTGCACCGCCCGTTCTGCAAATTGCAGAAGGCACACGGGACGGTCGTGTGCATGTAGCCTAACACTGATGTGGTCAATCGAAGCACGTAAACAAAACACCCTGTATTTTCTGGATTTTGATATGTTCCAATAAAGTCTACATTAAAGGCCTCATGCACACGACCATTGTTCCGTTTTCCGTGATTTTCTGCGGACCCATTGACTTTCAATGGGTCTGTGGAAAACTCGGCTAATGCACCGTTTGTCATCTGTGTCCGTGATCCGTGTTTCCAGTCCGTGAAAAAAATATGACCTGTCCAATTTTTTTTTTACGGACAACGGTTTGCGGACCTATTCAAGTCAATGGGTCCGTGAAAAAACACGGAGGCTTACAAGATTGTCATCCGCGTCCGTTTTTTTGCTATCATTTGCATGGCAAACTTGACTTAGATTTTTTTTTACTTTCCTTCATGTCTGGAGATCCTCCAAAAATAAAGGAAGACACACGGAAACAAAAACGGACACGGATCACGGAACAACGGAACCCCTTTTTGCGGACCGCAAAAAAATACTGTCGTGTGCATGAGGCCAAAGGCTTTGTACACCTTTGGGGGCAATTTTTATTTTATTTTTTCATTCTACTCATTATGAGGTAAAAATCACTTTTTCACTTGGGCTTTATAAATAATATTGACCCTATTGTTCTGTCACAAAGGGTTAACAGTTTTTCTAGCTGTGTGAATCCTACTTTCACTTTTTTCAGGTCATCTAATAACCCTTATCTGTAAGGCTACTTTCACACCGGCGATATGGTTTCCGTTTGTAAGATCCGTTTCAGGGCTCTCACAAGCGGTCCAAAACGGGTCCGTATTTCCCTAATGCATTCCGAATGGATAAGGATCCGTTCAGAATGCACCAGTTTGCCTCTGTTCCGCCTCCATTCCGCTCTGGAGGCGGACACTATAACGCTGCTTGCAGTAGCCTAAATTATTAAGAGGTTTTAAACACTTACATTGTGTGTCAGGACGGATCCGTTTCACTGACACAATATGGCATACTAGAAAACGGATCCGTCCCCCATTGACTTTCAGTGGTGTCCAAGACGGATCCGTTTTGGCTATGTTACAGATAATACAAACGTATCCCTTCTGAACGGATGCATGCGGTTGTATTATCTGAATGGAAGCGTTTGTGAGTGAAAGTAGCCTAAATTATTAAGAGGTTATAAACACTTATTTAAAGGGAACCTGTCACCGGGATTTTGGGTATAGAGCTGAGGACATGGGTTGCTAGATGGCCGCTAGCACATCCGCAATACCCAGTCCCTATAGCTCTGTGTGCTTTTATTGTGTAAAAAAACGATTTGATACATATGCAGATTAACATAAAAGAGTCATATCTTACTTGTGTGACCAGAGAAGAGTCATATTTTCAAGCTCCGATTCATCTCAGGTTAATTTGCATATGTATCAAATCGAATTTTTCTAAACAATAAAAGCACACAGAGCTATGGGGACTGGATATTGCGGATGTGCTAGCGGCCATCTAGCAATCCATGTCCTCAGCTCTATACCCAAAATCCCGGTGACAGGTTCCCTTTAAGCCACATTCTTATCGGTAAGATAAGGATTGAGCTTTAATTAGTGTTTATAAGGTCAGAGGACAAAGATAAGGAGCCCTTTAGCTACTTGCCTGACGGAAGAGAGAGAATTTAGATCCTGCTAGTATAGCACCTCAGCTCTGTGCAGAGAAAAGATAAAGAAGAATTGAAAAAATGATTTTAGCCCAAAATGAGTAAAATGCAGTTATAGAAAAATTGCCCCAAAGGTATACATAGCCTTTCAGTTGTGGAAGCTGGACATTCACCCTTCGTTGTACTATAATACTGCCTCCTATTTACAAGAATATAACTACTATAATACCACCTCTTATCTAGAATACAACTACTATAATACTGCCCCCTTCTATATACAAAAATGTAACCACTATAATAATCTTCCCTATGTACACAATTATAAGGCTGCATTCACACGTCCGTGGAACACGGGACGTGTGATACTGGTTTGGATTTCTTTAGAGGGCAGGAGCGCACGGCATTATTGGTTGCTATGACGCCGTGCGCTTCCTGCTGCCGCCGCAGTACAGTAATACACTGGTTTAATCTATACCAGTGTATCAATGTACAGCGGCGGCAGCAGGGAAGCGCACGGGGTCATAGCAACCAATGACACCGTGCGCTCCTGCCCTCTAAAGAAATCCCGGCCGGTATGTGAATGCAGCCTAACTACTATAATACTGCCTCCTATGTACAAGAATATAACTACTATAATACTGCCTCCTATGTACAAGAATATAACTACTATAATACTGCCTCCTATGTACAAGAATATAACTACTATTATACTGCCTCCTATGTATAAGAATATAACTACTATAATACTGCCTCCTATGTACAAGAATATAACTACTATAATACTGCCTCCTATGTACAAGAATATAACTACTATTATACTGCCTCCTATGTACAAGAATATAACTACTATAATACTGCCTATGTACGAGAATATAACTACTATAATGCTGCCTCATATGTAGATGAATAGAATAATGAGCAAGAATATAATTACTATATTACGGCTTCAGTAAAATTTATGTACAAGAATTTATCTACTATAATAAGTTTTCCTATGTACACAATTATAATTAATATAATACTGCTTCCTATGTACAAGAACATATCTGCTACTGGCTGTGATGAAGGAGGCTGCTGTATAGCGTGATGTATATAGTATATAATACATATAATGAGGCCTCGGTGTAAACATCCACAGTTTTCCTGCTCTAATTACCGCAGCGTCTCCATAAGAGCAGATGAAACGATGGCAGAGTTCAGAGCCAGTCGCAGTGTGGAGCTGAGATAAGCAGGTGCCGGGGGTAAGCAATCCGCACAGTGCTGACCCATAATGCCCCAGTCATACGAGCCTGAGCGCAATACACCGGTAATATCATCCTATATGATCAGCTCACACTGACTGCAGAGCGGGCGCCATCTTCATTCCGCTCATGGCAGGTTATTATAGAACATATACTCCTGATATTCATTTTTTTATTTTATTTGGTCAGTGATGGATAATTCTGTTCAGGTTCGTCATTGCAACAGCACAGAGTATTTCAGGAAAGGATTGTGCTCAGCTTGTGGGGAGGCATTGACCTGTCCACGCATGCAAAGACAGGAGCAGGATTATGATGAACTGTAAAAGAGACAAGTAGGACATTACAGTCTAAGGGTCTATTTACATGACCGTATGTAATTTCTGGTCTGCAGAATGCGGATCTGCAAAATACGGATGACCTCTTGTGGCGTCCGTTTATTTTTGCAGAACCATTGAATTCAATGGGTCCGTGGTCTGCATTTGCGGCCATGGATGTGGAAAGCACACAGATGCCCCCTACTAGTGGAAGGGGAAGAGTCCCCAACAGCACAGAGGATTTCAGGAAAAGATTGTGCTAGGCGTGGGGGGGCTTTGACCTGTCCACACATGCGAAGACAGGTCTGCATGTGACAGGAGCAGGATAATAATAAACCAAAACAGACTAAGAGTAAACGCAGATCTGCAAAATATGGATGACGTCCATGTGGCATCTGTTTTTTTTGTGGACCCATTGAGTTCAACGCGTTTTTGGCCCGTATTTGCAGCCAAGAATAGGACGTTCCGTCTTTTGCGGAAAGCACACACAGATGTGGAATGCACACAGATGTGGAATGCACACAGATATCTTCCGTGAGCTTTCCGCATCCTTGTGTCTGTTCCGCAAAAGATAGGACTCTGAAACACTCTGTGCTGTTGGAGACTATATCCCCTTTCACACAGGGGGCATACCACATATTTTGCGGATCTGTTATTTGTGTAACACAAAAAATGTGGTATGCCCCCTGTGTGAAAGGGGGTATAGTCTCCAACAGCACAGAGTGTTTCAGGAGACGAGCATGCTGTGGTTGGTCAAGTCTTTCTGATGGTATAGACCGAGGGGTCAGTTTGATAAGGAGCTGGCACAGAAGAACCTCTGTAGACACGCTATCCCCTGCTGCTATCGATCCAGCTGACATCTGTCACTCCACCGCTCGTCTGTTCCCGTATTTAGCAGAGATTCCCGGCTGCACGGAACTGGAAGGGAATGAATTAATTACTCTTAATGACTTTTAACACAACTTTTCTGATGACTCAATTTAATTAAGCGGCTTGTGTTACATCTGCGGAATTCAGTCAGACGGGAAAGTGAAAAAAACAGGAACTTCTCTTATTTGCCCAAGCGAGCTCCAGGAATTTCATTAAAAACATAAAAATTCCCCTTCAGCCGGTCGTCACTCTCTTGTAAGTCAGCAACGTCTTGGAGATGATTTTGCAAAAAACAGAATTTGCAGAATAAAAGATAAGCTTTATATCAATTCCTCTCAGTTTTCAGAATCTCTGCTTGCTGTCATTCAGTGGCATGGAGTCATCGACGTAGTTAGACATCTGCCCTGGTCATGTGATGGACACACAGGTGCAGTACAGGTCGCATGTGTCCATCCAATGACAGGGCAGAATTATGTCTCTGAAAGTAAACAATGGAGGTGTCTGTTGTATGACAGCAAGCAGAGATCTTGAGAGGAATTGATTCAGAAAGCATATTAGAAAATTACATAACTTTTCAATACACAATGAATATCCTGCATTTGCACAACCATACTAACCCATTCACTGTACTAAGAAGTTAAAGGGGGCTTCCAGCAATACCAGTGATTAGGTGGAATTGGCAGGGCCCCGACCTCTAAGCGAATAGGAATTAACTTTAGTAAAGTGTAACCTTTCTCTGCCTTGGAATAGAGACCAGGCACGCTTATAGGGATCCAATCCTATTGGTGAGACCCCACCAATGGGACGTTTATGGCATACTGTATGTAGTCTATTTGGATAAACCCCTTTAAAGGTTCACAGGGTCACTGAGCTTTACAAAAAGTTTTGATAAGTCCTAGCGATCTATCAAAAGTTTTTATCGATTGGGGTTCAAGTGCTGAGACCCCCACCGAGTAACTGGATCGAGGAGAGCGGAGCAATCACATAGCACCCTCCTGGAATAAGAAGGGCCCATAGACTTTCTATTGAGCCTGGAGGGAGAGAGAGTGCAGCACTCCGACCCCCATCAATCAAAACTTTTGATATATATCGCTATGACATATCAGATGTTTTTGGAAAGCTCAGTGACCCCATAGCCCGGCCATTGACAGGCCCATTCCTAGCTGATTTGACCACTGATGAAACCCGTGGCCGTTCCTGGCTCATGTGCCAGCACAGCAGCAGACGGGAGATCCATGACTTTTTGTCATTCCTCATCAGGGCGCCCTCTACAGGGCTATTAAGAGTACAAACCTCACTTTTATCCAGTTTGCTATAATGTATCAGTGCAGGTAAAATGTGTCAGTCAGGAGTCCTGGTGCTTATGGCAGAAAAGTTTGGGTAGAATGGATACAACTGTAACGAACGCTCAGCTGTGAGAAGGGCCTAAAGGAGAAATACACTCAGCAGCTCTCTAGAGCTTAAAAATTGTACAGCTCAGAAATGTCCATCACTGCCACAGGCTTCATGACTGAGATCCACTGAAATTATAAGCAGGCCTTAAAGGGGTTGTCCTAAAAAAAAAACACTACCTAAACTTTCACACTCGCGTTGGGTGCGGATCTGTCATGGATCTGCACAATCGCATCCGTTCAGATAATATAAACGTCTGCGTCCGTTCAGAAGGGATCCGTTTGTATCATCTTTAACATAGCCAGAACGGATCCGTCTTGAACACCATTTAAAGTCAATGGAGGAGGGATCCTTTTTCTATTGTGTCAGAGAAAACCGATCCGTCCCCATTGACTTACATTGTGTGCCAGGATGGATCAGTTTGGCTCAGTTTCGTCAGACGGAAACCAAACCGCTGCAAGCGTTTTGGTGTCCGCCTCCAAAGCGGAATGAAGAAGGCACAGAGCCAAACTGATGCATTCTGAGTGGATCCTTATCCATCAGAATGCATTAGGGGAAAACTGATCCGTTTTGGATCGCTTCTGAAATCCCTGAACGGATCTCACAAACGGAAAGCCCAAACGCCAGTGTGAAAGTAGCCTTATATAATTGGATGTAATTGAACCTTTGGTATAGCAACTGCTATTCAATAAAACCTATCTCTATAGTGCCACCTACTGTTCTTTTCTAATTTCTCCGTCCACATCACTGATCTGGTTACACATGCACAGTTCCATTCTTCAACTGCCACCAGCCATGTCTTCTGTTAGAAGCATTGACAGTTACAGGAAGAGAGCTGCAGCCGAAAGGACGTGTCCCCTGAGAAAGGACACACCCCTCAGCTATGATAGGGAGAGAGCTGCAGCAGAAAGGGCGTGCACCCTGAGCTGCAGCAGAAAGGAGGTGCACCCTGTGCTGCAGCAGAAAGGAGGAGCACCCTGAGCTGCAGCAGAATGGAGGAGCACCCTGAGCTGCAGCAGAAAGGAGGTGCACCCTGAGCTGCAGCCGAAAGGAGGAGCACCCTGAGCTGCAGCAGAAAGGAGGAGCACCCTGAGCTGCAGCAGAAAGGAGGTGCACCCTGAGCTGCAGCAGAAAGGAGGTGCACCCTGAGCTGCAGCAGAAAGGAGGTGCACCCTGAGCTGCAGCAGAAAGGAGGTGCACCCTGAGCTGCAGCAGAAAGGAGGAGCACCCTGAGCTGCAGCAGAAAGGAGGTGCACCCTGAGCTGCAGCAGAAAGGAGGTGCACCCTGTGCTGCAGCAGAAAGGAGGAGCACCCTGAGCTGCAGCAGAAAGGAGGAGCACCCTGAGCTGCAGCAGAAAGGAGGTGCTGCAGCAGAAAGGAGGTGCACCCTGTGCTGCAGCAGAAAGGGCGTGCACCCTGTGCTGCAGCAGAAAGGGCGTGCACCCTGTGCTGCAGCAGAAAGGGCGTGCACCCTGTGCTGCAGCAGAAGGGGCGTGCCCCATGAGCTGCAGCAGAAAGCTTGAAATAAATCTTTTACAGCAATTAGAGCAGTGAATGGGGGAAGCTCTGGTTCATGTGAGGTACAGGGCTGGCTCTAGCTTTGTTGGACAGAGATTTTCATGTGCTG
Organism: Bufo gargarizans; assembly: GCF_014858855.1. Classification (NCBI taxonomy): domain Eukaryota; kingdom Metazoa; phylum Chordata; class Amphibia; order Anura; family Bufonidae; genus Bufo; species Bufo gargarizans. Next base: position 616,174,082 of record NC_058081.1, on the reverse strand, counting down.
TATGATTGTCTGATTTTTCATTTCTTACATTAATCATGGGATAACCCCTTTAAGGACCTTTCACCCCGCCTCATGACCCAGCGATCCCTTCCCAGCCAGATAAATAAATCCCCAATTTCTGGGCTCTCCCGGGGGTGACATAACATTGTGAATGGATGAAGGTGCAGGCACTTTCACTATTTACTGTGATGCTAATTTATGTATAAATTGCCAGTTCAGGAGCGCAGTGAGCGGCTCATTAATAATTTTTTGACAGCCGCTTACGCCTGAAACCTACTAATTATATTCCCCTGTATTTTGTACAGATGAAACATGGCAAAAGTTTTCAGGAGAAAAAAAATTAAAAATTTCCCACCGGGAGGTTTGCGTCAGAATGCTAATTTTTCGCCTGCCGTAAGCTATTCAGCGGTAATTTATTGTGAAGTGAATCTGCAGAGTAGGATTACTGCTTTTATTTATTGAAGAGCCTCGTTTTGGGGGGGAAGATGAAGAAGGCAGCAGTGGAAGAGGGGAGAGGACGTGGAGTCATTTAGAAGGACTGGAGAGCGGATGGTAATGAGCTGTCGGGAAACATTGTTTCCGGAGATTACGGCAATAATGGCGGGCAGGACTATAAATTCCATACACCCGTGCCAGCAGCTGCAGTCTGTGATATATGTGCATTGTGATGGGCATGTCGGGATGAAATAAGGGAAAAGGATGTTTTTATGGTATCGGCAGACAAAGCTGACAACGCCGCTGACAATCTGCTTGTTTCTGTATAAAGATATGCAAATTGGCTCTGTTTCCAAAAAGAAAAGAAAGCTGAGCCACTGATGCCACCAGATATAAGGTAGCTATCCTGTAAGTTAATAGTCAACCTTTTAAACAGGTCTTGAAGCATAATTCAGACGATAGCTAAGCCAGTACCTCATCTGCAGACAGCTGTTTCAGGTGACTGACCCTCGTTATTGCAGAGCAGAGAGAAGTGGCTTGTCTGGATGTGGGTTAGTATTTCTCCTTATGGAGAGTGCCTAGTAGCAGGGGCGTACATAAAGAAGTAAGGGCCCAAAAGAAAGGATCAAACCAGGCCCCCCACACAGGACAGAAGGGTTTCTGCCTAAACCCATTTCAATGACCCCTGGGCCATTTTTTATACTGCTTAATTTGCTAAAAGTTGTTCCTTTAGAGGGTAGAGTCCTGACCAAGCTTTCACCTCCAGTAGAAGAGGAGTTAATCCCAACTAAGACAGGGCCCCCTCTTGCCCTGGGCCCTATAGCAGTCGCATGGTCTGCCGCTATGGTAGTCTTATAGGTAAGGCAGCATTATGGCTCAAGAATGCCCAAATGAGCTTGTAATTTAAGCATAGCAATGATAAAAATGAGGCCCCTGAGCTGCCTGACAGCACCACACTCCTAGCCGCCATTATATAGGCCATCCTAATACCTCAGCCTAATTTTTTTGAGTACATTTCCATTTAACATTGTACCACTTTTAACAATAGCTCCCTCCTTTAAGGGACCCCATAGAATCCACATGAGCTGCTTCTGGAGTACACAGGTAGACATCTGCAATACACTATCCCATCGGCATATACCCTAGTAGGGCAGAAAAGTGATATACCGATCTTTGGGGACTTGGTCATAGACTGATGTTTCTCCTGAAGACTGTGTATTTCTCTAGTCTTATAACAAGTCATCTGTTCCCAGTGGGGAAGTTCCACACACATGTGGAGAAGAATGGACATCAGTTGACCCCAGTAGTCATGGGCTTTTAAGCCCTTCAACCTGTCCCTTACTTTATCTCTATTCCTTTACTTGTCTCTCTTATCTATCCATGGTTATCAATATCTCCTCTCTCTATTTCTTCTCAGCCCCTTGCTTTGTCTTGTTCTTTTCTCAGCATCCGGTGCTCTCTCTCCTCTTTACTTCTGCTCTTGTTTGTTTCCATCTCTCTCTCTCACCCTACCATCCTCTTACCTTACTGTACTGTTCTTCCTCTCCCCCTCCTGTTGCTTTTTCTCTCTGTTTCGCTCTCATTTTTATTTCATATCTTTTGATTTTTATCTTTACCACCAGGTTTCTACGTCTCTCTCACCCCTTCTTTCACATGTCCCCTCTATCTCTTTTCCTCTCTCTTCTCCATTTGTTCTTGTCGCTCTACTCTCTGTCCTTTCTACCACTCTGTCTCTATATTTCTCTTGCTCTTTTCCATTTCAACCCTTCTGTGTCTCTATACTCCTGTCTCTCTCCACTCTTCCCCCTCTGTCTCTTTACTCTTCTCTCTCTCTCCACTCTAATCCCTTTCTACCTCTTCGTTTGCTTCTTATTCTCACTCTTTCTGTCTATGCCTCTCTCCTTTCCTCTTTTTTTTTACCTTTCTCCTCTCCCCCCTTAGCTTCTCCACCATTCTCTCTACTATTCTTTTCTCACTCTCATCTCCCTAATTCTTGTCTCTGTTTCTCCCTCTCTCTACTCTTCTGTGTCTCTATTCCTCATTCACATTCTTTGTTTCTCTCTCATATCTCTCCTTCTCTGTATCCCTTGCTTTTCTTTCTTTGTCCTTCTAGTCCACTATCTTTTCCTCTCCTTTTCTTTGTTTCTGTTCCTCTCTCTATTTAGCTTTGTCTCTCTTCACTATTCTCACAGTCTCTCGCTTTTGGTCTCTTTGATGTTCTGCTCCCCTATGTCTCTCTCATCTCTGCTCTTTTCTCTGTCGTCTCTATTCTCTCTCATCATCTCTCTAGGTCTGTTTTCCTGTTGTTGTCTCTCTATGGAGCTCTTAAGAAGAAGAAGTCAGTGACTGATGTCCTCTCAGTACAGATCTGGTTGATAGTTGAGAGATTTAGTGGCTTTATGCCTTTGTAATGGGGAAGTGGCAAGTGTTATGGCTCCGCTGATGTAGAATCAAGCAGACAAGCCACCTCTCAGTCCCTCCTGAAAGCCTGGTAATTATGAGCCTCTCATCCAGAGCCAAGGTAAAGCCTTGTCTTATTTCTGTCCCTGTCTCAATTCCTTCAAGATGAAAAAAGTGTTCTGTTAGTGAGTGTCGGCAGCGGCCGCTGTGCACAAACAGTCCCTGAACCCACAGTCACATACAGTAGATCCATGTCACCAGCTGTATAAAGCTATGATAGTGCTGCTACAGTACATTAGGGCACACAGGACATGTTACAGCATGGATTATACAACAGTCACATCCAGAGTTGCATTCATGATTGTGCTTGCTGCCACTTGGAATCCATCCACACTGCACTAACCCACACTTTACAGCCCCTTGCTTGCTCTGCCTGTGCAGCTCTGTAAACTCTGAGATCCCACAGGCTAAAAGCTGGAATTGGCATGTGCACATGGCATGTTCTGTACACCAAAAGCATGCCCTGTATATACGTTCCGTCAGCAAGTGGCAACAGATTTGAAGCCTTGTTGCCTGAAAGACTTGATGCATACCCCCTTGTGAACATACGCTTCACACCAACAGGGGGCAGCAGTGAGATAGGAGGTCCAGCAGCCTGAAAGCTAAAAGACAGCTGAATTTTGCCCACATCCCCTCACTCTGTTGCCCCCATCATGCTTTGTATATCCAAAGAACCAGGACAGCACAGCAGTGAGATCATAGGCCCTGCATGGTAAAAGAAAACTAGCAAACATGTGAATACAGTCCCCTGCTAGTTGTGTGTTTGTGTAAGGCCTCATGCACACGACTGTTGTGTTCCGTTTTCCGTGATTTTCTGCGGACCCATTGACTTTCAATGGGTCCGTTGAAAACTTGGAAAATGCACCGTTTGTCATCCGCCTCCGTGATCCGTGTATCCTGTCCGTCCAAAAAATAGGACAGGTCCTATTTTTTTGACGGACAACGGTTCACGGAACCATTCAAGTCAATGGGTCCGTAAAAGAACACGGATGCACACAAGATTGGCATCCGTGTCCGTGATCCGTGGCCGTAGGTTACTTTCATACAGACGGATCCGAAGATCCGTCTGCATAAAAGCTTTTTTAGAGCTGAGTTTTCACTTCGTGAAAACTCAGATCTGACAGTATATTCTAACACAGAGGCGTTCCCATAGTGATGGGGACGCTTCTAGTTAGAATATACAACGAACTGTGTACATGACTGCCCCCTGCTGCCTGGCAGCACCCGATCTCTTACAGGGGGCTGTTATCCGTACAATTAACCCCTCAGGTACTGCACCTGAAGGGGTTAATTGTGCGTATCATAGCCCCCTGTAAGAGATCCGGGGCTGCCAGGCAGCAGGGGGCAGACCCCCTCCCCAGTTTAAATTTCATTGGTGGCCAGTGCGGCCCCCCCTCCCTCCCTCTATTGTATTAATAACATTGGTGGCACAGTGTGCGCCCCCCCGGCCCCCCCTCCCTCCCTCCCTCTATTGTAATAATAACATTGGTGGCACAGTGTGCGCCCCCCCCCGCCCCCCCTTCCTCCCTCTATTGTATTAATACGTTGGTGGCACAGTGTGCGCCCCCCCGGCCCCCCCCTTCCTCCCTCTATTGTATTAATACAATGGTGGCACAGTGTGCGGCCTCCCCCGGCCCCCCCTCCCTCCCTCTATTGCATTAATAACATTGGTGGCCAGTGTGCGGCCTCCCCTCTCCCCCCCCCATTCATTGGTGGCAGCGGAGTTCCGATCGGAGTCCCAGTTTAATAGCTGGGGCTCTGATCGGTAACCATGGCAACCAGGACGCTACTGCAGTCCTGGTTGCCATGGTTACTTAGCAATAGTAGAAGCATCATACTTACCTGCTGGCTGCTGCGATGTCTGTGTCCGGCCGGGAGCTCCTCCTACTGGTAAGTGACAGTTCATTTAGCAATGCGCCACACAGACCTGTCACTTACCAGTAGGAGGAGCTCCCGGCCGGACACAGACATTGCAGCAGCCAGCAGGTAAGTATGATGCTTCTACTATTGCTAAGTAACCATGGCAACCAGGACTGCAGTAGCATCATGGTTGCCATGGTTACCGATCGGAGCCCCAGCGATTAAACTAGGACTCCGATCAGAACTCCGCTGCCACCAATGATCGGGGGGGGGGGGGAAGAGGGGAGGCCGCACACCGCACACTGGCCACCAATGTTATTAATGCAATAGAGGGATGGAGGGGGGGCCGGGGGAGGCCGCACACTGGCCACACATGTTCTTATTACAATAGAGGGAGGGAGGGGGGGCCGGGGGAGGCCGCACACTGGCCACCAATGTTATTAATGCAATAGAGGGATGGAGGGGGGGGGGGGCCGGGGGAGGCCGCACACTGGCCACCACCAAGGTTCTTATTACAATAGAGGGAGGGAGGGGGGGCCGGGGGAGGCCGCACACTGGCCACCAATGTTATTATTACAATAAAAGGAGGGAGGGGGGGCCGGGGGAGGCTGCACAATGTGCCACCAATGTTATTAATACAATAGAGGGAGGGAGGGGGGGCCGCACTGGCCACCAATGATATTCAAACTGGGGAGGGGGGGTCTGCCCCCTGCTGCCTGGCAGCCCTGATCTCTTACAGGGATCTATGATACGCACAATTAACCCCTTCAGGTGCGGCACCTGAGGGGTTAATTGTGCTGATCACGGCCCCCTGTAAGAGATTGGGTGCTGCCAGGGAGCAGTCATGTACACAGTTTGTAGTATATTCTAACTAGAAGCGTCCCCATCACCATGGGAACGCCACTGTGTTAGAATATACTGTCGGATATGAGTTTTCACGATGTAACTCATATCCGACAGTATATTCTAACATAGAGGCGTTCCCATGGTGATGGGGACGCTTCAAGTTAAAATATACCATCGGATTGGAGAAAACTCCAATCCGATGGTATAAAAGGGACTCCAGACTTTACATTGAAAGTCAATGGGGGACGGATCCGTTTGCAATTGCACCATATTGTGTCAACATCAAACGGATCCGTCCCCATTGACTTGCATTGTAATTCAGGACGGATCCGTTTGGCTCCGCCAAAAATCAAGGAAGACCCACGGACGAAAAAACGGTCACGGATCACGGACCAACGGAACCCCGTTTTGCGGACAGTGAAAAAATACTGTCGTGTGCATGAGGCCTAAAGAGCATGATTTATACCCTGAAAGACCCACAAAGCATTATCTCTACAGTGAGCACATGCCCGCTATACAGATACAACTAACAGGGGCAACAGGTTTGTGCTCCTGCAGACTGAAGGCTTGGAATCAACAGGATTTTACTACCCACTAATGGTTGTGTGTATATGTGTACAGTGCATGGTCTGTATTCCAGAAGAACCAGCAAGCGGCAACAGTGAGATGTGAAGTGCTGCATCCTGAAAAATGAAAAACAGCAACATTCTGAATTCAGCTTTGGATGTGACTGGAGCATATATTGTTGTAGTAACTAAAAGGTGCATCTCAATATATTAGAATATCATCAAAAAGTTAATTTATTTCAGTAATTCAATTCAAAAAGTGAAACTCTATATTATATAGACTAAGTACACACAGAGTGATCTATTTCAAATGCTTCTTTTTTTTAATGTTGATGATTATGACTTACAGCTAATGAAAACCCAAAAGTCAGTATCTCAGAAAATCTTATAAAAATGTTCAGTATTGTAGACTCATGTTGTCACACTCCAATCAGCTAATCAATACAAAACACCTGTAAAAGTTTTGTAAGCCTTTAAATGGTCCTTCAGTCTGGTTCAGTAGGCTACACATTCATAGGGACGATTGCTGACTTGATAGTTGTCCAGAAGGCAGTCACTGACAACAGGGACGTAGCTAAAGGCTCATGGGCCCTGGTGCAAGAGTTCAGCTTAAGCCCTCCTTCCCTCAGTGCTTTGTGGCAAGGGGCAGGGGTGCACCTAGCCTTACTGCTTCCTGAGCCAAAAATTGAAACGGCACCCCCCATGCCAAATTCTCAACCTTACCCTTTCACTCCAGCCCTACTGTTGAAGACATACTTGGAAAATATTACATACAGTTTACGTAAAGGGTACAGCACCACATACCTCTTAAATCCAGTCACGTCTTCTTTGATGTCAATGTTCTCTTACCTCTTCTTCGCCATTCAGACCAGACAGCCATAATACTTTCTTTCATCCATCTCTCGACTCTGCAGAGTTTGACAAAAAGACATCTTAGTTTCTTAATTTCCCATTATCCTCCCACCTTCTGAACACCCATTCCTGCCACCCCCAATACTGTACCCACTATGCTCCCCAACACTATACTGCAGAAACAGTCCCCCTGAAAATACTAGTACTACGCAGATAATGCCCTCATTGTGCCGCAGAAGCAATAATCCCCCCCCATAGTGCCCATACTAGTTATCATGTTCCCCATAGTCCCCTAGTGGTAATAATTCTCCTTATGTGTGCCAGTACAAAAACTACCCCCTTATATTGTGTGCCAGTACAAAAAATACCCCTTATAATGTGCGCCGGTTCAAAAAATAAGCCCTTATAATGTGCGCCAGAACAAAGATACCCCTTTAGATTGTGCGCCAGTACAAAAAATACCCCCTTATAATGTGTGCCAGTACAGAACAATATCCCTTTACATACCCTCTTACCTTTCAGATCAGACCCCCATATCAGACCTCAAATCAGACCCCCATATCAGATCTTCAGATCAGACCCCCATATAAGTCCTCAGTTCAGATCATAAGACCCCCATATCAGACCACCATATGAACCCCATATCAGAACTTCAGATGAGACCCCCATATGAGACCTCTGATCAGACCCCTATTAGACCACCGTGTCAGGCACCCTTTAGACCTCCATGTCAGACCTCAGATCAGACCCCCATGTTAGACTCCCTTAAGAACTCCATGTCAGACCGCCATCAGACCTCAGATGAGACCCTCATTAGACCTCCATGTTAGACCCCCATCAGACCTCAGATCAGACCCAAAATAAATAAGTGGGCATGGCTCAAGCTACAACTGTTGCATTCCTTGTGTCAATCCACTCATGACCCGGAGACGTCATCAGAAGTGTCTTAACTGGGCTAAGGAGAAAAGGGATTGGACTGTTGCTCAGTGGTCCAAAGTCATTTTTTTCCAGATGAAAGTACATTTTGCATTTCATTTGGAAATCAAGGTTCCAGATTCTTGAGGAAGAGTGGAGAGGCACACGATCCAAGTTGCTTGAGGTCCAGTGTGAAGTTTCCACAGTCAATGATGGTCTGGGGCCATGTCATCATCTGGTGTTGGTCCACTGTGTTATATGAAGTCCAAAGTCAGCGCAGCCGTCTACCAAGAAATTTTAGAGCACGTCATGCCTACCTCTGCTGACAAGTTTTATGGAGATGCTGTAATTCATGCAAAAGTAGTATTGAGTGCATATACTGTACAAACTTTTCAGTAGGCCAAAATTTCTGTGTTAAAATTATTTTTTAAATTGGACCTACACAATATTGTAATTTTCGGAGATACAGATTTTTGGGTTTTCATTAGCTGTAAGCCATAATCACAAGTGTAGAGAAAAGTAAACAGTGGCACTCACCAAAAATCTTTTTGCAGATTTTATTCTATCTGCAACGTACCAGTCCGCAGGGGTAGAACACGTGAGGTTGACGGTGGGCCGAAGTGTACAAACAGTTCATCGGTTACTCACTGCAGACGCCCCCCTGGGCCAGCAGTGCTGTGAAGGGGAGAACAGCACTGCATTCTCCGGGGCACACTCGGTTACAGGGGACACCGGCCAGATGGTGATTGAGGTGCCCTTGATGGTGATTGGGTTTCTGAGGGCTTTTTGCGGCTGGGCCCCTGACTTAGGTAATGTTGTGACGCCAGCATCTTGATGGTGCAAAATGTTGAGAGTGGTAGTAGTATGGAGTTTTGAATCCAACTGGAAACTTTACTATAACCAGGATCTTGATAACAGCTTACATCCAGTAATAAAGCTGTCTCTGATACACATGCAAGTTGGATGTGATGAATCCCAGTAACAGGCTGTACTTGTAGTAATGTCTCAGGCTAGGGTAGTTAGTTATGTACTCGCTGATATTCAGCTCTTTGCCTTGCTTCAGTCTCAGTTGAGGTAGTTCAAGTCTTAGTCTTCTACACACAAGTGATACAACAGAAATCTTATCTGTCCTTAAAAACAACGGTGAGGCTGCCGGAAGCTAATAAATCCTTCACCTAGATACAAAGGTGCCTAGAGCCCAGAATAATGGCTTTGTCCTTCCTTTGTCTTTTCCACAATAAACTTGACAAAATCCACCTGCTACTCCAGAAGAGTGAATGGTAGAATACAGACTTCACCTATATTCCTGGCTTGACACTGAGATACACGTTGGCTCCTCTGGGCCGTGGAGCCCAAGAAAAAGCTAAGAGGAGAGGGGACCTCTCCTTCCCCCTAGCTCCTCACTCCATCTTCTTTTTCTTCAACACTCTAAACTCAACTCTTACATCTTCTCAGCTAACTAACTAGGCCTGAACTGTGCTATATACAGGTCCTTCTAAAAAAATTAGCATATTGTGATAAAGTTAATTATTTTCTGTAATGTACTGATAAACATTAGACTTTCATATATTTTAGATTCATTACACACCAACTGAAGTAGTTCAAGCCTTTTATTGTTTTAATATTGATGATTTTGGCATACAGCTCATGAAAACCCCAAATTCCTATCTCAAAAAATTAGAATATCATGAAAAGGTTCTCTAAACGAGCTATTAACCTAATCATCTGAATCAACTAATTAACTCTAAACACCTGCAAAAGATTCCTGAGGCTTTTAAAAACTCCCAGCCTGGTTCATTACTCAAAACCGCAATCATGGGTAAGACTGCCGACCTGACTGCTGTCCAGAAGGCCATCATTGACACCCTCAAGCAAGAGGGTAAGACACAGAAAGAAATTTCTGAACGAATAGGCTGTTCCCAGAGTGCTGTATGAAGGCCCCTCAGTGGGAAGTCTGTGGGAAGGAAAAAGTGTGGCAGAAAACGCTGCACAACGAGAAGAGGTGACCGGACCCTGAGGAAGATTGTGGAGAAGGACCGATTCCAGACCTTGGGGGACCTGCGGAAGCAGTGGACTGAGTCTGGAGTAGAAACATCCAGAGCTACCATGTACAGGCGTGTGCAGGAAATGGGCTACAGGTGCCGCATTCCCCAGGTCAAGCCACTTTTGAACCAGAAACAGCGGCAGAAGCGCCTGACCTGGGCTACAGAGAAGCAGCACTGGACTGTTGCTCAGTGGTCCAAAGTACTTTTTTCGGATGAAAGCAAATTTTGCATGTCATTCGGAAATCAAGGTGCCAGAGTCTGGAGGAAGACTGGGGAGAGGGAAATGCCAAAATGCCTGAAGTCCAGTGTCAAGTACCCACAGTCAGTGATAGTCTGGGGTGCCATGTCAGCTGCTGGTGTTGGTCCACTGTGTTTTATCAAGGGCAGGGTCAATGCAGCTAGCTATCAGGAGATTTTGGAGCACTTCATGCTTCCATCTGCTGAAAAGCTTTATGGAGATGAATATTTCATTTTTCAGCACGACCTGGCACCTGCTCACAGTGCCAAAACCACTGGTAAATGGTTTACTGACCATGGTATTACTGTGCTCAATTGGCCTGCCAACCCTCCTGACCTGAGCCCCATAGAGAATCTGTGGGATATTGGGAAGAGAAAGTTGAGAGACGCAAGACCCAACACTCTGGATGAGCTTAAGGCCGCTATCGAAGCATCCTGGGCCTCCATAACACCTCAGCAGTGCCACAGGCTGATTGCCTCCATGCCACGCCGCATTGAAGCAGTCATTTCTGCAAAAGGATTCCCGACCAAGTATTGAGTGCATAACTGAACATAATTATTTGAAGGTTGACTTTTTTTGTATTAAAAACACTTTTCTTTTATTGGTCGGATGAAATATGCTAATTTTTTTAGATAGGAAATTTGGGTTTTCATGAGCTGTATGCCAAAATCATCAATATTAAAACAATAAAAGGCTTGAACTACTTCAGTTGTGTGTAATGAATCTAAAATATATGAAAGTCTAATGTTTATCAGTACATTACAGAAAATAATGAACTTTATCACAATATGCTAATTTTTTTTAGAAGGACCTGTATACTGTGGTGCTATCCCCATCTAGTGGTGTAATGTATGTAGTGCACCTGGCAGCCCGGTAACAGGAAAGGATGAAATATAGCATGATATAACATGTAACACAATAAGTTTTTGCAGTGCCCACGTACACTAGTGGGACGCTGCATATCTTCCATAAAAACATGGGGGGGCGGGTACAGCACAGTAAAAAGGCAACAACCTCTACATTTGTGGTTTAAGACTATAAGTGGGCTGGGCACCGCCAGTGAACACCTACTTCTATATGCATGTTTTTTCTGTTAATCTATGTTAGTGCACTCTCGGCAGTGCCAAATGCCTTTCTATATAAGGTGTAAGCCATAACCATCAACATTAAAAGAAATAAAAGCGTGAAATAGATCCCTCCATGTGTAATGAATCTATATAATATGAGTTTCACTTTTTGAACTGGATTACTAAAATAAATTAACTTTTCGATGATGTTCTAACTTATTGAGATGCACCTGTATATGTAAGGCTACTTTTACACTAGCGTTTCTATTTTCCGGTACTGAGATCCGTCATAGGCTCTCAATACCAGAAAAAAACGCTTCCGTTTTGTCCCTATTCATTGTCAATGGGGACAAAATGCAACTGAAAAGGAGGGAATGCTCCAAAATGAATTCCGTTCCGTTTGGTTGCGTTCCCATTCGGAGAGCAAACCGCAGCACCTCATTGGATGCGGTGCAAGACGTCATGACCCACAATGCATGGGGACGGATCCATTTTCTCTGACACAATAGAAAACGGATCCATCCCCCATTAAATGTCAATGTAGTTCATGACGGATTGGCTATGTTAAAGATAATACAAATGCATCCGTTCATAACGGATGCAGACGGTTGTATAATCAGTAACGGAAGCGTTTTTGCTGAGCCCTGCCGGATCCAGCAAAAACGCTAATGTGAAAGTAGCCTAAATTTAACCCGTTGTTCACAAGTGCTGATTCGCAAAGTGTGAAATCAACCTTTTCGCCACTCATTGCAAACCAGGACAGTACGTTATTGTCATCTACATTTTCCAGGAGGCAGCAGCGCAGGGTGGGAGCTGCATGGCGTTATGATCCTATAGATGCAGCGGGGAGATGAAGGAGCAGCGCGCTCAGCCTCAGCTTTGCTTTTCAAACAATCCTCCTCCTTGTCAAACCATTTCAATTAGACTTTCCTTTCCTGTAAGAATCTGGGTCTGCGCCTGTAATTATAGCTCTAGATTCTGGGATTAATGTGTAAAGCCGCATCTCTGGCTTGTCGAGACGCTGCGTTCGCCTTTAGATCTGTACGTCTGCCCGATGTTCGCCTATAATCCTCCAACGTCTTCATTAACCTTCCTTCTTTGGCTCCCTTGCTTATCTGTTTAAGCTTTTTGGGGCGTATCAGTCGGCTTTGTTGTTACTTTACTCATTACAATTGAATCCTGTAAAAAAGAAAAGTTCTTTTCCCCCATTGATGGATGCAGTTTAAGCTGCTGTTTAGTCATGCGATACTTCTCCGGAGTCCCAGAGCAATCTATTACTAGCATGACAAATAAAGACAGAGAGGATCTCCGCCATCTCTATGAAGTCGCCTCATGGGAACGCTACATCAAAAACGCGCTACTGCGCTCAACGTAACCCGACTGCCGCAAGGTCACATTTACGTTTTTTTTAGAAGCAAACATACTTTAAATTCTCACAGTCGACAGGACTCCACTATAATTAATCGGGCTGTTCACTTACAGTTTAAGGATAACTCCAAAATTACATTGTTTCCTAAGAGTGCGGCCACATGGTCGGTTTCTGCTTGGAGTTTTGGAAGCCTGTATATTATCTCTCCTTTCATGATCTGCTCCTGATTTGGGCTTCTAAAACTGCATCAGAAATCCTGGCCATGTGTCCATACCCAGGGGTGCACCTAGCCTTCTGCTGCCTGAGGCGAAAACTTAAACAGCGCCCCCCCATGCCAATTTCTTAACCTTACCCCTTTGCCACAATGAAAGTGCTCATTGCCCATGGCCCTTCTGCTGCCCCTTCTTGCCCCTACCTGGTGCTGCCTCACCTAGCCTCATTGGTGGTGCACCCCTGTCCGTACCCTAACCTGTGCCACTGCCAGATCTCAGCTCTGGCAGAAGGTACACATGATACCACTACCAGCAGTTATGTCCTCTACACTTTACAGAGAAACATGGCTGCCAGTCCTCAGCCACCAAGAATGGTCTTCCTCCAGCTAGTACAGAACTTCAACTTCCATCCAGTCCTGACTGTCACTACCCGGCCGGCTGCTATGCATCAAATCTAGCAAATTCGGGCTGCTATATTACAGTGGAAAAAGACAAGAGCAGGGCAGCTACCAACCGTTAGCAATAAACAGGATATGATTTCTCCAGGGATAACCTACTTTTGCCCTTTAATGAGCAATTTGGTGAAAAGTAGGAAACCAGTGGGAGAAATGTATCAGAATTGGAGCAAAGGAAGAATAGAGGAATTGTCCACAGATGCATGTAAATGTTTAATGATTATACCGTAGTATAAAATAATACTTCCTTATAGTGCACACACAATACAGGCTCAGTGGCCAAATAATACCACCATGCACTACATAATATTCCCTGTACTCCTAGCACTGTATATACAGTACGTACATATCACTTATACTGTAATAATTGTAATATACAACCAAATAATACCACAATATAGTGCTGTAATATTGTTGTCAAGTATCGATTGCATAATACCACCATATAGTGCCCAAATAACAGGCAGTATCCATATGATATTATCTATCAGAGCCTATTTAATACTGCATATGCAGACACATAATACCACCATATATTGCCATAACAATATTTCCATACATAGTCCACCTAATACCATTATAGGGTTGGCTCATCTGACTTATTGGTGACATATCACTTGATATGCCATCAACGTCTGATAGGTGCTGGGACACACACCTGTCTCTAGAACAGAGCCCGCAAAGTGAAGGAAAGTGGACAGCACATACGTTGCCGCCCGCCGCCCTCTATTCATTTCTATGGGATGAAAATAGTCGAACACTAGCTCGGCTATTTCTGTCAGCTCCATAGAAGTGAATGGAGAGATGGCCACACTTCTGCAGCGTGCTTCCCATTCATTTCTATGTAAAATAGCTGAGCATGCCGTTCTATCTGATATAGACTATCAGACGTTAGGATTCAAACAAAATAGAATAAGTCCAGCTCACCCACCAATGTCCGTGCACGGAACGAGTCATGGTTGGCTCTGACTTAAAGGGATGGAAGAACTATTACAGGCTAACCGTCCCTAAACCTATCCCTTATCCCAATACCCACAAATGACACGGAGACCTTCTGTGGTAAAACGGGCCGTAGCATAACTTTATTAACCCAACATGTTCACATGTTTCTTTAATCAAACAATTAGGCATTTCCATAATAACATATATATAACACATATATATATATACCCAACGTAACATGACCACGGCCAACCAACCCGACACTGCAACCCCTTGCATTGTAGAAGGACCCATTCTGGTTTGCGGACCCATTCAAGTCAACGGGTCCGTGAAAAAACACGGAGGCACACAAGATTGTCATCCGCGTCCGTTATCCGTGTCCATTTTTTTTCCTATCATTTTCAAGGCAAACTTGACTTAGATTTTTTTTTTTCACTTTTCTGGTCTGGTGATCCTCCAAAAATCAAGGAAGACACACGGAAGAAAAAACGGACATGGATCACAGAACCGTTTTGCGGACCGTGGAAAAATACTGTCGTGTGCATGGGTCCTAATACTTACTTCAAGAACACACATGACACTGCTAGATAGTTGACATAATATACTGCTAAATAATACTGCATGTTTTTAGGGTTGCTTTTTAATCTAAGAATAGCTCTCGGCCTGACTACTGGAACGGACAGTGGAGTTGAATACTTTTCTTTTTGATTTCAGGTTCCCCTTGGAGGTCCAGTCCGGGGCTCCACCAGGAAAGGGGGCTTTAGGCAACAGCTTTGTTTGATGATCCCCACTGAAGATGACTCAAGGTCTTAGGGATTATTTTTTGTGTTGCTGATTTCTCTTTGAACATTATGCACATTCATGCTGTAGGACCCTTATGCAACTATCTATTCCGAACATGGGATGGCTCCTTCTGTCTTAGACTTCTTCAATATTTTTCCTAGAAAAATGTACATTTCTCAGTCCCTGACAGAGTAGCAGAAACGGCAGCATGAAAATAAAGCTAAGTCCAACGTTTATATCTAATGCATTTCACAGCTCGTGGAAGACAGAGAAAGCATTATTACAATTAGGGTTGTTTCGATACCAAAATTTTCATTCAGTTTCGATACCATAAAAAAGTATTGTGATACTCAATACCATTCGATACCACGCGAAAAAAAATAAAACACCAAAAAAGCCGCGTGCATTCCACATTTTATGGAACGTCCGGCCCATAATTGAACAGTCCTATTCTATTTTTTTTTGGGGGGGGGGGGGGGCAAGGTGAAAAATTGTGAATCGTACGGTTTTTATTTATTTATTTTTTCTGTTATGGCGTTCACAGCATAGTAGTATTTTTATATATTTTAATAGTGTAGACTTTTTTAGACGTGGCGATATGTAGTATGTTTATTTATTGTTTATATATTTTATATGTACAATTGGGAAAGGGGCGATTCATACTTAATAATTTTATTTTATTTTTTTACTTTTTATTTAATAACTATTGCCCTTAGGGGCTAGATCTTTTAATCCCTTGTCCTATTCACCCTAATAGATCCCTATTAGGGTTAATAGGACTTCACACTCTCCCTCCTGCCCTGTGCATAATGCACACAGCAGCAGGGAGCTTACCATGGCAGCCAGGGCTTCAGTAGCGTCCTGGCTGCCATGGTAACCGATCAGAGCCCCAGGATTACACTGCTGGGGCTCCGATCACAAGCTGCCACTGCCACCAATGAAGAGGGGACCCTGTGACCACTGCCACCAATGATTTTAAGGGTCCATTTACACGTCCGTAATGTATTGCGGATCCGCAATACACACGTCTGACACCCCCATAGAACTGCCTATTCTTGTCCGCAATTGTGCAGCAGTGTATTTCTTCCCCTGTCCCGCCTCCTGCTTTAATTAATAGCGGCACATTCATTTGTGGCAGTGGTATGGGCAGCTTCAGAGCCCGCTCACTTCATTGGGCTCAGTGCGGCCGCGGTAAGGAGGGAGCTAAATACCATGCAGAGTCCACCTGGTTCTTTCTTTTAGCTGCAGCATCTTCCATTTTCAAACTCTCTATTCTGCCTGCTTACTACAGATCATGAGGTCCTGTCTGGCACTTTATCATATGTACTCTCAGGAACATGCTCCAAACAGGACACCTTGGGCATAGCCCCTCCATTGACTTCTGATTCAGCCAGATTTTATCATGTCTTGGCAGCTAACACCTTATTGCATTGATCACAGTGCAGTTTCTCAACACAAACAGTGCGGTTCACATACACATATCCACAATTGCAGAATCCATGAACAACCTGTCTGCAGCTATATGACTCCCACAACTTTGACAGGTTAAGCTCACATTTCAGTTTTTTGGTTATTTGGTTATTTCCATCAGTTATTGTGAGCCAAAACCAGTAGTGAAGCCTACTCAGAGATAAGGTAGAATTATTTCATTTGCACATGTTCTGTTTTTCACCCACACCTGGTTTTAGCTCACAATAACTGATCAAAATAACTGACCAAATAACTTACTGTAAGTGTGAACTCGGCCTTACCTGTGATGTCACTGATACAATATACAGCTATGCACATGGCCTCGATATACATGAATTCCCTCCTACTAGGGCTGCACTCATCCAGCCAATGCTGGGCAATTCATTTCCGGGCCATGCTTAGAATCCTGGCAACTGATAAATTACTTGCTTAGTAGCTATTAGGTTTTTCACATATCCCTATATACAGAATACACAGAATTGATAATATACACTACATGCTGCCAAAAACCGTCCAGAACTGGTCACAGCTACATCATAAGCGGCATATCAGCCATATCACTCTTACAATGAGGACATCTGGAATCAGATCTGATCCCAATATCCAATAGAAATTTAGGAGTTTTGGAAACTTTAAGAAGTACATATGCAAAAGCCTATGTGCTTTGCTGAGGTATTCAATATCTCCTATCATTGCTTCTCCTCCAGAGGACCTAAGTCCTCCTCCCACCTCTCCTTATTGCGTATAAGGTAATCCTTCATCACTAAGTCCAAAAGGGACCATACATGGCACACTTAAATGGTCACTGTACTTTCAAACCAGTTTGCATAAATCAATAGTACAGGCAATTATAAGAAACATTATAATACTGTATATCTTAGCATGCCTTGTCTTAGAGTTCTCAGCTGTTATTACCCCTTTTCTTTATTTATTTTAAAGTTTTTTATTGATTTTGTATACATTAGCAGAATCAAATGTGCCAAGATAACATAAATGAGCCGAGATAAAAAAAAAAAAAAAAAACAGAATACAGTTATACGGTAATCAGTGAGTAATCAGGGTACTTCATGACAAATATTAACAAAGGACACAGGAACGTGTGAGTTTCAAAAAAGGGAGATCAGATAGATATGTCAAAGAGAACCATTGCTACCCTCAAGTGAAATGTCTGTATGTTTTCCATAGAGCCCATATAGAGAGGAAAGTATGTCTAGTATGTTGTTGTAGTACAAGATTTCCTCCAAGCGATAAAACTGATCAACTTTGTTGATATATTGATTAATACTAGGAACTTCAGATGAGAGCCAATAAGTTGGGACCAGTAACCTAGCTGTAGAGAGTAAAAAGAAAAAAGGGCCGCTCTGTGCCAAAGGCTATTAATGCTATCTCAGGAGAGCAAGGGAACGAGGTCTGACAGATGGAATTGCAGAAAAATCTTCCTCCACTATTCAGCTATATTCAGACATGTCCACCAAGTGTCGAAAAAGGTGCCTCTGGCAGCCTTACAGCACCAGCAGAGGTCAGATAATTTGGGGTCAAGGAAGTTTTATCTGGTGTTCTGTACCATGTGGACAAAACCTTGTATCTGTTCTCCTGGACACGAATACATATAGAGTTTGTGAGGTATTCTGAGGATTTTGTGGACCTCAGAGGGAGAGAACTGTTTCTCCAGATCCTTCTTCCACAGTCCTATAGTATCTGGTTTAACATCGGGAGCTTGAGCATTTTATATATTGTGCAAATCAGTTTAGAGGGGTAACGGGAACAAGTTAATAGCTTTTTGAACCAAGTAAGAGAACTCTTAGTAGGGATTTGGCCCAGTAAGCGATTTCTTTCTTAAGGAAATTTGACAATAAACTACAGGAGGTAGGTATGCTAAGCTTAAGTTGAGGGGAGGAGTCAGAGTACATACAACCATCTCCGTCTAGTAAATCAGCTACTGGTAAGGTTGAGGATCTAACAGAGATTGTGGTCCTGGCTACGGTGAGAGACCGTGGCTGAGGACAGGGGGGGGGGGGGGGGAGAGGATGACAGGCTGTCTGCTACAGATGGCTGGGGTGTGCGGGAAGCCATGGCCGGGTGCGAGCTAAATGAGGGGCATGCCTGATGGTGAGAAAGGTGAAGAAAGGGGAAGGGTGGGAGGGGTGAGAGCGCGGCGTCTATGATGGGAGCGTGAGTTGGCACTAAATAGGCCTCCTCCGCCCCTCCCACAAACACAGGCTGAGCTTCAGCCTTACTACTTGTGGTCCTGGCTACGGTGAGAGACCGTGGCTGAGGACAGGGGGGGGGGGGGGGAGAGGATGACAGGCTGTCTGCTACAGATGGCTGGGGTGTGCGGGAAGCCATGGCCGGGTGCGAGCTAAATGAGGGGCAAAAGTCAACGGGTAGGAAATGTGAGGGTAGAACTCATAGGGCTAAGTTGGTGAAAGCCTTGGCGATCTCGGCTCGTGGATTAGGGATGTGATGCGTGAAGCAGGAGGATTGCCATCTGCCCATTTCCTGGATGACGTGTGCTGGGACCCCGTGACTTGATGCTGCGGAAGCCGCGCCTATGCGGAACGAATGCCCTGAGATGGCCTTGGCATCGAACCCCAGCCCGGAAGCTAAAGTTCTGATGTGATGGATGAACTGTGAAGTTGACAGACCTTTGGAGTTGAAGGGAAAGAGAGGGCTGCCTGGCGCGGAAACTGTTGAGATAGCGAGAAGCTTGTTGAACACGGCCACCGGGCACCATTCATTGAAGGTCTGGAAGTAGACAATTTTGACTGGAGGTCCTACTTGGAAAGTTTTGGTGGAAGGGAGAGAAAGGGTGCAATGGGTCTGCTGCCAGACCAGCTGGTCTGAAGTGAGGCTTGCGTGTCCCGGAGAGCTGGTGAATTCCCCGGGCTGTAAGAACCCGTAGAAACTGAGATACATGGCAGCTTTGATCACTATGCTTTTGTATGGCCCGAAAGGATCGTTGTCTAGGGAGGTGGAAAAAGCCCTGAACATTGTCCCGGTGACTGGTTTCCTGCGGGACTCCGGCTTGTTGCTGCTCTTTTGGAACCCTCTAAGGGTGGATTTGATGGCCTGGGAAGAAAATATGGACTGGCTGCCTGGGAAATCTAAAGTGAGGAAATATTGTACCCCTGCCAGGTACAATTTGATGGCGCTGAAAGATAGGTGAAGGTCTGTGTGACAATAAGCCAGGAATGCCATGAGATGAGTTGTTTGATCCAGATGTCCTTGTGGGTGTCTGAGGGAGAATTGCGAGAAGGTTTCCCACCCGGTCTTGTAGTTCCTGGCTGTATTGAGGGATAGGGAGTTATGGATGAGTGACTTGGCAGTTCTGACATGCTTGCTCAATCCAACATCGGTGTCTCGATGGCGGGTGGAGGAACCCCCGATGGATCGGCGTCTGGCATCACCTGCCAAAGTGTCCTTTCGGATATTATCGGGAATGAAATGTGATGGGGAAATGGTGAAGGAGCTGGGGGCCTGGCTTGGGGTTGGGGCATGAATGGCGGACGGGCCTGGAGTCGGAGAGGTGGGAGTGCTTGAGCTTGATGGCCTGGTTTCCACCACTAGCAACCTGGTCTGCATGTCGGACACCGAACTGGTGAGAGTGTTGATAGCGGAATGAAGCTGGGCCAGCGCTGTCTGGACCGTGGACAGAGACACCTGCTCTTCAGCCGCTGAGATAGGCCCTGCCGTCAGTAGCCTGTACAACTCAGCTTTGCGGGCTGAGGCAGGATAGCGGATGTCTCTCCTGGTTAATTCGGCCATGAGTTTCGGGATGGTCCATTGCCTGCATGAAAGAGTGCTTCCGTGGGCTGAGCCGGGCGATTCCGGAATGGAGCGAGTCTCGGCGATATCCGATGCGTGAGACATCGTGCTGTGAACAGGAAAAATGGAAGGTAAGGGTGATAGAGCCACCTGACACCAGCGAGTGAATCGGTGAAACCCTCTGAATGACACCGAAGAGTGACCGAATCCGTTACCAGGAAGAGGTTAAGAGGCCCAACCTACCTGATGAGCTGGCCTAGACTACCTGAAGGAAAAAGACCTGCGGATGCTAGCCTGATCCTAAGGAATGAAGTAGTGAAATCAAACTTACCTGGACTTGGCTGATGCAATCGTAAACGAAAACGACCTGGATGAAAAAAGGTGACCTGGGATTGGTACCTTGAGGAATTCGCCTAGCGAACTTCGAACCGAACAGACCTCCGGGGTGACCCTAGAAACATGGGGTGAGGTTTGAGAGCAGAAGAAGGTAGAACCTGACGTGAATCAGGGAGCGAAAGCTGAGTCAAGCTTGACCGTGCCTGACACCTGTGAGGTGCCCCTGAATGACCTGACGCCTTGCAGGCGGCCGGAACCCGTGGGCTAGCTGCGTGGCTAGAGGCGAAGCTCGTGAGGCGCATCGAGGCACCTGGATTAGGACGGGGCGAGTGAGTAGCGCATGAGACGTGGGAACCTGTCCCTGATGCGTGTCAGGGCGGTGGATGAACCTGATGCATGTCCGGAAAACTCACGTGGACTGCTGCGTGGCAGACCACAACTGAAGCCTGATACGTGTTAGGGAAAGAAAACGAGACGGAAAGGGCAACTGCTGCGTGGCAGATGATTACGTGAAAGAAACATTTAAATTGACGTAAATCTGCTGCGTGGCAGACAAGCATGAATGAATCTTAAGGAAAAGACGAAATTGACATGAGTCTGCTGCGTGGCAGACAATAGCGTGGACAGACAATTGTATGAAGGAACCTAAGGAACATTGACATGAATCTGCTGCGTGGCAGACAACAGCGTGGCTGAACCCAAGGATAATTTGACCTAAATCTGCTGCGTGGCAGACAATAGCGTGGATGAACCTAAGGAACAGACAAAATTGACATGAATCCGCTGCGTGGCAGACAATGCGTAGATGAACCTAAGGAAAATTGACATGAATCTGCTGCGTGGCAGACAACAGCGTGGATGAAACTTTAAGGAAAGAAAAATTGACCTGAATCTGCTGCGTGGCAGACAATAGCGTAGATGAACCTGAGGAAAATTGACATGAATCTGCTACGTGGCAGACGATAGCGTGGATGAAACTTAAGGAAGGAAAAATTGACATGAATCTGCTGCGTGGCAGACAATAGCGTGAGCGAACCTGAGGAAAATTGACATGAATCTGCTGCGTGGCAGACAATAGCGTAGATGAACCTAAGGAAAATTGACATGAATCTGCTGCGTGGCAGACAATAGCGTGAGCGAACCTGAGGAAAATTGACATGAATCTGCTGCGTGGCAGACGAAAGCGTGGATGAAACTTAAGGAAGGAAAAATTGACATGAATCTGCTGCGTGGCAGACAATAGCGTGAGCGAACCTGAGGAAATTGACATGAATCTGCTGCGTGGCAGACAATAGCGTGAGCAAACCTGAGCAAAATTGACATGATTCTGCTGCGTGGCAGACAATAGCGTGAGCGAACCTGAGGAAAATTGACATGAATCTGCTGCGTGGCAGACAATAGCGTGAGCGAACCTGAGGAATTTGACATGAGTCTGCTGCGTGGCAGACCATAGCGTGGATGAAACTTAAGGAAGGAAAAATTGACATGAATCTGCTGCGTGGTAGACAATAGCATGAGCAAATCTGAGAAAATTGACATGAATCTGCTACGTGGCAGACAATAGCGTGAGCGAACCTGAGAAAATTTACATGAATCTGCTGCGTGGCAGACAATAGCGTGAGCGAACCTGAGAAAATTTACATGAATCTGCTGCGTGGCAGACAATAGCGTGAGCGAACCTGAGGAAATTGACATGAATCTGCTGCGTGGCAGACAATAGCGTGAGCGAACCTGAGAAAATTGACATGAAACTGCTGCGTGGCAGACAATAGCGTGAGCGAACCTGAGGAAATTGACATGAATCTGCTGCGTGGCAGACAATAGCGTGGATGAAACTTAAGGAAGGAAAAATTGACATGAATCTGCTGCGTGGCAGACAATAGCGTGAGCAAACCTGAGGAAAATTGACATGAATCTGCTGCGTGGCAGACGATAGCGTGAGCGAACCTGAGGAATTTGACATGAGTCTGCTGCGTGGCAGACCATAGCGTGGATGAAACTTAAGGAAGGAAAAATTGACATGAATCTGCTGCGTGGCAGACAATAGCGTGAGCGAACCTGAGAAAATTGACATGAATCTGCTGCGTGGCAGACAATAGCGTGAGCGAACCTGAGAAAATTGACATGAATCTGCTGCGTGGCAGACAATAGCGTGAGCGAACCTGAGAAAATTGACATGAATCTGCTGCGTGGCAGACAATAGCGTGAGTGAACCTGAGGAAAAAAGACATGAATCTGCTGCGTGGCAGACCATAGCGTGAGCGAACCTGAGGAAATTGACCTGAATCTGCTGCGTGGCAGACCATAGCGTGGACGAAACTTAAGGAAGGAAAAATTGACATGAATCTGCTGCGTGGCAGACAATAGCGTGAGTGAACCTGAGGAAAAAAGACATGAATCTGCTGCGTGGCAGACCATGGCGTGGGTGAAACTTAAGGAAGAAAAACATTGACATGACTCTGCTGTGGCAGATAATGGCGTGGAATGAAATATACCACGTATGTGTGTACCTGAAAAATGAGTTTTTTTTTTTTTTTTTTTTTTGATTGATTGGGGCCTGGCTCCGGCATGTGTGGGACTTTGGTGAAGTATCTGATGCATGGCTGTGGGCGGCGTGCATGGGCTTCCACTGTTTGGAAACCTTGTTTTGGTTGTTGCTGGAGCCCCAGCCAGCTCATTGCCCAGGTATGTACTGTTTTTGCTGAGGCCTCAGCTGTCGGGTTTGCAAGCTGAGCAACCAATGTATGTTTTTTAAGCACCCTGGTGAAGCCAGGATGCTATTTCATGGGATGCCAGGTGAAGGGGTTAATGGGGGGGGGGGGGGGTTGCTGCGCTAGGGACCCGGCGTCAGTGCTGCCTGGAGACCAGCCGGTGCGGGAGGTGGGGCCAGGTTGCGAACATGCAAAGTAAGTGGGAGCGCTGGGGACTCGGCTTCAATGCTGCCTGGCGATCAGCGGGAGGTGGGGGCAGGAAGCGACATGCGGGTATGTGGGAGCACGGCGCCGAGGCTCCCAGGACAGGGAGCAGCTCGAGGCGCCGCTTGGCTTACCGGGGGAGCGCGGTTCCAGAGGAAGGAATACTTGGAGCGAAGGCTGGAAGGGGCAGCAGCGTAGGTGAGTGGCAGCGTCGGCACTGTAACCTCGATGCGCAGAGACGTCACGTGAGAGCGCGGCGTCTATGATGGGAGCGTGAGTTGGCACTAAATAGGCCTCCTCCGCCCCTCCCACAAACACAGGCTGAGCTTCAGCCTTACTACTAGGGCTAGAGTCCCTGATGGCAGCAGGAAATTGTAACGGATCTCCTAGCACTCCGACTGAGTACCTCCATTGATGGATGCTCCTAGTGCTTCCCGAGGGCTCCAAGCACTCCGCTCGACACTGTAAGCACTGCTGACCCCACGAACTGCCGTAGCTTGGTTGGGATCTCGTCGTCTTCTACCCACCCTGGACCTACAACAAGATTTCCAGGTTCCAGTAAGTGACCCTCTCTTCTTTCAGAGAGCGATGCAGGAACAGCTCTTACAAGAGCTAGGGATTATACTCTGGAGAGTATAATGATTATAACAATCCCCAGAGTGTAGTTCTCCAATCCCCCAAACATGAGCCAAGACTTCATGAAAGGTAGAACAGGACACTTTAATGAGGCTACATGCCAGCCTTTTATGCAGGTCTTTCAGCAAGGGACACTCCCCATGGGGACCTTGTGGAAGACTGAGGCAGTTTTTACATAAACCAATCACATGCAGTTACAGGCAGAAAACACACACATGTAATACAATTATTCAACACAATGGGATAACGTAATCACTCACAGGCAGACAACACCCACCTGTGATACAATTAACCAACACAATGGGATAACGTAATCACTCGCAGGCAAAAACTACCCATTTTTCCCTTTGTAGAATAATGAGCTGGGGGGGGGGGGGAGGAGTCTCCATAGTTCTGGGTCCATAGTCCATAGGAAGGAGGCTAGCCCTCAGGCCTCTCCAGCAGCCCCAGTGACGGTTCAGTCCGTCACAGAGCTAAAGATAAGGCATCCCTAATTTGGAGAAGGTGGAAGGGAGAGGAAGGGCCCCGTGGGTAGAAGAGAACCACTCCCAGGTCTTTAAAGTTGTAACCACCAAGCCTCAGCTGGGAGGGGCTTGTCTGACAGCAACAGGGCCCAAAGAGACGAGGGAAAGTATACATTTTCAAAGAAAAGCCACTGTTTATGTATAGAAGGTGTGGGGATCCGCTCTGGTAGGCAGTGGTAGCGAGTGCAGTATAGAGGCAACACAGAATGGTCTTGGTGTAAAACACGATGCTTTGTTTATTCACACGGTGCATACAAGTGAAAGACGGTGCAGTTCATAGGGAGGGTGGTCACACACAACAGCAAAATAATAATTCAAACACAGCAAGACCCTGCTGCCGGCTACTTGAGGCCTGTTTCAGTCACATAAAGCAAAGTCTATTTAAAGCCAGGAGTAATGTCACCTTTTTCTCCTTGGTGAAGTAAGTCCATGGGTCTTGCTTCTAGCCACAGGACACGGATCCCTCCTGGGTTCAGCTGCAGGATCCTGCACAGTCCTCCACAGGCCTCAGCACACAGCCCAGCTCACCTCCACTTCTCACTCTCACAGCCAGAGAACACAGAAGCTTCACATTGCACACCACACCCTTGTTGCTGGTCAGGTTTTTAACCCTTCCCTGCAAAACCTGGCCTGGACCGTGGGGAGACAGGCACCCGCCCGCATATCTGCCTGCTCCCAATAAGAGCCGGCCCGGATCCGCTGTGTTAACAGCATAACCGCTGCAATATGCACTTTTCTGGCTCTTACTCCACCGGTGCCAGGACCCCCGGTGGCACGTACCTGCCGTCTATTACCACCCCAGGTACTCTCCTACATATCCCCCCCCTTTGTTCAACCCTGAAGGGTTGCACACCCTGTTCAATCCTGAGGGGTTGGACACATGTACAACAGTGTACCCGGGAAAGGGCATCGGCATTCCCCTGTAAGCGGCCTGCCCTGTGTTCGACACTGAACTTAAAATTCTGGAGGGACAAGAACCATCTGGTGACCCGGGCACTCCCCTCCTTGGCCCGGCTCATCCACTGGAGAGGGGAATGGTCGGTCACCAGACGGAACCTTCTCCCTAACAGATAGTACCTAAGGGACTCGAGGGCCCACTTAATGGCCAGGCATTCTCTCTCTACCACACTGTACCTGGTTTCCGCTGGGGTGAGTTTGCGACTCAGGAAGACAACAGGGTGTTCCTCCCCACTGATTTCCTGAGAGAGTACTGCCCCTAGGCCCACTCCAGAGGCGTCCGTCTGAACGACAAATTCCCGTGTGAAGTCGGGTGTCACCAAAACCGGGGACCCACACAGAGCCGACTTCAAACGGGAGAATGCCTCTTCCGCCTGCTCATCCCAGCGGACCATCACCGTCTTCCTCCCCTTTAAAAGTCTTGTTAATGGGGCCGCTATTGTGGCAAAGTTGGGGATAAAGCGCATGTAATATCCTATCATCCCTAGGAATGAACGTACTTGCTTGGTGGTAAGAGGTCTGGGCCAGCTCTTGATCGCCTCAACCTTGTCTACCTGGGGTTTGACAACTCCCCGCCCAATCACGTATCCCAGGTACCGGACCTCCTCGAACCCGAGCGAACACTTTTTTGGGTTGGCCGTCAGTCCAGCTTTTCTAAGTGAATCGACTACGGCCTGTACCTTGGGCAGGTGACTCTCCCAGTCCTGGCTAAACACGATGATGTCGTCCAGATATGACGAAGCATATGGACGATGGGGCTGTAGGATGACGTCCATCAATCGCTGGAAGGTGGCTGGAGCACCATGTAGGCCAAAGGGCAAAACTTGGTACTGAAATAACCCCTCGGGGGTGACAAAGGCAGTCTTCTCCTTTGCCGCCTCCGTGAGAGGCACCTGCCAATATCCTTTTGTGAGGTCGAGGACCGAGAAATAGCGAGCTTTCCCTAGCCGTTCTATGAGCTCGTCTACCCGGGGCATGGGGTAGGCATCGAATTTCGACACTTCGTTGAGCTTTCTAAAGTCATTGCAGAAGCGCAGAGTACCGTCAGGTTTTGGGATGAGGACTATGGGGCTGGCCCACTCGCTCCTTGACTCCTCAATCACCCCTAACCTCAACATGGACCTTACTTCTTCTGAAATGGCCTGTCGCCGGGCCTCCGGTACACGATACGACTTTAACCGTACCCTGACGTGGGGCTCGGTGACGATGTCATGTCGGACTACCGAAGTTCGACCAGGAAGCTCAGAGAATACGTCCCTATTTCGACTCACCAACTCTTTGGCTTCCTGAGCTTGTTTAGTCGACAGACCACCCGCTATCTTTACTGCGGAGGTGCCCTCCCGGACCTCGGGTGGAGCTGGGATCTTCCCCGCAGACAAGACAATGCTTGGGCTGTCCCCAATGAGACACTCCCTATCTCTCCACGATTTCAGTAAATTTACATGATATACCTGTTCTGGCTTCCGCCGGCCTGGCTGGGATATCTTGTAATTCACTGGCCCTACCTTCTCTTTCACCTCGTAGGGACCTTGCCACCGTGCCAAAAACTTACTGTCAATGGTGGGGACTAGCACCAGTACCCGGTCACCCGGGTTAAATGTCCGGACCTGGGCACTCCGGTTGTATACCCGGCTCTGTGCCAGTTGGGCGGCTTCCATGTGTTCCCGGACGATTGGTAGGACTGTCTCTATACGGTCCTGCATCTTTTCTATATGCTCTATAATACTCTTGTGGGGGGTGGGCTGTTGCTCCCACGCCTCTTTTGCGATGTCCAGCAACCCTCTTGGCCGTCGACCGTATAATAGCTCGAAGGGCGAGAATCCCGTAGATGCCTGGGGCACTTCTCGCACTGCGAACAATACGTACGGCAGCAACAGGTCCCAATCCTTTCCGTCTTTGGCTACGGTTCTTTTAAGCATAGTTTTTAGGGTTTTGTTAAAGCGTTCCACTAGTCCGTCGGTCTGAGGATGGTATACGGACGTGTGCAACCGTTTAACCCCTAAAAGCTTGCAGAGCTCCCTCGTCACCTTAGACATGAAGGGCGTCCCCTGGTCGGTCAGGATCTCTTTTGGAATCCCCACCCTTGCGAACATACCCATGAGTTCTTTAGCTATGAGCTTAGCAGAAGTATGACGTAGTGGGATCGCTTCAGGATATCTGGTGGCATAGTCTAAGACCACCAAGATATGCTGGTGCCCTCTGGCCGACTTGTTTATGGGGCCTACCAGATCCATCCCTATTCTTTCGAAGGGGACCTCGATGATGGGCATGGGTACTAGGGGACTGCGATAGTGGGGCTGGGGGCTCGTCATCTGACACACTGGACAGGATTGGCAAAACCTTTTGACCTCCTCATAAACCCCGGGCCACTAGAACCTTTGCAGAATCCGCTCTTGGTTTTTTTTTTACGCCCAAATGTCCTCCCAGCACGTGGGAGTGGGCCAAGTCCAGTACCACACGGCGGTATGGCTGGGGTACCACCAGCTGCTCCACTACCTCATGCTGCACTTTGTCCACCCTATACAGCAGGTCCTGGTTAAAAGCCAGATGGGGAAACACAGAGTCGGCCCCTGGGTGCTGAGCCACCCCATTTACCACTGTCACCCCTTCCCTCGCCCGTAATAATGTCGGATCCTGGAGCTGGGCGGTCCCGAACGTGTCACGGGATACCTCCAGGTCCGGGATGGACGGGGTTTCCACGGATTCGCCTGCCAACACCTCTAGGGGAAACCTATCGGGATGACACTCTACGGGTGATGTGGTGACCCCTACAGCTGGTATCCCTGCATCGGGATCCTCGGGCACTGGGCCCGATTGTCGTCTGTCCCTAAGGGAAGGCATATTGCTCTTCCACAGAGTCCAGAACAAAGGAAAATCCCTTCCTAGTATGGCGGCATAAGGGATTTGGCGTCCCACTCCGACGACATGCTGCACCTCTTTGCCCAACACGGACATGGTAACCCTGGCAGTGGGGTACTCCCGGTGGTCCCCATGGATACAGACAATGGACAGGGTTTGCTTCTCTGGGAGTGTCTCAGACACTAAGGACTCATGCACTAGGGTCACCAGGCTCCCAGAGTCCAGCAAAGCATTAATCAGATGCCCATCGACCAAGACTTGGCACAGAGGTGGCATATCGGTGGTCGGCCTGGCATCCGCGGTACATACAGGCCGGGCAAAGAAAGAGGACCGGCGAGCGAACCCGCAATCCATGGGTTCAGGTGTTTGAGGACAGTTCGCTGCCCTATGTCCCAGGCCGTGGCAGTGCCAACATTGAATCCCCGTGGTCCCTCCCCGGTCTCTCTTCCCTGGAGTAGGACTAGCCTCCCCCCCCCTTTGTGGTTGGGTCCCTTTTTCCGGATCCCTAGTCTGAGAGGGAGCCCAACGGGATTCCTGCGCCTGCGTTGAGTCCCGCACCAAGTCCTGGGTTGCCACATACCTCTCGACAAGGCTTACTAATTGATCCAGGTTGCCGGGGTCTCCCTGACCAACCCAGCGCTGTATGGCCCTTGGCAGTGTGCGCACCAAACGATCAACCACCACCCGTTCCACCATCTGCGAGGGGCTCAATGTCTCAGGCTGCAGCCATTTTCTTACCAGGTGTAACAGGTCATAGGCCTGGGACCGAGCAGGCCGGGACTCGGAGAAGGCCCACCGGTACACTCGATGTGCACGCACATAGGTATTAACCCCAAGACGAGCCAACACCTCCCCCTTCAGCCTCTTATAGCTTTTGGCTTCCTCCTGACTGAGGTCGAAGTAGGCCTTTTGTGCGTCTCCCACTAAAAATGGCGCCACTACTTCGGCCCACTGTTCTGCCGGTAACCTTTCTTGTTCCGCAGTGCGTTCGAAGACCATCAGGAACGCCTCGATATCCTCTTCGGGGCCCATCTTTCTTAACGCTGAGCGCACCTTATCCCGGGCAGCAGGTAGGATTGCGGTCCCCCCCGGGACGGCTTGTTGTTGTAACACCCGCATGGACTCCTGCATAGTCGCCAGTTGCTGGGCCAGTAAACTATTCAACTGCCGCTGGTCTCTCAGGGCTTCCTCATGTCTCCGAGTAGCCTCCTCATTACTTTGCACCAAGTGTCTAATAGCCTCCTCCATCTTGTCTGGAGCCACAAAACTTGCTGGCTTAATATGTGACATACAGTCCAAACAGCACCATTTTCAGCCTCACTGCCGTTTGCCCGCATCCTCCACCAATTGTGGGGATCCGCTCTGGTAGGCAGTGGTAGCGAGTGCAGTATAGAGGCAACACAGAATGGTCTTGGTGTAAAACACGATGCTTTGTTTATTCACACGGTGCATACAAGTGAAAGACGGTGCAGTTCATAGGGAGGGTGGTCACACACAACAGCAAAATAATAATTCAAACACAGCAAGACCCTGCTGCCGGCTACTTGAGGCCTGTTTCAGTCACATAAAGCAAAGTCTATTTAAAGCCAGGAGTAATGTCACCTTTTTCTCCTTGGTGAAGTAAGTCCATGGGTCTTGCTTCTAGCCACAGGACACGGATCCCTCCTGGGTTCAGCTGCAGGATCCTGCACAGTCCTCCACAGGCCTCAGCACACAGCCCAGCTCACCTCCACTTCTCACTCTCACAGCCAGAGAACACAGAAGCTTCACATTGCACACCACACCCTTGTTGCTGGTCAGGTTTTTAACCCTTCCCTGCAAAACCTGGCCTGGACCGTGGGGAGACAGGCACCCGCCCGCATATCTGCCTGCTCCCAATAAGAGCCGGCCCGGATCCGCTGTGTTAACAGCATAACCGCTGCAATATGCACTTTTCTGGCTCTTACTCCACCGGTGCCAGGACCCCCGGTGGCACGTACCTGCCGTCTATTACCACCCCAGGTACTCTCCTACATAGGTCGAAGCCAGTCAAGTACTCTACATAAATGTATTACTTTCATATACATCTTGGGATCTGGTAGACCAATCACACCAAATTGTTTAGGTTTAGTTATGGTACAGAAAGAAATCCTCAAACCCCTACCGTGCCCCAAAAAATCTGCATATGTGACTATTCAAGGATCTGAAGTATCACATAGGAATCTTAATCGGAAGCACTTGAAGTAAATAAGTAAGTCTCAGGAGCACTAGAGACATGACCACATTATTTCTACCAAGCCAGAAAAGGTAGATAGGCCTAAGAGTCAAACTGGGTAGGAATAGCCTGCAGAAGAAGCAAGTAGTTAAGTCGAAAAAGATCTGGTAGATGAGGGGTTAATTTAAAACCCAAATATGTCAAGTGTTAGGACATCTAATTAAACGGGGAATCCTGTTGAAGGGCTGAAATATGAGAAGGGGAAAGGCCAGTATGAATGATTTGGGATTTATGGGTGTTTACCTTAAAGTTGGATCCAAATCTTTGTAACAGGGCATGAATTTAATAGGGTTCGTTGTGAGGATCAGAAGGTCGTCCGCAAATGCCGCCAACTTAAATTACTGAGTACCCACTTTCAATCCTTTGATATCCCTGGCCTGTCTCAGGGACTGCATGAGTGTTTCCATAATCAAAAGAAAAATAAGTGGGGAGAAGGGGCAGCTCTGTCTTGTTCCATTTTGGATTGAGAACGGCACAAAAATAGAGTTATTAACCATGACAGAGGCCGAACACTGTTCGTACGTGGCAAAAACTGCGTCAATGTATGGGACGGGAAAAAGGAACTTAAGTAAAGTGTGCCTGATATAGAATCAATTTACATATTAAATGTTTTCTCGGCATCAGTGCTGAGAAGCAGCAAGGGAATAGCTTTATGGGAAGAATAAAGACCCTTGACAAAACCTTGTTGTGGGGAATCAGGCTGGGTAAGAAAGTTTTTGCAATCAGGTGGCTAACATTTTGTCCAGGAGTTTGAGGTCAGTATTCAGTAAGGAAATAGGGCAATAGCACAAGATGTAGGATCCTTGCTATCCTTGGGAATAATAGTTATTAAAGCCCTGGTCATGTCAGCGGATAGGGGCTGGTTCTGCAAGGCTAAAAGAGTTTGAATTGTTCACCTACAGCCAGGTCCATAAATATTGGGACATCTACACAATTCTAACATTTTTGGCTCTATACACCACCACAATAGATTTGAAATGAAACGAACAAGATGTGCTTTAACTGCAGACTGCCAGCTTTAATTTGAGGGTATTTACATCCAAATCAGCTGAATTGTGTAGGCATTACAACAGTTTGCATATGTGCCTCCCACTTGTTAAGGGACCAAAAGTAATGGAACAATTGGCTTCTCAGCTGTTCCATGGCCAGGTGTGTGTTATTCCCTCATTATCCTAATTACAATGAGCAGATAAATGGTCCAGAGTTCATTTCAAGTGTTCTATTTGCATTTGGAATCTGTTGCTGTCAACTCTTAAGAAGAGATCCAAAGAGCTGTCACTATCAGTAAAGCAAGCCATCATTAGGCTGAACAAACAAAACAAACCCATCAGAGAGATAGCAAAAACATTAGTCGTGGCCAAAAACAACTGTTTGGAACATTCTTAAAAAGAAGGAACCCACCGGTGAGCTCAGCAACACCAAAAGACCCGGAAGAGCACGGAAAACAACTGTGGTGGATGACCGAAGAATTCTTTCTCTGGTGAAGATAACACTCTTCACAACAGTTGGCCAGATCAAGAACACTCTCCAGGAGGTAGGTGTATGTGTGTCAAAGTCAACAATCAAGAGAAGACTTCACCAGAGTGAATACAGAGGGTTCACCACAAGATGTAAACCATTGGTGAGCCTCAAAAACAAGAAGGCCAGATTAGAGTTTGCTAAACGACATCTAAAAAAGCCTTCACAGTTCTGGAACAACATCCTATGGACAGATGAGACCAAGATCAATTTGTACCAGAGTGATGGGGAGAGAAGAGTATGGAGAAGGAAACAAACTGCTCATGATCCTAAGCATACCACCTCATCAGTGAAGCATGGTGGTGGTAGTGTCATGGCGTGGGCATGTATGGCTGCCAATGGAACTGGTTCTCTTGTATTTAATGATGATGTGACTGCTGACAAAAGCAGCAGGATGAATTCTGAAGTGTTTCGGGCAATATTATCTTCTCATAATCAGCCAAATGCTTCAGAACTCACTGGACGGCGCTTCACAGTGCATATGGACAATGACCCAAAGCATGCTGCAAAAGCAACCAAAGCGTTTTTTAAGGGAAAGAAGTGGAATGTTATGCAATGGCCAAGTCAATCACCGGACCTGAATCCGATTGATCATGCATTTCACTTGCTGAAGACAAAACTGAAGGGAAAATGCCCCAAGAACAAGCAGGAACTGAAGACAGTTGCAGTAGAGGCCTGGCAGAGCATCACCAGGGATGAAAACCAACGTCTGGTGATGTCTATGCGTTCCAGACTTCAGGCTGTAATTGACTGCAAAGGATTTGCAACCAAGTATTAAAAAGTGAAAGTTTGATTTATGATTATTATTCTGTCCCATTACTTTTGGTTCCTTAACAAGTGGGAGGCACATATGCAAACTGTTGTAATTCCTACACCGTTTACCTGATTTGGATGTAAATACTCTCAAATTAAAGCTGACAGTCTGCAGTTAAAGCACATCTTGTTTGTTTCATTTCAAATCCATTGTGATGGTGTATAGAGTCATAAATTGTATAATTGTGTCGATGTCCCAATATTTATGGACCTGACTGTATGTTGGCCGTTGAGAAGAATTGTTTACCTTGCAGATATTTGATGCTAGCTACAAATCTTGCAAGTTTTCTGCATTTAATACGGTGCATAATAAATTTAGAGGCCTTGTTGCCATGAGCGAAGAAGTTTTGCTGGGAGGATAGATAATATTTTGCAGACCTCTCAGTTAGTAGGTTTAAGATCTGTCATAAGAGAGGTGAGTTCAGAAAGATGGGCAGTGATTATTTGGGAAGCGTTTCTAGGGTATGGATTTGAGTCAAAAGGAAAGAGATGTTTATCAGCTTCCTTCTTTAAAAAGGAACATAGGCTGATAATGTGTCCCCAAATGTATACTTTGTGGGTGTCCCATAAAAGGTGTTATTAATGGGAAAATAGTGCTCAAGCAGGGATGCAATGTGTTTCTTGTGACTACCGCTACCCAGTGTGGATTCATTGAGTCTCCAGATATTAGACCTATCTGGTGCAGAGGAGACCGGGGAGCACAGTTGTGACGAAGACCGCACCTCGCTGCTTACCTCATGTAAGCTACGTCGAGCTTACGAGATATGGTTTAGTCACTGGTTTCCAAGACGTGATGTTGCGCCCTCCCTGGGAGCACGTAAGGTCAGCTTGGTACAGTTTACACAGACCCCTCCTGTCCACACAGGTACAGGGAGGCACGGGGAGTGAGAGAGGGTGGTCCACACGGCCTCTGGCAGAACTCCACACTCGCTCACAACCCTGACCAGCTGAGAGATCCTTTTCACTGCCCCAGTGAAACAGAGCTTTCCCAGCCCGGTAGACTGCCACCAGTTCCTCGTTTGATTTAAGTCCGGTCCGCTAACAGTATTATATAGGGTGAGAAACCAACCCGCAGTAGTGTATAACTATGCCGAAAACACGGACGTGGGGATTCGTTGACCGAGATACAAGGACAGCACAAGATTAAATTATATATTTAATTGCCTTAAGGGCGCACTAGACAATACATGATATACACAGAATATATACAGTGGTCGGATGTGCAAATACAGGTGGTATGATACAACAGAGTTAAACAGAGCAAGGGTCAGTTACTAGGTGGATTAGTAGTCCTTTGGGTTATGATGAATTCTGGGTTGCTGCAATGCTTGGCTGTAGTCACATGGGGGCAGTGATGTCAGCAGTTTCTCCACAGTCCCTCCAAACATTACTCGATGTGACCCCCTTCAGAGAAAGACGCTGGCCTCTGGCCTGCATGGGAATTTTCATGAGTAGTCACTCCCCTCCCTCCCTCTGTCCACCCTCCCTTGTCTTGGTAGCCAAAGACCCACAAAACCCATTATGGCCCATAGCTCCAGACCGGAAGGTCACAGGAAGATGATTCTGGGACCAACGGATCCGCTTGTGTTCCGGCTACAGGTTGAGAGTAAACATGGCGCCTGGCATCCTGCCCCCAAACTACAATCAGGGGTAGGTCCATTTTGGCCCCAGGGTTGCAGATATGTAACTGTTTTATGCCTGTGACGGACGGTCAATTCCGGTTACATGATGTCTGCTGGATCCTTTTGTTCTGATGACCAGCTCAGCCACCCCACCGGCATTCATCCTGCCAGAAAGGCTTCAGTTTCCATTGTGGCTGACTTAGGTGTGAACTGCAAACAAGTGGTCTGCTTGGAAGCCAGGCCCCCTGTAGAGTTTACTCTCTCTGCTATCTGACAGCAAATGGCTGGAATTAGATCATGATTCCACATTGCTTAGAATCAGCGCGCAGATGCAGGTATTCCTTAGACATGAATATATATAGTCTATTCTGCCATAGGAATGTCCTGCAGCAGAATAAAAAGAATAGTCAGTGAGAGAGTGGCATCGCCAGACATCTATAAGACCCATATCAATCAACCTGGTGTTAAGCGTTTTTTTTTTAGATCTAGCTGAAATTAGAGAGTGTTTAGAAGAGGTATCAAGGAGAGGGTATAAAGACACATTGAAATTACCTGCCAAGATAAGAATCCCTTCCTAGTGGGATTCCACTAACGAGTAGGCTTATGGCAGCCAGGTGATCTGGTCAGCATTGGGTGCATAGATATTGAGAATAGTGTACATGGTCCGGCCAACAAGTTCTTTCAAGATTATATAATGGCCTTCCGGGTCTGATGTGTTTTATAGCTACAGTAAATGGAACTTCTTTACAGAAACCTATACTTACTCCCCTTGAGGCTGCAGCATCACCACCACCACAATGATTCCAGATGGGGAATTTAGAGAAATATAGGTTGCCATGTTTATAGTCAGTTTCCTAGAGGAAGACCTCTGAGCATTTCTCCTTCCACAGAAGAGAGAACATTTGGGATCTCTTTGAGGGAGACCGTAGTCCCTTTACATTATATGAAACTACATGGAGGTCAGTTGTGGAAAATTACAAAGGTACTAAGGAGTAAATTAATCAGTAAGCATATAAGTCTTGCTGTAGGTAGGGAAAGTATTGCTGTTTGTCAGCCCCAGTGGATCCGTCCATCATAAGTCAGGGGGTGTATCAGGGCATATCCACACATTCCTAGTCTAAAAAAGAACAAGAGAAGAACAAAACAGAAATCAAAACAGTTATAAATAGTTTTAAAAATAGGAAGCTAGTTGAAATATAACATTGAGCAAAAAGGCTTTCCATGCTGGGGAGGTTAAACCTAAAGAAAGTCTTGCTATATTGGGGAACAAAAAAGATACCAAGGTCCTGAAGAATGCAGAAGTGAGCTCAAGGTGAGGGAGAAAATAGGGGCAAGAACATTATTAGGGAGTGAGAATATAAAGTAGAGCCGGTAATAATAGCAGTATTAGTCAGGAACTCCACGAATAGAGATATGTGAGGCCTCAGGAGGTGGACCAACCAATCTGCACCACTACGACGTGTGAGGCGCTGTTGTTTCTGTGTGGAGGTCTTCTCTGTTCTCGAGATAGATGCAGGTCACAGCGGTGGGACCCACACCGATCAGACAAAGGAGGCATATCCTAGCGATATGCCCCCATTGTCTCAGATGATATACTAACCTCCTGCTGAGCTTGTGCTAAAAAAACAACAGACTATCTGAGCTGCAGTGTCTGGCATAGGGTGACATGTCCGGTGAGCATGCTGGCCATGCAAGAACTGGGATGTTTTAAGCTTCAAGGAATTATGTACAGAACCTTGCAATATGGCAGTGCTTCTCAAATAGTGGGGCGCGCCCCCCAGGGGGCACCAGGCTTTGTAAAGGGGGGCTCGTTCAGGGCCGGCCTTTGGGGTGTGCGGCAGTGTAATATGCGGCAGGGAGATGAGCGCTTCCATTGTGGAAGCGCTCATCTCCCTTCCTCTGATCAGAGGCCGGCGCAGTACGGAGCGGGGGCCGGGGGAGGGACTGGGAGGAGGAGCTGGGGGCCGGCAATAGCGGTGGGGCGGTGCGGTCACTGTACTATAGCCCCGCCCCACCGCTCCCTCCTAATACCGTATATCCGAATTTCTTCTGTATAATGCCGGCAGGCAGGCCGGGCGGCCGGCGCGTCCCTCAGTGATGTCACGTGCCTGCGCCGCCTGCTTTATGAATGAAGCAGGCGGAGCAGACAAGTGACGTCACTGAGGGACGCGCCGGCCGCCCGGCCCGCCTGCCGGCATTATACAGAAGAAATTCGGATATAAGGTACTATTAGGAGTGAGGGGGGCATGTTTAAAAACTTTAAACGGCGGAGGCGGGCACACGGAATCTGTGGATGGCACAGTTAAGGGGTGGGGGTCTGTGGATGGCACTGTTATGGGGTGGGGGGGTGTCTGTGGATGGCACATATATAACAGTGCCAGCCACAGATCCCCCTGTAACAGTGCCAGCCACAGATCCCCCCCATAAGTGTCCGTCATCCACAGATCCCACCCATAAGTGTCCGTCATCCACAGATCCCACCATAAGTGTCCGTCATCCACAGATCCCCCCATAAGTGTCCGTCATCCACAGATCCCCCCATAAGTGTCCGTCATCCACAGATCCCCCCATAAGTGTCCGTCATCCACAGATCCCCCCATAAGTGTCCGTCATCCACAGATCCCCCCATAAGTGTCCGTCATCCACAGATCCCCCCATAACAGTGTCCGTCATCCACAGATCCCCCCATAACAGTGTCCGTCATCCACAGATCCCCCCATAACAGTGTCCGTCATCCACAGATCCCCCCATAACAGTGTCCGTCATCCACAGATCCCCCCATAACAGTGTCCGTCATCCACAGATCCCCCCCATAACATTACTGGCAAAGGGGGGGCTGTTATTACTGGCAAAGGGGGGGGGCTGTTATTACTGGCACAGAGGGGCTCTTATTACTG
The DNA here is from genome assembly GCF_014858855.1 of Bufo gargarizans. Classification (NCBI taxonomy): domain Eukaryota; kingdom Metazoa; phylum Chordata; class Amphibia; order Anura; family Bufonidae; genus Bufo; species Bufo gargarizans. Next base: position 616,136,471 of record NC_058081.1, on the reverse strand, counting down.
GGGGCTGTACGTATAACAATTTTATAGACAAATGATACTATTTACAGTCGCGCGGGGGGCGCGAAATGTTTTCTTCTTCTTCTTCCTAGGGGGGGGGGGCATGACCGAAAATAATTGAGAAGCACTGCAATATGGGGCCGTGCATTATCATGCTGCAACATGAGGTGATGGTTGTGGATGAATGGCACAACAATGGGCCTCAGGATCTCGTCACGGTATCTCTGTGCATTCAAAATGCCATCAATAAAATGCACCTGTGTTCGTTGTCCATAACATACGCCTGCCCATACCATAACCCGACCGCCACCATGGGCCACTCGATCCACAACATTGACGTCAGCAAACCGCTCAACCACACAATGCCACACACGCTGTCTGCCATCTGCCCTGAACAGTGAAAACCGGGACTCATCCGTGAACAGAACATCTCTCCAACGTGCCAGACGCCATTGAATGTGAGCATTTGCCCAAGTCTGTTACCCCGATGAGGACGACGAGCATACAGATGAGCTTCCCTGAGACGGTTTCTGACAGTTTGTGCAGAAATTCTTTGGTTATGCAAACCGATTGTTGCTGCAGCTGTCCGGGTGGCTGGTCTCAGACGATCATGGAGGTGAACATGCTGGATGTGGAGGTCCTGGGCTGGTGTGGTTAAATGTGGTCTGCAGTTGTGAGGCAGGTTGGATGTACTGCCAAATTCTCTGAAACACCTTTGGAGATGGCTTATGTTAGAGGCACGGGCAACAGCTCTGGTAGACATTCCTGCAGTCAGCATGTCAATTGCACGCTGCCTCAAAGGTTGCAACATCTGTCGCATTGTGCTGTGTGATCAAACTGCACATTTCAGAGTGGCATTTTATTGTGGGCAGTCTAAGGCACACTTGTGCGGTGGGGTGGATTATCTCGGCAAAGGAGAAGTGCTCACTAACACAGATTTAGACAGATTTGTGAACAATGTTTGAGAGTAATGGGTCTTTTGTGTATGTAGAAAATGTTTCAGATCAGCTCATGCAAAATGGGAGCAAAACCGAAAGTGTTGCGTTTATATTTTTGTTCAGTATATGTTGCATTTTCTTCTGGTTGTACTCACGTTTAGGGTCCATTTAGACATCCATAAGTGTTTTGCGGTCCGCAAATTGCGGATCTGCAAAACATGGATACCGGCCATGTGTGTTCCACATTTTGTGGACCGCACATGGCCAGCCCTACGATAGAGAAGCCTATTCTTGGGACATGCTCTTTGGACATGCTCTATCTTTTTTGCAGGGCAGCGGAACAGAACTACGGATGCGGACACGGTGTGATGTCCGCATCTTTTGCGGCCCCATTGAAATGATGTGGACCTAGAACTACAGACATGTGAATGGACCCTTAGTGTATTCTGTAACCTAATGAGGCTAGGTTGACTAGCAACTTCTTATCATCTTGTGCAGGTGACACCTAGGTACGTGCACCGAACGAGGCCGAGAAAGTCCTGTCTGCTATACAGCGGGATGCCTCACCATGCTTCACAGGCTTGCATAAGGGACGTCCGACAATAGAAAGCATGAAAGACTGCACGTCATATGGCTACAAGATAAAACGTGACAAATGAATGGTGTACTATGTGTTAAATAGTTTGAGGTAGCAAACTAAGGTAGGCTTTATACATCCGGTATTATACTCCAGAGCTGTAGTCTGCAGACCTAAATCTCCCAGCATCGTGATCAATGTGAACCGAACATTCATTAGATAGCCTGCATTATGCAAGCTCAGCTAAGCTATTAGAGGCTTGTCCATCGTCAAGATTTCTGACATTTTATAACAGAAACGAACAGAACTGTGAGTTCAGCCCTGGAGTAGAATACAGGATGGGTAATGTGATGAATGTACACAGTCAGTCCGCTATAGTCAATATAGCTCTTGAATATAATGTAGGCTGAAACTCAGGATTAGTGATCAGTACAGGATAAGTAATGTAATGTATCTACACAATTACACTACCAGCAGAATAGTGAGTGCAGCTCTGGAGTATAATGCAAGATGTAACTCAGGATCAGTACAGGATAAGTAATGTATGTACACGGTGACTCCACCAGCAGAATAGTGAAGACAGCTCTGGAGTATAATTTAGGTTGTAACTCAGGATCAGTATAAGATAAGTAAGGTAATGTATGTACTCAGTGATTGTACCAGCAGAATGGGGAGTATCACTTTGAGGTATAAGGATACATGCATATCATGCGTAGATTTACTGTACATTTTTTGTGTGTGAAATCTGCAGCATAAAGTACCAGTTAGTCATGGATTTGCAAAACGCTTCCGTTACCATAATACAACCGCATGCCTCCATCTTGAATGAATCCGGTTGTATTATGTCTTATATACAGGGCCGTCTTTAATATTGATTGGACCCTGGGCAAAAATTTACTTGGGCCCCCTGGATCCCGCCTTCCCACACCCTAGCATGCAATAACGCACTCCACCACAACACACACACAAAAAATCCACACATCTGGTAGAGTACAGTGAATGACTGTAAATACTTCCAGTTCTGAAAACTCCAGCGGCTCAGGATCAGTGCTCTGGGCAGCTGGGCTCAGGCTGGAAGTGGGCACCGCTCTGCAGGAAGGAGACCGGGGCTCGGCCCTAGTGTTACAGTGCACCCCAGCACCCCACAGTATGCAGTATACCACCCTATAGTATACAGCACCACACAGTATGCAGTATAGCACCCCACACTATACAGTACCCCACAGTATATAGTAGAGCAGTATAGCAGCCCGCAGTATACAGCACCCCACAGTATACAACACAACACCTCACTGTATACAGCACCCCAAACTATACACGATACAGCCCTCCACACTATACAGTACAGCAGTATAGCACTCCACACTATACCGCACCCACATTATATAATGAAAAAAAAAACACACATACTTACCTCCATGTCAGCGATGCGATGCAGGCCTCTTCTAGCCTGTGTCCCACGCTGTATGGCTCAGGCGGCGCGATGACGTCATCGCGCCGCCTGCGCCGGCCTCTGATAGGCTGCAGGCACTAGGCCGGCAGCCTATCAGAGGAAGGGAAAGGGACACGCCTCTCCCTTCCCTGCCGCAGCACAGGCAGGCATCTGTATCGCTGTCCTGAGGACGGCGATACAGATGACTGGAGATGAGTGCTTCCACAATGGAAGCGCTCATCTCCCTGTGCCCGGCTGCCGTCGCCGCCCGCCGCCAGCTCGGGGGGGGGGGGGCAATTGTCCCGTTGCCCCCCCCCCTGGATCCGCCACTGCCTGAGGGTGGCTTTGATGGCCTGATTAGAAAAAATTGATTTGGCAGAGGGGTCGCCGAGCATCCGATGGTGCTGAATGCCGGCCAAATACAGCTTGATGGTGTTAAATGACAGGTGGCGGTGGGCGAGGCAATGGGCTATAAAAGCCATGATGAACGTGACCTCGTCCACCTCCCCCCGAGGATGGGTGTCAATGAACTGCCTGTAAACTCTGAACCCGGCGTTATAATTCCTGGCAGTGTTGGTGGCTAGGGAACGCTGGACTAACGACCGTGTGGTCGCTATCAGGGGCTCTAGTCAAACAGGAGGGAGCTGAATGGCGGAGCTGGAACACCGACGGGGTCTGCCTCTGGGAGTTCCTGAAAGAAGACATCGTAATTAAAACGAGACAGGGCGTCGGCCGCCACCTTCTGTGCCCTTTGAATATGGAATGTGAAGATATGGAAGTTGAACGTTAGGGACAGCCAAACAAGTCTACGCAGCAGGGACATGATCTTGAGAGACTTGGCCCTCCCCTTGGAGATGACCTTTACCAGGACCTGACTGTCCGCCCTGATGATGACAGATTTGTTTGCCCAGAGAGGACCCCACACGTGGGCGGCCGCCACTATTGGGTACAACTCCAATAGCGGGGAGGATTTCATGGACTCAGCCTCGGATATGAGTTCCACCGGCCAACTGCCGACCAACGCGGGAGGCCGCGGCGTTGGTGAAAACCGTGGGGGACGCCGCATCCGGGGATGGTACAAACAAGGAGATGCCATTCCACCCGGCCAGGAAAGCCTGCCACATCTGGAGATCCGCCATGGCGTGTCTGTCTAGTTGGACGGTGGAGTCCTGGTCCGGGGCTGCTGGGAGGAGACTGAGGAGCCGGGAAGTGAAGTACCTGCCCTGGGGCATGATCTTAAATGCACAGTTGAGGGACCCTAACAGGGAGGCTGCGGAGGAAATGGCGGCCTGGATCTTAGCCAGCTTGGCCGCGGGGAGGCTAGCCTCCATGTGGACCGAATCCAGGGTGATGCCCAAGAAGGTAACCCTGGTGCCTGGACCCTCCGTCTTGGCAGACGCTACGGGAACCTCGAGGCTGGCGAACAGCTGGAGCAAGCTCGTCAAACCCGAGGGGGAGCCCTGGGGCCTCTCGATGATCAGGAAGTCATCTAGATAATAGATGACCATGTCCAGGCCCCCGTGATGGACAAGGATCCAATGCAGCACACAGGCGAACCTGTCGAACAACCACGGGCTGCTTTTGGAACCATAGGTGAGCCGGTTGGCAAAATAGTACCCGTCCGCCCAATGCAAACTGTAATATTTCCATAACTGGGGAAGGATGGGGAGCAGCTTAAAGGCATCAGCGATGTCGGCCTTGGCCAACCAAGCCCCTTCCCCGGCCAGCAGGACGTACTGGATGGCTTCATCGATGGATGCGTAAGACATGGAGAACTCCTCTGATGGGATCAAGGAGTTGAGGCTGGGGATAGGCGACATGTGTGGAGCCGACAAGTCATAAATCAAACGCCTTTTATTGGAGGACTGCTTGGAGACCAAACTAATGGGGTTTACCCTCCAAGTGGCGAAGGGGATGGACTTGAACGGGCCCAGCAGGAAACCCTTCCGAACCTCGTCCTGCAACAGGGTGGCTACTGCCGCCGGATCTTGGCTAGCCGACTGCAGGTTCCTTCCCTCCCAGGAAACTTGAGGGAGGGCAATGAAGCCCGTGTGAAAACCCCTCTCGAATCCGGCGAGAAGGAACTGGACTAACTGGCGATCGGGATGGTCTTGCAACAGGACGCCCAAGAGCTCGATGTTAATGTCGGCCAGTCATAAGTTCTTGCGCTGTCTCTTCGGGCAGCTGGGACGGGGATAGGCCCTGAAACAGAGGGAGCAGATGTGCAATGCTCGGCAGCTATTAAAACCGCAACCCCCCACGTTGAAGTTATTGCACACCTGACTCTGCCCCAAATACGTGATGGGCCTACCCAGCTTATCGGTAGAACCCTGGAACCGCTGGGCGCCGGAGGGGCCTGGCAGGGAACCTTCCCGGGTCGGGGTGGGCAGGTTGGGACACCAGTCAGCAGTATGCTGAATGGATTGACATGCCGCGCACGTTGGAGCCCGTAACCCCGCGAAATGGCGACAGAACAACTCCATGTTGAGATTCGCCCAGTCCGTGATGAATTGAAACTGGGCGAGGGCAGCGGCTGCCTTGGCCGAGAATGACCGGTGATAGTCGTGAAAGTTGGTTCCGCCGTACTTGTACCCCAAGTCGGTGACTCGGTACAAGTACGAGTCCAGTTCCTCACGCCTGTGTGGCTGGACAACGCAGATGGTGTCCCGGTAGAGGCTGAACGCTAGGACAAACTCAGGGATTGACAGCTTACAGTTCAGGCGGGCGTCCTTGGCCCTGAGAACTACCGAGACCTCCCCGCAATTGATTACCTTATTCTCTGACACGTCCTGAGACGAGATGAGAATGGACGCCAGGTTGACATCCCTCCCTGCCAGAATGTCCCTTTTTAAAGTGCGAGGGAGCAATCTGGGGGGTGGCACGGACCGTACCTGGCGCCGTGTCCTGGGAAGTAGCAGGCAAGGCAGGAGGGGCTGGGGAAGTTGGTGCCGCTGGAGGCCGGGACTCCAATTCCCCCATCCTGGTTTGAATATTCGCTACCGAACCCGCCAGACTGCCGATGGTAGCCTGCAACTGCAGTAGGGACAGCTGGATTGACGAGAGAGAGGGCTGGTCGCTGGAGCCCTCCGGCTCTGTCATCAGGAGACGGTACAGCTCCGCCTTCCTCGCAGAAGCGGGATGACGGATTCCCCTCCTGTGGAGCTCAGCGACGAGTTTCAGGATGGTCCAGCTCCGCAGAGAGGGGTTACTAGCGCGCCCTGACACAGAAGTCCCGGGTAAGGACAGGCTATCGTCTGATTCCGGAGCCTGAGACATCTTTACACTGTATGGAGAAGGTATGAAAAACACAGATGAATAAAAATCCCCCCCCCCCCCCGGACAACAAGAAACGAGAGCCGCGGAAGGACGGACCTGATCATGGAGTGGGGATCGCCACTTACCCGAATCAAAACAGACCACGCTACCAATTTCTGTGGTGAAGCTGAAGACCTATGAATGGAAGCTCGTGAAGAAGCATACTTAACGCTGGGACAGGGTGCAACAGCAGCCACTCGGCTGGACCTTACCTGAGTTTGCACAGAGGAGCTACCGGACACGGAGGAGCCTGGCGACACGATAGCGGCTTGCTCGAAGTTCTGGTGGCCTGAGGCCCTGTTTACGTGGAGAAATAAGCTGTGTTGGAACGAGACCCGGCGATGGGTGTGAACAACAGGTCCCCCATGGAGCGATGGAGGAAACTAAGAGACCCAGACCAAACGCTATCTTTGGGAAGATAACCTTAGTAAAAGGGGAACCCTGAACCTGGGCGAATTCAGGGAATACCTGAACTAGAGCGATCCGGGGAATACATAACACCTCAGCGATATCAGGGACAGCATGAAGCCTGAACGAATCAGGGACCACATGACCCTGGGCGAATCAGGGAGTGCATGACACCTGAGCGAATCAGAGAGCGCATGACACCTGAGTGATACAGGGACCATATGACACCTGAGCAACCCAGGAAACGCCGGACACCTGAGTGGATTAGGGACACAGGGCCACGGGCGAAATCAGGGAATACAGGATACTTGAGCGAATCAGGGAATGAATGACACCTGAGCGAAACAGGAAATACATAACACCTGAGCGATTCAGGAAATACACGACACCTGAGCGAATCAGGATCTACATCACATCTGTGCGATCCCGGGAACCCATCGCCCCTGAGCGATTCAGGAAAATACCGCCCCTGAGCGATTCAGGGAACACATAGCACCTTAGTGATTCAGGGAATATACGGCACCTGAGCGATTCAGTGAATATACGGCACCTGAGCGATTCAGGGAATACATAACACCTGAGCGATTCAGGGAAGACATAACACCTGAGCGATTCAGGGAATACAAAACGCCTGAGCGATTCAGGGAACACATGACCCCTGAGTGATTCAAGGAATACCACACACTTAAATGAACCAGGGGATAAAAAATAAAAACAAAAAACACGTAACATATGAGTGATTTGGCGAATACATAGTGCCTGAGCGATTCAGGGAAACCGGACACCTACACCAGGGAATGCAAACATGAACCCGTGATATCTGTGCGAATTAGTGTATGTACCTGAGCGATTCAGGGAACACGTTGACCCGCGACCCAGGGAGATATGGCACCTGGGCGATACAGGGGATGCCCGCCACATTGTAGCTAGAATCAAGAAGCACGTGGCGAACAGGAACATGCCGCCAGCGTGACATCGTGACAAAGCCAGACCCATGACCATACTAACATAAGGGGAACCAGCTCCTTACTAACCTCAGTAAATGCAAATAAAGGTATATTTTTTTATTTATTTTTTGTCCAGCAGTGCGGGGGTTAAAGGCAGCAGTCCAACAGGCAGACAACCAGCCGCCGACTCGCAAGAGCGGAGAAGCGGCGCCCGCAGGAGCTGGCTGACAGGACTGTGCTGGTTGTGCTGCTAGACCCGCTGCCCAGGGGCCCCCGCAACCAGCCTGACCCCCCCCTCTCTGAAGCACCTGCTGAGGACAGGACCCTGAGGGCCGGGACGGGAGAGACTATGGACATCTAGCTGCAGGTGAACCAGGTTGTCTGACAATGTGCTCCACTTGGCCCCAGTTTTGATGTGTCAACATCCGAGGAGTAAATGCATGACTGCAGATGTAAAACAGTGTTACACTTCCCCTGGGCAAAAAAGACAGATGCATACCAAGTGTACCCACAATAATCCCGTGCAATTGAATCTGATAACTGAAGCATCTATTACGTTTTTTGCACCTGAAAACGCTGAGTCTCTACTTAATTCAGTCAGCAGTAAACCTCGCTACCGAATGCTGAGAAAGCCTGACCACGGAAGGACTCAGCACGGCAGCCAGAATCCCGAACCTCGCCTGAGACGCGCCCCTCCGACGGCCAAGCCGTGCCTAGTTTGTGGTGCATGCGCCGGAGGGGCCCGGTACCTGGAGGGGGAGGCGACTGTGGCTGACCCGGGATCCCACAGCCGGGACCTCGGCGCGAGGCCGGGAGCCTGCATGGAGCGTCCGGACCGGGGTAGGTGAAGCAGGGGCACAAGCGATAGCGGCTGCCGGCAGACTTCGTCCGCCTGGCCGTAGAGCGGCAACACTTACCGAAGGCGGTGCTTCCTGGAACCATGGGAACCTGGACTGGAAGTGGCGTCACGAAGAAGCGACCGGAAGTGGCGTCACAGCACAGGTACTGAGGATGCAAAGAACGGGCGCCGTCCTGCTTGTACCGAGGAGTTTAAATAGGGAAGGGCGCTCCTCCCACAATTACAGGCTGCACGCAGCCTTAACTATATATATTAACCCTGTGACTGCCTTACTCCACCAGGGATGCAGACAATAAGCTTCACTTGCATGCTGTTTAATGCAGTTTGCCTGGATGCTTGATGTTCTGTGGCCCTTTGTATCTGGCTACTTAGAGCTTATTATTGGAGCACCATATATTATTATCTAGTTTCTAAGGTCCCTAACTGCTCTGTTCGCTGGCTACAAAGGCTGCCTTAGGGGCAACTTTCACACTAGCGGCACGGACCTCCGGCAGGTGAACAGGCTGCCGGATCCGTCCTGCCGCTAGTGACCGCGTGCCTCTGTACTGCCGATTCGTCCCTAGTGACTATATTGGGGGCAGATTTCCGGAGAGGCATGGCAGCGCATGGCACAAGGCTGCCGGAATAAGGCTACGTCTACACGCGCGACAGATAGGGCACAACTACACTGCAACATTTGTTGCACTAATGTCGCTCGACAATTTTTATAATGGCAGTCTATGGTGTCGCACTGCAACATGCTGCGATTGCGACGCAACAGTCGCAGAAAAATCCATCTCGAATGGATTTTCTGCGACTGTTGCGTCGCAGTTGCAGCATGATGCATGTTGCAGTGCAACACCATAGACTTCCATTATAAAAATTGTCGCGCGACATTAGTGCAACAAAATGTCGCACAACAAATGTCGTCATGTATACGTAGCCTAAAACTACGACATGTCTGTCCTAACAGCCTGCCGGAGGTCCGTGCCGCTAGTGTGAAAGTAGCCTTAGGGAAAACTGCTGGCAATCAGACAACTACAGTATCATCTTGTCACAATGTCTGCTCTGAAGGTCTCATTTGCACATGGATTTTATTCCCTGAACGTCTCACTCAGGGCACAGACAGTTGTTTGTACTTTACAATAGGGAGCAGCAGTTGGCCATGATGACACCACCACCCTCACCTAACTTAGCAGGCACGCAGTGACGCAGTATCTTCAGGCAGGCTCTTCTTTGTTCATCTGCCTCCCCAGACGGGACTACTCCCTCTCCTGTCCTGGCTCACGTCTCTGCCTCCACTCCAGCTCCGCCACCTCCTATGTACAATAAACGGGCGGGAGAAGGGCGCGGGCAGCGTTAGGGCAGACAGAGCAAGTCAGGAGGAGGAGGCTGCCGTTCGGCGAGCACAAGCGGTACGCAGCGGTATGCCCTCCCCCTACTTTAATATTAGACATATTCATTGGTGGCAGTGGTGCGGCGCCTCAGAGCTAGCTCATTGTATTGGGCTCTGCGGCGGCCGCTTCATGGGAGGGATTCTCAAGCCTCCGTCCCTCCCTCCTTCTCCACTGACTTGAAAAAACATGTACTCGTCGGGCGCGCATGCGCCTGGCGTCAGCGCTTCTCTCTTCCTCTGCAGCCCGGCAAAGTATCTTCCAGGGCCCGGTCCTGTGCTGCGGCCGGCGGTTGGGGACCGCTGCTCTAGGGGGCTCATACCATAGAGGAGTAATAAAGCCCACCATAATGCCACCCCAAAGAAATAATTCTTATAATGTGACAGTGCAAAAAATAGCCCCTTGTAATGCCCCCAGTTGAGCTATTGTCCCCATAGTGCCATAATGTACCAGTATAAAATGCCCCATATATAGTGCCCCAGTAGATGCCCTCAGTGTCCCCCATAATTTGCAAGTATAAAATACCCCTTCTTAGTGCCCCTCCATAGTACTCCTCTCCCCCACAGTTTCCATCATAATGTGTCCCAGTATAAAATGCTACTGTACAGAGCCCCACACATAAAATACCCCTTATTTGTGACCTCAGTAGATGCCCCTATAGTGCCCACCAATAATGTGCCAGTAAAAAGTGCCCCCAATAATGTGCCAGAAAAAAGTTCCCCCAATAATGTGCCAGTAATAAGTGCCCCCATAGATGCCCCCCAGTAATGTGCCAGTAAAATGTGCCCCCATAGATGCTCCCAATCATGTACCAGTAACAATAGCCCCCCCATTCATGTGCCAGTAACAAGAGCCCCGCAATCATGTGCCAGTAACAACAGCACCCCTTCCCTAATCATGTGCCAGGAAGAAGAGCCCCCCCCACCATGTGCCAGGAACAAGAGTCCCACCATCATGTGCCAGGAACAAGAGCCCCCCATCATGTGCCAGTAACAAGAGGCCCCCATCATGTGCCAGTTATAAGAGCCCCCCCATCATGTGCCAATAACAAGAGCCCCCCATCATCTGCCAGTAACAAGAAGACCCCTTATAATGTGCCAGTAATAAGAGCCCCCACATCATGTGCCAGTAACAAGAGCCACCCCCCATCAAGTGCCAGTAAAAGTATTGTAATTGTAAATATATTTTTTTTAAAAACCACTTATACCTACCTCCATGTCAGCGTTGCTATGCAGGCCTCTTCTGGCCTGTGTTCTGACATCATCGCGCCGCCTGCATCGGCCTCTGATAGGCTGCCATCCTAGTGCCTATCAGAGACACAGGAAAGGGACACGCCTCTCCCTCCCCTGCCCCGCCGCAGCACAGCCATCTGTATCGCTGTCTGAGGAAGGCGATACAGATTACTATGGACAGGAGTGCTTCCACAATGGAAGCGCTAATCTCCTGTGCCCTGCCGCTGCCCCCTACTTCTCACCAGGGCCGCGCTGCCATCTTGGTGCGGGGGAATGCCCCATTGCACCCCCCCCTCCCTGGATCCACCACTGGGCCGAGGACGGCATCTGTGGGCCTAGCTCCCGGTGGCCTATGCAGGCTGCTGGGCCTATTTTCAAGCAGGGGCCTGAAGGTGCAGCTCCATCCGCCCCTACATTAATCTGGCCCTGAGAAAGAATTGTCATGGCTGTCTGGGCCTAATGGAGATGACGAGAGAATGTCTACATCAGAGGAGATACCACTGGATGTAATAGGCATGTACTGTTGTGTTCCTTACAGCTGTATTCTCCTGTCTGTTTGGTAGTGCTGGCAGGCATTGGTATTTGGTTCAGCAGCAGAACCACATACCACAGTACAGCACAATATATTTCCTTAGCAGAACCAAATACCACAATGTGGAACAAAATACTACCTCACCAGAAGCAAATATCACAGTGCAAACAGTAGTTCTGCTGGGGCAGTATAGTGTGCTGCTCTGTGGTATTCGCTGCATGCTGGGGCAGTATATTGTGCTGCTCTGTGGTATTCGCTGCATGCTGGGGAAGTATATTGTGCTGCACTGTGGTATTCGCTGCATGCTGGGGAAGTATATTGTGCTGCCCTGTGGTGTTTACTTCTCCTGGGACAGTATTTTGTGCTGCGCTATAGTATTCGGTTCTGCTGAGGCACTATAATGTGCTGCCCTGTGCTGATGGTTCTGCTGGGGCAGTATTTTGTGCTGCCCTGTGGTATTTGCTTCTGCTGGGGCAGTATATTGTGCTGCCCTGTGGTGATTGCTTTTCCTGGGACAGTATTTTGTGCCGCGCTATGGTATTCGATTCTGCTGAGGCACTATAATGTGCTGCCCTGTGCTGTTGGTTCTGCTGGGCCAGTATGTAACATCCCGGAGTATGTTACCAAACTCTTTCTCCCCGCTACAACATGTTAGGTGTATATACATTGTCATCTTGTGTAATTATATTGTCATTAATGTCATTTTATGTATTTCTAGGCCTGTTTCATATATTCTGCTGTAATTTCCATGTACACCAGCAGGTGGCAGCAATGTGTGATCAGGAACTTAGTATTGCTAGACTGGAATAGTTCATTCCAGTTTTCGGCCCCCCCCCCTCTGTGAGCAGAAGTGGGCTGGCCCCATGTCCTGTCTCATGGGGAGGAGAAGGAAGTTCTAGTTTAGTGTACCAGCCACCCCGGCTAGAGGAAGACTAGGGGAAGGCTGTGTTAGTAGGAGCTCCCAGAAAATAGGGATCCCAAGTCAGGATCTTGTCTCGGTTGAGACCAGAGAACCTTCCCAGCCTGAGCCATCAGCCTCAGCTGGTTGACAAGAAAAGCAGCCACCTCCAGCCTCCAGGAAGAAGCATCCCCTGTGAGCCAAGCTGTGAGTACATATCCAGAGACCAGGAGAAGCCAAATACCTCCTCAACTAGTCAGGCCCATTACACAGCAGAAGACAGACAGAGCAGAAGAGAAATACCTGCCAGAGTCTCCAGGCACATAGTATAGCTGCAGAAGAGATACTGATCCCTGCCATACATTGCCTATACCTGCTGGAACCCAAGACTATTGCTGTTACTCGTATGGATTTATGCTGCATCAAGTAAAGACAAGTTGGATTATATCACCAGTCTGGATCTCATTTACTATTACCAAAGTTCCTCAATTATTCCTACTAACAGCACTCATTTTATTGCAAGTGAGCCAGGATCCAGGAGTCCAGCCGTACCAAGGTAGGAGACACCGTTGACACTACACAGAGGCACTATCCCCACTCTGGCATTCATCACCTGGTACGTGAGTTATATCATCTTAAAGGGCCCTGCAACAGTACCCTGCGCACATTGCAATTGGCGTCACGAACAAACCATGGACTCATATACATCTATCCTTAGTACATTGTAAATGCTATGCTAATAACTTAGAGATGCTTAGCAAATCCATTTTGTACAAAATCATTTGTGCCCGTCTGCCGCACGCCAAGGCGATCTCTATAAGACGGGTCCTAACACTAAAGCTCAACTGTTGGGTGCCATAACAGCGACCATGAAATCTAGGAACTGCACTTCCTAGATTTCATGGTCGCTGTTATGGCACCCAACAGGTGAGCTTTAGTGTTAGGACCCGTCTTATGGCGTGCGGCAGACGGGCACAAATGATTTTGTACAAAATGGATTTCTAAGCATCTCTAAGTTATTAGCATAGCATTTACAATGTAATATACTTTTGTACTCTACCTTTGGTTTGTAGAGCGCTGTTGCACTATGTGTTTGTTAGATGTATATTTGCAGCCACATTGCGACATGCACCTGCGCATTGGGATGTGCTGACCCCCCCTCCCCCCTTTTTGTGTTTGTAATATACATCTATCCTGACCCACTGCATATTTGGCCACCGTACTAGTGTCCTTGCTCTATTGCAAGTATATTGTGCTGCCCTGTGGTATGTGCTTGAGGCACTATAATGTGCTTCCCTGTGCTGTTGGTTCTGCTGGGGCAGTATATTGTGCTGCCCTGTGGAATTTTACCGCGGCTGGGGCAGTATAATGTGGTGCCCTGTGGTATGTACTGCGGCTGGGGCAGTATATTGTGCTGCCCTGTGGTATGTACTGCAGCTGGGGCAGTATATTGTGCTGCGCTTTCGTGTTTGGTTCTGCTGCGCCCATCCACATGTTAGCCCCACCTACTTGAGTTGACTCCTCCTTCCAGCAATTTGGGCCCACATATGAAGTATTAAGACTTAGCGTCTAGGGTGGCACCAGCTATAAATACAGCCCTGAGCTTTGTATTTTTCAGGGGAAAAAACAAATCTTGTTCAAGGGGACTGTCTGGTATTGCAGCTAGCCCATAAAAAGACAGGAGACCGTTTTTCTAACTTCATCGAACCAGTACTTTTTTTTTTAGCTCAACTTTAGCATGTGATGCTGTTACCTTGCAGTAATTATAGAGTACCATTAGATGGCAGTGCAGTCTAAGAAATCATCTCTGGTTGTGCATTTCTACATAGAAGGCCCATTCCCCACTGTCAGAGCTGAACCGCCTTTCCTAAAAGGCAGAATTTTTATTTAGGTCTCATTCACATCACCGTTATAGATTTATAAATTCGAATATCTAGCGGATTTATAAATCTGCCCGCAGCTCAATGTCCAGGAGGAAAATCTCTGCAGTGTGGAGGAATTTCTGGAGAATCTCATCCACTTTGCTGTTCCTGGATTTACAAATCCGCATGAATAATGAGCGACATTTCTGTCTGGTGTGGAGGTCCAGTGAGAAGAGGTCCGATCCCTCTGCTCCATTGATGGTGTCACCTCCTCACATGTGTCCTCTGTTGTCACCAGTCTGATATATATACACCTGAGACCACCACATTGTTACAAATTTCTATTATTTATTTGGTGATAAAACCAGATGACGTCATCGCTTCTAAACCTCCATAAGTGCCGCAAACTACGAGGAGTCAGCAGCTGCCGACATGGAGCAGATATCAAGATGGCGCAGAAGTGGCCGAGCTGAACGTGTTTGTCCACAGAAGGAACGGGAGAAAGCTGGAGATGATCTTCCCCTTGAAGCCACAAATCATCTGCAAAGAATCTGAAAAAAAGAAATGACAACCTTATAGACGCGACGACATCTCCTGGGAGTAACGTCTGCATTTACAAGATCCTCCAGAGCTGAAGTCCAGAAACTGCTGACATGAAGATGGAAGATGCAGAATTCTCACCATCTGCTTCTCCCATGTCCAGAGAAATCTCCTCCTGGGTGGCACAATTCATCTGCACCCCCTTCTCATGACTGGGGTTGTTGTGTAAGGTTCTGTGTTGTGGCCAGGACTTGGTGCCCCTTACTTGCCCGCTGGTTCATTCTCTGGAGATGTGTCAGCAGTGGATGAACCGGATGTAGTAGGAGGATTAGAGGTACATGTACAATGGGGGACACCTACCATGATGTAGCGGACTAGCAGAGCTGAGACTGTAGAACAGGTGTAGTGATCAGGAGAATGGTCAGACAACCCGAAGAGGAACAATGAAGATGTAGCAGAGCTCAGTATGCAATACAGAATCAGGAGGCAGAAGAGTAGTCGTACGGTCCAGGGGTCAGCAACGAGGGTCAAGAAGATTCGAGTGCGCGGTACAGAATCAGGAGGCAGAAGAATAGTCGTACGGTCCAGGGTCGGCAACGGGGGGTCAATCACAGCCGAGTATGCGGTACAGAAGGATTATCCAAAATCGTGGTCAAAAACAGATCAGGTCATAACTGAAATCAAATAGAAAATCCTGGATCAGAACCAGCGCTACCAGATCAGGGGAAAGAACCCAATAACTGGTCCTGGGGCCAATACACGGAGGTGAAAGAGAGCGCCTGGTTGTGCATTCTGCGAATGCTCCACCTGACAACTCCTCCAGCTCCTTGGTAGTCGGCTGATGAGGTGACTTCTGTGTAAGGGGCTTATTCTATACGGGGCACACAATCCACATACCATATCCATCCTCCATTATCTGGTCGTCAGCAGCGGGGAGCGGCACAGGGGGCAGACTGGATTTTCCAGGAGCCATGGTGTTATGCAGGCTCCATGGAAATCATGGGAGCAGGGGAGATTGGTGACCGACTCCCCGACCTCAAACTCCAGGAGGCAGATGACGCATCCTCTACTGGAGTCGGCTGTGCCCATGATGTAAATGGGCAGATCCTCCAGTGCCTGGTGTAATTGGCGCACTGACTGTCGGGTCCTCCTCCAGACAGTGGTGTTATCTGGTCTTCTGCGTCGCCCTGCAGTGGATGTCCGCTCCTCTCCTGGCATGGCTGTCCTCCGTCCATAAGGCGCCGGTCGAGCACGATGTACCTGTGCTGTGAGTGGCGCCATTATATGTGGAAGGCTGTCCTCCAGGAAGACCACGGGTACGAGCGGCTCCTCCCAGGGGGCGCTCCTGAGCTGATGTTACTGCTCTGTGTCCTAATAACAAGACATCATATAAATGACTAAAACGTCCATATAACCAACCCAACAATTCCACCTGAGGCCGGGATTAGTAGGTACCTGAACATGTATGTTATGTAGGAGATCACTTACCTCTTCGGGTAGAATTTCTCACACTCTCCATCAATAAAGACTCTTGATACTAAATGTAGACGCTTAGATTCCCAAAATGGGGAGCAGTCAATGATATGCTGCAGTCTCCTGAGCAATACCAATACAACTGCACAGAAATGAGGGTTCCGATGCCGGACATAGAACTCCTGAGTGATGTCACAGTCACTTGTGGGGGCATTCTAGAAGGGGATGACATCACAAGTAATGCCAGCCAACTGCTCAGTCCAGATAATGGAAATTTTTAACGAATATAAAACATTTTGTTTTATTTTTATAAATCAGTACATTCTAACTACAACTCCCAGCAGACCTCTTATAATGGTCCATTAACATGCTTCTAGTAGCAGGGTCACCAACCTCCCTTGAATATTTTCTGGATACTTGAACAAAAGATCACACAGGCCACACCCATTTATACAGACCACGCCCCTAAATGCATTCACGTTCATTTGACAGTCCTCAGAATTAAAAGGGCTCTTCTCATGTCAGACATTGATGGCCTATCAGCATTATACAGTTTAGAATGGAAATTATAATAATGGATTTGTTTTTTAAATAAATCAGTACATTATAACTATAACTCCCAGCAGACCTTATAGCAGCCAATGATGTTCTACCATCTAAGGAATCGTAACTCCAGCATAGCCCCAATCACTGGGTGTTGTGTCTGAATGATACCTGGTATGCAGGACCCAGGTCTATGAAGTCATGTGACTGACCAAAGAGACAATGTGCAAAGTGATTTAAATAAATAAAAATAAATAATATAATAAAAATATAAAAATATATAACATATAATAATATATTTTTAATAAAGTCATTAGAGATCAGTAACCAGCACATGTTTTATCTCCTATAATGGACCATTCACCTGCTCCTGTAGCAGGGTCGCCAACCTCCCGTAAAGGGACACTGACAGGCCCGATAAACATATTTAGTTATTCCTATGCAGTCATAGGTCTATTAAAGTGTATCAAGTGTAAAGTGTAATCATCTGTTAATCACCTTCCTTTATGCCCAAGGGGCATTTTTTCAAATTTCTTTATGCCCAACGGGCGTTTTTACTCCTACCTTTGTGCCCAGCCACGCCCAACTTTCGCTTCCTAGCGCCACCCAGCTCATTATCATTCACTGCACTGGGCGGCTTTTACATTCCCCGATTCCCCCGAGCCGGCGCAGGAGACGCTGGCATTGAATAAGGGATGCAGGCGCACTGCGAGTGAGGGTGACGGGCAAGTTATCCGGCGCACGCGCAGAAGGTACAAGTGAGTTTAATGCCAGGGTCTCCTGCTGCATTGAACTCACTTGTACCTTCTGCGCATGCGCCGGATAACTTGCCCGGCACCCTCACTCGCAGTGCGCCTGCATCCCTTATTCAATGCCAGCGTCTCCTGCTGCGCCTGATCGGGGACTGCAAAAGCCGCCCAGCACAGGGAATGATAATGAGCTGGGCGGCGCTAGGAAGCGACAGTTGGGCGTGGCTGGGCACAAAGGTAGGAGTAAAAACGCCCCTTGGGCATAAAGAAATGTGAAAAAACGCCCCTTGGGCATAAAGGAAGGTGATTGACAGATGATTATAAAGTTGTTTTTACATGGTTTAAAATGCGGACAGGGGTACTCTTATGTGATTGGAATACACTTTAATAGACCTATGACTGCATAGGAATAACTAAATATGTTTACCGGGCCTGTCAGTGTCCCTTTAAATATTTTCTGGACATTCGAGCCAAAAATCACACAGGCCACATCCATTTATACAGACCACGCCCCTAAATGCATTAAACTTCATTTGACAGTCCTCAGGATTAAAGTGGTCTTCTCATGTCAGACATTTATGGCCTATTCTCAAAGATACAGCATTGGGGTCCAATTCATGTAGGTCCCACCACTGGGACTCCCCCATATTTGCTCTCAGCCTATTCCTAATTGTCTTGGAAAATTAACACCAGAGCCACAGATGAAATGATCACTGGAGGATGAAATGATCACTGCCTTCCTCCATCCCCCTCCGCTCCTTCCTCTAAGCGTCCATTCACACGTTCGTAGTGTATTGTGGATCCGCAAATTGCGGCTCTGTAATACACCCGGCCCGCACCCCCATAGAACTGCCTTTTCTTGCCCGCAATTGCAGACAAGTATAGAACATGTTCTATTTTTTTCGGGAGACGCGGATCGGAAGATCGTGGCTGCGCTCCGGAAATGCAGATGTGGACAGCTCACTGTGGGCTGTCTCATTCTCTTCAGGCCCCATAGAGAATGAATGGGTCCGGATTCGTTCCGCAACATTGCGGAACGGATCCGGACCCATTCTATGGACGTGTGAATGGACCCTAAATCTCTGGCGGCCGCCCCCATCAGCTTTTTGGAAGATTTTTTTCATTAATAAATACAAGAAACCAAGTCCTATAAACTGAGCTTCTTCTATGAACAGGTACAGATACACCCACAGGACATCTCAGAGGAGCCCTCAGCCGTCCTGAGTTGGAGAATCTTTTCTTATAGCTCTGTGTTGTGTCATTCCTCTGCTATTGCACCTAGAAACTTATGAATCACTTACAAATTGGGTGTTACCATTTTTTATGTCAAAGGGGCGTGTCCCTACAGTGTGATACTGTTAGCGCTGTTTGGAGTATCAGACCCCCAAATAAATGACCACCAAAATGCTTAATACGCCTGAACAGGAGGAATCGAGAGTTTACATTACAGAATGCCACCTTACTGACCCCCACAGTAGAACCTGAGTGCCCCCACACAGGGGTGGGATTCAAATTTTTAACAACAGGTTCTCTACTCAATGGCGGACATGCGGCGTCACGACACACGTTTACATATACATACACCATATACAGTGCTGCCCATAATTATTCATACCCCTGGCAAATTTGGACTTAAAGTTCCTTTTATTCAACCAGCAAGTAATTTTTTGACGGGAAATGACATCGGTGTCTCCCAAAAGATAATAAGACGATGTACAAGAGGCATTATTGTGGGAAAAAAACATTTCTCAGCTTTTATTTACATTTGAGCAAAGTGTCCTGTCCAAAATTATTCATACCCTTCACAAACTGTCACAGTCTGTGGGAAAATCAAAAGTTCTATACCAGGCATCCTGAAACTCTGGCCCTCCAGCTACAACTCCCAGCATGCCCGAACAGCCTACAGGTATCAGGCTACAGCAGGGCATTGTGGGAGTTGTAGTTTTACAACAGCCGGAGGGCCGCAGTTTGAGGATGCCTGTTCTATACCATTCCAAATAGTCCAAGCTGTTCTAAAGCCTCCTAATTACCCTGATTAATTGGGAACAGCTGTTTTAATTAACTCAACAGGTGAAAAACAGCAGCTCTCTGCAGTTTGTTTGTGGACAGTCATGGCTAAGACAAAGGAGCTCAGTGAGGACCTGCGGCTGCGCATTGTGGCTGCTCACAAGTCAGGAAAGGGCTACAAGACCATTTCTAAATGAAGTTCCAGTGGCTAAAGTGCAAAGTATTATTAAAAAATACAAGATGTTCCGTACTGTGGAAAATCTCAGAGGACGTGGTCGGAAGCCAAAAGTGACACCTGTGCTGGTCAGGAGGATAGTTAGAGAGGTGAACAGGGCCGTCTTTAATATTGATTGGACCCTGGGCAAAAATTTACTTGGGCCCCCTGGATCCCGCCTTCCCAGACCTTAGCAGCCGCTCCCTCCACCACAACACATACACAAAAAATCCACACATCTGGTACAGGGAATGGCTGTAAATACTTCCAGTTCTGAAGACTCCAGCGGCTCAGGATCAGTGCTCTGGGCAGCTGGGCTCAGGCTGGAAGTGGGCACCACTCTGCAGGAAGGAGACCAGGGCTCGGCTCACCCTAGTGTTACAGTGCACCCCAGCACCCCACAGTATGCAGTATAGCACCCTATAGTATACAGCACCACACAGTATGCAGTATAGCACCCCACACTATACAGTACCCCACAGTATATAGTAGAGCAGTATAGCAGCCCACAGTATACAGCACCCCACAGTATACAACACCTCACAGTATAGCACCTCACCGTATACAGCACCCCAAACTATACACTATACAGCCCCCCCACACTATACAGTACAGCAGTATAGCACTCCACACTATACAGGCCCCCCACAGTATGTAGGCCCCCCACACTATACAGGCCCCCCACACTATACAGGTCCCCCCACAGTATACAGGCCCCCACAGTATACAGCCCCCCACAGTATACAGCCCCACACAGTATACAGGCCCCCCACACAATATACAGGCCCCCCACACAGTATACAGGCCCCGCACACAGTATACAGGCCCCCACACAGTATATAGCCCCCCACACTGTACAGGCCCCCCACAGTATACAGGCCCCCACACAGTATACAGGCCCCCCACAGTATACAGGCCCCCCCCACAGTATACAGGCCCCCTACAGTATACAGGCCCCCCACAGTATACAGGCCCCCACACAGTATACAGACCCCCACACAGTATACAGCCCCCCACAGTATACAGGCCCCCCACAGTATACATGCCCCCCACAGTATACAGGCCCCCACACTGTATACAGCACCCCACTATAAAGTAGTTTACAGTATATTAACATAACAGCCCCTGTCACCTTTTTCTGATGTAATCTTCACACAAAAAAGCTCCACAGTTAACTTCTGCAACACTCCTGGTAGGACCTGTCTCGACCTCATAGCCATGTGACCAGTAATATTGCTAGGCTACTGGTTATACGGTGATGATGTCATCTAAGGTCCTAGATCACAGCTCTAACACAGTACGATGCCTGGACTCAGTACCGGCAGGCATGGCATGGCAGCACCCCCTGTGTAGCTGACAACCTGACACACGGGGCAGTGGCTAGCAGAGCTCAAGAGGCAGCTGCATTGGGCCCCCCAGGAGCAACTGGACCCGGGGCAGCTGCCCCTTTTGCCCCTTGGTAAAGACGGCCCTGCTTATATAGCCAAGACGGATCCGTCATGAACTCTATTCAAAGTCAATGGAGGACGAATCCGTTTTCTTACATTGTGTGTCAGGATGGATCCATCTTACTCCGCAACACATCGCGGACAGAGAAACGCTACCTGCAGGGTTTTGGTGTCGTCCTCCAGAGCGGAATGGTGACTGAATGGAGGCAAACTGATGCATTCTGAGCGGATCCTGTTCCATTCAGAATGCATTAGGGCAAAACTGATCCGTTTTGAACCGCTTCTGAGAGCCCATGACGGATCTCAGAAACGGAAAGCCAAAACGCTAGTGTGAAAATAGCCTTAAGTAGAGGAGATTTCCAAAATCTCATCTATACAGTGTGGAAGTTTTCCACATGCCATTTGATCTGTGTCAAATTTTTCTTCCAATTTTCATTACGGGTTTCACCCTGCAATGGAAAGGGTGAAACATGTAGCAAATCTGCAACAAAATCCAATGTAACATACAGATTTTTCTGTATGTTCGTCATGGAAACCCAGAAAAGTCACATAAAAATCTACAAAAAATACACTACCATATGCTTGTGGCCTAATACAGGCTGCAGCTTAGGATCAATACAGGATAACCAAATCTTTTTTTTATACATCTATGATAATTATACGTTAAAGGGACTCTGTCACCACTTTCTAACCCCCACTTTTTTAACTATCGTTTTATTCATGGTGCCCTTCTGATTACAGTTGTCATCTTATATGTTAGATCTGCGGTGCCGTTTAGGTAAAAAATCGATTTATATCACCTGTCAATCAGCTAGATAAGGTGCCCAGGGCGTTCCTCTCCTCTTGAATCTGCCGCCTGCCGCCGCCGCCGTTGGTGCCCAGCTCCTCCCCCGGTCTCGTCAGCGCTGCTTCAAACAACACAGATCCGCCTCCGGCTCTCCCTCAATGCCCCCTCCTTTTTTTCGGAAATCTCGCCCGTGCGTACGCATCCTTTCGGCATCATCGCTCTAAGTTCGCGTTATGCGCATGCGCGAGAAAAGGATGCGTACGCACGGGCGCAGGCCTGTGCGCACACGCGAGATTTCCGAAAAAAAGGAGGGGGCATTGAGGGAGAGCCGGAGGCGGATCTGTGTTGTTTGAAGCAGCGCTGACGAGACCGGGGGAGGAGCTGGGCACCAACGGCGGCGGCGGCAGGCGGCAGATTCAAGAGGAGAGGAACGCCCTGGGCACCTTATCTAGCTGATTGACAGGTGATATAAATCGATTTTTTACCTAAACGGCACCGCAGATCTAACATATAAGATGACAACTGTAATCAGAAGGGCACCATGAATAAAACGATAGTTAAAAAAGTGGGGGTTAGAAAGTGGTGACAGAGTCCCTTTAAATTTTAGTGTGCAAAAAACGGTGCGATGCTCTGATGATCTACGTCTCTGTTGAATTCACCCTTGAGCATCCGTTTTAGAACTTTCCCTGAACTCATCCTACTTAAAGATACTGAGAAGAAACGAACCCAAAGGTGCCGGAGGCTGTATGCTCAATTCCCTGAAGCCGCTTACATCCTCAGCTTACTTAGCCAATTAGAGGGCGCATAGTTGAAAGGTAGGTCTTTATCCCAGTAATCCTGGATGGCTGTCCGTCACTCTGAGCGTGGTTTTGAATGTTGCTGCTTCAAATAAAGATTGATGGGTCACTGAGAGCCAGTTCATCCAGCGTGACAGTGTAACAGCCCCGCTAAGGACCCACTCGTACGGCCTGCTTGATATTAACTGATGCTGAGAGCTACGGATGCTGATGAAAGATGTCTCGCCACTATAAGTCCTTTGGACCTGTGAGTTCATTACGAGCAACATAAATCATACTGAAGTGACTTGATGAGGAAAATAACGGCGTCCACCTCCAGGCAGTGGCGGTAATAGGAGAACGCTTCACTTCTTGTGCGCCCAGCGCCACTAGTCTGACCGGTTCATTCACACAGCAGTCAGAACATCTATCCAACGCCTGCTGCCTGACTTACAACATCTAAGGCTCCATTCACACGTCCGCAATTCTGTTCCGCATTTTGCGGAACGGAATTGGGGACCCATTCATTTCTATGGTTCCACACGATGCGCGGCCCGGTCCGCAATTCTGATCCCGAAGAAAATAGAACATGTCCTATTCTTGTCCGCAATTGCGGACAAGAATAGGCATTTTCTATTAAGTGCTGGCGATGTGCGGTCCGCAAAATGCGTAACGCACATTGCCGGTGTCCGTGTTTTGCGGATCCGTTGTTTTCGCAATACACACACGGACGTCTGAATGGAGCCTAATTCTGTTTACTGATGTGAGCCCTGGCCAGGGGTAGACTGGGAACTTGAAGTGGCCCTATAAGAAAACCTAAAAGTAGCCCCATGTTGTAGGTGGGTCCAAATTGTCAGAATGCGGGGCAACACAGGTAGGTGGGGTCGGCAATACCATAGTGCAAAATACCATCCCATCAGAACCATATACCACACTGAAGAAGTGGTGGCCATCAATATATGCCATTTTCTGTCCTCCTCAACATTGGCTTTGTTTACGATATGGAGCAGGGGGTCTAGAAGGTGGGGTCACAGCAGTTGAATTCAGGAGGGAATGTGCGGTTGCTGGCCGGGTACATGGGTACCCGATTCTAACAGCTTTATTTACCGCTGAGAGCTCATTATGTACCTGGTCAGCAGCAGAGAGGAGGGCTTGGGTGGCCCTATGGGCATCGGCCCACCAGAAAATTTCCCTGCAAGGTCTATAGCCAATCCGTCCCTGGTCATGGCACTCTTTAATAGGTTGTCCGGCATCTTTTTTGTTTTATCCCACGCCCAGAGCAAGACCTGTGAAGGGAAACATACTTACCTGTTCCCTGGGTTCAAGTGGGGTAACAAAAAACTCTAATATTTAACAGGAGCTTCCTTCAAATTAGAAAAAAAAAAATATATATCATCTTATCCAGCTTTCCCAGGATCCTACATGGACAATCAGTATAATTATGCATTCATATCAGAGAAGGGGATGCATCTTTTTTTGGAAAATGATGGTTGCCTTTACAACTTGCAAATGGCCAGTCATCCAGCATTTTTTGACTCCTGATAGCAAACCTTTATGGTTTGGTTATGCTATATGGCAGGTGGGGATATATCACTGTATTTCTAAGCAGGAACCATATGGAACCAGCTCTTTTAGCTACAGTGCAAGACATGGAGGGCTCTAGAGTCATGCTGTAACAAAGTCTTCAGAGGAGAGAGTTGTAGACAAAGGATACAAAAAGAGACACAATATTGCAAAAACAAGTGATAAAAGTCATTAACTTTTCTACAAACTTTGCATAAATCAATAGTGCAGGTTAATATAAGAAACTTTGTAATATATCTTATCTGAGAAAAATATCTCTTTCCCCACTTACCTTGAGAATGACTACTAGCTCAATAAGTGTTCAGATTACAATTCTGTAGAGTGGAAGTGAACTGATAGTCTGTCTTTGTCTCTAAAAATGGAGAATTTTAATTTCAGTGGTGTAGGGGTACAGAAAAGTTGATAAGTATAGAAAAGGGCATTTTTATTTGATAAGATATATGACAATGTTTTAAATAATTGCCTGTAGCACTACTTTGTGAAAAGTTGATTGAAATGTTAGTGATCATTTAAGTGAAGCTAATTTTGGTAAGTGTAGAAGGCGGAGGTTGCATGTAGTCTGTCTCCCAGTACACCATTTACAAGGTCATGGTCATTTTTTATTTTTTTTGTACTAGAAGCACAGTGAGGGCATCTGAAAGACAGATATGTTCCCTAATGTGACACTGCAATTATAATTGATGGTGTGAGAATGAACATGCAGAACTGTGGGACCCAACCATGCTGGAGAGGAGGGTCAGTTGCTTCTTGTGGCTGGTTAGTCACAGTATCTTATGGTACCATAGGATTGCTCTGTCAGCTTTACAGTGGCTGGTTTTCCAGTGTATTAATCATCCAACACAACAAGCATATGCTACCATTAGTGTTGAGCATGAATATTCGAAAAGCAAATTTTTATCTCGAATATCGCAACCTTGAGAATTCACGAATATTTTGAATATAGTGCTCTATATTAGTTATATCGAATATTCGTCATTTTTTCCATCTGGACACATGATTCCTCCCAGCTTCTTGCTTGTGGGCCAATGAGTCATTGGCCCACAAGCAACTTAGGGCTCTTTCACATCTGCGTTCTTTTCTTCCGGCATAGAGTTCCGTCGTCGGGGCTCTATGCCGGAAGAATCCTGATCAGTTTTATCCTAATGCATTCTGAATGGAGTGAAATCCGTTCAGGATGCATCAGGATGTCTTCAGTTCCGGAACGGAAGGTTTTGCTGCGCTTTTTGCTCCGGCCAAAAATCCTGAAGACTTGCCGCAAGGCCGGATCCGGAATTAATGCCCATTGAAAGGCATTGATCCGGATCCGGCCTTAAGCTAAACGTCGTTTCGGCGCATTGCCGGATCCGACGTTTAGCTTTTTCTGAATGGTTACCATGGCTGCCGGGACGCTAAAGTCCTGGCAGCCATGGTAAAGTGTAGCGGGGAGCAGGGGAGCAGTATACTTACCATCCGTGCGGCACCCGGGGCGCTCCAGAGTGACGTCAGGGCGCCCCAAGCGCATGGATCACGTGATCGCATGGCACGTCATCCATGCGCATGGGGCGCTCTGACGTCACTCTGGAGCGCCCCGGGAGCCGCGCGGACTGTAAGTATACCGCTCCCCACTACTACTATGGCAACCAGGACTTTAATAGCGTCCTGGCTGCCATAGTAACACTGAATGCATTTTGAAGACGGATCCGTCTTCAAATGCTTTCAGTACACTTGCGTTTTTCCGGATCCGGCGTGTAATTCCGGCAAGTGGAGTACACGCCGGATGCGGACAACGCAAGTGTGAAAGAGGCCTTAAGCATGGAGAAATCCTGACTTCAGATGGAAAAAAATTACGAATATTCAAAAAAACTAACATATAGCACTATATTCAATATAGTGCTATATATTCATTTTTTAGATTCAATATAGTGCTATATATTCGTTTTTTAGATTCAATATAGTGCTATATATTTGTTTCTTAGAATATTCGTCATTTTTTTCCATCTGAAGTGAACAGTGTTCAGTGTTCACTTCAGATGGAAAAAAAGGACGAATATTCTAAAAACAAATATATAGCACTATATCAGGGGTGGCCAACCTTACAGACACAAAGAGCCAGAAAAAAAAATCATATGACTGCCAGGAGCCACAAGCTATCCGTTTACACAAATATGCGTGCACATGACAGTATTACTGCAATTGAGTTATCAAACATTTAAAAGTGCATTTAAACCACCTTTCCTACCTGTAGTGTAGACAGCTTTAGTGAGACTTCTGGCAATCTTTGTTTTTCACAATGTGTTTCAAGATTTCTCAGATGACCGCCCCATGCTCAGATGACACCTTTATGCTCAGATGACCGCACCATGCTCAGATGACCGCTCCCAGGCTTAGATGACCACCCCGTGCTCAAATGACCACCCCATGCTCAGATGACCGCCCCATGCTCAGATGACTGCCTTGTACTCAGATGACCACCCCATGTTCAGATGACCGGTCTATGCTCAGATGACCGGTCTATGCTCAGATGACCGGTCGATGCTCAGATGACCGGTCGATGCTCAGATGACTGGTCGATGCTCAGATGACTGGTTGATGCTCAGATGACTGGTCGATGCTCAGATGACCGCCTTATGCTCAGATGACCGCCTTAGGCTCAGATGACCGCCTTATGCTTAGATGACCGCCCCATGCTCAGAACACCGCCTTATGCTCAGATGACTGCCTTAAGCTCAGATGACTGCCCTATACTCAGATGACTGCCTTATACTCAGATGATCGCTCTATGCTCAGATGACCGCCTTATGCTCAGATGACCGCCTTATGCTAAGATGACCGCTCTATGCTCAGATGACCGCTCTATGCTCAGATGACCGCTCTATTCTCAGATGACCGCCTTATGCTCAGATGACCACCCATGCTTAGATGACCGCCCATATGCTCAAGCACACTTGGTGTGCTGGGCAGTGGCACCTGTGAAAAAAAAAGGAAGAGCAGCAGTGGCAGAGAGACTGAGGCCAGCAGCAGCCATTTCAGTCAGATTAGAGCCAAAGCTGCAGAGTGGCTGTAATCAGACTAAAATGGCTGCTGCTGGCCTCAGTGAGTCTCTCTGCCACTGCTGCTCTGATTGAGTGCCCACTGCCCTGCCTTGCTGTCCACCATTAACATTCATTAAAATGTACTATGGAGCTGGAAGCAGGTCCTCCTTGCTTGCTGCGCCACTTCTTGCCGCCCCCATAGACCCAGCCCGCAGTCTGATGAATCTGGCTGCTGAGAAGACTGGGGGCGGGCATTAGGTCACACACAAACACACTCACAAATCGGGGGGTGTCAGGGGCGGGCTGGGCCGGGGGGCAGGAAGGCAATTGTTTGCTGGGCCATAGTGCCAGCTCCCTCATAGCCATAGTGCCAGCTCCCCCCCATAGTGCCAGCTCCCCCCCATAGTGACAGCTTCCCCCGCAAAGAAAAAAAAACAAAACACAAATTCCTCCATCAGCAGCAAGGCAGGCCTCTTCCGGCCTATGTCCCTGCTGTGTGCGGCCTGTTTCCCTGTCTTTAACCAAAAATTTTTATATATTTTTCTTCCTCAGGGCCGCACCGCCGAACATCACAGGCGGCGCAGCCCTGGATGTAATTGCAGCAGGCAGCAGTGGCGGCGGGCAGTAGGAGATGAGCGCTTCCATTGTGGAAGCGCTCATCTCTCCATATTCATCTGTATCGCCGTCCTCAGGACAGCGATACAGATGCCTGTGCTGTGGGGCAGGGGAGGGAGAGGTGTGTCCCTCCCCTGTTCTTCTGATAGGCTGCAGGCAGCGCGATGACGTCATTATCATCGCGCCGCCTGAGCTGGGCAGCACACAGCAGGGACACAGGCCGGAAGAGACCTGCATCTCTGCTGATGGAGGTATTAGTGTTTTGTGTTTTTTTCTTTGCGGGGGGAGCTGTCACTATGGCTATGGGGGAGTTGGCACTATGGGGGGAGATGGCACTATGGCTATGAGGGAGCTGGCACTATGGCTATGGGGGAGCTGGCACTATGGGGGGGAGCTGGCACTATGGGAGGCCTTGCGCTATAGGGGGAGCTGGCACTACGGGGGGCTGGCACTATGGGGGAGCTAGCACTATGGGGGAGGGGCTGGCACTATGGGGGGAGCTGGCACTATGGGGGGTGCTGGCACTATGGGGGGGCTTGCACTACAGGGGGAGCTGGCCCTATGGGGGGGCTGGCACTATGGGGGAGCTGGCACTATGGGGGAGGGGCTGGCACTATAAAGGGACTGGCACTATGGGGGGCTGGCACTATGGGGGGGCTGGCACTATAGGGGGAGCTGGCACTATGGGGAAGCTGGCATTATGGGGGGAGCTGGCACTATGGGGGGCTGGCACTATGGGGGGGGCTGACACTATGGGGGGCTGGCACTATTCGGGGGAGCTTGCACTATGAGGGGAGCTGGCATTATGGGAGGAGCTGGCACTATGGGGGCATTTCTTATTGGCACATTATGGGGGGGGGCAGCATGGGGGAGAGGAGCACTATGGGGGTATCTGGGGTCTCTAAAGGGGCTTTTTTTTTATTATTGGCACATTATAGGGGGCACTATAGGTGAGAGCGGCACTATGGGGCATCTGGTGTTACTATAGGGGCATTATTTGGGGGCACTATGGGGAAGTGGGAACTCTAAAGGGGCCTTTTGTATTGGCACATTATGGGGGCACTATGGCATTTGGTGGCACTAAGGGGACATTTTTTTACTGGCGGGAGGAGCTTCCTGGCTGTAGCCTGCTGTTTATTGTATAATGTGAAGCAGGCAGTGCAACCAGGACGGCCTCCCCTCTCCGTATGATGTTTAGAGACAGGCCTCAACAATAGAATTTCAGCTGTACAGTGTTTGTAGGGAGTGGCCTATTATATGTAGGAGGGGCTTTTAATAATGGGTGGGGCTAAATGGGCCACTTGACTGGATTTGCCCTCCAGAACTAAGGCTGCCAGCCCTCCCCTGGGGTGTGGGGCCGTGGGCGGGCACATCGGCGGCTGGTGGCTGGGTTAAGCACTACAGCATCCCCTTCTCTGCCAGAGGAGGAGGCGGAGCTGCAGTAAGTGACTGAGTCACGTGCCCGCTCTCGGCGCTCTGAATCCTCCACTCTTCCACCTCGTTCACTGACGCGCTGCAGAGAGGAGAGTAATCGCTGACCGCACCGTTCCCCTGCGAGCCGCAAATAAAGGCGCAAGGAGCCGCGGGTTGGCCACCCCTGCACTATATCCTTGCGCCTTTATTTGCAGCTCGCAGGGGAACGGTACGGTCAGCGATTACTCTCCTCTCTGCAGCGTGGGTCAAAAAAGGCGTGGGTCAAAAAAGAATATATAGCACTATAGTGCTATATATTCTTTTTTGACCCACGCCTGTATTGATCGCGTAATATTTGCATATTACACGATCATTACCTTGCCGATTTTCGAGTAAAAAAAAACTATGTAGAATATATAACGAATATTTGAATTCACGAATATTCAATGAATATTCGACAAAATATTAGCGAAATATCACGAATTCGAATATGACCCCTGCCGCTCATCACTAGCTACCATCAGACATTGTGACCGGCCTGCCACAAAGAGCAGCTGACCATCATATCCCGATATGTTGGGTCCTGTGTCCAGCCTATATAAACAACAGATTTTGCATTACAGCTCAGGAACTTCAAGTGATTACTCTACTATCCCACTTTTATGACTGTAATCTTTGCAGTCCGTGCCCACCACTGCCCCGCTTCTTCGGGTAACTGCTTGTTTACTGGTTCTGTCCCTCCACCCCTGTCCTGACCACTGCATGTTTATCATATTGACCCTCAGCCGTCAACCCCGACTTCGAACTTGTTTCACGGATATGCACAAACTTTGCCTGCCCTAAGCTCATACTGTTTCCTAACTATGAGTTTTGCCTGATCCCTTGGTGCTTTGCATTGTTGTTTCTGAACTTCATGAGGGAGCAGTTCGGTTGCTCTCCTGCAGTGAAGACCAAATCTCTGTATAGGGGTTAAAGGGTGAAAATCAGGGGATTTCCAGGACAACACCCTTAGAAGTAGCTCAAAGTCAAACCGTTTGGTTGGCACAGTGTTTCCACAACCATTGTCTGTTACAATGGGTCTTACCAATTAGAGCTTTGAAGCAGGAAAAGTAAGATAACCAGCCTATATAAGCAAAAATAACTGTAGTGTAAAGCAGAGAGGAGGGACATACTTTCGGCACATACAGTTGTGTTCAAGATAATAGCAGTGTGTTTAAAAAAGTGAATAAAGCTCAAAATCCTTCTAATAGCTTTTATTTCCATATCCACAAATGCATTGGGAACACTACAAATTCAATTCCACATTAAAACATGAAGAAAAATATATAAAATTTGTGTTGTTCCTCTAAACAAATTGAAGAAAAGTGAATATTAGACTGTTAAAAAAAATAGCAGTGTTTGTATTCTTCTTTGCAAACTCAAACATTCCCTATATAAACTGACATTTTTTTTGAAGATTTGGCTTTCCTTTGAATAACTAATATTTAGTTGTATAACCGCTGTTTCTGAGAACTGCTGTACATCTTTGTTGCATGGAGTCAACCAACTTCTGGCCCCTGTGAACAGGTATTCCAGCCCAGGGTGATTGGACTACATTCTACAGTTCTTCGCTATTTCTAGGTTTTGCCTCAGAAACTGCATTTTTATGTCACCCCACAAGTTTTCTATTCGATTAAGATCCAGGGATTGGGCTGGCCACTCCATAACGTCAATCTTGTAACGTCAAGATGTTGCACGTTTACTGGTGTGTTTGGGGTCGTTGTCTTGTTGGAACACCCATTGCAAGGGCATTTCCTCTTCAGCATAAGGCAGCATGACCTCTTCAAGTATTCTGATGTCTTCAAACTGATCCATGATCCCTGGTATGCGATAAATAGGCCCAACACCGTAGTATGAGAAGCATCCCCATATCATGATGCTTGCGCCACCATGCTTCACTGTCTTCACAGTGTACTGTGGCTTAAATTCAGTGTTTGGGGGTCGTCTGACAACCTGTATCCTGCCACTAGACCCAAAAAGAACAATCTTACTTTCTTCAGTCTACAAAATGTCTCTTTAGGCCAGTCAATGTGTTCTTTGGCTAATTTAAACGTGTTCTTTTTTTCAACAGTGGGACTTTGCGAGGACTTCATGCAGATTTCACAGAGGCGTCTTCTAATTGTAACAGTACTCACAGGTAACTTTAGACCTTCTTTGATCTTCCTGGAGCTGATTGTTGGTTGAGTCCTTGCATTTTGGTTATTCTTCTATCTATTCGAATGGTAGTTTTTCGCTTTCTTCCACGTCTTTCAGGTTTTGGTTGCCATTTTAAAGCATTTGTGATCATTTTAGCTCAGCAGCCTATAATTTCCTGAACTTCTTTATATGTTTTCCCCTCTTCAATCAACTTTTTAATCAAGGTACGTTGTTCTTCTGAACAATTCCTGGAACGACCCATTTTCTTCAGAATTTCAGAGAGAAATGCACTGTAACCAGTATGTACAACATTTGCTACCTTCCTTCCTTAAATAAGGGCAATAATTGCCACCTGTTTTTCAAAGAATGAATGACCTCACTCATTGAACACCACACTGCTATTATTTTGAACATGCCCCTTTCAATAAGTGATTGAATTACAGAGAATCAGCAGCATGCATGTCATGACTGTTGGGTTTCTATTATTCTACTACACCTGCTAGTAAATTATTTGCCATGTAGAAATATCAGTTTTACCAAAAACAGTGATTGATCAGGTTGGTGATTTCTGACTGCTATTATTTTGAACACAACTGTAACAATAGGGAGTACAGAGATAATGGTTGCACCCATGCACTGGAGACTGGGAGAGTGGTAAAAGTCCCTCTAACTCATGTAAAAAAATAAGTATCATAAATGAGTTCAGGGGTATACATATAGGGGGCTTCACCACATATAATGACACCAGTAGCTGGCATCCCTATCTATTAATGAATGTTTTGTCCCTGGTGCTGTGTAAGTTTATTATTCCTTTCTACTATATTTACTGTATGAATGATAAATGACTTTAGACATCATGAAGCTATGATATCCGACGTCACTGTTTCCTCCGCTTTGCCGTGTCTCTTGACTCTCATGTGTAATCAGTGATGCTTGTTCATATTCCTGTTGGGGAATTGAGGTTACATTACCGAACAGCTTGAATGCTAAAGATACGAGATGCTGACGAAGTAGAAGTCTTCAGGGCATTGTGCTGTGTGATTGACAGGTGGATCAACTCCACATCCCTGCGACCTTTCATGAACAACAGTAACATCCTGCAAAAGGTTCACAGAGCATAACCAATGAGGCTGACCTCTCCAGAGGGACATGTAATATTC
The DNA here is from genome assembly GCF_014858855.1 of Bufo gargarizans. NCBI lineage: Eukaryota > Metazoa > Chordata > Amphibia > Anura > Bufonidae > Bufo > Bufo gargarizans. The sequence goes on along the minus strand of NC_058081.1, from coordinate 616,103,606 downwards.
ACCCCTTCAAGCATATAGGCTGTGAATTATATATACCAAGCAGAAAAACTGAAATTTTCTTAAGGAGCTACAGTCAGGTCCATAAATATTGGGACATCGACACAATTGTAACATTTTTGGCTCTATACACCACCACAATGTATTTGAAATGAAACAAACAAGATGTGCTTTAACTGCAGACTGTTGGCTTTAAATTGAGGGTATTTACATCCAAATCAGGTGAACGGTGTAGGAATTACAGCAGTTTGCATATGTGCCTCCCACTTGTTAAGTAACCAAAAGTAATGGGACAATTGGCATCTCAGCTGTTCCATGGCCAGGTGTGTGCTATTCCCTCATTATCCCAATTACAATGAGCAGATAAAAGCTGTCAACTCTCAAGATGAGATCCAAAGAGCTGTCACTATCAGTGAAGCAAGCCATCATTAGAGATAGCAAAAACATTAGGCGTGGCCAAAACAACTGTTTGGAACATTCTTAAAAAGAAGGAATGCATTGGTGAGCTCAGCAACACCAAAAGACCCGGAAGACCACTGAAAACAACTGTGGTGGATGACTGAAGAATTATTTCCCTGGTGAAGAAAACACCCTTCACAACAGTTGGCCAGATCAAGAACACTCTCCCGGAGCTAGGTGCATGTGTGTCAAAGTCAACAATCAAGAGAAGGCTTCACCAGAGTGAATACAGAGGTTTCGCCACAAGAGGTAAACCATTGGTGAGCCTCAAAAACAGGAAGGCCAGATAAGAGTTTGCCAAATGACAGCTAAAAAGCCTTCACACTTCTGGAACAACATCCTATGGACAGATGAGACCAAGATCAACTTGTACCAGAGTGATGGGAAGAGAAGAGTATGGAGAAGGAAAGGAACTGCTCATTATCCTAAGCCTACCACCTCATCAGTGACGCATGGTGGTGGTAGTGTCATGGTGTGGGCATGTATGGCTGTCAATGGAACTGGTTCTCTTGTATTTATTGATGATGTGACTGCTGACAAAAGCAGCAGGATGAATTCTGAAGTGTTTCGGGCAATACTATCTGCTCATATTCAGCCATCTGCCCTGTGGCGCTTCACAGTGCAGATGGACAATGACCCAAAGCATACTGCAAAAGCAACCAAAGAGTTTTTTAAGGGAAAGAAGTGGAATGTTATGCAATGGCCAAGTCAATCACCTGACCTGAATCCGATTGAGCATGCATTTCACTTGCTGAAGACGAAACTGAAGGTAAAATGCCCCAAGAACAAGCAGGAACTGAAGACAGGTGTAGTAGAGGCCTGGCAGAGCATCACCAGGGATGAAACCCAGTGTCTGGTGATGTCTATGCGTTCCAGACTTCAGGCTGTAATTGACTGCAAAGGATTTTCAAACAAGTATTAAAAAGTGAAAGTTCGGTTTATGATTATTTTTCTGTCCCATTACTTTTGGTCCCTTAACAAGTGGGAGGCACATATGCAAACTGTTGTAATTCCTACACCGTTCACCTGATTTGGATGTAAATACCCTCAAATTAAAGCTGGCAGTCTGCAGTTAAAGCACATATTGTTAGTTTCATTTTAAATCCATTGTGGTGGTGTATAGAGCCAAAAATGTTAGAATTGTGTTGATGTCCCAATATTTATTGACCTGACTGTATGTTCTCATACAATACTTCGTACTGCAGAATACTTATCTAAGATTACCTCTGTTCATACCGGACTTCCTGGTGCATGAATATAATGACACTTGCAGAGCTACAAGATAAATGACCTACGAAATGTAACTGCATAATACTGAATTCTATGCCATTTATAGTTTTTGGAAATTTGAATGAAATCCTCAATAGACGCATTGGCTTAAATGGGTTTTCAGGATTTTGAAATTGATTGCCTATCCTCAGGATAGACCATCAATATTAGATTGGCAGGAGTTTGAAACCCTGCATCCCTGCTGATCTTATGCTGGAAGTCAGCACTGGAACTACAAAGCTATGTCCATTGTGTAGTGGACGGAGCTGATACCTGAGCACTGCTCTTGTTCGCCTCAATACCCAATTCTCAGTATATTTTCCGCATTGTGGCCAGATCTCCACCGGTCCCTATTAAAGTGAATGGGGCCAAATGGAGCCTTACAAATCTTCGGCAATTCCACTACACAGTGGATAGAGTTGTGTGTTTCCAGCTCCATCAACTGTGTTGTGTCCTGCACTGGCGGCTGCTGAGAACAGCCGATCGGTGAAGTCACTCCATGTATTCTACTTCCTGTCCTGGCTCTTCAGCTCCCTCTTTGTTGGGACTTATAGCACAGCAAGCTGTCTTGCTTAACGTTTTCAGTAAGACCCTCACTGCAACCAGTGAATAAATCAAAGCATCACACATTACACTAATAAGTGCAATGCTTTTTTGTGGACATCTTTTTCTACACCTATCAAAAAAACAATAGTGGTGGCCTACTGTTACCATATCACCCAAGAAGGCTCTTGTTCGTCTTAATACCCAATTCTCAGTATATTTCTCCGCCGATCCCCATTAAAGTGAATGGGGCCGAATGGAGCCTTGCAAATCTCCGGCAATACCACTACACAGTGGATGGAGTTGTGTGCTTCCAGCTCCATCAACTGTGTTGTATTCTGCACTGGCGGCTGCTGAGAGGCTGGAGCACAAGGCAGAACAATGGAGGCAGCAGTACGGTGAGTAGCATGGGTATCATGTCTGCAGGAAGGAGCAGGGCAGCAACAAACATAGACCTAAGTTATGCCTACTTAATGCCCCCACACACTATAGTTATGCCCCTTAGTGCACCGTACAGTAGTTATGCCCTATTAGTACCACCACATGCAGTAGCTAAGCCACATAGTAGTTATGCCCCCTTTTTTGCCTCCACACACAGTAGAATGCACCCTTAGTGCCCCAACACAATAATGCTTCTCCTTTGCCCCCTCAGTGCCCAACGCACAATAATGTACTCCCTTTAGTGCCGACCTTACAATACAGTAGCCTGAGGCGTACATAGAAGTCACCTAATTAGTAAATAGAGTCCACCTTTGTGTAATTTATTCTCAGTATAACTACAGCTGTTCTGTGAAGGCCTTAGAAGTTTGTTAGAGAACATTAGTGATATAACAGCATCTTTAAAACTAAGGAACACACCAGTCAGGTCAGGGAAAAAGTTGTGGAGAAGTATAAAGCAGGTTTAGATTATTTAAAAAAAATCCCAAACTATGAACATCTCACAGAGTACTGCTTAAGCCTCCAAAAATGGAATGAGTATTGCACAATTGCAAACCTACCAAGACATGGCTGTCCACCTAAACTGACAGCCCAGGCAAGGAGAGCACTAGAGATGAGCGAATTTCATGTTATGAAATTTGTTTTTTCTTCGGGTGGTGGTAAAAGGTGAATTGCGTTATGGATTCCGTTACCATAGACCAACGCAATTCTATGACAGAATGCATAACGGAATGCCTTTAGAGGCATTCCGTCATAATAGAAGTCCATAGGCTACATAAAGGATCGGTCCGGTCTCAGTTATGCAGGAGTCCTCTCCTGCATAACGGAGACTGGATGGAAGGTAAGTATGATTTATTTTTATTTTTTTAACCCCCATTTCAGGGAAAATTGATTCTCTACCATGAAGCACAAGGAAATTCGGCTTCTCGGTGAATTGAATTTTCCCTGAAATTTGATCAACACTAGAGATAACCCCTTTAAATTGGCCAGAGTCTTTTGATTTCTTTTCCACATTTTCCTCCAGGCGGTTGTTAGAATAGTTTTTTTTTCTTTAGCTTCAGGAGACGTTTCCTGTCAAGAAATGCTAAAAGCAGGAATCAGACTGCAGCCCCGGCATCACAAGAATTCTTTGGATCACAGCTTTTTTATTCAGACAGCTCTGCAGACGCTGACTGCTGTACTAGACAAGTAAGTGCCTCCTTTAAGTGCCCCCTTACTGCCGCCGTCTGAAAACAGATAGAACGTGTCCCTGCCACAGCTCCCCATGGCTTTACATTATATAAGAAGAAGTTAAGTAGTTGAAAGACGTCTTAAAACCAACCCAGAAATAATCAGAAGCTAGCGAGAGCAATGGAGGACTTGCATAACCATTAGACCTTTAAAGAAAGCTCAATGATTTTTTCACCATCAGCAGCCACAGAAGATGTATAAAACTGTCGACATGGCAGACCATGGATTACATAAGCCCCAAATTGGTGCCAATTAAAACGCATACTGGGAGAAATTCAACAAATATAGAACCTGTCTAGGTGTAGAATTATCTACAGTGCCTTGAAAAAGTGTTCATACCCCTTAAAGTTTTCCAAATTTTTTCACATTACACCCACAAACTTAAATGTATTTTAATGGAATTTTATTTGATAAACCCACACAAAGTAGCAATTTTTTCTCTGAAATGGAAAGAAAATGTTACATGGTTTTCAAAATGTTTAATAAATAGAAATCTGGAAAGTGTAGTGTGATTTGTATTTAACCCCCCCCCCCTTCCCCCGAGTCAATACTTTGTAGGACCACCTTTTTCTGCAATTACAGCTGCAAGTCTTTTGGGGTATGTCTCTACCAGCTTTGCACATGTAGAGGCTGACATTTCTGCCCATTATATTTAGCAAAATAGCTCAAGCTCAGTCAGATTCTCAATGGGACACAGATTCCCAATGGTATTTAGGTCTAGACTTTGGGCTGAATATTCTTTATATGTTTAGGGTTGTTGTCCTGCTAGAAGGTGAACCTCCGCCTCAGTCTCAAGTCTTATGCAGCCTCTACCAGGTTTTCCTCCAGGATTACCCTATATTTAGCTCCATCCATCTTCCCATCAACTCTGACCAGCTTCCCTGTCCCTGCTAAAGAAAATCATCCCCACAGCATGATGTGCCACCACCATGTTTCACTCTGGGAATGGTTTTCTACCACACATGGCATTTTGCATTTAGGCCAAAAAGTTCAACTTTGGTTTTATTTGACCAGAACATCTTCTTCCACATGTTTGATTTGTCCCCTACATGACTTGTGGCAAACTGCAAAAAGGACTTCTTATGGCTTGTTTATAAAAATGGCTTTCTTCTTGCCACTCTTCCATAAAGGCCAGATCTGTGGAGTACATGACTAATAGTTGTCCTCTGGACAGATTCTCCCACCTGAGCTGTGGATTTCTGTAGCTCCTTCAGAGTGACCATGGCCCTCTTGGCTGCTTCTCTTATTAGTGCTGTACTTGCCTGGGCTGTCAGTTTAGGTGGATGGCCATGTCTTGGTAGGTTTTCAGTTATGCCATACTCCTATTTTTTGGATGATGGATTGAACAGTGCTCTGTAAAATGAGCTTGGGATATTGTTTTATAACCTAACTCTGCTTGACACTTCTCTACAATGTTATCCCTAACCTGTCTGGGTTAGTCCTTGGTTTTTATGATGTTGTTTGATCACTAATGTTCTCTAACAAACCTCTGAGGCCTTCACAGAATAGCCGTAGTTATACTGAGAATATATTAGGCACAGGTGGACTCTATTTACTAATTAGGTGACTTCTGAAGGCAATTGGCCAAACTGGATTTTATTTAGGGGTATCAGAGTATAGTTGGCTGAATACTTTATTAAAAATTCTGAAAACCAGGTATCGTTTTCTTTTCACTTTACATACCCTATTTTTTAGCTTTATAAGAGGCACTTCCCGCCCCCCCCAAAAGTAGAGGGAAAATGGCCATGCGTCTTATAAAGCGAATACTAGTGATTCCATTATGGTAGCACTCACTAGTATGCATTAGGTTCCGGTAGCGGGGAAGAAGTGCTGCAAGCGCTTCCGATACTCAACCTCCCTGGTTTTCTTGCTAGGGCCTGCGCTCTACTGTCTTGACTCCGTACAGTGTCAGGACGTAGGGCCCACACTATGACAGTGCAGTGCGGGCCGGAGAAGACAGGGGAGCGCAACGCCAGACCCGGGGAGGAGCCGGGGTGCAGGAGAAGTTTTTTATTTTAGTCTGATGGGGGTCTAAAAGTAAAGGGCTGATCTGAGGTCTGATGGGGTCTGAAAGAAAAGGGCTGATGGGGGTCTGAAAGAAAAGGTCTGATCTGAGGTCTGATGGGGGTATGACATGGAGGGCTGATGGGGTTCTGACTTGGAGGGCTGATATGGGGGTCTGATGTGAGGTCCTGATATTTTGGGGGATCTGACCTGAGGATCTGATCTGAGGTGTAATGAAAAAAAAAATTCAGCTCATCCCTCATGACAGCACCACAGGAGGATGTTCACCTTTGACCTTCTTGGGACAGGAAGCAGAGAGGTTAAAAAGGTCCCTCCCACCTCCACACACTAGTATTCTTCCTGTCCCTACAGGGGATAGATGCAGAGAGGTTCCCTGCTCTAGGGTTGAAGAGATTCTATAAAAGCTTTTAGGGTCTAAGGCTGGGACTAGGATCAGGGGGTGTCTGGCCTCTCCTTCCAGTTCTTGAATAGCCTTGCTAACACCTCTCGAAGTAGAGGTCACTTAGCAGCCCGAAACCCACCGGGCGGTGTCGGAGCATATAGGTGGGTTCTCTGATGGCTTGGGTTCGATTGGTGGGTTCATCCTCATCCTTTCTACCCTATAAGCGACCGTGCCAGTACTTTCTAAGCTGGAGGTCCCCTGGCTTGCTCCTAACCCCCATGACGTGAGTAATGCATCTGGTGGTTACCTCACTATGGACGGCTATGGGTTCATGGAGCTTAGATCTGCTGTTCCTTGGTGGAGTTCAGCAGGATCACGCCTCAGTGCGCTTGAAACAGTCAGCAGCTGGAACTGGGCCATTTCTCCTCTCCTTACCAATGCTCTGTATGTGTAACATCCCAGAGTATGTTACCAAACTCTGTTCCCCTGCTACAGCATGTTAGGTGTGTATGTATTATCATCTTGTGTAATCTAGCTTTACATTTTCCTATATATGTATTTTCTAGGCTTGTATTATGTATTTGCTGTAATTTCCCTGTCCACCAGCAGGTGGCAGCAATGTGTAAGCAGACCATGGTTAGTTAGTATATCTAAGCTGGAATAGTCTATTCCAGTCTAGGCTCCCCTGTGTGAGCAGAAGGGGGACGTTCCCATGTCCTGTCTCATTAGGAGGAGAAGGAAGTGTAGTCAGTGTACCAGCCACCCCCTGCTGGGGTAGGTTGTGTTAGTAGGAGCTCCCAGAAGCAGGGATCCCAACCCTGGATCCCGCCTCGGCTGAGGCAAGGATCCATCTTCCCAGCTTGAGCCATCAGCCTCAGCTGGTTGACAAGAGAAGCAGCCACCTCCAGCCTCCAGGAAGAAGCATACCCTGTGAGCCAAGCTGTGAGTACTTATCCCAAGTCCAGGAGAAGCCAAATTCCTCCTCAGCTAGTCAGGCCCATACCAAGCAGAAGTCAGACAGAGCAGAAGACTAATACCTGCCAGATTCTTTAGGCATATGACAAGAAGCAGAATATATATATAAATTCCTGCCACATATTGGCAATACCTGCTGGGACCCAAGACTATTGCTGTAACTTGTATGGATTTAAAGCTGCCATTCAGTAAAGACAAGTTGGATTATATCTCCTGTCTGGATCTCAATCATTCCACCATAACTCCTATTGACAACACTCATTTTATTGCAAGTGAGCCAGGATCCAGGCGTCCAGCCGTACCAAGGTAGGAGACACCGTTGACACTACCATATCTGCTATACAGAGACATTATCCCCCTCTGGCATTCCTCACCTGGTACGTGAGCTATAACATCTTAAAGGGCCCTGCTACAGTACCTGCGCAAGCTGCAATTGGCGTCACAAACTATTACATATATATACTGACCCACTGCATAGCTGACCCACTGTACCGGTGTCCTGCTCATTGCATATGCAAGTGTTGGCAGAAGCTGCATAACAATATTGGTGCTTACTTTGGCAGCACATACTCCAAGATTGGTAAGTAAACCATGCAAACTATTTGTCAGGTAAGTAAACCATCCATGTGTTTAACCAGCTGGATTGCCCCAACAGTTCCAATTACTTGATTGAGAATCTGTGTGTGGATCTAAATGGGCACTCAGGTGATAGTAGGTTCTTTAATGAGACTGGCTGTGGAGTTAAACATTTTTCAGGCTGCATTGAATTGACGAGGTTGGAGACTTAATTATTTCAGGTAGAGCAACCTGTCTTAGTTATGTTTGACTTGATTTCCTTTATCTAAGAAATTGTATACTTAGTGGACTCCTGATATGGCCCCTGTACCTCATGGCCTCTGTGCCTGGCTTATTGCTTCTGTGTCTGGCATTGTCTAATGGTCCCTGTATCCTAATGTTGCAGCCACTTGCCTCTGTGCATGGCCTGCAGCAACTTGCCTCTGTGCTGGCCTGCAACCACTTGCCTCCATGCATGACCTGCAGCCACTTGCATCCATGCATGACCTGCAGCCAATTGCCTCCGTGCATGGCCTGCTGCCAGTTGCCTCCGTGCATGGCCTGCTGCCACTTACCTACGTGCATGGCCTGCTGCCACTTGCCTCTGTGCATGGCCTGCTGCCACTTTCCTCCGTGCATGGCCTGCTGCAACTTGTCTCCGTGCATGGCCTGCTGCCACTTGTCTCCGTGCATGGCCTGCTGCCACTTGCCTCCGTGCATGGCCTGGTGACACTTGCCTTGGTGCATGGCCTGGTGACACTTGCTTCGGTGCATGGCCTTCTTACACTTGCCTTGGTGCATAGCCTGCTGCCACCTGTCTCAGTGCATGGCCTGCTGACATTTGCCTCGGTGCATGGCCTGCTGCCACCTGCCTCAGGGCTTGGCCTGCTGCCACCTGCCTCAGGGAATGGCCTGCTGCCACCTGCCTCGGGGCGTGGCCTGATGCCTAATGCCTCGAGGAAAGTCCTGCTGCCACTGGCCTCCGTGCATGGCCTGCTGCCACTTGCCTCCCTGCATGACCTGCTGCCACTTGCCTTAGTGCATGGCCTGCTTCCACTTGCCTCAGTGCCTGGCCTGCTGTCACTTGCTTCAGTGAAAGCCCTGCTGCCACTTGCCTCCGTGCATGGCCTACTGTCACTTGCCTCCGTGCATGAACTGATGACTAATGCCTCGGGGCTGGCCGGCATTTGGGCAGTGGCGTACTCCTTAACCAGTACACAAGACTCTGCAAAGGTAAAAGCGTATAGGGTTTGCATCAGGTGAGCTAATGTGACCTAATAAGAACCTTACAGGAAGGCACCCCAGTCACCCCTAGGTGGTACTGGTGCCCTGACACATAACAGTAGCAAGGTGGGAGGCAGGAAGTTAAAGCTAATGCGCAACCTAAAGGGGTCCAAAGGTGAAGAACCTCAGTTAAGTGACCCAGTGTGATAGAAAGATTAGGGAAAGCCTAGTGGAGATGAGTGGTAGTTCAATTTATGAACCCTACTAGCATTTGGTGAACGGGAGTAGCCTACAGTGCCTATCCACGATCTACAGTTTAGTGCAAAGCTGTATTTGGAGCCACTTTCCTCCATGAACAATGTGGACAATATTATTGGAAATTGTAAGCAAGTCAAGGACTGCAAGACATTTGTGTATACTGGCCATGGGAATTAGAAGGTATAGTACTACACCTGGAGATAGTATGGGTCAGCCTGAAGTTAAAGGGAATCTGTCACCTGCTTTTACCATTTTAAGCTGGCACCATCGCTATGTTTACTAAAGTACCTTATTTCCAGCAGTCTTCTTTTTACTTTATTTTGTTTTGTAGTTTTGATATAAAAGCGATTTTTATGTTATGCTAATTAGGATCCAAGGTGCCCAGAGGGGCGTTTTTTTCACTCTCCGGTCCCCAGTGACGCCCCCCTGCAGTGCCCAAGAACGCCTCCTGATCATCAAATAACCTCCCACAGCCCGGCAAATGGTTCCGCCCCCTCCCCACGTCATAGTCTACCTTATAGAAATGCCCCGTCCTTCTTCCTGTCTGCGAGAAGAAAACTGGCGCAGGCGCAGTACCACCTGCGGCCTGCGCGATCATCAACGTCCTGAGGGCAACAGCCTCAAAAGTCTCATTGGGCATGCGCCGAGCCCAGTGATGTGACCTGAGCGCTGTTGCCCTCAGGACGTTGATGATCGCGCAGGCTCAGGCCGCAGGCGGTACTGCGCCTGCGCGAGTTTTCTGGCCGCAGACAGGAAGAAGGGCGGGGCATTTCTATAAGGTAGACTAAGACGTGGGGAGGGGGCGGAACCGTTTGCCGGGCTGTGGGAGGTTATTTGATGATCAGGAGGCATTCTTGGGCACTGCAGGGGGGCGTCACTGGGCACCGAAGAGTGAAAAAAACGCCCCTCTGGGCCCCTTGGACCCTAATTAGCATAACACAAAAATCGCTTTTATATCAAAACTACAAAACGAAATAAAGTAAAAAGAAGACAGCTGGAAATAAGGTACTTTAGTCAACATAGTGATGGTGCCAGCTTAAAATGGTAAAAGCAGGTGACAGATTCCCTTTAAAGGAACATTATTGTGACCAGAGCACTGAAATTTAGTAAAAGTCCTACCCCAACCTGTTATAGTGTGAGGCAGCACCAACCTAGTTGTGAATTCCTTCTTTGGCAATAAATTAGTATATCTACCTCAAGACAAGTGATTTTCAGTAAACTCTTCTCTATGTTATTCTATCTATTTTTACTGATGGGTGCTGGTTTCACAAATATTAGGGACATTGCCTTCCCTGCACCTAGTACAAATTACATCAAGGGCACCTCTGTCACCACCGAGAAAGAGACTCCCCTCACTGCACGCCAACCAGGGAGCTACAAAATGTCAATAGAGACTGTGCATTCCTCTGTCCACATTCACACTTGCTGCCATGCTCACACATATAAGCTGCAGCTATGTACGCTGCACAGGACCTGTAATCTCTTCCCACTCCTCAGTTCCCGTGTCTCCTGGCTAGTGCCATGCAACTAGGTCTTGTGAAACCCATAAGACTACCTCTGACCTTGAAGCTATGCGGCAGGTGGTTTCTCGGTTGGCCTGGTTTCGTAAGGAGGATTCTTCTCCTTTCTTCTCCCTGGAGTTTATAGCAACACTTCCTGGTATGAGGTCCCAAGCTTGTCCTGGACCTGTATGATGTTAAGGGTACAGTTTTGGTTATCTCAACGTTGATGTAAATGCCTGCTGTGCACCAGCGGAGTTAGCTTGGCTCAGCTTCTTACTTATATCTTATATCTTACAGACATACCGAAGATAGTTATTTATCATAACCATTAAGATGTGGGGAATAAACTGCAATGGGGATCTACAGTAAATGTTTACTCTGTGCAGTGGTTATATATATTTTATTTGGGAACAGGTCACTTTTATGCAACGGTACTTACCATATAGAATAAACTTAGAATTAAAGCATCCTTTTTTTATTGTCGATGTCTATTAAGACAATTTATTCTTCCTCTAATTAAGAATATAAGTCTATAAACAGATGTAGGTCTGTTGGTCAAGGATGCAGATAAAGTGACACTTTAGAGTTAGGCCTGGGTTCACCAGTCATCAGTATTTAGTTCTCTTGCAGAACAAAAAAGTTTATGTCTCGGTTTTATTTCCTGATTCTTTGAAATTGTATTTTTTTCTAATGAGACATATCTGGGATCTGGGTTATCCTTAGACTTGCAGCACCCCCCCCCCCCCCTAACATTATAATCTGGTACTTCTCCTGTGGTGCTGTCATGAGGGATGAGCTGGAAAATAGGAATTATTCTTACCGGCAATTCGGTTTCCAGAGATTCCCTCATGACAGCACCCATACATTCCCTCCCTTACTAACTACTATGTAAATATTGCATATAAGATTTTCTTAAGGTTTTTATTTAAAATTGGTTGCATCCATCCTGGTGTAGTAATCTGGAAAAAAACACTGGAGGGTGGAGGTGGGAGGGACATTTTTAACCTCTGTTTCCTGTCCCAAGAAGGTCAATGGTGAACATCCTCCTGTGGTGCTGTCATGAGGGAATCTCTGGAAATCAAATTACCGGTAAGTCTAATTCCTACTTTTTCTTATTTTCCTCCTCTAAAATCTGGGGTGCGTCTTATCATCGGGTGCGTCTTATAAAGTGAAAAATACTGCACCTGCTACTTTGTGTTGGTATCTCACAATAAATCCCAATTTAATACATTTAAGTTTTTGGATGTAACGTGGAAAAGTTCACGGGGTATAAATACTTTTTCAACTGCTTTTCAATTTTGGATGGAAAAATATACTTCCTATTAACTGACAGCAAGCAAACATCTTGAAAATGGTGAGAAATTGATGCATTAAGTATTTTACAAAGATGCAGACACACAGCCAATAATCTTTATATGCATAAAAGTGGATATCCTCTTCAATCAAAGGGGAATGCTCTTTCATTGCTGCATAGGTTGGTTAGGTTCGGTGTTTAGGTGTGTGTGGCAACGTTGTGTTAATTGGGCTATGATTTCTATTCCAGGCACCTGTCCAGAGATCGTAACCTCCAGGTGATTAGGAATCCAATTAGTTGGGATAACGGTGTTTCAGATGAAATGTCCCTTTTAACCTTTCATCACTTAATATTCCAAACCGTTCTGAGCTGCCTCCCCAGGAACGCTCTCCAGTCAGCGTATGGCACAGATTAAAATTCATGGCAAATGTCTTTCATAAATATTATTCACAGCTAATTTCAGCTCCCAGCCGGCCCTGGATACCTGCAGAATCCGAATGAGGCCGGTACCACGCAGATTCATAGGGCTGAAAAGGATGCTGGTGCCCCCAACAATGAAGGGGTCACCCGACAGTCTGAAAGAAGGGCACCACAATACCAGTCTAGAGATGACGGGAAAAATGTCTTCCCATTCTTACCACAGGAGCATTTCACCCGATGATTTACGTAATTATAAGGGAAATGCTGAGAGTTATTGTGAAAATGGATTCGATTTGAAGAAATTAAAAGCGTAAAACTAATTTACTGTCAAATAGCTCTATAGCTATCATCTATCTATCTATCTATCTATCTATCTTTTTATCTGTCTATCTATCTATCTGAAATGAAAGTAGCATTGTAGTGTATCTATCTATATATCTGTTTCTCTATGTATCTCCTATGTATCTATCTGCCTGTCTGTCTATAGTAATGCCTGTTACAGGTTCTGTTACCTACAATTTGCGACTATGGGAATCAGAACCTGGTGAAAAGTTCAGATTGCCCCCCCCCAATCATGTTCAGGATGGCAGAGTGGTAGCAGCGACTGTCAGCTGTAGCATACATCTGACACTCTCCTGCAATGGCCGACATCAACCCTAGCACCGATGTTGGCTGCTTAGCTGGTCCCATGCTGTGGTCCGTAAAGACCGTTGTATGGAAGGGGTTAACAGAGGGAGGGAGCTCCCTCCCTTTCCAATCAGGCCGCTGCATTGCCGTGGCAGCCTCCTGATAGTTACCATGGCAACATGACGCCTTACACAGGCATCCAGGCTTGCCATGTATCTAAGCCTGACAGGTCCAGCTATACACCGCAAGGAGTGACGGGAGTAGCCAGACTTAAATAGCAATGACCACTATGCTGCACCTGTCTAAAGGTGTGGTCATTACCATCAACAAAAATGTGAAATTAAAAGAAGCTGTCAGATGACATCACATGCAGACAGCCTCTCTGACCTTCTAACACCTAGCCTGGGAGTGACCGTGACAGTACTTCCCATTCTACGGGTGGACACCCAGAACCGACTTTCTCCGGATGAGCCCTCACCAGATGATTAGCATTAATGTCGGTCGCTGAGACCCACATCCTCTCCTCAAGTCCGTAACCCCTCCAGTGCATGAGATACTGGAGGGAACTACGGAGAACTCGGGAGTCAATTATCTTGGCAATTTCAACTTCCAAATTACCGTCCACCATGACAGGAGGGGGGGGGGGGGGGGGCAAGGAGGACGGCACAACAGGTTCAACATATCTCTTCAACAATGACCTATGGAACACGTTATGAATCTTTAAAGCTTGAGGAAGCTCAAGATGAAAGGCTACAGGGTTAATAACGGCAGTGATCTTATATGGACCAATAAACCTTGGGCCCAACTTCCAAGAAGGTATTTTCAACTTAATGTTTCTTGTGGACAGCCACACAGAATTACCCACTCCCAGGTCCAGACCACTCATACGTCTCTTGTCAACCATACGTTTATACTTCTTACTCATCTTTTTCTGATTATTTTGAATTTTCCGCCAGATAGATGACAAAGAGGAAAATCTTTCTTCCTCCGGTTCACCAGAAATCTCAGTACCAGAAAAAGTGCCAAATTGCGGGTGGAACCCATATGCCCCAAAGAACGGCGACTTATCAGTGGACTCCTGCTACGGTTATTTATAGCAAAAGCCAAGAACGAAGACCACTCCTCCTGGTTCTCAGAGACAAAACATCTCAAGTAAGTCTCCAGATTCTGATTCGTGCGTTCGGTCTGTCCGTTCGACTGAGGAAGAAAGGCCAAAGAGATGGACATTTGTACCCCCAGACGAGTACAGAACGCCTTCCAGAATTTGGAAACAAACTGAGTCCCTCTATCAGACACCACATCAGAGGGAATACCATGTAGTTTCACGATGTTTTCGACAAACACCTGTGCAAGAGTTTTAGCATTGAGAATGCTATAAAGTGTGCCATCTTACTAAATCGATCAACAACAACCAGAATCACAGTTTTCCCTGAATAATTAGGTAAATCTGTGATAAAATCTAAGGATAAATGAGTTCATGGTCTGGACGGGATGGACAGCGGAAGCAAAGACCCGGAAGGCCAAGTATGTGTCACCTTAGCACATGCACAGGTACTACAGGCTGACACATAGTCCTCAACACACTTACTCAACCCCGTCCACAGAATCTAAGAGATATGAGATCAACAGTGGATCTGCTCCCAGGGTGTCCTGTGAGAACCGTACAGTGATGTTCCTCCAACACATTGTGACGTAATTCAGAAGGAACAAACGACTTCCCTGGAGGACAAGAATCCGGTGTGTCTCCCTGAGCCTCCAACACCTCTGCCTCCAGGTCGGGACATAGGGCGGATATAACTACCCTTTCAGACAATATCGAACCAGGATCTGTTGATAAATACTTTGATTTCCACAGTTTTGGTCTCTAGCACCACCTCGACAGACAGGAGAAATCTGGTACTACCAGTAAAAGATAAAAGTAAGTTTTCTTGCTCCCCACCAACACCACCAATAGTAACTTGGGAATTAAAGTATTTTTCTTGTTTCTACCTTGACGCTGCAAGAACGGACAACTATTCACAAAATGTCCCTTCTTTCCACAACAAAAACAGACCCCCTTCATATGACCAAAGCTCTTACCAGCAGTCCCAGGAGTAGCTCCCTCTAGCTGCATAGGATCATTACAAGGAGTAAACTCGAGAGTCTCTCCACCCAAAGTGTCAGAGGGAGCAGCCATCTCATATGATAGTACCTCCTGAGAATAAGGGGCCTTTGATCTCTCTCTTAGACGTCTATCTATACGTACAAGCAAGTGACATGGCTGCCTCCAAAGACTCAGGATTCTCGTGAAAGGCCAACACGTCTTTCAGCCTCTCAGATAATCCCTGACAGAATTGACTATGCAGAACTGGATCATTCCACTCTGTATCCGTAGCCCATCTCCTAAATTCAGAGCAGTAGATCTCCGCAGTCCGCTTTCCCTGCTGCAAGCCACACAACTTAGTGTCAGCCAGGGAAATCCGGGTCGTCGTAAATCAAACCCAGAGCTTGGAGAAACTCATTCACCAACCGGAGGGACTGTAATCCAATCGACAAAGAAAAGACCCAAGCCTGGGCGTCTCCTTTAAGCAGCGACATGATGATACCCACTCTTTGACTCTCATCGCCAGAAGAGCGAGGATGCAGCTTAAAATATAATTTACATGACTCCTTAAACAGGGTGAAATTATCACTGACCCTGGAAACCTGTCTGGGAGAGCAACCTTAGGTTCAGGGCAGGCCTGATTCCCACAGTCGGAACCAGCTGCCAGAGTTCTCTGGATATGTGCAACGGTATTGCGGAGGTCAACTACCTCCAAAGACAACCCTTGTAGTTGTCCGACCAATGCAGGGATTGGATCCATTGCCGCACTGATACAAACAAAATGGCGGTTTTCGACGGTGTATAATGTCACGGTGAGGTGTGGGAGGGAACACCACACCAAACACAAGAGGGGGGGAGGTATCTGGCCTAGAAGCTAGGGAGAGGAAAAGGTCATCACCTAATGAATCCTAACCCTGGCCCTGACTGCTAACCGAATGAACGGACCTCAGTGGTAGAACCGTTCATTCACTGGAACCTAAAGCTTGGTAACCCTGTAATACCCTAAGGTAGTGATAGGGCCCAAAGACGACCCATTCCTTAAGCTGAAGGAACAGGGGTCTTGACTCAGACCAGATACCAGAAGGCAGGGGAAACAACACAAAACAAATACAAAGGAATGAGACACTTAACTTCCTGGAGTAGAAGAAAGAGCAGGAACACCAGAGGGGAAACCACACACCAGCTCTAACACTTGCAAATTAAGCTATACACCGCAAGGAGTAGATGGAGTATACAGACTTAACCTCTTAAGGACATAGGGCGTACAGGTACGCCCTTGTGCCCTGGTACTTAAGGACACAGGGCGTACATGTACGCCCTGTGTATTTCTAATCACTGCCGTGCGGCTGGCAGTGATCGGAACCCGGTGCCTGCTCAAATCATTGAGCAGGCACCTAGGCTAAATGCGCCGGGGGGTCCCGTGACCCCCCCATGTCGGCGATCGCGGCAAACCGCAGGTCAATTCAGACCTGCGGTTTGCTGCGATTTCTGCAGTTTCTGATCCCCGCGGTCCCTGACCGCGGGGATCAGAAACTTTAGTATTCCTAAAATGCATCTGTATCCCCCCCCCTGCACCCCTTAGTGATTTTTGCCGGGTGGGAGGTGCAGGGGGAGGGTTGCGGGCGGTGCGGGAGGCCCATTGCGTAATCGTTGGCGTCTAGTGGGTATACCAGGGTGCCAGCACATTGCTGGCACCCTGGTATAAACGGCTGACATCGGTGATGCGATGTCAGACGTTTAACCCTTTCCATACCGCGGTCCGTAGGGACCGCGGTATGGAAAAGGTTAACAGCTCAGGGAGCTCCCTCCCTCTCCCATCGGAGGGCTGCTGTGCCTTTGCAGCCCCCCGAATGGAGAGGGAGAGAGCTCCCAGACAGCCCCCTAAGCCCCGTCCTTACCCTTCCCCGTCTGCGCAGTTCTGACCATAACTGAGCAGACGGGGAAGGTTCCCATGGCAACAGGACGCCTTCTCAGGCGTCCTGCTGTCCATGGTGCTGAACAGATCTGTGCTGAAAGGCATAGATCTGTTCAGACAAAGTGTAAAATACAGTACAGTACTATATATTGTACTGTACTGTATTATACAGACATCAGACCCACTGGATCTTCAAGAACCAAGTGGGTCTGGGTCAAAAAGAAAGTGAAAATAAAGTAAAAATCAAAAAACACATTTATCACTGATTAAAAATAAAAAAAATGAAATTCCCTACACATGTTTGGTATCGCCGCGTCCGTAACGACCTGATCTATAAAACGGTCATGTTACTTTACCCAAACGGTGAACGCCATAAAAATAAAAAATTAAAAACTATGATGAAATTGAAATTTTGCCCACCTTACTTCCCCAAAAAGTTAATAAAAGTGATCAAAAAAGTTGTATGTACTCCAAAATTGTAACAATCAAACCGTCATCTCATCCCGCAAAAATCATACCCTACCCAAGATAATCGCCCCAAAACTGAAAAAACTATGGCTCTTAGACTATGGAAACACTAAAACATGATTTTTTTTGTTTCAAAAATGAAATCATTGTGTAAAACTTACATAAATAAAAAAAAAGTATACATATTGGGTATCGCCGCGTCCGTATCGACCGGCTCTATAAAAATATCACATGACCTAACCCCTCAGGTGACCACCGTAAAAAAAAAAAAATAAGAAACGGTGTAAAAAAAGCAATTTTTTGTCATCTTACTTCACAAAAAGTGTAACAGCAAGCGATCAAAAAGTCATATGCACCCCAAAATAGTGCCAATAAAACCGTAATCTCATCCCGCAAAAAATGAGACCCTACTTGAGATAATCGCCCAAAAACTAGAAAAAACTATGGCTCTTAGACTATGGAGACACCAAAACTTTTTTTTGTTTTAAAAATTAATTCATTGTGTAAAACTTACATAAATAAAAAAAATTGTATACATATTAGGTATCGCCGCGTCCGTGACAACCTGCTCTATAAAATTACCACATGATCTAACCTGTCAGATGAATGTTGTAAATAACAAAAAAAAAAACAGTGCCAAAAAAGCTATTTCTTGTTACCTTGCCGCACAAAAAGTGTAATATAGAGCAACCAAAAATCATATGTACCCTAAACTAGTACCAACAAAACTGCCACCTTATCCCGTAGTTTCTAAAATGGGGTCACTTTTTTGGAGTTTCTACTCTAGGGGTGCATCAGGGGGGCTTCAAATGGGACATGGTGTCAATAAAACCAGTCCAGCAAAATCTGCCTTTCAAAAACCGTATGGCATTCCTTTCCTTCTGCGCCCTGTCGTGTGCCCGTACAGCAGTTTACGACCACATATGGGGTGTTTCTGTAAACTACAGAATCAGGGCCATAAATAATGAGTTTTGTTTGGCTGTTAACCCTTGCTTTGTAACTGGAAAAAAAATATTAAAATGGAAAATCTGCCAAAAAAGTGAAATTTTGAAATTATATCTCTATTTTCCATAAAATCTTGTGCAACACCTAAAGGGTTAAAAAAACTTTGTAAAATCAGTTTTGAATACCTTGAGGGGTGTAGTTTCTAAAATGGGGTCACTTTTATGGAGTTTCTACTCTAGGGGTGCATCAGGGGGGCTTCAAATGGGACATGGTGTCAATAAAACCAGTCCAGCAAAATCTGCCTTTCAAAAACCGTATGGCATTCCTTTCCTTCTGCGCCCTGTCGTGTGCCCGTACAGCAGTTTACGACCACATATGGGGTGTTTCTGTAAACTACAGAATCAGGGCCATAAATAATGAGTTTTGTTTGGCTGTTAACCCTTGCTTTGTAACTGGAAAAAAAATATTAAAATGGAAAATCTGCCAAAAAAGTGAAATTTTGAAATTATATCTCTATTTTCCATTAAATCTTGTGCAACACCTAAAGGGTTAAAGAACTTTGTAAAATCAGTTTTGAATACCTTGAGGGGTGTAGTTTCTAAAATGGGGTCACTTTTATGGAGTTTCTACTCTAGGGGTGCATCAGGGGGGCTTCAAATGGGACATGGTGTCAATAAAACCAGTCCAGCAAAATCTGCCTTTCAAAAACCGTATGGCATTCCTTTCCTTCTGCGCCCTGTTGTGTGCCCGTACAGCAGTTTACGACCACATATGGGGTGTTTCTGTGAACTACAGAATCAGGGCCATAAATAATGAGTTTTGTTTGGCTGTTAACCCTTGCTTTGTAACTGGAAAAAAAAATATTAAAATGGAAAATCTGCCAAAAAAGTGAAATTTTGAAATTGTATCTCTATTTTCCATTAAATCTTGTGCAACACCTAAAGGGTTAACAAACTTTGTAAAATCAGTTTTGAATACCTTGAGGGGTGTAGTTTCTTAGATGGGGTCACTTTTTTGGAGTTTCTACTCTAGGGGTGCATCAGGGGGGCTTCAAATGGGACATGGTGTCAAAAAAACTGTCCAGCAAAACCTGCCTTCCAAAAACCATACGGCGCACCTTTCACTCTACGCCCCGCTGTGTGGCCGTACAGTAGTTTACGGCCACATATGGGGTGTTTCTGTAAACGGCAGAGTCAGGGCAATAAAGATACAGTCTTGTTTGGCTGTTAACCCTTGCTTTGTTAGTGGAAAAAATGGGTTAAAATGGAAAATTAGGCAAAAAAATGAAATTCTCAAATTTCATCCCCATTTGCCAATAACTCTTGTGCAACACCTAAAGGGTTAATGAAGTTAGTAAAATCAATTTTGAATACCTTGAGGGGTGTAGTTTCTTAGATGGGGTCACTTTTATGGAGTTTCTACTCTAGGGGTGCATCAGGGGGCTTCAAATGGGACATGGTGTCAAAAAAACAGTCCAGCAAAACCTGCCTTCCAAAAACCACATGGCGCACCTTTCACTCTACGCCCCGCTGTCTGGCCGTACAGTAGTTTACGGCCACATATGGGGTGTTTCTGTAAACGGCAGAGTCAGGGCAATAAAGATACAGTCTTGTTTGGCTGTTAACCCTTGCTTTGTTAGTGGAAAAAATGGGTTAAAATGGAAAATTAGCCAAAAAAATGAAATTCTCAAATTTCATCCCCATTTGCCAATAACTCTTGTGCAACACCTAAAGGGTTAACGAAGTTTGTAAAATCAGTTTTGAATACCTTGAGGGGTGTAGTTTATAGAATGAGGTCATTTTTGGGTGGTTTCTATTATGTAAGCCTCGCAAAGTGACTTCAAAGCTGTAGTGGTCCCTAAAAATTGGGTTTTTGTAAATTTCTGAAAAATTTCAAGATTTGCTTCTCAACTTCTAAGCCTTGTAACATCCCCAAAAAATAAAATATCATTCCCAAAATAATTCAAACATGAAGTAGACATATGGGGAATGTAAAGGCATCACAATTTTTAGGGGTATTACTATGTATTACAGAAGTAGAGAAACTGAAACTTTGAAATTTGCTAATTTTTCCAAATTTTTGTTAAATTTGGTATTTTTTGGTGTAAAAAAAATATTTTTTTTAACTTCATTTTACCAGTGTCATGAAGTACAATATGTGACGAAAAAACTATCTCAGAACGGCCTGGATAAGTCAAAGCGTTTTAAAGTTATCAGCACTTATAGTGACACTGGTCAGATTTGCAAAAAATGGCCTGGTCCTAAGGTGTAAAAAGGCTGTGTCCTTAAGGGGTTAAATAGCAATGACCACTATGCTGCACCTGACTAGAGGTATGGTCATTACCATAAACAACAAAGTGAAATTAAGAGGCTGTCAAATGACATCACGTGCAGACAGCCTCTCCGCCCTTTTAACACCTAGCCTGGGAGAGATTGTGACAGCAATACACTATTGCAGTGTATTGTAGAGCCATCAGACTTACTGGATCTTCAAGAACCAAGTTGGGTCTGGGTACCAAAAATGTTTGAAATAAAAAAGTGAAAAAAATAAACAAAAATGTCAATAAAAAATTGCTTTTTCCTATATCTGCACATTTATAATTGGTTAAAAATAAAAAATAAATACACTACACATGATTGGTATCGCCTTGTCCATTACGACCTGATCTATAAAACAATCATGTTTCTGCCCTCCCAAAAAATAGTATAAAAAGTGATCAAAAGTCATGGATTTACATTCAGACCATGGTCTTGTTACTAGTGGGATACCTCAGGGATCTGTTCTGGGACCCATATTGTTTAATATCTTTATCAGCGAAATTGCAGAAGGCCTCGATGGTAAGGTGTGTCTTTTTGCTGATGACACAAAGATTTGTAACAGGGTTGATGTTCCTGGAGGGATACACCAGATGGAAAAGGATTTAGGAAAACTAGAGGAATGGTCAAAAATCTGGCAACTAAAATTTTATGTTGATAAGTGCAAGATAATGCTCCTGGAGTGTGAAAACCCAAGAGCAGAATATAAAATCAGTGATACAGTCATAACCTCAGTATCTGAGGAAACGGATTTAGGGGTCATTAATTCAGAGGATTTAAAGGTAGGCAGACAATGTCATAGAGCAGCAGGAAATGCTAGCAGAATGCTTGGGTGTATAGGGAGAGGCATTACCAGTAGAAAGAGGGAGGTGCTCATGCCGATAAGTGCAAGAGAGCACTAGTGAGACCTCATTTGGAGTATTGTGCTCAGTACTGGAGACCATATCTCCAGAAGGATATTGATACTTTGGAGAGAGTTCAGAGAGGAACTACTAAACTAGTACATGGATTGCAGGATAAAGCTTACCAGTAAAGATTAAAGGACCTTAACATGTATATCTGTGAAGGTTCTGATTTATCCAGGTCATGGTATATCTGTAAAGAATAAATCAAGGCAACTGGACGTACTGTAGATTTCTTGAAAACGTTTCACTCGTTCTTCCAGTGAGCTTTCTCAATTCTGAGTGACTGTACAAATATACTGGGAATAAATATGTAACTGAATCAACATCTGGTAATTATACCCAGCATTGGGTCAAAGGTGTTGATTCATTATACTAATTGGAGTCAGTAGGTGATAAAGACTTCCCAGAAAAAGATGTCAAGACAGCATTGTATGTGGCAGACAATAGACACTTGGGTTAAATTCATAAACAAGAGTTACAGGCTTTCACCGACCACATCAACTCAGTGGATCATAACATCAATTTCACGCGGGAAGATATGCAGAACAACAAACTGGCGTTTCTGGACTGTCTTATAACAGTGGAAGAGGGAAGGAAGCTGGGAATGGAGGTCTATCGAAAACCAACACACACTGACCAGTACCTACTATTTGATTCCCACCATCCTCTAGACCACAAACTGGGAGTCATCCAGACTCTACACCACCGGGCAGAGAAAATCCCCACCAGCACAGAGGCCAAGGCGAAGGAACTCAAACACCTAAGAGGGGCACTTAAAACTTGTGGGTATCCAGTTTGGGCCTTTGTCAAAACAGAAGGAAGGAGAAGAAAGAGCACCAAGACTACCAGTGAGGGCAAGAAGCATGACATATGTAGCTGGGGTGTCTGAGAAACTCAAAAGGATTTTTAATAATCATCACATTCCTGTTTGCTTTAAACCCAGCAACACACTGAGGCAACAACTGGTTCACCCCAAAGACCCAACGCCTAAACGCAAGATGGACAACATTGTGTACGCAATCCAGTGCAATGAGGAATGCTCAGAACTGTATATCGGCGAAACAAAACAACAACTACATCAGCGTATGGCTCAGCATAGAAGAGCCAAAATATCTGGTCAAGATTCAGCTGTGTACTTACATCTAAAAGGAACAGGTCACACCTTTGAAGACAGTCAAGTACGTGTTTTGGATAAGGAGGTTGATTGGTACAAACGAAGCGTGAAAGAGGCCATCTACGTAAAAATGGAGAAGCCAAGCTTGAATAGAGGCGGGGGGTTAGACATCTATTGTCTGCCACATACAATGCTGTCTTGACATCCTGACTCCAATTAGTATAATGAATCAACACCTTTGACCCAATGCTGGGTATAATTACCAGATGTTGATTCAGTTACATATTTATTCCCAGAATTTTTGTACAGTCACTCAGAATTGAGAAAGCTCGTTGGAAGAACGAGTGAAACGTTTTCAAGAAATCTACAGTACGTCCAGTTGCCTTGATTTATTCTTTACAGATACTTAACATGTATAGCTTGGAAGAAAGACGAGACAGAGGGGATATGATAGAAACTTTTATATACATAAAGGGAATCAACAAGGTAAAAGAGGAGAGAATATTTAAAAGAAGAAAAACTACTACAAGAGGACATAGTTTTAAATTAGAGGGCAAAGGTTTAAAAGTAATATCAGGAAGTATTACTTTACTGAGAGAGTAGTGGATGCATGGAATAGCCTTCCTGCAGAAGTTGTAGCTGCAAATACAGTGAAGGAGTTTAAGCATGCATGGGATAGGCATATGGCCATCCTCCATATAAGATAGGGCCAGGGGCTATTCATAGTATTCAGTATATTGGGCAGACTAGATGGGCCAAATGGTTCTTAACTGCCGACACATTCTATGTTTCTATATGTACCCCAAAATGGTACCAATAAAAACTGCAATCCGTCCTGCAAAAAACAATCTCCAAGACAGCTACGTTGACGGAAAAATAAAAATGTTATGTATTTTAGTATGTGGCAATGCAAAATAACTTTAATAAAAAATATCGATATACATGTGGTATCGCCATAACTGTATCGACCTACAGAATATCATCATATAATATTATAATATATACCGCATGGGAAAACCCCATACAAAAAAAATATTTAATCTCTGACAGAATTGCAATTTTTAGCAACCTCAACCTATTTAAAAAGCAATTAAAAAAAGTGATATATGCCCCAAAATGGTGCAAAAAAAAAAAAACCTACAGCTTTGCCTGCAAAAAAACAAGCCCTCACACAGTTCAGTCAATAAAAAAATAAAACGGTTATGGCCTCTAAAAATAATTTAGGCAAATTCGATGTTAGAAAACCCATATGTCACTCCTTCCATTCTGAACGTGGCCGTGCCCCAAACAAAAGTTTATGATCACAAATAGGGTGTTACCATATTCAAGAAAAAATGCATCTTTTGGGTGCGTTTTCTCCTGTTACCCCTTGTGAAAGTGAAAAATTGGAGTCTAAAGCATGTATTTTTTCATTTTCACAGCCAAGTGTTTCTATATTCTATGAAACGCTTGTTGAGTCAATACACTCACCACACCCCTCAATGAATGCCTTGAGGGGTGTAGTTTCCGAAATGGTGTCACTTTTTGGTGTTTTCCATTCTAGGTGTACCTCAAGGTCTCTTCAAATATGACATGGCATCCAAAAACCATCCCAGCAAAATGTGCCCTCCAAAAGCCATATGGTGCTATTTCCATTCTAAGCCCTGCGGTGTGCTCATACAGCAGTTTATATCTAGAGCTGAGTGAATTTCAGGTTCTGAAATTCGTTCACACTTCATTTACTGGTAAAAGGGGATATGCGTTCTGGATTCCGTTATAACGGAATGCATAACAGAATGCCTTTAGAGGCATTCCGTTATTCATTCCATCATAGTAGAAGTCTATGATCTGTCCCATTTCCGTTATGCAGAAGAGGACTCCCCTGCATAACGGAAACGGAAAGGACCTGTGTTGCAGCCCATAGACTTCTATTATGACAGAATGAATAACGGAATGCCTGTAAAGGCATTCCATTATGCATTCCGTCATCGAGTTGCATTATAGTCTGTGGTAATGGAATCCATAACGCAATTTACCTTTTACCAGTAAACGAAGCGTGAACGAATTTCTAAATATGCATGCGCAGACCGGAAGTACGGATCCGGCATTCCAGTATTTTGAATGCCGGATCCGGCACTAATACATTCCTATGGAAAAAAATGCCATGGCATTCAAGCAAGTCTTCAGTTTTTTTCGTTCAGTTATTTTTTCGCCGGAGATAAAACCGTAGCATGCTACGGTTTTCTCTTTTGCCTGATCAGTCAGAATGCATGGGGATATACCTGATCAGTTCTTTTCCGGCATTCAGCCATTTTGATGGAACTCAGTGCCGGAAAAGAAAAACGCTAATGTGAAAGTACCCTTAGTTGTAAAACCTTGCTGTTTTACAGGAAAATTTATTTAAAATGGAAAATTTGCAAAAAATAAATGACATTTTTTAATGTATCCTCTACTTTATTTAAATTCATGAGGGACACCTAAAGGGTTAACAGTTTCTGAAATCAGTTGTAAAAAATTTGAGGGATGTAGTTTCTAAAATGGGGTCATTTATGGGTGGCTTCTATTATGTAATCCCCACAAAGTGACTTTAAAATGGCATCGGCCATAAAAAATTACATTTACGAAATGATGCCAAAATAAAGTAGACATTTAGGGAATGTTGAGTAATAACTCTTTTATGAGATATTACTATCAACCGTAAAAGCAGAGAGTTTAACATTTAGAAAATTGTGAATTTTTGGTAAGTTTCAGATTTTTAATAAATAAATGTAAAACTTATTGACTCAAATTTACCACAAACATGAAGTATGACGTGTCACAAGAAAACGGCATTTAGAATCTGTTAGATAAGTAAAAAAATTCCCAAGTTATTATCACATAAAGTGACATATATCAGATTTGCAAAATTTCGCCTGGTTCTTAAGGATAAAAATTGTCTCAGTTCTGAAGGGGTTAAAGATGCTGCAGAGCGGGTGTCATAGCAACCAGCTGCCTGCTGTTTCATACAGCAGGCGCCCCCGGCTAATATCTGCGATCGGCGGTAATGCCGAGAGCAGATATTTACCACCTCATTTGCCGTGTTCATATGTGACCATGGCGCCTGAGAGTGCTAAAAACCAGAAGTGTGAGCTTCCGGTTCAGGCGCATTTTCCCCCAGCGGAGATCAGGGAAAGAGTCCTGTTCTATTAATGAGCCGGAGCCTGTATTAGGCTTCTAGGCTTATTATTAGTATATCCCAGTTCAGGGCAGCAGATGGCAGCACTGAACTGGGATATTGCAATTTCTGGCCAGAATCATGGATAATTTTCCATTATTTTGTACAAGTTGCAATCTGATGATTGCAAGTTGTGGTCTACTTGGAGACCTAACAAACAAAAAAAAAGTAAAAACAAGATTTGAAAAATATAAACAAAATAAAAAAATGTAAAAAATCAAATCACCCTCCTTTCCCCCCAAATCAAAAAATGTGCGAAAATGCCCGTACTATGAAAATATTAAAAAAGTTAGCCCATATGGTGAATGGGAAAAAAAATTCCCATTCACCATTTTTTATTTTCTCACAAAAAATTGAATCAAAAACTCATACACACCCCAAAATGGTATTATTAAAAACTACAGATCGTCACGCAAAAAATAATCCCCCACACATCTCCGTAGACGTGACTATAAAAAAGTTATGGGGGTCAGAATAAGGTGATGAAAAAAACATTTCTTCCCCAAAAAATTTTTCAGTATTAAAATGCATGAAAAACTATACATATGTGGTATCGCCAGATATGCACTGAGGATGAAGAGCATTTTAGAGCAGTATTTTACTGCATAGTAAACGCTGTAAAAAAAACCCATGTGAATCTGTGACAAAATAGCATTTTTCCCCCGCTTCCCAACATATCCTATGTAATATGAAATTATGGCATTAGAAAGTACAACTTGTATAGCAAAAAAACAAGCCCTCATCTATCTATGTGAATGGAAAAATGTAAAAGTTATGGCTCTGGAAAGGCAGGGAGCAAAAAATAAAAATGCAATTGTCACATCAGGAAAGGGTTAAAATTAAAAAATGGTCCACAAATTATCAGGGCATTTGCTTGCCATTGTTTTTACACACAGGGTGGTAAATGGAGAAGCACTGACTTTTTCAGGATTGAAAAATTATCCTTTTCTAGGGAGCAATTTCAGGTTTGTTATACTGTGCAGAGTTGAGTTACCAGCAGCAGCAGTATAGTATGGAACATGATGAACATGGCAAGAGATGTGTGGATGTGCAGGGGTACTAGTAGTGGCAGCACAGTATGGAACATGATGGACAAGGCAGGAGATATGCAGCTGTGCAGGGGTACTAGTAGTGGCAGCACAGTATGGAACATGATGGACAAGGCAGGAGATATGCAGCTGTGTAAGGGTACTAGTAGTGGCAGCACAGTATGGAACATGATGGACAAGGCAGGAGATATGCAGCTGTGCAGAGGTACTAGTAGTGGCAGCACAGTATGGAACATGATGGGCAAGGCAGGAGATATGCAGCTGTGCAGGAGTACTAGTAGTGGCAGCACAGTATGGAACATGATGGGCAAGGCAGGAGATATGCAGCTGTGTAGGGGTACTAGTAGTGGCAGCACAGTATGGAACATGATGGGCAAGGCAGGAGATATGCAGCTGTGCAGGGGTACTAGTAGTGGCAGCACAGTATGGAACATGATGGACAAGGCAGGAGATATGCAGCTGTGTAGGGGTACTAGTAGTGGCAGCACAGTATGGAACATGATGGACAAGGCAGGAGATATGCAGCTGTGCAGAGGTACTAGTAGTGGCAGCACAGTATGGAACATGATGGGCAAGGCAGGAGATATGCAGCTGTGCAGGAGTACTAGTAGTGGCAGCACAGTATGGAACATGATGGACAAGGCAGGAGATATGCAGCTGTGCAGAGGTACTAGTAGTGGCAGCACAGTATGGAACATGATGGATATGGCAGGAGATATGCAGCTGTGCAGGGGTACTAGTAGTGGCAGCACAGTATGGAACATGATGGGCAAGGCAGGAGATATGCAGCTGTGCAGGGGTACTAGTACTGGCAGCACAGTATGGAACATGATGGGCAAGGCAGGAGATATGCAGCTGTGTAGGGGTACTAGTAGTGGCAGCAAAGTATGGAACATGATGGACAAGGCAGGAGATATGCAGCTGTGCAGAGGTACTAGTAGTGGCAGCACAGTATGGAACATGATGGATATGGCAGGAGATATGCAGCTGTGTAGCGGTACTAGTAGTGGCAGCACAGTATGGAACATGATGGGCAAGGCAGGAGATATGCAGCTGTGCAGGGGTACTAGTAGTGGCAGCACAGTATGGAACATGATGGACAAGGCAGGAGATATGCAGCTGTGCAGAGGTACTAGTAGTGGCAGCACAGTATGGAACATGATGGACAAGGCAGGAGATATGCAGCTGTGCAGAGGTACTAGTGGTGGCAGCACAGTATGGAACATGATGGGCAAGGCAGGAGATATGCAGCTGTGCAGGAGTACTAGTAGTGGCAGCACAGTATGGAACATGATGGGCAAGGCAGGAGATATGCAGCTGTGTAGAGGTACTAGTAGTGGCAGCACAGTATGGAACATGATGGGCAAGGCAGGAGATATGCAGCTGTGCAGGGGTACTAGTAGTGGCAGCACAGTATGGAACATGATGGACAAGGCAGGAGATATGCAGCTGTGCAGAGGTACTAGTAGTGGCAGCACAGTATGGAACATGATGGATATGGCAGGAGATATGCAGCTGTGCAGGGGTACTAGTAGTGGCAGCACAGTATGGAACATGATGGGCAAGGCATGAGATATGCAGCTGTGTAGGGGTACTAGTAGTGGCAGCACAGTATGGAACATGATGGGCAAGGCAGGAGATATGCAACTGTGCAGGGGTACTAGTAGTGGCAGCACAGTATGGAACAGGATGGGCAAGGCAGGAGATATGCAGCTGTCCAGGGGTACTAGTAGTGGCAGCACAGTATGGAACATGCTGAGCAAGGCAGGAGATATGCAGCTGTGCAGGGGTACTAGTAGTGGCAGCACAGTATGGAACATGATGGACAAGGCAGGAGATATGCAGCTGTGCAGAGGTACTAGTAGTGGCAGCACAGTATGGAACATGATGGGCAAGGCAGGAGATATGCAGCTGTGCAGGAGTACTAGTAGTGGCAGCACAGTATGGAACATGATGGACAAGGCAGGAGATATGCAGCTGTGCAGAGGTACTAGTAGTGGCAGCACAGTATGGAACATGATGGATATGGCAGGAGATATGCAGCTGTGCAGGGGTACTAGTAGTGGCAGCACAGTATGGAACATGATGGGCAAGACATGAGATATGCAGCTGTGTAGGGGTACTAGTAGTGGCAGCACAGTATGGAACATGATGGGCAAGGCATGAGATATGCAGCTGTGTAGGGGTACTAGTAGTGGCAGCACAGTATGGAACATGATGGACAAGGCAGGAGATATGCAGCTGTGCAGAGGTACTAGTAGTGGCAGCACAGTATGGAACATGATGGGCAAGGCAGGAGATATGCAGCTGTGCAGGAGTACTATTAGTGGCAGCACAGTATGGAACATGATGGACAAGGCAGGAGATATGCAGCTGTGCAGAGGTACTAGTAGTGGCAGCACAGTATGGAACATGATGGATATGGCAGGAGATATGCAGCTGTGCAGGGGTACTAGTAGTGGCAGCACAGTATGGAACATGATGGGCAAGGCAGGAGATATGCAGCTGTGCAGGGGTACTAGTACTGGCAGCACAGTATGGAACATGATGGGCAAGGCAGGAGATATGCAGCTGTGTAGGGGTACTAGTAGTGGCAGCACAGTATGGAACATGATGGACAAGGCAGGAGATATGCAGCTGTGCAGAGGTACTAGTAGTGGCAGCACAGTATGGAACATGATGGATATGGCAGGAGATATGCAGCTGTGTAGCGGTACTAGTAGTGGCAGCACAGTATGGAACATGATGGGCAAGGCAGGAGATATGCAGCTGTGCAGGGGTACTAGTAGTGGCAGCACAGTATGGAACAGGATGGGAAAGGCAGGAGAGATGCAGCTGTGCAGGGGTACTAGTAGTGGCAGCACAGTATGGAACATGATGGACAAGGCAGGAGATATGCAGCTGTGCAGAGGTACTAGTAGTGGCAGCACAGTATGGAACATGATGGATATGGCAGGAGATATGCAGCTGTGCAGGGGTACTAGTAGTGGCAGCACAGTATGGAACATGATGGGCAAGGCAGGAGATATGCAGCTGTGTAGCGGTACTAGTAGTGGCAGCACAGTATGGAACATGATGGGCAAGGCAGGAGATATGCAGCTGTGCAGGGGTACTAGTAGTGGCAGCACAGTATGGAACATGATGGGCAAGGCAGGAGATATGCAGCTGTGCAGGGGTACTAGTAGTGGCAGCACAGTATGGAACAGGATGGATAAGGCTTTGGGTTAGGTACATTAGTCTGTGCTAAATAATAATTTAAAATAACTTTGCAAGAGTTAGTTTTTTTCAAACAAAAGTTCATTTGGACAGAATTCACTACTATATACAACAGCTTTGATATAACTTAAAAAACAACAACTTTGCAGTATTTTACAAAAAAAGGTCAATTGTACAGAGTCCAGTATAATATTTGGCAAATGTGACACAGAAAAAAAATACGTCAGATAGTACACTGTCATCACCAGAATTAACATTGTGGATTATGTGTTGCAGATTGGGCTGATACTTGTTACAAAAAAATGTACTAAATATTGCTGTAGCATGAAGCAGACACTGCAAATGGCAGGCAGCTTGAGTTCAATGACACACTTAATACACTGACCCTGTCCTGTCCCTAGCTACAACCTATCTACTGACATTATTAAATCTACTTATCTTTTTCTTCCCTGGGACCCCCCACTGATTGCTATAAAGAGGAGAAAAAAGCGCTTGCCATAGTCCCTCTCCCTTCCTCTCTTGCAGCAAGGACAAGAGAGCATGATATGCGAGTGCTTCTCTCTCTTTGTTCTAGTGATTGGTGGGGGTCTCAGCAGTAAGACCTCCACTGATCATAACTTTTGATATGTCATTATGACATTTCAAAAGTTTCCTGAACAACTCAGTGACATGTTAAGTCTCTGCTTTTTCTGACTTCACTTGTACATGGGGGTCATCTTTATCAGTGATTGGTAGCATTTTCTATGTAAATGTGTATATATAGATAGTTGTCAATCACTGACAGCTGTACACAGGGTCTTAAAGGGATTTGCCCATCTCATACATTGGGCGCATATTACTAGGATATGTCCCCAATGTCCGATAGGTGCAGGTCATACCTCTGGGACTGGCACCTATCTCTAAAACTGAGCCTGCAAAGAGAAGGAGAGCAGACCGCACATGTTTTGCTTTCCTCCATTCATTTCAATGGGGGGGGGGGGGGGGCGCAATAACCGTTGCCTGTCATTGCACCTGCTACTTTTAAAAAAATGCACTTCGTGACGAAGTCATTTGTCACAAAGCAAATTTTTTTTTTTCAATTTAGCAAAACAGGTAAATTGAATTTTTAAGAACTTCGCTCATCTCTATTCATAACAAATTAGTGGGGTCATTTATCAAACTGTTGTAAAGTAGAACTGGCTTAATTGCCCATAGCAACCAATCAGATTCCACCTTTCATTTTTGCCAGCTCCTTTGAAAAATGAAAGGTGGACTATGATTGGTTGCTATTAGGGATGAGCGAATCAAAACATCCAAAGTCGATTTGCATAAAACTTTGTTCTAATACTGTAGGGAGCAGGAGCTCCCTACAGTATTAGATTGTATTGGCTTTGATGAGCCAAAGTTATTACTTTGCAAAGTCTCGTGAGACTTCAAGTAATAACTTCAGAAATTAATTTCTACTGTAAAAAACCTTTTACTGAACTCGAGTTTGGTTTCCAAGTTACCGCTTGGAACCGAACCCGAATTCGGGAAATGGTTTTTTACAGTACAAATTAATTTATGATGTTATTATGCAAAGTTTGCAAAGTTTACCTGAGACT
Source organism: Bufo gargarizans (assembly GCF_014858855.1). Lineage (NCBI taxonomy): Eukaryota > Metazoa > Chordata > Amphibia > Anura > Bufonidae > Bufo > Bufo gargarizans. The sequence continues at coordinate 616,071,622 of NC_058081.1, read as the reverse complement.
TTACGAAGCAATAACTTCGGCTCATCGGAGCCAATACATTCTAATACTGTACGGAGGAGCTCCGTACAGTATTAGAATGAAGTTTTATGCGAATCGACTTCGGATGTTTCATCTCATGTTGATTCACTCATCCCTAGTTGCTATGGGCAACTAAGTCAGTTCTACTTTACACCAGTTTGATAAATCACCAAATAGGTTCGTTTAGAATCCACTCATCTCTACTATCTATCTATCTATCTATCTATCTATCTATCTAGTAGGAAGAAATCCACGGCACATCCAAGGCGTAAAATAAGAACAACTTTTATTCACCAGACAGCGACGTTTCGATCCACCTCTTTGGGATCTTTCTCAAGTCACTGCTTGAGAAAGATCCCAAAGAGGTGGATCGAAACGTCGCTGTCTGGTGAATAAAAGTTGTTCTTATTTTACGCCTTGGATGTGCCGTGGATTTCTTCCTTCTAGACGTCTTGAGGGGGGATCGCCTTCACAGCCGCTGGCACTCCGCTTGTACTATTTTCCGCAGTGCGGCTCCTGTTTTGCCTTTTCTGTCTATCTATCTATCTATCTATCTATCTATCTATCTATCTCTATCATCTCTTTCCTCTGTGTATTTCACAGGAGATCTTAGAATCATACGTGTGGTGTAGATGAGTCATGAGTCAATTTATAATCATAAAAAATTTCCATTTTGATGGAAGACAACTTGCGCCTCCTGTCATTTGATGTAAACAATTGCTTTGGTTCAAACGATCCAGAACTTTATTTCCTGAGAAATTTCCTTGTCATCTCAATTGCACATTGATTGTAGCTGTGATGTATATTAGTTTTATGTTGAACTTTAATGGGATTTTTTTTTCTTACTTGGGTTTTTATGATTCATTTTATGTCATGCTTCAATTTAACAAAATAACTCTTTACGGTTTTATAAAAAGCCCATGAAAGGTTCAGATCAAATGCTGTGAAGTCGATCGTAAAATTACTATGGATTATTGTGGAGTGTGATGACGAAGTCCCAGTAGAAAATCTTTAGAATCAATATAAATGGAACTGCCGGGAAAATGTCATTCACAATGCTCTGCAGGTAGGTCCTAAACTACAGCCAGTATTATACTTCAGAGCTGCACTCACAATTTTGAAGGTCATTATCGGAAAGAACTAGGCGGGTTGCTGATGCACACACATCCCTAAGAGCTCAAAGGGGTTGGCTTCTTTTTGGTTACTATTAGCCAGTGTGTTTGTAAGATAATTATATTGCACTTACTAATATAGTATAGACATGGTTGAAATTCTACACCAGGATCGCCAACCTTAACTACACAAAGAGCCAAAAAAACAACAACATATGACTACCAGAAGCCACAAGCTATACAATTACACACGAGTCACTATATTTTTCGTGCTACAAGATGCACCTAGGTTTTAACAAAGAAAAATAAGATAAAATAAATATTTTTCATCTGATCTGAGGTCTGCTAAAAATATTTTTTTCTTATTTTTTATTAGCAGAGAAAAAAAAAATATTTTTCATCAGACCTCTGATCAGACTCCTAAATCAGATCCCCAATCCTAATCTGACCTACAATAAGATCCCTAAACCTCATCAGACCTCCAAAATAAGACCATCAATGCTCAGATCAGGCAACAGAAATCAGACTCCCAGTGTCAGATCCCCCCCCCCCATGCTCAGATCTCCCCCTTCTCAGATCTGACCCCCCATGATCAGACCTGACCAACCCATGCTCAAACAAGACCCCCATGATCAGATCTGCCCATGCTCAAATCTGAACCCTCATGCTCCGATCTTCCCACTCATGCTCAGATCAGACCCCCATTGTCCAGATCAGGACCCCCCCTTCCCCCCATGCTCAGATCAGAACCTCAAATGCTAAGATCAGACCCCCATGCTCAGTTCTATAAATTAAAAAAATATATCTTCCCTCTCCTGATCAGGCACTGGGCTCCTGCTACTCTGCAGGTCTGACACGCTCTCCACTGTGACCTGATGAGCACAATGTCAGGTCATAGTCCGTGTCTCCACGTACTACGTTCTTACACTGTGTGCTTTAGGACGTAGTGGAGAGTGAGCTGGAGCTGCAAAGTAGTAAAAATGTAGATTACCAGAGAAATATCTCTGTAAATTGACAACTTTGTATAATTTATTTTTAAAAAGTTGTCATTTACAGAGATATTTCTCACACACAGTATGGGTATATGTAAAAATACACCCTAAAACACATTGCCCTACTTCTTCTGAGTACGGCGATACCACATGTGTGACACTTTTTTGCAGCCTAGGTGCACAAAGGGGCCCAAATTCCAATGAGTGCCTTTAGAATTTCACAGGGCATTTTTTTTTTACGCATTTGAATCCCAAACTACTTCTCACGCTTTAGGGCCCCAAAAATGCCAGGGCAGTATAAATACCCCACAAGTGACCCCATTTTGAAAAGAAGACACCCCAAGGTACTCCGTAAGGGGCATGGCGAGTTCATAGAGGATTTTTTTCTTTTTGCACAAGTTAGCGGAAATTGAGGAAAAGTCTCATATTCCACTAACTTGTGCCCAAAAATTTTTTTTTACATGAACTCACCATACACCTCACGGAATACCTTGGGGTGTCTTCTTTCTAAAATTGGGTCACTTGTGGGGTATTTATACTGCCCTGGCATTTTTGGGGCCCTAAAGCGTGAGAAGTAGTTTGGAATTCAAATGCGTAAAAATGCCCTGTGAAATCCTAAAAGTACTTATTGGAATTTGGGCCCCTTTGCACACCTAGGCTGCAAAAAAGTGTCACACATGTGGTATCGCCGTACTCAGAAGAAGTAGGGCAATGTGTTTTGGGGTGTATTTTTACATATACCCATGCTGGGTGAGAGAAATATCTCTGTAAATGACAACTTTTTCCATTTTGTTTTATACAAAGTTGTCAATTTACAGAGATATTTCTCTCACCCAGCATGGGTATATGTAAAAATACACCCCAAAACACATTGCCCTACTTCTCCTGAGTACGGTGATACCACATGAGTGACAATTATTTGCAGCCAAGATGCGCAAAGGGGTCGAAAGTCCAACGAGTACCTTTTAGGAGGGCATTTTTAGGCATTTAGATTCCAGACTTCTTCTCACGCTTTAGGGCCCCTAAAATGCCAGGGCAGTATAAATACCCCACATGTGACCCCATTTTGGAAAGAAGACACCCCAAGGTATTCCGTGAGGGGCATGGCGAGTTCATAGAAGATTTTTTATTTTTTTTGGCACAAGTTAGTGGAAATTTTTATTTTATTTTTTTCTCACAAAGTCTCCCTTTCCGATAACTTGTGACAAAAAGTTCAATCTTTCATGGACTCAATATGCCCCTCAGCGAATACCTTGGGGTGTCTTCTTTCCAAAATGGGGTTATTTGTGGGGTGTTTGTACTGCCCTGGCATTTGAGGGTCTCCGCAATCATTACATGTATGGCCAGCATTAGGAGTTTCTGCTATTCTCCTTAGGCCTCATGCACACGACCGTTGTTTGGGTCCGCATCCGAGCGGCTTGGATGCGGACCCATTCATTTCAGTGGGGCCGCAAAAGATGCGGACAGCACTCCGTGTGCTGTTAGCATCTGTGGCTCCGTTCCACGGGGCCCCGCTAAAAAAATATAACATGTCCTATTCTCGCTTTGCGGACAAGAATAGGCATTTATATCGCCGGCGTCCGTTCCGTTCCGGTTTGCGGACCGCAAAAAACGGCAGTATTTAGTACTAGTGCTGATTAGCGACAGCAATGACGCTAATCAGCGACTAATCAGTGACTGCAGTGCGGTGGGCTAAGCGCTAACTACCTAACAAGTAGCTAACTAACTGGCGGTGATAAGGGACCCTTAGGCCCCATTCACATGTCCGCAATTCCGTTCCGCATTTTGCGGAACGGAATTGCGGACCCATTTATTTTCCGTTCCGCAAAAATATAGAACATGTCCTATTCTTGTCCGCAATTGCGGACAAGAAAATGCATTTTCTATATAGTTCTGGCAATGTGCGGATCCGCAAAATGCGGAAATCACATTGCCGGTGTCCGTGTTTTGCAGATCTATGGATCCGCAAAACACATACGGACGTCTGAATGGAGCCTTACAGGGGGGTGATCAATGACAGGGGGGTGATCAGGGAATCTATATGGGGTGATCAGGGGTTAATAAGGGGTTAATAAGTGACAGGAGGTGTGTGTGTGTAGTGTAGTGTGGTGCTTGGTGCTACTTACAGAGCTGCCTGTGTCCTCTGGTGGTCGATCCAAACAAAAGGGACCACCAGAGGACCAGGTAGCAGGTCTATCAGACGCTGTTAACAAAACAGCGTCTGATATACCTTTCTGATGCGATTTTTGAATGATCAGCGCTGGCAGGCTGTAGATCAACCTGTGAACTGCGCGATCCTGTGAACGCGCGCTCCTGTGAGCGCGCGTTCACAGGAAATATCGGGTCTCTCGAGATGATGCCAATAGGCGTCGCTGAGCCCTGAGAGCGCTGCCGCCCGGACGCCTATCGGCGTTACGCGTGCAGCAAGTGGTTAAAGGGCCAGAAGTGAGCCCTACCCTTCTTCAGGGCTGCTTGGAAGAGGGTTGAAAATAACTGAACTCTTCCTTTGCTTTTATTCACGGTTATAATGTTTCTTTGCAATGATTTACCGCCCCTTTTACGGTGGTAATACCACTCAGCCTATGAGAATTCACCAGCAATGTGATGATCACTATATTGCATGATACCTCAGTTGAATTTGGGTTGCGCTTAAGTGTGCCTTGTCAGATACACCATGTTCATACACTATGTTGTACCTTATGCTGCTGTTAGGGACCAGCAAGATACTGAATAATATATTCACTACTTTGGGTTGCATACCCTGTATATTGAGGCCATGAAAAAGTAGTATACTAATAATAGTGATGTCACAGATAGTTTGTGTCATATATCCTCAAGAAGGATGTTGATGGGTACTGCACTTATCTATGGAGTAAATCACACTGCTAATGTGTTGAAGTGCATTGTGTAAGTTGAGATATAGAGATTTGGCCGCTTTGCCAAATCTTCTGAAAAGATTTGATTAGATACGAATTTATTCGCAGTGAATCACATAAAAAAAAGAAGCTATGTCCTGGCTGCAGAGAGCCTGTAAAGTGGTGTAGAACACTGTGCCTTTCAGTAACACACTTAGGGAGTCTGCTCTGGTAGGACAACAAGAATGTGAATCAGTATGACACGCACATGACAGGCGTCGCTCTTATAATCACTGCACACTTCAGTGTCATGCCCCACTCTGACCATGTGCGGAGGTCAGCCAGGATAGCAGCACGAGTTTAGTGGTTGCTTTGGAGCCGTGCTAGATCCGCCTCTCATCAGGTGCACTGGGTGGGGTCTTTAGTTTAAATAGCACACTACCCAGTGCCCTGAGCGGATTATACTGTTCATTCTGGTCTGGGAAGCTTGGAGGGAAGGTTGGCTGTCAGTTCCTGCTCTCAGAGATAAGTGTAATTTCTAGTTCGTTTGTTTGTGTCTTCTATTCCATCCAGGTTCTGTGCGAGCAGACTGCTCCTATCTCCCCACTTCACCATCTTAGGGAGTTCAGGGTTTTGTCAGCCCAGGCTGGAGGACACTAGCACACCTACCTTCAAGGTCTGCTGTGGGCTGAGCAGTGCAGGGAAAGAGGTCAGGGATAAGCTAGGAGGTGACCCTTCCCCTGTCTTTCGTCCAGAGCCTGGTTGGTGTGTTATCTTTTGTACAAAGTGTACGTCCGCCGTGACATTCACTTATTTGGGCAGTTACGGGGCCAAAACTAACCAAATAACTCAAGTATCAACTCAGCCTTACAGATCGATATTAGCGCCAGGTATAAAGAACTGTGCAGAGGCCCAAGATCCTATTGTAGCGTGAAAGAGCGAACTCCTTTTACACCATCGGCAGCTGATACCACATAGATGTTTACAGAACCTGTTCTATTAAACGCTTATACAAGTAGAGCCCCTTTGACAGAGTGGAGAGGGTTTCAGCAGTACGTTTGTGTGGACATCACTCATTATTTTGCCCTTCCTCTGATCTGTCAGAACAGTAACCCCCAAAAAATGAATTCTGTCTGTTGAGCATCCGCTTTCACTCGGTCAGCATTTGGTCAGTAATCCATCAGTATTGCTAAAGCAAAAAAAAAAAACAGGAGTGGATCCAAAACAGAGATGACTTGTGAATGGGATATTTGCATGTCTTCTGTGTTTTGTACCCACTCCTACTTTTGGATACCAAATCATAAGCCAATTCTGATGGGACCATACAGTCCTTCCAGCTGCTACACAGACAGGATCCATTGTGCCTCTCAGTTTTCTTTCCTTCTGAAGTAATAACCTTCTAATTATCATTCAAAAGAGTGTTTCTTCAGGGAGGAACAAAAATACTAAACTTCAAAAAAGAGCTAAATGTAGCCAACTAAGAGAGGCCATTGACCTAACTAACTGGGACAGAGTCATCAAAAACAAAAATACAGCCACAAAATGGGATATTTTTAAAAGCACCCTAAAATCTAATTGTGAGAGGTACATACCTTATGGTAATAAAAGGTTAAGGAACAATAAAAAACCAATGTTGATAAACAGAACTGTAAAGAAAGCAATAAATGACAAAAAGTAAGCATTTAAATCGCTAAAACAGGAGGGTAGCGAGGAAGCACTGAAAAACTATAAGGAAAAAAATAGAATATGTAAAAAACTAATAAAAGCAGCCAAACTAGAGACCAAGAGATTAATTGCCAAAGAGAGTGGCAATTAATCTCTTGGTTAAAATGTTCTACAATTATATAAATGGTAAAAAGTATAAATTTGAAGGTGTCGGCCCTCTACAGAGTAATGAGGGGGGAGTTGCAGAGAATGATGAGGAGAAAGCAAAGCTATTATATATTTTTTTCTCCACTGTATTCAAAGGAAAATAAACTGTCAGCTAAAATGCAGAATGAGAAAGTAAATTCTACATTAAAAGTGCCCTGTCTGACCCAGGAAGAAGTACAGCGGCATCTTAAAAATATTAAAATAGACAAATCGCCAGGACCAGATGGCATACACCCCTATATCCCAAGAGAATTAAGTAATGTCATAGCCAGACCCTTATTTTTGATATTTAAGAACTGTATACTGACAGAGTGTTCCACAGGATTGGATCATAGCAAATGTGGTGTCAATATTCAAAAAGTTTCAACACATAAAAGGTTAGTGTATAAAATGAGAATGTTTGGATTGGGAGAAAATATCTGCATGTGGATAAGTCACTGGATCAGTAATAGAAAACAGAGGGTGGTTATTAATGGTACACACTCAGATTGGGTCACTGTCACTAGTGGAGTACCTCAGGTCAGTATTGGGCCCTATTCTCTAGAATATACATTTTTGCAGATGACACTAAACTGTGTAAAGTAATTAACACGGAAGAGGACAGTATACTGCTACAGAGGGATCTGGATAGATTGGAGGCTTGGGCAGATAAGGTTTCACACTGACAAATGTAAGGTTATGCACATGGGAAGGAATAATGCAAGTCACCCGTACATACTAAATGGTAAAACACTGGGTAACACTGACATAGAAAAGAACCTAGGAATTTTAATGAACAGCAAACTAAGCTGTAGAAACCAGTGTCAGACAGCTGCTGCCAAGGCCAATAAGATAATGGGTTGCATCAAAAGGGGCATAGATACCCGTGATGAGAACATAGTCCTGCCACTTTACAAATCACTATTCAGACCACACATGGAGTACTGTGTACAGTTCTAGGCTCCTGTGAACAAGGCAGACATAGCAGAGCTGGAGAGGGTTCAGAGGAAGGCAACTAAAGTTATAACTTGATTTTGGGGACTACAGTACCCTGAAAGATTATCAAAATTTGGGTTATTCACTTTAGAAAAAAGACGACTGAGGGGAGATCTAATAACTATTTTTAAATATATCAGGGTTCCGTACAGAGATCTCTCCTATCATCTATTTATCCCCAGTACTGTGACAAGGGGACATCCTCTGCATCTGGAGGAAAGAAGGTTTGTACACAAACATAGAAGAGGATTCTTTACGGTAAGAGCAGTAAGACTATGGAACTCTCTGCCTGAGGAGGTGTTAATGGTGAGTTCACTAAAAGAGTTTAAGTGGGACCTGGATATATTTATGGATTGTAATAATATTCCAGATTATAGCTTCTAGAGATGGGTCATTGATCCAGGGAGTTATTCTGATTGCCTTAGAGTCAGGAAGGAATCTTTTTCCCCTTAAGTGGGTAAAATTGGCTTCTACCTCATTTTTTTTCCTTCCTCTGGATTTATTTGCAGGATAACAGGCCAAACTGGATGGACAGATGTCTTTTTTCGGCCTTATAAACTATTGAACTATGTTAGATCAAAAGAAGGGTCAAATACATTTACATAGTGTTGAGATGTCAGCAGCATGAGGAAGCCACAGAGTGGCCCAGTGACATAGAGTTAAGTTAGCAGTAGCATGAGGAGACCACAGAGTGGCAAGGTGACATAGTGTGGAGGTGGCAGCAGCATGAGGAGACCACAGAGTGGCACAATGACAGAGTGTGGAGGTGGCAGCTGCAGCATGAGGAGACCATAGAGTGACCCAGAGACAGAGTTGTGAGTTGGCAGCAGCATGAGGAGGCCACAGAGTGGCACAATGACAGTGTGGAGGTGGCAGAAGCAGCATGAGGAGGCCACAGACTGTCAAGGTGACGTAGTGTGGAGTTTGCAAAATCAGCAGCATGAGGAGGCCACAGAGTGGCACTATGACAGAGTGTGTAGGTTGCAGCTGCAGCATGAGGAGACCACAGAGTAGCAAGGTGACATAGTGTGGAGGTGGCAGCAGCATGAGGAAGCCACAGAGTGGCACAATGACAGAGTGTGGAAGTGACAGCAGCAGCATGAGGAGACCACAGAGTGGCCCAGAGACAGAGTTGTGAGTTGGCAGCAGCATGAGAGACCACAGAGTGGCAAGATGAGATAGTGTGGAGGTGGCAGCAGCAGCATGGCAAGGTGAAATTGTGTGGAGGTGGCAGTAGCATCAGGAGACCACAGAGTGACCCGGTGACAGAGTGGGGAGGTGGGTGGCAATAACAGTACCCGTTGACGATGGTGGGTGTAAGAGGAGCACTTGGCATCAGATGTGTGCCATCAGGCGGGTGGCAGCATCAGAATAGTAGCTGAGGCAGTTAGCCAGAAGAAAACTGTCTCTTTTGTCAAGGTTTGGGTGAGGCAGCATGGATGATCTAATCTGATGCATCAGGCATTGGTGGGTGGAAATCCAGGCTGATCCATGCCTGATTCATCTTGACAAAGGTCAGTCTCTCTACATTTTGAGTGGACAGGCGAGTTCTCCTTGGGGGTAACTATGGCCCCCGTCGCACTAAACACCCGCTCTGATGCCACACTACTGGCCGAGCAGGACAGCTTTTAGAGGGCATACTCGGCCAGTTGCGTCCACAAATCCAGTTTGGCTGCCCAGTAGTGCAGCGGCTCTTCAACGTGGGGTGGCAGGGTGCTTTCCAAGTATGCCACCACCTACTGGTTCAGGTTCTACTTCAGGTCTAGCTTCTGCTGCTGGTGAGTAGTTTCTTTACTAGTCAGGTTAAGAAAGCTGCTTATTAGCAACTCTAGACTCAAGCTGCTGCTGATGGAGCTGGTACTGATGCTACTCCCCCACATGGTCACAGCAGCCATGGCAGTGGAACGACAGCTCAGAGGGCCCCCCTGGTCAGACCTGCGAGAGGCTGGATGATGGAGCAGATAGGCAACAGCAACTGACTACATAGGATGTCTCTATAGTAGTTCCGTTTTTCCTCCCTCTCAGCGGGTGTAAAAAAGGCCCCCTTTTTGGACCGGTAGCGAGGGTCCAACAAGGTGGAGAGCCAGAACTCATCCCTCTGCCGAATGGTGACAATTCGGCTGTCTACCCAAGCAAGTGAGCATGCATGGGGCCATTTGCGAAAGGGACTCCCTGCCTCCATCTCCACTGCATACTGCCACGGTGTGCCTGGGTCATCTGCCTCATCTTCCTCAACTCCCTCTTCCTCCACCGGCTGCTCCTGCTCCTCCTCTCCTGTCACCTTTGTAGAAAAACCACCCATTTCACTACACATTGCTTGTGCTTGCCACGGTGTGGGTAGATCACTCAACACCGACCACAAGAGGGATGGGAAAAATAACTAGGCCTGGAAACTAGGGAAAGGGGAAAAGGTCACCACCTAGTGAATCCCTAAACCGAGCCCTGACTACTATAAGTATGAACAGACCTTGATGGTAGGAATGTTCATATACTGGAACCTAGGGCCCTATCTGACCCTAAAGGGCCCTGGAAATAGATTACCTGTTCCTTCCCAACTGAAGGAACAGGCGACTCCCTCAGGCCTAATACCAAAAAGTAGGGGAAAACCACGAACAAGAAATAGGGAAAAGACACTTAACTCCGAAGTATGCAGACGAGCAGGAACTCAGAGGAGAACCAGACATAGCTCTTCACAACCTGAAAGGAGCTATCAACCACATAGCATGATGGGCGAGGCCAGACTAAATAGAGGAGTTAGAATGACCACTTAAGCTACACTTGAGACCAGAGGTGTGGTCATACCCAGCAACAACACAGAAAAGTGAAACCAGAGAGGCTGTCATATCATATCACATGCAGCCAGTCTCTTAGATCTTCTGACTCTTGTCACAGGAGGGACCGTGACAGTGCTCCAATGTCATGCTCCTCCCCCAGTTCAGCCCCCACAGGCCTCATGTAGCCGTGAGATCTAGACGCCACATCTCCCTGACCATCTAGATTTACCAGCATCTGTTCCAGGATATGAAGCAGTGGAATGACGTTGTTCCTCCTGTAGTCCTGACGACTGACAAATAACGTGGCCTCCTCAAAGGGCCTGAACAAATGGCAGGTGTCACACATGAGCTGGCACTGGCTGACATAGAAGTTAAACAGGGGAGTACTCCTGTCCACTTAGATCATCAAGAAATCGTTTATGGCCTTTCTCTGTTCGTATAGTTGGTCCAACAAATGGAGGGTGGAATTCCAACTGGTAGAAAAGTTGCATATCAGCCTATGTTGGGGGAATCCGTTCTGCCGCTGCAGCTCAAAGTGGGTGTGCATTGCAGTGTATGAGTGGCTGAAGTGCCTGCAACATTTCCTGTCGCGGAGAAAGCCAGGATTCAATTTCTTGATGAAGGACGCGGAGCAGTTCCTCCCTTGTGTGACTTTGTTCGCCCAGGCAACTAGGTGCAGAACAGCGTGCCCTGCACATGTGGTATGCTGGTATTGCACTGTGAATTGTCCCTGCAGTGGAGGCTGAGGACACAGTGGAGGATGAGGAGGCAGAGGTGGACATCTTCGCAGGACCAACGGCGTGAGAACGTGGAGGCGGAAGAGCCGTCACGTGGCCAAGTTGTTGGTTTGGCTGGGCTGGAACCACATTTACCCAGTGGGCCGTAATGGACATGTATTGTCCTTGACCATAGTTACAGCTTCACACGTCGGCGCTGCCGTGCACTTTGGCAGACACTGACAGGCTCAAGGAATGACCCACCTTCTGTTGTACATATTTGTGCAGGGCTGGTACTTTTTGGCAAAGAAATGACGGCTTGGGAATCTCCACCTCGGCACAATCCATCAGTTCCCTGAAAGATGCAGAGTCTACCACTTGGAAAGGGAGGGACTGCAGCACCAGCAACCTGGCCAGGAGCACATTCAGCTTCTGCGCCGTTGGATGAGTGCACACATACTGTTGCCTCTTGTAAATTTCTTTGGAGATCGATTGCTGATGAAATGACTGACGAGGAGTAGGAGGGCGAATAGCAGGAGCATTAGGACTGCTAGATGATGGGAAGAACAGATAGCTCTCTTCGGCTGAGGTGGTGCAGCCTTGACTGCCTGAAATCAGGTGCATGCCACAGGGTGATGCAGCGGTTGCTGCTGCAGGTTGGACCACCACATTGGAGCCACGGTTCTACCTGGCCACTTTATGGTGATGCTGCATATATTCACGCAGGGCCCCTGGTTACGCTTCACCTTCTACCCACAGATTTGGCAAATGGCCATGTTAACCTCCTCCGACACCTTAACTAAAAACTGCCACACCACTGAGTAGGTGATTTTGCACCCAACACTCTTCACTGACTGACTGCTACCGCTGCTGCCTCCTTAAACCCCTGCACCACTACTTTCCAGGCAGGTTGGTTCCTGCGAAGGGGGTGGTCTACCCCAGGCACGTTTGGCTCCAGACCTCCCACTGCTGCCACCCTGCTGACTCCAGGCCACGCTACTGACTTGCTGGCTCCGCCGCTGCCTCACTCGCAAGCTGCCACCCTCTTCTCCCGATGATGATGAAGCCCCTTTGCCACCCTGCTCCCAATTGTGATCGGCTACATCATCATTGAGTACTGTCTGCACATCACTGATGTCCTCCTCAAGGGTCTCTGATACAGGAACCTGACCGGTTGCAACAACATCTCCCAAGCCACTCTCCTCATTACTACTTGTATGCCTACCGGAGGAAGCGGCGGATGTCTTCTCCAGATCTTGGTTGGGCAGTAGCTGCTGACTGTCCTCTAGTAGCTCATCCTCTCTGAGGGAACAGAAAAATGACAGAGGCAGGTTGAGGACAGGTGGGTTGCTGGTCAAGACATGACCGCTAGATGACACCAGGAGCTCAGGCCTCTCGAAGTGACCCCTGCTGCCACGCCCCCTTACTCTGCTGCGACCTGTCCCTTTGCCAGAAACATTTAGATCTCTGCCCCTCCCCTGTGCAGGGCCTGTCACTTCGCTGTCTGGCATACTGTTAGATCAAATAAATAAATACAAAGGAAGTTAATACACCTCATAAAAAGGTAGTAATTTTCTCACTTTCCCACACAATGGTTAATAAGCCCTTTTTTCCCCACTAATACACCCCAAAAAAGGCTTTAGAACATATAACTGCACCACTGAACAGCAAATAAGCCCTTATTTTTTTTCCACTTATAAATAGTGATGAGCGGCAGGGGCAATATTCGAATTCGCGATATATCGCGACTATTTGGGCGAATATTCGCCATATATTCGAGAATTCGCGAATTCATGATCTCCAGGAATTATTTTCTTATTGCGAAAATTCGCATAGAAAAAAAATAAAATAAAAAAAATTCGCATAAAAATTCGTATGGACTGATATTTTCACAAAAAAAGAATATTCGCAATTACGAATATATTTAGCGATATTCGAAATATTCGCGAATTCTCGAAGTGCCGATATTCGCGATTAAAATTCGCAATTCGAATATTTGTGATCAACACTACTTATACACACCAAAAAAGGCTTTAGAACATATAACTGCACCGCTGAACGGCAAATAAGCCCTAACTTTTTTCCACTAATGCACCCCAAAAAAAGCTTTAGAACATATAACCAATGTTTAACAGCAAATAATACTTTTTGTTTTCCACTAATACACGCCAAAAAAGGCTTTAATTTTCTTACTTCACCACACAACGGCTAATAAGGCCTTTTTTTCCACTAATACCCTCCAAAAAAGGCTTTGGAACATATAACTGCACCGCTGAACAGCAAATAAGCCCTTTTTTTTTACACTAATACACCCCAAAAAAGGCAGTTATTTTCTCACTTCACTGCACAATGGCTAATAAGCCCTTTTTTTTCCACAAATACACCACAAAAAAGGCTTTAGAACAGATAACTGCCATCTGAACTGATAATAAGCCCTTTTCTCTTCCAGTAATACACCCAAAAAAGGCTTTAGAACAGGGATGCCCAACCTGCGGCCCTCCAGCTGTTTCAAAACTACAACTCCCAGCATGCCTGGACAGCCTACAGCTATCAGGGCATGCTGGGAGTTGTAGTCTTGCAACAGCTGGAGGGCTGCAGGTTTATCATCCCTGCTTTAGAACATATAACTTCACTGCACAAGGGCTAATAAGACGTAGAAATATTTCCTAGTTATACAACCTGTTAATGGCTGTATCACACAGCACTTGCACACTGGAATTACAGAGGTCTCAACTATTGCAAAAAATCAGTGCAGCAAGGTGTAATAGGATTGTCCCTTTTACCCAGGCTGTACACTCCCCTTTTGCACCCTGTTCTGCTTCAATACTGTGGAATAATTCCTCCCTATCCTTTCCCTACACTTCTAATGATCTTTTCCTGAACTTCTATTCAGCAAAATAAAAGTTTTGAGGTCTAGGGCTGTGACATCACAGGGCTGGTTGGCTGCATGCATGGCATTGTGGGTGATCCCTCGTTCCCAGAGTTCTTTGCTCCATGTCCTAACATGTGTAGCCATTTTAGGAAAAAAAAATATTCCAAAATTGGATTCGGTGCAAAACTAATTTTTCCTGAAATCCAAATCGAATTCCACTTCGTTAACATTGATTCGCTCATCTCTATTGAGATACTGCACTGTATAGCCTGAACATTAGTAGCAGTGAAAGGGTTTGTTGTCAAGTAATATGACAATGCTGGGCTGAGTCAGAGGTTGTTGTGGGGTGTTAAATAGATTAAATAGATGTGCTTGAGAGGACTGTATGGTCAAAGCACACAAAGGGCAGTCAGAGTGAGATAACAGAGAGAACCAGCTGCATACTGCATGGTAGTTAGCTAGCTAGTGGAGGTGATTGGTGCTTACAAATTAGCTCACCACCTCAGGGTCTTGAGATAGCTGGAGTAGCTGTAAAACCTATAGCAGGGTAACCTGGAGCAGGTATAGCCAACTTACACTTCCTAACCCCCTCACCCTTCAGCATTATAGGAACTGCCAGAGCACAGCATTAGAGATGGCCTTGCGGTTCGCCTGGTGGTCTTTTCTCGCCAAACTTTACTCGTTCGCTGTTCACCGAACGGGCGAATATATTGCGATATTCGCGCCTGCCATATTCTTTTACATTGTGAAGAGCTTTGACACATCCATCAGGTGGTACAGGACAGCCAATTGAGACGTTTCAGCACATGTACACACCTCCTACCTTATAAATAAACCTGATCTGGGTGCCATTTTACATTCAGTCTTTTGC
Source organism: Bufo gargarizans (assembly GCF_014858855.1). Classification (NCBI taxonomy): domain Eukaryota; kingdom Metazoa; phylum Chordata; class Amphibia; order Anura; family Bufonidae; genus Bufo; species Bufo gargarizans. Next base: position 616,056,565 of record NC_058081.1, on the reverse strand, counting down.
TAGTGTAGGGAGAGGTTGCTGTGTGGAGCAGGAGCAGACTGTTAGGGACATAAAACGCTAGCTAATAGGGCCACAAAAGTCCTTTTTAGGACTGGTATAGGTGTGCTATCGATAGGTGTGACATACTGAGGGGTGTAATATACTTATAGTGCAATTGAATTGTGCAGCAGTTGTGTGCGGTTCTGCTGCGATACTGCAGCCACACAGAGTGCCAAACGCTATTGGAACAAATAATTTCTACTGGTGTGATTTACCAGTTGCCCCCCAAAAAAACTGATTGAGGCAGGGGTGTTATATACCAATAATATACTTTCTATATAGTGCATTTAGGTAGTGCAGCCTTTGTTTGTGGTTTTGCTGCGTTACCGCATCTACACAGAGTGACAAACGCTATTGGAACCAATAATTTCTACTGGTGTGATTTACCAGTTGCCCCCCCAAAAAACTGATTGAAGCAGGGGTGTGATATACCAATAATATATTTTCCATACAGTGCATTTAGGTAGTGCAGCATTTGTCTGCGGTTTTGCTGCGTTACCTCATCTACACAGAGTAACAAACACTATTGGAACCAATAATTTCTACTGGTGTGATTTACCATTTGCCCCCCCCAAAAAAGTGATTGAAGCAGGGGTATTATATACCAATAATATACTTTCTATATAGTACAATTAGGTAGTGCAGCATTTGTTTGCGGTTTTGCTGTGTTACCGCATCTACACAGAGTGACAAACACTATTGGAACCAATAATTTCTACTGGTGTGATTTGTCAGTTGCCCCCCAATAAAACTGATTGAAGCAGGGTTGTTATATACCAATTATATCCTTTCTATATAGTGCATTTGGGTAGTGCAGCATTTGTTTGCGGTTTATCTGCGTTTACCTCAGCTACACAGAGTGACATACTAGTGTGATATACCAGTTGCCTCCCCCCAAAATTTATTGAAGCAGGGGTTCTTTACGCTAAAATCATTTGCAGTCATTTCTTGTGAAAGAGCATAGGGCAGTATTTCAGCAATACACAAAACATTTAAACGCATTGCACGGTTGCATTCATTTCTGGTGAAAAAGTATAGTGGCTTATTTCATTAAAAAAATTATAATACATATGCACTGCTGGTGAAAGCGTATCGTGGCCTATTTCAGTCCAACAAGAAAAATAAATTTTCAGTTCACTTCTGCAGTTATTTCTGTTAAAAGCGTATACTGGCCTATTTGAGTCCAATAAGAAATAAATATTCTGAGGTCACTTCTGCAGTTATTTCTGGTGAAGGCGTATAGGGGCGTATTTCAGTACTACAAGAAAAATATATTCTCAGTTCACTGTTACAATGATATCTGGTAAAGCCTTTACTGGCATATAGCAGTAGAAAAAGAAATATACATTCGCCATTCGCAGCTGCACTTATATCTTGAAAAATTTTTATTGACGTATATCAGTAAAAAAATTAAAATATATATTCAGCTTTCACTGTTGCAGTTATGAGGTAAAGCCTTTAGTGGCATATTTCTGTACAAAAATAAAGATATATTCAGCGCTGCAGTTATATGTGGGAAAGTCCTTTTTGCAGTATGGACTGAATTACATTGTGTTAAAAAATTTTATTTACGTTTCACACACTGCGCACTTACACTACGACGTCCATAAGAGCGGCGCACCAATACATGTGAATACACTATGCACTAACCCTGCACAAAAATGTGAAATAATTCACACCAGCCCACATCTATCTATGGTATTGCTTACTGGACACTACAGGGACTTTTCTGCAGCACAGAAACCGCACGAGGTCCGCGTCTCGCTCTTCCAGCGCGGACCTACAGTCGTGGCCAAAAGTTTTAAGAATGACACAAATATTAGTTTTCACAAAGTTTGCTGCTAAACTGCTTTTAGATCTTTGTTTCAGTTGTTTCTGTGATGTAGTGAAATATAATTACAAGCACTTCATACATTTCAAAGGCTTTTATCGACAATTACATGACATTTATGTAAAGAGTCAGTATTTGCAGTGTTGGCCCTTCTTTTTCAGGACCTCTGCAATTCGACTGGGCATGCTCTCAATCAACTTCTGGGCCAATTCCTGACTGATAGCAACCCATTCTTTCATAATCACTTCTTGGAGTTTGTCAGAATTAGTGGGGTTTTGTTTGTCCACCCGCCTCTTGAGGATTGACAAGTTCTCAATGGGATTAAGATCTGGGAAGTTTCCAGGCCATGGACCCAAAATGTCAACATTTTGGTCCACGAGCCACTTAGTTATCACTTTTGCCTTATGGCACAGTGCTCCACCGTGCTGGAAAATGCATTGTTCTTCACCAAACTATTGTTGGAGGGTGTTTTGGTACCATTCTTTATTCATGGCTGTGTTTTGGGGCAAAATTGTGAGTGAGCCCACTCCCTTGGATGAGAAGCAACCCCACACATGAATGGTTTCAGGATGCTTTACTGTTGGCATGACACAGGACTGATGGTAGCGCTCACCTTTTCTTCTACGGACAAGCCTTTTTCCTGATGCCCCAAACAATCGGAAAGAGGCTTCATCGGAGAATATGACTTTGGCCCAGTCCTCAGCAGTCCATTCACCATATTTTCTGCAGAAGAGCAATCTGTCCCTGATGTTTTTTTTGGAGAGAAGTGGCTTCTTTGCTGCCCTTCTTGACACCAGGCCATCTTCCAAAAGTCTTCGCCCCACTGTGCGTGCAGATGCACTCACACCTGCCTGCTGCCATTCCTGAGCAAGCTCTGCACTGGTGGCACTCCGATCCCGCAGCTGAATCCTCTTTAGGAGACGATCCTGGCGCTTGCTGGACTTTCTTGGACGCCCTGAAGCCTTCTTAACAAGAATTGAACCTCTTTCCTTAAAGTTATTGATGATCCTATAAATTGTTGATTGAGGTGCAATCTTAGTAGCCACAATATCCTTGCCTGTGAAGCCATTTTTATGCAACGCAATGATGGCTGCACGCTTTTCTTTGCAGGTCACCATGGTTAACAATGGAAGAACAATGATTTCAAGCATCACCCTCCTTTTAACAGGTCAAGTCTGCCATTTTAACCCAATCAGCCTGACATAATGATCTCCAGCCTTGTGCTCGTCAACATTCTCACCTGAGTTAACAAGACGATTACTGAAATGATCTCAGCAGCAGGTCCTTTAATGACAGCAATGAAATGCAGTGGAAAAGTTTTTTTGGGATTAAGTTAATTTTCATGGCAAAGAAGGACTATGCAATTCATCTGATCACTCTTCATAACATTCTGGAGTATATGCAAATTGCTATTATAAAAACTTAAGCAGCAACTTTTCCAATTTCCAATATTTATGTAATTCTCAAAACTTTTGGCAACGACTGTACTTCCTCCACTACGTCCCGTTCACTTCAGAAAAAATCTTGTATTCTGCATTAAGCGCTGTACTGATATGCGCTAAAATCTCTTTTGAAATATTTTGGTGGACAAAAAAAATTGTGTTCGGCGTTAAGCGCTGCACTTATATGCGGTAAAATCTTTTGTGGATTATTTCGGTGGAAATAAAAATTTCCACCTCCTCCATTAACTTACTAATCTCTTCATTAACCTCGGACATACTAACTTTACACCCCCCCCCCCCCAGCTATATATCTAAGTGGTTCCTGCACCACCTAGGAGCAAATTAAGGTAAATGATACTGCCTCCCTGTTAAAGGGAACTACAGCATGATACCACAATACATTTGATATAACATTTAGCAAGAGTTTAAAGTGCCCACATATAGCACATAGTGGGACACTGCTTTAAGATGAAGCAGGATTTAAACACACCAATGCCTGATGCATCAGACTAGATCAACCATGGTGCCACACCAACATTTTGACAAGAGACCATTTTCTTCTGGCTACCTCTCTCAGCTACTATTCTGATGCTGTTACTCGCCTGATGCCAAACATCTGATGCCAAGTGCTCCTTCTTTCACCCACCATCTTCAGTGAGTACTAGTATTGCCACCTACCTCCACACTGTCACCTTGCCACTCTGTGGCCTACTGATGCTGCCATGTCCACACTATGTTACCTTGCCACTCTGTGGCCTCCTGGTGCTGCCATATCTACACTATGTCACCGTGACACTCTGTTGTATCATTCTGCTGCCATGTCCACACTATGTCACAGTGCCACTCTGTTGTATCATGCTACTGCTGCCATTTCCACACTATGTAACCTGGCCACTCGCTGGCCTCCACATACTGCTGCCATCTGTCTCACTGACATTGTGCCACCCTGTGGCCTCCTCTTGATGCTGCCACCTCCACACTGTCATTGTGCCACTCTGTGGCCTTCTGGTGCTGCCGCCACCTCCAGACTTTGTCATTGGGCCACTATGTGGTCTCCTCATGCTGCTTCCACCTCACCACTCTGTCATAGGGACACTCTGTGGACTTCACATGCTGTTCACACCCTCCCCACTTCATGACTGGGCCACTATTTTGGCTTTCGGCCTGGCTGACATCATCATTTATTTGACCTTTCTTCTGATCTGTCAGAAGGAAGGAAAAATGAGACGCAAAACAGATCCTGTCTGTGTAGCAGCTGTAAGGCCTGTATGGTCCCATCAGAATTGGCTTATGATTTGGTAGACAAAAGCAGGAGTGAGTACAAAACACAGATGACATGCAAATATCTTTGAAGGCGTATGCTCCAAAGACAGGATCCGTTTTATGTGGGTTATTGTTCTGACGGATCAGAGAAAGGGAAAATTAATCAGCGACGTCAACAAAAAATTACTGATGACATCCTCTGTCAGGGGGGCTCTACTTGTATAAGTGTGTAATAGAACAGGTTCTGTAGACATATATGTGGAATCAGCTGACAAGCGTCTAAGAGGAGTGCACTTCTTCTTGACACTAACATCGACCTATAAGGCAGAATTCATACTTGAGTTATTAGGCCAGGTTTGGCAAATTTAAGTATACTTTCTTATAATTTTAATCAAGTTTTGGTTTAATAAAATTAAAATATTTAATAAATTTAATAATAAAAATTTAATGTTGCGTAAGACAGGAGAGAATCGGCCAGTCTTCAGTTTATTCAATGACGTGGAGGGTGTTGCTATGGAGAAAGCTTTCCCAAAAATACTATTGCTCTCCACCTGGAGCCGAATCCTGTCAAGATTAATGCAAGTGCGGTATTAGCTGTTCATCCAGCAAGATACTTCTGGGGAAACCTGCCTGCCATGCTTAGGCCTCTACTAGCCTAAGGTCTAATATACCTCCAGCCACATAATCACTTGATGTTTTCTGTCCGTTGTACAAAGCTTCAAAATTGCTTGGAGCCCGGAAGAATTGCAAATGTAATCACTATTCAAACCAACCAGTGCCCAGTCTCTTTGTCAGGGTTTCCCAGTCATCATGGAATGGGAAGGAGGGCATCCTTATTATATTTAATACATTTTGTAATAAAAATTAAATTTTTCCTAACACAGGAGGAGGAGGACATCCTGTGGTACACGGAGATGGAGATCCTGTGGTACACGGAGATGGTCTTCGGATTCCCACACAGACGTCTCAGAAATGAACCATGGCTCCCAAAAGCAGCTCCTGGGAAGACCATGGAGTATCCCGATCATCCGTCATCTATTCGCCCCACTTCATTTTGGAAGTGTGTAGAACCTGTGTGGGACCCCCACGCTGCAGATTGATCATGGAGACTCTGAATTGTATAATATATATGGAATACATTTCATAATAAAATTTAAAAAAAATGTAATAATAACTTTAAAAAAAAATTCTTAGGAGAGAATTGGCCAGTCTTCAGTTTATTCAACTATGTGGAGGGTGTTGCGATGGAGAAAGCATTCCAAAAAAACAATTGCTCTACACCTGGAGCCGAATCCTGTCAAGATTGATGCAAGTGAGGTATTGGCTGCTCATCCAGCAAGATACTTCTGGGTGAACCTGCCTGCCAGGCTTAGGCCTCTACTAGCGACAGACAATGAGAAGAAGGCAAAGCTTGTTCTTTTCTGTACATTGAATGAATGCATTTTTGGGCCTGTACTCCACTGGCAGTAAAATTGAAATCTAATGACCGTCTAATATACCTCCAGCCACATAATCACTCGATGTTTTCTGTCCGGTGAATGCTTGGGGCCTAATGTTTGGGGCCTGTACTCCCATGGCCTAAAATAAAATTCAATTTAAGGGTCTGTACTCCCATGGCCTAAAATAAAATTCAATTTAAGATGCATAAAAATGGCCCCTGATTAAAATAAATATTTTTTGTGAGAATTTTTGCCATTGATCCCCCTCTGGTAAGTCACTGTCCATGTTGTGGGATGATTTGTGCACTTCTTGTAATTATTTGGTGGCTGCAAATATGAGCTGAAGATTTTTCAGGTTCGCCTGCCATTAAAGTTAATGGGGCCCGCCGCAAACTTGCGGTTCGCAAACATTTGATCGCGTTCGCGAACCGTCCCGGCCGATGTTCGTCCATCACTACACAGCATCCAGCTTGTCGCAAGTAGAAAAATACCTGTGTAGAAATTATCATACCAGACTGTGTGTGCAGAGTGCTTCGCGAGGAGAAATACTGCAACATGTGTAGATGCCTAACTGTGCAGATTGTTTGTCAGTGTGCCCACAAGGACAGTTGTCATGGTCAGTTGTAGCATCAGCCATGCTTGGTGACACATCTGAAACATATAACCATAGGAAAAAGAAAGCCTGTTGCCACTTAAAGAGACTGTTTTCACCAAACATGCTGCCTGTAGCCAAGCATATGTCCTCAGAGGGAGAGCATTGTAACCACTAAGCTTGTTGCTCCACATGAGCCCTGTAATCATCAAGCCAGTAAGAACTTTGGAAACGTGAATTTTGTCCAACTTGAGTTCAATAAAACTACTGTCCTTAAGTTACAACTTTGCCTGTTTACTTCTTCCATCCTTCAGTTAGGAGCCATGTATACATAAGTTTTGACCCCCTGAAAGGCTGTGATATGATTCCTCGAGTGGGACTTGTTTATTCTGAGGACTTGTCCAGGAGTACTAACGTCAGAGTAACCTGTCGGTCATGGATTCCCCCTAAGTCACTAAATATGGAGTATCTGCAGCTTCCTTTTATGGAAATCCATCTTGGGCCCACAAACATGAAAGGTAAAATCTTGAGGGGAGCACAAATTAAAGACATCTTGATGTTTAGTCATTTTAATATCTTGCGATAGGTCTTCATAGCATTTGCCATCTCAAGAGAGCTTTCCAGCCATGAGTGGAAAAGGGTATAAGAGGGTCAGTGAGCTGCTTCCATCCACAAAAAAAATGTTCTGCTAGTATGGATGCCATGTTGGTCAACTGACTTAGTGACTTGCACTAAAACAGTTGTCCAAAAAACATGGTCACTTTCTGACAGAAACTGCCTTATACCTGTCCATGGGTCTTTCTTGATATTGCAATTTATCTCTAATTAAAGGTGTTGTCCAGACTACATACATTGATCACCTATTCTCATGATAGGTCATCAATATTAGTTTGTTAGGGTGTCAATACTAGAGCGAATTTCTAAAAAATTTGATTCGGCCGGTTCGGTTTGGTCCGAATTTATTAGTGGCGAATTGTGTTAAAAATTTCTATTTCCTGGCTGCAGAGAGCCTTTATAGCGGTGTAGAACACTGTGCCTTGCAGTAACATGCTTAGCGAGTCTGCTGTAGTAGTGAAATAATACTGTGAGTCAGTATGACATGTAGATGACAGGCGTCGCTCTTATAATCACTGCACACTTCACTTATTTAGGTAGTTACGGGGCCAAAACCTACCAAATAACTCAAGTGTGAACAGACTTACAGGTCAATGTTAGCTCCAGGTATAAAGAACCGTGCAGAGGCCCAAGATCCTACTATACCGTGAAAGAGCGCACTCCTTTTATACCAATTCACTGATTCCACATAGATTTCTACAGAACCTGTTCTATTAAACGCTTATACAAGTAGAGCCCCAGACAGAATGGAGTGGGTGTCAGCAGTAAGTTTGTGTTGACGTCACTGATTATTTTGCCCTTCCTCTGATCCGTCAGAACAATAACCCCCCCAAAAACTGATCCTGTCTGTTGAGCATCCACCTTTACTCGGTCAGCATTTGGTCAGTAATCCATCAGTATTGCTGAAGCCCCCCAAAAAAACAGGAGTGGATCCAAAACATGGTGACACGTGAATGGAATATTTGCATGTTTTCTATGTTTTGTATCCACTCCTGCTTTTGGCTACCAAATCATAAGCCAATTTTGATGCAAAATAGGGACCATGTCCTGCAGGCCTTACAGCTGTTACATAGACAGGATCCATCGTGCGTCTCATTTTTCCTTCCTTCTGACATATCAGAAGAAGGGTCACATAAATGATGATGTCAGCCAGGTCGAAAGGCAAAAGTGGCCCAGTCATGAAGTAGGGAGGGTGGGAACAGCCTGAGAAGTCCACAGAGTGGCCCTGTGACATAGTGGTGAGGTGGAAGCAGCATGAGGAGACCACAGAGTGGCCCAATGACAGAGTCTGGAGGTGACAGCAGCATTAGGAGGAGGCCACAGAGTGGCACAATGACAGTGTGGAGGTGGCAGCATCAAGAGGCCACAGAGTGGCACAATTATAGTGGCGGGAGCAGCAGCATCGGGAGGAGGCCACAGGGTGGCACAATGACAGTGCGGAGGTGGCAGCAGCATCAGGAGGCCACAGAGTGGCACAATGAATGAGTGTGGAGGTGGCAGCAGCATCAGGATGAGGTCACAGAGTGGCACAATTACAGTGTGGAGGTGCAAGCAGCAGCATCAGGATGAGGTCACAGAGTGACACAATTACAGTGTGGAGGTTAAAGCAGCAGCATCAGGAGGCCACAGAATGCCACTATGATAGAGTGTGAAGGTGGCAGCAGCATCAGGGGACCACAGAGTGACCTGTTGACAGAGTGGGGAGGTGGGTGGCAATACCAGTACCAGCTGAAAATGGTGGGCGAAAAACATTTTGGGTGGACAGGCGAGTTCCTCTTGGGGTAACTATGGACCCCCCGCGCTAAACACCCGCTCTTATGCCACACTACTGGCTGGGCAGGACAGCTTTTCCAGGGCAAACTCTGCAAGTCCAGTTTGGCTGCAGTAATCCAGCGGATCTTCAACGTGGGGTGGCAGGGTACTGTCTAAGTATGCCACCACTTGTTGGTTCAGGTCCTGCTCCAGGTCTAGCTGCTCCTGGTGAGTAGTTTATTCACTAGGTGGGTGAAGAAAGCTACTCATCAGCGACTCTAGACTCAAGTTGCTGCTGATGGAGTTGGAACTGCTCCTACCCCCCCACACTGCCACAGCAGCCATGGCAGATGAACATGAGCTCAGAGGGCCTCCTGGTCAGACCTGCGAGAGGATGGACGATGGCGCAGATAGGCAGCAGCCAACTGACTACATAGGATGCCTCTATAGTAGTTCAGTTTGTCCTCCCTCTCAGCAGGTGTAAAAAAAGGCCCCCATTCTGGACCGGTAGCGAGGGTCCAACAAGGTGGCTTGCCAGAAGTCATCCCTCTGCCGAATGCTAACAATTCGGCTGTCACTACAAAAGCAAGCATGTATCGGGCCATTTGTGCAAGTGACTTGGAGGGACTCCCTGCCTCCATCTCCACTGCATACTGCCACGGTGTGTCTGGGTCCTCTGCCTCGTCTTCTTCATTGCCCTGTAGCTCCTCTGGCTGCTCCTGCTCCTCCTCTCCTGTCACCTGTTTATAAAAACCACCCATTTCGCTACACATTACTTTGGCTTCAATGTCCTCCTGTCATGCCCTGCTCGGGCTACGTGCGGAGGTCTGCCAGATTAGCAGCACGTGTCTAGTCTTTTGTTTTGTTTTGGAGTCGAGCTAGATCCGCCTCCCTTCAGGTGCACTGGGTGGGGTTGTTGGTTTAAGTTACACCCACTCCCAGTGTTCCGTGCGGGTTATAGCTTCTGTCTGGCTCTGTGGAAGTAAGGAAGGAAGGATTGGCTTTTCTTGCTCAGAAAAGATAAGTTGGTTATTGTTTTCTTGTTGTTTGCTGTCTAGGCTGTTAGAGAGACGCCTGTCCCCTCCAGGTTCTGAGGGAGCAGGCTGGCTCTATTCCCCTTCACCATCTTAGGGATTTTAGGGTATTTGCAGCCCAGGCACGAGGACACATTATTCCCACCTTAAGGGTCTGAATGTGGGCATAGCAGTATAGGGAGAGATGGTAGGGAAGTGTCAGAAGGTGACCCTGATTCCCAGCTTCTTGCCTAGATACTTGTTTGTTTATTTTTCTGTGTATCTGATGTCCGGTCCGCTGTGACATTATAACCCGCCATAACCTAGACTGCCATTTCGCAGCAGCCTTGAGATGGAGTCAATTATCTCGTTGGTTGATCGTATGCAGGAATTAACTTAGGAGGTAGCTAACCTCCGCAATGCTGTTGCACTTTGTCAGAATTGTCTGCTTCATTGCTCCGCTGGTGGGAGTCAGTCCAACCTTGAACCTAAGGTTGCTCTTCCTGATCGGTTTTCAGGGGATGTGGATGACTTTATCCGCTTTAAAGAGTCATGCAAGTTATATTTTCGGCTGCGTCCATCTTCGTCTGGTAATGAAAGTCAGAGGGTTGGTATAATCATTTCTCTGCTTAAAAGGGACGCACAATCCTGGGCCTTTTCTCTGCCCCCGGTTCTCTGGCCCTCCGCTCGGTAGAGGAATTTTTTAAAGCTTTGGGATTAATTTATGATGACCCAGATCGGGTCTCGATGGCGGAATCTAAATTGCGTAATTTATCACAGGGTGAACATACTGCAGAGACTTACTGCGTTGAATTTAGGAGATGGGCTACCGAGTCAGGGTGGAATGACCCTGCGTTACGTAGTCAGTTTTGTCAGAGGTTATCTGAAATATTGAAAGATGCCCTTGCTTTTTATGAGTACCCAGATACTTTGGAGAATGCAATGTCTTTGGCAGTACGGTTAGATAGACGTATTAGAGAGAGGTGTAAGGCTCCCTCCGCGCAAGGGATCCCTTCTGTGAGTGGTTTCGTCTCACCTGCTCCCCAGGGTGATATGACATGTAACTCTGGGGTAGGGGAGGAACCCATGCAGCTGGGTCAGGTATCTTTCCGTTCTGGTAGTAGAGACTTTAGGAGATTGCATAAACTATGTTACTACTGTGGGAAAAGTGGTCATTTTATTTTTGCTTGTCCTTTTGTTAAACCGCAGGTTGATGAGAAAGAGAAAAAAAAAAACTTCCTGACTCTTGGTAGCGTGAATGGAGTGGTGGAGCAAAGCAAGCAGGTATGCAAGCTCCCTGTAATACTCGTTTTCTCCTTCCAGCTATGGTGGCGCTAGACTCAAGATTTTTTTGTTGTTGAAGTATTCATTGACTGTGGTGCTGGGGTAAACCTTATTGATTCTCTTTTTCTTCAAAGTCTGGGGCTAAGTACTTGCAGGTTAGAAAGAGAGATTCCGGTTTTTGCAATTGATTCTTCCCCTCTTTCTCAAAGGAGTCTCACTCATATTGCCCATGGTATTCAGTTAAGGGTGGGTGATTCACATGTTGAGATTATGTCTTGTTTTGTCATGAAGGACTTGCCCACTCCTATAGTCTTAGGGTTACCGTGGTTGACAAAACATAACCAAATTATAGATTGGCAAGCAAGACAGATCATTGGTTGGAGTGAATTTTGTTCGGATAATTGTCTTGGCACATCTATCTCTGGTGTGTCTACTACAACTCTACCTCAGTATCTCTCAGATTTTGCAGATGTCTTTTCGGAGGGTGGGGCTCAGGAATTGCCCCCTCATCGTGACTATGATTGTCCAGTGAATCTCATCCCAGGGGCTAAGTTGCCAAAGTCTCGGCTTTACAATCTTTCTCAACCCAAAAGAGAGGTCATGCGGAAGTATATTGCCGAGAGTTTGGCAAAAGGTCATATTAGGCCATCTAAGTCTCCGGTGGCAGTAGGTTTTTTCTTTGTAAAGAAAAAGGATGGATCGCTGAGACCTTGTCTGGATTTCCGGGAATTGAACCGTATCACGGTCCGTGATCCGTATCCCCTTCCTTTGATCTCCGACCTTTTTGATCAGATTGTTGGAGCCAAGGTGTTCTCCAAGTTGGATTTGAGAGGGGCCTACAATCTGATCAGAATCAAGGAAGGGGATGAGTGGAAAACGGCCTTCAACACGCACGAGGGTCATTTCGAGAATCTGGTTATGCCTTTTGGGTTGACGAACGCGCCAGCGGTATTTCAGCTATTCGTCAATGACATTTTCCATCATTTTGTGGGGAGGTTCGTGGTATTTTACTTGGATGACATTTTAATTTACTCTCCTGATCTGAAGTCCCATCAGGATCACGTGAGACAGGTTTCTGACAATCCTTCGGGAGAATAAATTATATGCCAAATTAGATAAATGTGTGTTTTCTGTGCAGGAGCTTCCGTTTCTGGGATATCTGCTTTCTGACTCTGGTTTTCGTATGGACCCCGAAAAAGTCCGGGCGGTTCTGGAATGGGACCAACCAGAGAATCAGAAAGCTTTGATGCGGTTTTTGGGGTTTACTAATTATTATAGAATTTTTTTTTTACTATTCTACCATTGTAAGACCTCTGACTGATATGACTAAGAAGGGCGCCAACGTCTCTGTCTGGTCGGATGAGGCATTGCAGGCCTTTTTGGCTATTAAGGAATGTTTTGCGTCTGCTCCCATTCTGGTGCAGCCCGACGTGTCTCAGCCATTTGTGGTGGAGGTTGATGCATCAGAAGTGTGGGTTGGAGCAGTGCTGTCACAGGGTTCATCTCCTGGCAAATGGGTTCCGTGTGCTTTTTTTTCCAAGAAGCTCTCGGTCGCCGAGAGGAACTATGATGTAGGAGATAGAGAATTGCTGGCCATTAAATTGGCCTTTGAGGAATGGCGCCACTGTTTGGAGGGGAAGTCTCACCCCTTTACAGTATATACGGATCATAAGAATTTGGCTTACCTGCAATCTGCCAAGCGTCTGAACCCTAGACAGGCCAGATGGTCACAGTTTTTTTTACCAGGTTCCATTTTGTGGTTACTTTTCGTCCGGGGGTTAAAAACGTCAAGGCAGATGCGTTGTCTCGCAGTTTTTCTGGGGGATGTGATTCAGAGGATCCTGCTCCGATTTTGGCTGATAGGGTGGTGGTCTCTGCTCTGTACCCCAAATTGGAGATGGAAGTGTTGGGAGCCCAGAAGGGGGCTCCTGGTTCTTGTCCACCAGAGAGGTTGGTTGTTCCTGAAGGACTGCGATACAAGGTATTCAAGGAGCATCACGATACTGTCCTTGCTGGACATCCTGGTGGTAAGTCCACCTTTGACCTTGTGTCCCGGAGGTTCTGGTGGCCCGGGTTATGTAAGAGTGTTGAGGATTACGTGGCAGCTTGTGAAACCTGTGCACGGTCAAAGGTTGCTCATACTCGACCTGCTGGTTCACTTCTTCCTTTGTCTTTTCCGTCTCGTCCTTGGACGCACTTGTCTATGGACTTCATTACGGATCTGCCGAGTTCCTCCGGGAAAACAGTAATTTTGGTGGTCGTTGACCGTTTTAGTAAAATGGCTCACTTTATATCGTTAGCTAGTCTGCCCAATGCCAAGACTTGTGCAGATTTTTGTTGATAATATTGTGAAATTGCATGGCATTCCTTTGGATGTGGTTTCTGATAGGGGCACGCAGTTTGTCTCCAGGTTTTGGAGGGCGTTCTGTTCTTGGCTTGGTATTCAACTTTCGTTCTCTTCGGCTTTTCATCCGCAGTTGAATGGGCAGAGAGAGCGTACTAATCAAAACCTGGAGACCTACTTGAGGTGCTTTGTGGCTGAGAATCAGGAGGACTGGTCCTCATTCTTGTCCCTAGCAGAGTTTGCTTTGAATAACCGTAGGCAGGAGTCCACGGGTAAGTCGCCATTTTTTGGCGCACACGGTTTTCATCCTCAGTTTTGTACCTTTTCTGGTACTAGTTCCTCTGGGATGCCAGAGGAGGAGAGATTCTCTTCTGCCTTGTCTTCTATCTGGTGGAGGATCCAAGTGAATTTGGAGAAGATGGGTGAGAGGTATAAGCGAATGGCTGACAAGAGACGTGTGACTGGTCCGGACCTGTGAGTGGGTGATCTGGTGTGGTTGTCCACTAAAAAATATTAAACTGAGAGTGCCATCTTGGAAACTGGGTCCAAGATTTATTGGACCGTGCAAAATATCTGCGGTCGTCAATCCAGTAGCGTTTCAGCTGGATCTTCCGCAGACTTGGAGGATCCATGATGTGTTCCACAGGTCTTTACTGAAAATATATGTGAAACCGGTGGAACCATCGCCATTGCCTCCTCCTCCTGTACCGGTTGATGGAAATTTTGAGTTTGAGATCTCCAGGGTTCTTGACTCTAGAGTTCTTCGGGGTTCCCTTCAGTACCTGGAACACTGGAGGGGATACGGCCCTGAGGAAAGGATGTGGGTTCCGGCGCTGGATGTCAGTGCCAGCCGACTGGTGAGGGCTTTTCACAGATCCCACCCGGATATGGTTGGTCCGGGGTGTCCGGAGGTCACCCGTAGAGGGGGCGGGGTACTGTCATGCCCTGCTCGAGCTTCTGTCTGGCTCTGTGGAAGTAAGGAAGGAAGGATTGGCTTTTCCTGCTCAGAAAAGATAAGTTGATTATTATTTTCTTGTTGTTTGCTGTCTAGGCTGTTAGAGAGACGCCTGTCCCCTCCAGGTTCTGGGGGAGCAGGCTGGCTCTATTCCCCTTCACCATCTTAGGGATTTTAGGGTTTGGCAGCCCAGGCACGAGGACACATTATTCCCACCTTAAGGGTCTGAATGTGGGCATAGCAGTATAGGGAGAGCTGGTAGGGAAGTGTCAGGAGGTGACCCTGATTCCCAGCTTCTTGCCTAGATACTTGTTTGTTTATTTTTCTGTGTATCTGATGTCCTGTCCGCCGTGACACCTCCTCCTCCAGTGCAGCCCCACAGGGCTCATGTGGCCGTGAGATCTTTTCCAGCATCTGTTCCAGGACATGAAGCAGTGGAATTACGTTGTTCATCCCGTAGTCCTGGCGTCTGACAAATAACGTGGCCTCCTCAATGGGCCTGAGCAAATGGCAGGTGTCACGCATGCGCTGCCACTGGCTCACATCGAAGTTACACAGGGGAGTACTTCTGTCCGCTTGGATCATCAAGAAATCGTTTATGGTCTTTCTCTGTTCGTATAGTCGGTCCAACATATGGAGGGTGGAATTCCAACAGGTGGAAAAGTCGCAAATCAGCCTATGTTGGGGGATGCCGTTCTGCCGCGGCAGCTCAAGGAGGATGTGCTTTGCGGTGTACGAGTGGCTGACGCACATGCAGGGCTGGTACTGCCTTTTTGGCAAAGAAATGACGGCTTGGGAATCTCCACCTCGGCTCGGCACAAGCCATCAGTTCTCTGAAAGGTGCAGAGTCCACCACTTGGAAAGGGAGGGACTGCAGCACCAGCAACTTGGCCAGGAGCACATTCAGCTTCTGCGTCGTTAGATGAGTGCACGCATACTGTTGTCTCTTGGCAATTGCTTCGGTGATCGATTGTTGTCCCGAGGATAGGTCATCAATATATTAAAAGCACGGAAAAACCCTTTAAGTGAATGGTAGCCGAGCTGCAGTATGCTGGCATGGGAAACTACACAGTGGCAGAAACAAACAACACACGTGCAATCAACTCACACCTTCCAAATGTATCTCTGTTCACAGATCCTGGAGAAGCACATCCAGCTCAATACAGAAGGAAAAATCTTTATTATTGTAAAAATCGACAAAATAATCCACAAGCCTTATACTACACGAATCCCCTAAGGAAACATGACCAGTTTCCGTGGAGGATCCATGTATTATACTGTATGTGGATTATTTTATGGATTTTTTCAATGAAGATTTTATTCCATTTTCAACTCTCAAGTGCTGGACCTTTTTTCCTCCGTCCACTGTATAGTTTCCGGCATCAGCAGCTGCCCGATACTTCTGATCAGTAGGGGTGTATGGTTTGTTGGACCCCCACCAATGTGATATTGATGACTTACCACTTTAAGTGATGTCACTAGTTCAAGCCTGGGACCTAGGGCTTTATCAGTCTAGTCACAATTTAATACTGGTAATTTCGGAAACAATTCCTGTGCCCTGCCCGTAGAGAAGGAGCCTGGAGCTTGAATAGATGAGATTATAATTATCGATGGTGTTTTACAGTTCAGCTCATCCATAAAGCTTAAGCGCAGAAGAACACCTGTCCTCTGACAGCTGTTCCCTCCCCATCACATACGCTCCACCGGCCCATTTATCATTTCTCTACATTTTAATGTGATGAAATGTGCAGAGACAAGACCTACGAGTGTTCACCTGCCGAGCACGGAGGATCATATTTCATACAGAATTCACATGTTAATTCCCACTCACTTTTCCTAACAATTTAGATGCAAATTTCCATTTTTACCATTGTTTGTAATTAGCCATGAGAACATTCATACAATTTATGGAGCGTCAGAGCAGCACAGTTAAACCAGTGCTCACAGGGAAGGTTCTCTGCCAGAAAATAGCTGAGATTGAAGTGATCTGTGACTCCCAGATACGAAGAGCATGCTCCTAGGAAAATACCAGGTCACCAACAACACCAGGAGAATAATATATATGGAATTTAAATGATTTTCCACCACAGATAAAGTTATCATGTCATTTATACCACACAGTGAACCCGATAAAAAATAAAAATAAAAAAATGCTCACATAATTATTTTTTGACCCCCTCATCTCCAACAAAATTAAATAAAAAGTAATCAAAAAGAAATAAATACCCCAAAATGGTACCAATATAAGCCACAGCTTGTCCCACTAAAAACATTCCTCAAGTCAACAACAAAAAATTATAGCTCTTTAAAAAAATCATATCAGCAAAATCCATGTTCCAAAATCCAAATGGCACTGTCACGCCCGTGTGTGGGGGGAAGACACCACACCGGACGAAGAAGGAGAGGAAACAAGGAACAAGACCTGAAAGCTAGGGAAGAAAGAAGGAGACCTCCTAGTTAAATCCCTAGTCACAGTCCTGACTGGCTATCAGTATGAACAGACCTCAAAGGTAGATGAGCTCATTCGCAGGAGTACCTAGAGTCCTAACTCACCCTATAAGACCCTGGTGATAGTGACAGGACTGAGACTACCTGTTCCTCCAGAAAGGAAGGACAAACAAGAATCTCCCTCAGGCCTACAACAAATGGCAGGGGAAAAACAACACACAGATAAACCAAAACAAAATGCAAAAGGAAACACTTAACTTTCCAGTAGCTATGGCAGCAACAGGAACTCAGCCGAGACCCAAACACCAGCAGACCACGCACTGGATGACACACTGTTGAGGGGGCATCTGTGGATGACACTGTTATGGGGGATCTGTCGATGATACTGTTATGGGGATCTGTGGATGACACTGCTGTGGGGGGGATATGTGGATGACACAGAGGGTATATAGCATCTTATGCTGGTCCCCTCTGTGTATTCTCATGTCCCTGTGTAAATAGTGACCCCTATTACACCAGGCCCTGCTCACAGCAGTCTTCATATGTGAAAATTAGTCATGTAATCCTCAACAAGTGGCTCTGCTTTGTTAAACTACTGTAATCGTCTGTAGTAGTACTCACTCTCAAGCTAGCAGGCAGGCCGGCAGCGTAACGTCACTCAGTGAGTCATGCTCCTCCCACTTCATTATTGAAGCTGGCGGAGGAGGAGCGTGACGGAGTGAGTGACGTTACGCTGCCGGCCTGCCTGCTAGCTTGAGAGTGAGTACTACTACAGACAATTACAGTAGTTTAACAAAGCAGAGCCACTTGTTGAGGACTACATGACTAATTTTTACATATGAAGACTGCTGTGAGCAGGGCCCGGTATAATGGGGGTCACTATTTACACAGGGACATGAGAAGACACAGAGGGGACCAGCATAGGATGCTATATACCCTCTGTGTCATCCACATATCCCCCCCACAACAGTGTCATCCACAGATCCCCCATAACAGTATCATCGACAGATCCTCCATAACAGTGTCATCCACAGCTCCCCCATATCAGTGTGTCATCCACAGATCCCCATAAAAGTGTCATCCACAGATCCCCCATAACAGTGCGTCATCCACAGATGCCCCCTCAACAGTGCGTCATCCAGTGCTTGGTCTGCTGGTGTTTGGGTCTCGGCTGAGTTCCTGTTGCTGCCATAGCTACTCCGTCACGCTCCTGCTCCGCCAGCTCCTGCTCCTGCCTGCTAGCTTGATAGTGAGTACTACTACAGACGATTACAGTAGTTTAACAGAGCCACTTGTTGAGGATTACATGACTAATCTTTACATATGAAGACTGATATGAGTGGGGCCCGGTATAATGGGGGTCACTATTTACACAGGGACATGAGAAGACACAGAGGGGACCAGCATAGGATGCTATATACCCTCTGTGTCATCCACATATCCCCCCCACAACAGTGTCATCCACAGATCCCCCATAACAGTATCATCGACAGATCCTCCATAACAGTGTCATCCACAGCTCCCCCATATCAGTGTGTCATCCACAGATCCCCATAAAAGTGTCATCCACAGATCCCCCATAACAGTGCGTCATCCACAGATGCCCCCTCAACAGTGCGTCATCCAGTGCTTGGTCTGCTGGTGTTTGGGTCTCGGCTGAGTTCCTGTTGCTGCCATAGCTACTCCGTCACGCTCCTGCTCCGCCAGCTCCTGCTCCTGCCTGCTAGCTTGATAGTGAGTACTACTACAGACGATTACAGTAGTTTAAGAGAGCCACTTGTTGAGGATTACATGACTAATCTTTACATATGAAGACTGATGTGAGTGGGGCCCGATGTAAGGGAGTACAGTGACTGAACCGGGCCCCGCCGCAAGTGAAACAGCAGTTGCCGGCCTCCAGCCCCTCCTCCCACCTCACGTGATAAAGCTCTGATCCATCGCAGGCCGCTTTTCTGTGTTCTACTTATTTTCTTTCTTGTATAGATGGTTTATATAGGGGCATGGCCAAGTAAAGAAATATTCACCATTGCATTCTTTGCACACCACTATATTTTTATGCAGTATCATATGTGGGCTGGTGGGGTTTGTGTGCCAGGTTTGCTTGGTAATCCCAGTACAGCCCTGTTGGCGGTGGCCCCAGGGTCAGACCCCTGATGATATGATAAAGTGTTTTTAATTTTTCTGCTTTTGGGATACATGGGGAGGAAGTAAGCTATGGATTAGGGAGAGTAACTCCATGCTTGCCAGATAAAATAACTACAGCAGACATTGGGAATCTCACCGCATATAGGTCTATAAGGATCCTATTGTGTTAGTACTAGATGTAAAAATACATATGCAGTGAGCACCTCAGCAATGATGACAATTATGTTCTGCAGAGCTCCTGTGGAGAAGTGGTGGATATTTACATACCTACCAAAATTGTAGTTGGTAAATTGGGGGCATGTACTTCTTGCCTCCATTAATGCCCCCAAACCCTCCTGAAAACATCCACTTATGATTGGGCATAAAATAAACCCAGCCTTTTTCAACCCCGGACAACCTGAGATTACTGGAACTGAAAAACAGTGACGGTCCCTGCAAATTTGGGACTATTAGCAACTATGGGGTCATTTATTTTGAAATATACGCTACTTTTCGGTGTATTTATGGCACAAATTTTGTCACAAATGGGTTTTGCAGCAAATATCTGCAACTTTTCCTTGCTCACGCCATGTTGCATGGCCAGTGGAACCAAGCGCCAAAGTTATGTAGAGGTCTGCACCTCTACATAACTTTGGCACATCCGCCACATCCGCATAGGCATTAAGACCAGCGTATAAATGGCTGATCTTAATAAATGACCCCCTATGCATTTACTGTAGTAAGGTTTTAGCACAGCTCTGGAGAGTAGGGCCCATTCTAAGTTGTGCCATGGTGCCCTTGTATGGAGGATATATCTTTCATTTTAGTGTTTGCCATTTCCATTTTCTATGTAGTTTTACTGTAATGGGTTTTTACTTGAGAGAGGTTAATGGCAGCTGTGGCCCCACATTCTTAGATATTTCTCATAGTTCTTGTTACTGGGATGTAAGTGCTTTGTGGATAAAGATTTTCATTTTAAAGCAGCACACAAAGAAGTTCCAGACAGTTTATCAATTATGGTTTTATTTTCCTGAAAGCTTTGTACATGCTAGAAACCTTGCTCTTTGCATGGCGTATTCTGCTCAGCACAGAGCATGTAACCTTATTTCAATTCTTCTGACACCAGCATTTACCTGTAGCTACATTTAACCAACAAACAATGCCTCTCAAACGGAGGACCAAGCTTTTATTATACTTCGTGTACTGAACTTCTACAGCCTAAAGTAAAGCACCATTTAGCTTGGGTTCACATAAGGGTTAGAATACTAAGCCTACTAACTGATGACGTTTCTGCCTTCCATCCTTCATGGCTTTCTCCAGAGTACTAACAGCTTACAGATTTTTATGGGTTGATTAATAATCATGCTTTATATACTGCACATGCAAGATATATCTTACATATGTTACGTATATGGCATGTGAGCCCTTAGAATAATTTCCTCTAGTATGCCCAATGAACACCAGTCCAAATAAGAAGTTCAAAGAACATTGTTTGACATTGGAGAAGGAGAGCTGTGAAGGAGTGGTTAATTAATAAGGACTTAGGCAGATTGGTGAAGATATTGAGAACTTGACAACCACAGTCATGGAAGGACACACAATACATTGTTCTGACATGACTTATCCTGTATAAACTGCCAGAGAATATCATTCAATTAACAAATTCCTTTATCTGAGATTCCTGGTCAGAAGGTGAACATGTTTTTCTTATGGGTTCATAGCTTATAACAATGAAAAACTCAAGTGTGCTCTCTTAATAAATGAGTTGCAGAGCATGAACCATTAGTCATATGTTATATAAATGGTTTGACATCACTGACATCCCGAGTGACCAATTATATTACATGACTGAAAGTCAAGGTTCTCATTATACCTCCTACTCAGTGTGGAATCATTGCTGGTCCAAATAAGGTAGATCATTTAAAGTTTCACAATCCAGGCTTTTTTTTTATCAAGCATAATCAAAATGCTGAGGGATCAATGGGTTCAGTCCAGTATTGCTCTTTGATTCTACACAAACTGAATGAATAGATCCATAATATGTAATGTGTGACTGACCAATGCTCATCATTACCGTGTTAAAAGAGGTGGGAATCTTGTGCTCATTCGAGAGTTATCACTCTACTTTATCAAATCTAAGGGAAGGAAAATTATCTCTTTAGTAACGGGAGTCAAGAATATAGCATACACAAGGAAACACAGAGCCTGGGAAAGCTGAATACTTTGTGTGGATGGTGACTGTAACGGCACCCCGGGCATAAAAGGGGTTAAAACCATTTAGGCGATCTTCCCCTTCCAGAGCTACAGGCAAAGCTACTTACAGAACACCAAACTAAGAGATAATTTTCCTTAGTAATGGGAGTCGAGAATATAGCATACACAAGGAAACACAGAGCCTGGGAAAGCTGAATAGTTTGTGTGGATGGTGACTGTAATGGCACCCCGGGCATAAAAGGTGTTAAAACCATTTAGGCGATCTTCCCCTTCCAGAGCTACAGGCACAGCTACTTACAGAACACCAAACTCCTGAACGACATACAAGGGAATGCTCCAAACTCCCGAACGGAATACAGCATAGCACTCCAAACTCCCAAACGGAACCTCATGAATAGCTGCTAGCAGACAAATAGGAAATGCACCCAAGTGGCTTACACTCCTAGCAATCAGTCTCTAACAGCATACAGTGAATCCCCCCAAGAACGAGACGAGGCTCTGTGTTGAGGGTCAAGCAGTGGACAGACAGAGCTGTGTGTTTATTGTTCTTATATACACATTCTTACACATTAGTACCACCCACAGGGTTTTGTAAAACAACCAGTAAACACATACAATACACTCAGACACTCCCACACAAAATCCTCCCCTCTACTTGTGATACAAATACCTTACACAATGGAGGAGAATGCACAGTTTTACACAATGTCTTCTGTCCTGGAGACAATTGGGAAGTAATCCAATTTATCTTCAAGGGCAGAGGCAAAACTTCATTAGCCACATGGTAGCAAAAGACAATAAAAGACATGAGCATATTTAATGTGCAGCTATTGCATAAAACATAGACATTTAACATATCCAAAAATGGCACGAATTAGACCAGGGGTTCAAAAGTTAGTAAAAGTCCTTTGTGACCAAAGGAAGCATGGCTTTTCTGCCCAAAATCAGTTTTTACAGAGTTAGGCTGTGTGAGATAATTGGCGTAACTGGGTGTGGTAAGCCAACTAGGTACAGAAAATACCTCTATTCACAACAGCAAAACTACACAAAAATACATAACTCCTATCAAACTTAACAGAACCCCCACATTCAACTTATCCCCAGATGGCTTGGATCTGAGCGCTCAATATATCCGAACAGCACTCAGATGCCACAAACACAGTCAAATCGCCATGGGGTTTAAGTTTAGCATGGGCTGATGAGAGGGCCCATAATTCTGGGGTAAGAGGCTGGCAACCAGGCTTCTCCAGCACCCAGTGGCGAGGTTGGTTTCGCCACAGTGACTACAATGGTTTTTTAAAAGATTTGACTGCTAAATAGCAAACGTGTAGGGCAGTAATTTATTAAAAAGCTGGTCTTAAAGGGGTTGTGTCGTCTCAGACAATGGGAGGCATATCGCTAGGATATGTCCCCAAACCGGGCCGCTTGGTCTGCCTTATGGTAGCACCGGCCCTGGTCCCCATTGTCTGATAGGTGCGGGTGCCACCTCTGGGACCCGCACCTATCTCGGAGGATGCACCACGAATGTGCAGCTGCCTTCTATACATTTCTATGTGGCAGCCCAAAATAGCCAATTCTATCGACCCCATTTCTCGGCTATTTCGGTCAGCCCCATAGCTGGCTCGGCTATTTCCATTGGCCCCATAAAAATTTATGGATGGAAGCCGCGCATGCGCGGTTCGCCCTCTGTGACTTTCAAGGTTCCGTTTATGAGATCTATGAGATCTCATAAACGGGGAGACATCCTTTACATGCTCTGGGAGACAAGCGCTCATTGCATTAGGATCCGTAAGTAACAAACCTATGAAGCATTACTGAAAGTAACTACGGATCAAAGAAAGTACTTTGTAAATATAATATATAACATACGTGCATTACCTACGAGTTGACTGGCAAGCAATATAATAAGCCACTCAACCACAAGGGAACATTGGAGCAGACTGTTATGATGTTCTAATTGAGTTTGTTACCAATCAAGAGAACCTTGCAATTTAGTTGACGCCGAAGAGAGATACAATAGCCAATGTGAGGGTTAAGACTCCATGTTGTGTCCTCAGCCTCTATGTTTGTATTTCATACTGCCATTTTTTTCTGTAATGAACTATGAGCTTCTTGTGGAAAGTTACTGTAACTTCAAGGTCACTCCTAGACCCCACCAATGCATGTTAGAAAGGAATCCTAACAAGCAAACAAGCACTAGGAGTACTAGTATGTGGCTAGCACCCACAGTTAAGATTAGGGACATATTCTAGGCATATAGCCAAGAAGATGCTCATTTCAGATTGTGTTTTTAATGAGTTAATTATGTAAATGTTTGACTACGTCTTCAGTTGGAAATGATCCAGAAAATAGCTTTATTAACCTCTGCTTTCTTTAATAAAGTTTAGAAACTCTTGATACACAGCTCTATGCCTGTGTTGGTTTTTCTCTATGGGTGCCCATAACTTCTAATTCAGAGTCCAACGCTCATCCGTCATTGGTGTTTTTGCCCCAACAGAAACTGGCGCCCGACACGTGGGGCACGACTAAGTCCTTCCTGCTGAGACCTCCGACATCTGGCCGTGCCACACTGGGACAAACAGACGAAAATCATCGCTGAGGTAAGAGCTTTTTCTTACAATTAGTCTGTACCTCCCTGTCTGGCATTTGTCTTGTTTGAGGGTCCGGCAGAGTATAAGGTAACTTCACAGTCGTACCTAATTTATGTTTAAGAATCTGTGACCCTGATAAAGGGCTAGCAGATAACCACGAGTGGTGGATGGATTTAAACCAGGATTTTAGCTGGGAGTTGCTTGGAATTGTTCTGGGGGCAGCTGTTTACATTCTTTATTGTGTGTGTTGAATCTGGCAGGAAGCTAGGGGAAGGGGCCAGAAGCCCAGAGAGGCTTTGGCTTTAAAGTAACACAGTAGGTACACCTGGAAGGACAGGATGGGGAAGCCACTGTGGGAGAAAATAGATGTCTAAGGTTCCCCCTAGTAAGAACAGATTCAGGAATAGACAATGAGTAATCAGAACAGTGTTCCCGAAGAGTATGAGACAGCTAAACAACAGATGTTAATAAAGCAAAGATACGTTAAAGAAGGTTGACAAAGTGTTGGAAAAAGCAGGTATGAAGCATGGAAACCTTGATTTAGAAGTTTGGAAAAGGTTCAAGCACACCCACAGTGGGTGGATTAAGGATCATACATGTGAAAATGTAGTTAACATCTGGATTAAGGTAGCAAGAGACATAGAAAACAAATGTTGGAAGCCACAAGGTTACAGGGGAAAGTTGTACTACAAACCCCCTGAAGAAGAAACTGAAAAGGTTAAATCTGGAGGTCCACCACCTTATAATCTTGCACAGGGAGTGCCGTCCAACACAACTCCCAACACTGCCTTCATTGAAGGACTTAATTTAGGATTTGGTGTGTTAAAGTGCTTTGTGAGCCAGACCCAAATCCTGGGTTTGGACTGAGACAGACCATGGGGACCATACCAAGTAAGTCCGGGGAGAAAAAGAGGAAAACTGCCAAACAAAGAGACAGTAGAGACGTATGCAGCTGGACTGCAGATGATTACAGGATGTGATTCAAATGGAGAACTGAGTGTGGAAACTTGCTCAGTGCAGCGCAGAGGAAGTATTATGTCTTGCCTATCCGTGTATCTGTGTGACCTGTTGCCTGGTGAATATGTCGCAAAACCCATAGGAACTTTGGCTGAGATAGAGAACATATGGAGATGGAAAGCTGAGTATGAAGAGTGACACAGAGGGGAGAATGCAGGAGTTGCTTGCAGTGGCAGGGGAGTGACGTCACGGCATTGGAACGTGTGATAGCGAGAGCACTGTCTGCAATTTTAAGAGAAAATAACAAGGCAGTGTATGGGAGGTACTTAGTGTGAGTGTATGGAGCTCCAGAAAATGTTATTTGTTAATAAGGCTACTTTCACACTCGCGTTTGGTGCGGATCGGTCATGGATCTGCACAAACGTATCCGTTCAGATAATACAACCGCCTGCATCTGTTCAGATCGGATCCGTTTGTATTATCTTTAACATAGCCAAAATGGAATCTATCTTGAACACCATTGAAAGTCAACGGAGGACGGATCCGTTTTCTATTGTGTCAGATTGTGTCAGTGAAAACTGATCAGTCCCCATTGACTAACATTGTGTGTTAGGACGGATCAGTTTTGTAAGCAGCATTTTGGTGTCTGCCTCCAAAGCGGAATGGAGGCGGATCGGAGGCAAACTGATGCATTCTGAGCGGATCCTTTAGAATGCAAACTGATCCGTTTTAGACCTCTTGTGAGAGCCTTAAACAGATCTCACAAACGGAAACCAAAATGCCAGTGTAAAAGTAGCCTAAGTTCAACTAAGTTCAAAGACTTGTGTGTCTGTTAATGTATGGGAAATATTTATTTATGTCTGTGTGAGCGAAATCAGCTTTACTGATGGAATCATCACAAAAACACAGGGAGGTGTGTGCTCTGGTTTTAGGTAAAAAAAGGAGTGAAATTACTTTATTCTTGATATTATAAAAAAATAAAAATAAAGAAAAACCCAATGATGAACAGACATAGGGAAACTCACTATGTCTCCGGTTACTGTGTATCTTAAGTAAGGATGTCAGCCCCCTCGAGTGAAGCAGTACTCCTCCCCCTCAGTCATGCCCAGGAGAGAGCAGTGGCCAGTCAAATTGATGCTTTTCTCCAGCCCTGGTTATTCCAAAGCATGATGAGGAATTTAACCTGTTTGTTCAGAAATGCAGGGTCACAGTACTGCTGTGCTTACTCAGAAGAATGGTGAACGTCAACGTCCAGTGGCATACTTCTCAGCTAGATTAGATCCTGTTGCTCGAGGCGCCCCCTCCTGCGTCAGCAGTCGTGCCAGTACAGGCAATTGATTGAAAAAGCCTCAGAAGTAGTGTTGGACTACCCTATGATTGTGCAAACTCCCCGTGACATACAGGGCATTCTCACAGAGGTGCAACCAAAACATATTTTTATGGCTAGACAACTCAGACTCCAATATGCACTCCTCATGCCAGACACTATTTATTTCACAAGATGTACTACTCTGAATCCTGCTACTTTGTTACCAATCACAGATTCAGAAATGGAGGAGGGTAGCACAAGTAACCTTTTGTCTGATTTAGCTGAAAATGATCCTCATGATTGTATACAGTTGTTGCAACAAGAAACTTCTGGATTTTCTCATGTGCATGAAAAACCTCTTGATGAGTATTTTGTAGATGGAAGCAGGTTTATGGGAGAAGATGGCCAGTTCCACGCTGGATATGCAGTGGTCACACAGTATGAGGTAGCCGTTGCTGAATCACTTCCTCCGCAGGAGGCAGAGTTGAAGGCACTCACTGAGGTGTTTAAATGGCCGAAGGGAAGAAGGTGAACATCTACATGGACTCCAGGTATGCTTTTTGGATTGCACATGACTATGGAGCCATATGGTGGGCTAGAGACTTTTTGACGTCTGCAGGTCGGCCCATTAAAAACAAAGACTCTGTGCTTGAACTAATGAACTCTTTACTGTTGCCAGAAGAAGTTGCTATTGTGAAAGTAAACGCTCACACAAGGTGTACCACAGCAGAGGTAAAAGGCAATGACAGAGCTCATAAGGCAGCCAAGCAAGCTGTGCTCTGGCTACTGAGTGCTGATGCCATCCCGGTAAGAGCCTTAATAATCCAAAGACACTCTGATCAAATTGTCTGGGCAGGCCCCACCTGAAGAAAAAGAACTATAGACTAAACAAGTGGTTGGGCCAGATGACCAAGGACTATGGAGAAACAAAGACAGAATCTGCCTGCCACGCTTTCTGTACCCGGTTATAGCTCAGGAGGTCCATGGGCCTACACATCTGTCAAAAGGTGCCATGGTAAGTGCTGTGGTAAATATTGGCTGGATTGCTCCCGGGTTCTCTACAGTTGCAGCTGTTTTGTGCAAGGATGTATGGTCTGTGCATTGAATAATCCAGGGCAAGTGGTGAAGACTCCAAGCAAGCACACCCCTAGGACACTTTAACTGTTTCAGAGACTGCAGATAGATAGCATGAGTTTGTTCTCGTGTGTGTTGATCTCTTTTCAGGTTGGCCGGAAGCCTTCCCAATAGCCAAAGCCAGTGCCAAGAACACTGCACAGAAACTGGTCAGTGAACTGATATGCAGGTATGGTGTTCCTGAAGTTATTGAGTCAGACAGAGGTTACCACTTTACAGGTGAAGTGATGAGAGAGGTTATGCAAGCATTAGGGGTGACCCAAGCCTTTCATACAGCTTACCATGCCCAGCAGTGGCCGAGTTGAGCGCCTAAATAGCACATTGAAACTGAAAATACAGAAGGCCATGTGGGAGACCCAGAGGCCCTGGACAGTGTGTTGCCTCTAGCCTTATATTCCATAAGAACTACTCCAAACAAGAAGACAGGGTTATCCCCATTTGAGGTATTGTTTGACAGTGCCCCAAGGCTTGGATTGTATTTTCCTCAACAGTTGCAGTTGCTGACTGATAGTATGGTAAGTTACATGAAGGCCCTTACTGAAAGGTTAGATCTCACTCATAAACAAGTGTTTGCTTCCATTCCAGACCCTGATTCAGTAGAAGGCACACACAGTCTTGAGCCTAGAGAATGGGTGGTGATAAAGAGGCACATGAGGAAAACCTTTGAGCCCAGATTTGATGGTCCCTTCCAAGTTCTGTTGAAAACTGCAACCTTTGTAAAAGTGTAAGGAAAGCCTAACTGGATTTATGCCTCACATTGCAAAAAAAAGTGCCCAACCCTGAGGATGGAGATCCTTGCACTGCTACTCCTGGGTCTGAGCATTCAAGCTCTACATATGAACCTAAAAAGTGACTGGGGCAATGCCCTTATTAGGCATCATCAGGTCATATTAAAAAATATGATAGATGCGGACAATTATAAAAACTGTTGGATTTGTACTCACTGTCCTGTGAATTCAAAGACTATGCCTTATTTAGCGATTCTGGTACTGTGGTTAGAACTTGCTGACATAAATTGTAGAGACTTCTTATCTATTGGAAGACCAGAAAATGAAAGTTTTAAATTTAACTCCACTGACTACCTTTATGACCAAATATGAGATGTGTTAGGCCTTGTAAACCAAACTAATGATGTACAATCTCAGTTAATCATAGTTACTAACCAGCATACTCTAGTTTTAGACTATCTTACTGCTAAGGAAGGAGGAATGTGTCAAATAATAGGATCTGCTTGTTGTCATTATATAGATGCACAAGGTAACCTTCAAGTAAGAGCAGGTATCGAAAAGATTAAAAAAAATTGAGAGATAAATGGCTGGATGCACATAGTGCTGACAAGGACTCTTGGTAGTCAGATACCTTCTCTTTCTTGAATCCAGCAAACTGGTTTAAAAATGTTGGTGGGTGGCTTATGGGTATAGTACAGGGAATAATACAGATTTTGTTGATTGTTGCACTCATTTACATTGTAATTAAGCTCACATTGATGTGTTTGAGCAGAGTGTGCAACAGGAACAAAGGTAGAAAAGACTATGAGACATGATCCCTTGTACAGGTGCAGATATGCAGAATCTGGGAAACCAGCAGCAAGGGTAATGTCCGGCTGAAGTATGTGTATCTGACACCTGTGGTGAGTGAATATCTCAAAATGGGGGAATTGTGAGGGTTAAGACTCCATGTTGTGTCCTCAGCCTCCATGTTTGTATTTCATACTGCCATTTTTTTGTGTAATGAACTGTGAGCTTCTTGTGGAAAGTTACTGTAACTTCAAGGTTACTCCTAGCCCCCACCAACACTTGTTAGAAAGTAATCTTAACAAGCACTAGGAGTACTAGTATGTGGCTAGCACCCACAGTTAAGATTAAGGAGACGTTCTAGGCATATAGCCAAGAAGATGCTTATTTTAGATTGTGTTTTTAATGAGTTAATGATGTAAATGTTTGACTACGTCTTCAGTTGGAAATGATCCAGAAAATAGCTTTATTAACCTCTGCTTTCTTTAATAAAGTTTAGAAACTAGTGATACACAGCTCTATGCCTGTGTTGGTTTTTCTCTATGGGTACCCATAACTATTTATTCGGAGTCCAACGCTCATCCGGCATTGGGGTCTTTGCCCCAACACCAAATATTAACTGACACTACCAACTGCACACCAAAGTGATGAACTATAAGACAAGGAAACCGTGTTTTTAAAAGATTTTTTATACATATGAATTTTTTTATATGAACATTATATATGTGAGAGCTCTGCATTTAAAGGGACCATGATCTCATGATAGGGTGTATGCATTTTTTATTTATTTATACTTATGTACTGTTTTTTAGTGTGTTGTATTATATATATGAATTAATAGTTACATGCAAATTACTGTGAGCCAGCCATCTTTCAGAATATTTTGTATCTACTTATATCATTGAGTGGTGGTCAATGGGCTGGGCTCCAGTCTAACTGGTGAGCATCCTCTATTCTATTGTTAATTATTATGAAGACAAAATCATTAGGGTTCCTAGTAGACATGAAGATAGAGAGCAGAGCTGTAGTTTATTTTGTCTAGACCAGGAGGTGAGATGTTATATCCCCTCTGTAAAAAATTCCCTGAGAGTTCACAGGGACATGTATTGAACATTTTTTCACCGTTTTCGGAAAAAAGTATGGGGTGTAAGGGCATTTGAAACTAATATGCAGGACACAAAGACACTATGGAATGGGGATGAGCGGAGTGATAACTATAGCAAATAAAGACTTTCAATTTTCTCATTTGAGTGTGGCCCCGTTTAAAACTTTGCTATGGGCCCCCAGAGTGTACTTGTCTTTTATCTCTTTCTACCGAATGCTCTTAGAATTTAATCCAATAGAAGATATAATCCAATAAAAGAACATGCCACCACAGGTCCTTTTAAGTGTAGAGCCTCTAACTCAGGGGTCAGCAAATTCCAGCACTTCATTTGTTGTGAAACTACAACGCTTGCATGTTCCATTAACATGGGAGCTCTGAGAACAGCCAAAAAAGTGTGCATCCTGGGAGTTGTAGTTTTGAAACAGCTGGACATGTCAGAGGGTGCTGAACCCTGGACTATGATATCAATAGAGGAAAACTCAATCTAAAGTTAAGAGTAGGGTGGGTAACCTGATTTTGGATTATTAAAGGGGTTGTCTGGCCTTTTACTATTGATGATCTATCCTCAGGATAACGTAATTTTGTATGTAGAGCAGCACTTCAGTACCTTACTGACTCAATTCAGGAGATATGCATCAGCCTGTCTCAGGCACCAGATTAACGGTCGCCCACGATAGACGTTCAATTAGTAGATGACGGCAACATCGCTCTCCATTCATTCTTTATTTGTCGTTAATCCATGAAATATGTACAAAAAAGACCAATAATAGCAGCAACGTTTCGACTACGATGTAGTCTTTGTCAAGCCTAGTATACAGTGAACCCATGGTTCACATATGACCAATTACAATCTACTTGAAAGGCTGCCAATAGGATTATGCTTACTGGTAATTACCTCACTTGTGCACCTATCTTCAATTATAACAATAACCTATCCACCAATGAACACCTCACCTCATGCGTCCTGCACAGCTTAGCGTCTCTGTTTACATAGTGTGCATGTCTCTCAATCTGTGCGTCATGCCCTATCCTTGCCCAATTGAATCATGTGATCGTGGCCATGGTCACTGACTTATTCACCAGTTTTAATTCAGGTTCGACCTATACATCATCTTCTATGATGTATGCACACTCGTAGGAGTGTACAGCTCCATGCTCCTCCCCGGATTCTCTAGATCACGTGTCTCTATCTGGATCACATGACCGGCTCCAGCTCTCGCCCCCGATCATTCCAACTTGCTTACACAGCCCAAGGGCTGGTGTATGGATTATACTGTATATTGTACGGCATGGTGTATGGATTATAATGTATATTGTACAGAATGGTGTATGGATCATACTGTACATTTTATGGTATGGTGTATGGATTATAATGTATATTAATGGCATGGTGTATGGATTATACTGTATATTGTACGGCATGGTGTATGGATTATAACGTATATTACACAGCATGGTGTAGGGGGTTATACTGTATATTGTACATCATGGTGTATTAACTATACTATATATTGTACGGCATGGTGCAGGGATTATAATGTATTGTACGGGATGGTGCAGGGGTTATACTGTATGCTCTTTGATGTGACAATTATCTTAGGTTTTCCCATCTCCTACCTTTGATGGCGCTGTACCCAGCTCTGAGCCGACCCCGCTCAGCAGCTGCCAAGGCTTAGAGGGAACACTGCTCACCGCTGCTGCTGTCTATGGCAAAGACCATAGACCGCAGCCGACAAGAAGAGAGAAGGGAGACTGCATGTGCACACTGTGCACGCCATCTCCTCATACAGCTGAACAGAGGGGGTGCCGGGTGTCGGACCCCCGACAATCTGATATTGATGACCTACAGGTGAAACTCGTGAAACAGGTGAAAATTAGAGTATCGTGCAAAAGTTCATTTATTTCAGTAAGGCCTCATGCACACGACAGTATTTTTTCACGGTCCGCAAAAACGGGGTCTGTAGGTCTGTGATCCGTGGGTCTTCCTTGATTTTTGGAGGATCCACGGACATGAAAAAAAAGTCGTTTTGGTGTCCGCCTGGCCGCGCGGAGCCAAACGGATCCGTCCTGAATTACAATGCAAGTCAACGGGGACGGATCCGTTTGACGTTGACACAATATGGTGCAATTGCAAACGGATCCGTCCCCATTGACTTTTAATGTAAAGTCAGGAGTCCCTTTATACCATCGGATCAGAGTTTTCTCCAATCCAATGGTATATTTTAACTTGAAGCGTCCCCATCACCATGGGAACGCCTCTATGTTAGAATATACTGTCGGATATGAATTACATCGTGAAACTCAGATCCGACAGTATATTCTAACACAGAGGCATTCCCATGGTGATGGGGACGCTTCAGGTTAGAATATACTAAAAAACTGTGTACATGACTCCCCCCTGTAGTTAACTCATTGGTGGCCAGTGGGTCCCCCCTCCCTCCCCTGTAGTTAACTCGTTGGTAGCCAGCCCCCCCTCCCTCCCCTGTAGTTAACTCGTTGGTAGCCAGTGGGCCCCCCCTCCCTCCCCTGTAGTTAACTCGTTGGTGGCCAGCCCCCACCTCCCTCCCCTGTAGTTAACTCATTTGTAGCCAGTGGGCCCCCCCCTCCCCTGTAGTTAACTCGGTGGCCAGTGGGCCCCCTCCCCTCCCTCCCCCTCCTAATTAAAATCTCCCCCCCTATCATTGGTGGCAGTGGAGAGTACCGATCGGAGTCCCAGTTTAATCGCTGGGGCTCCGATCGGTAACCATGGCAGCCGGGACGCTACTGCAGTCCCGGTTGCCATGGTTACTTAGCAATTTGTAGAAGCATCATACTTACCTGCGAGCTGCGATGTCTGTGTCCGGCTGGGAGCACCTCCTACTGGTAAGTGACAGATCATTAGGCAATGCACCGCACAGACCTGTCACTTACCAGTAGGAGGAGCTCCCGGCCGGACACAGACATCGCAGCAGCCAGCAGGTAAGTATAATGCTTCTACAAATTGCTAAGTAACCATGGCAACCGGGACTGCAGTAGCGTCTCGGTTGCCATGGTTACCGATCGGAGCCCCAGCGATTAAACTGGGACTCCGATCGGTACTCTCCACTGCCACCAATGATAGGGGGGGAGATTTTAATTAGGAGGGGGAGGGAGGGGAGAGGGCCCACTGGCCACCAACGAGTTAACTACAGGGGAGGGAGGGGGGGGGGGGCGGCCGCACTGGCCACCAATGTGTTAACTACAGGGGGGAGGGGGGGAGGGGTCTGCCCCCTGCTGCCTGGCAGCACCTGCCAGGCAGCAGGGGGCAATCATATACACAGTTATTTTAGTATATTCTAACCTGAAGCGTCCCCATCACTATGGGAACGCCTCTGTGTTAGAATATACTGTCGGATCTGAGTTTTCACGAAGTGAAAACTCAGCTCTGAAAAAGCTTTTATGCAGACGGATCTTCGGAGCCGTCTGTATGAAAGTAACCTACGGCCACGGATCACGGACACGGATGCCAATCTTGTGTGCATCCGTGTTCTTTCACGGACCCATTGACTTGAATGGGTCCGTGAACCGTTGTCCGTCAAAAAAATAGGACAGGTCATATTTTATTGACGGACAGGATACACGGATGACGGTCTCGGCTGCAAAACGGTGCATTTTCTGATTTTTCCACGGACCCATTGAAAGTCAATGGGTCAGCGAAAAAAAACTGAAAACGGCACAACGGCCACGGATGCACACAACGGTTGTGTGCATGAGGCCTAATGCAACTTAAAATTAGAATATTGTGAAAAGGTTCAATATTCTAGGCTCAAAGTGTCACACTCTAGTCAGCTAATTAACCCATATCCCCTGAGCAAAGGGTACCGGAGATTGTGACTTTGGGGTTTTCATAAACTGTAAGCCATAATCATCCAAATTATAACAAATAAAGGCTTGAAATATCTCGCTTTGCATGTAATAAGTCTATCTCATATGTTAGTTTTACCTTTTAAGTTGCATTACTGAAATAAATGAACTTTGCGCGATATTCTAATTTTTCGAGTTTCACCTGTATGCTGAGGACATGTCATCAGTGGCGTCTCTAGCTTTCAAATTTTTGGGGGGCACACTGGGGGCCAGGACAAAAGTAGGGGGGGCAGCTATAACAACGATACATTTACACAAGTACGCTTAGAAATGCTGCGATACTTTACCCAATACCTAAAACCGCAACAGGGAAGAAAAGTCCAGTTGTCTGTGGATGACACTTTTATAGAGAGGGGGATCTGTGGATGACACTGCTATGGGGGGGATCTGTGGATGCCACATACCGTGTATAGCATCTTATGTGTCATCCACAGATCCACCCCATGACAGTGTCTTCCCCATTTCCCCCTCCATAACAGTGTCATCCACAGATCTCCCTCCCCGCCTCTCACAGGAGTGTACATTTGACATTTCTAAACTGTAATCCATATCCTGCAGTAACTTTAACTTTAAATCAGGATTAAGCGTCCGCTCATCTCTACTAGTACCTTAACCTTACACCACTCAGCTAGCTTCGGTAACAGGGCCAGGCTACAGCCTACAGGCACTGCCTGTTAGTTGTTATCGAGCGAGTGCTGATTTCTGCAGGTCAGATACGGATTACAGTTTAGAAGAAATGTACACTCCTGGGAGTGGTCCAGACCAGTGGCGGATAGAGGTATACTGTATACTGTGTGGCACAGTGTAGAGGTATACTGTGTGGCACAGTGTAGAGGTATACTGTGTGGCACAGTGTAGAGGTATACTGTGTGGCACAGTGTAGAGGTATACTGTGTGGCACAGTGTAGAGGTATACTGTGTGGCACAGTGTAGAGGTATACTGTGTGGCACAGTGTAGAGGTATACTGTGTGGCACAGTGTAGAGGTATACTGTGTGGCACAGTGTAGAGGTATACTGTGGGGCACAGTGTAGACGTATACTGTGGGGCACAGTGTAGAGGTATACTGTGTGGCACAGTGTAGAGGTATACTGTGTGGCACAGTGTAGAGGTATACTGTGTGGCACAGTGTAGAGGTATACTGTGTGGCACAGTGTAGAGGTATACTGTACATTGTGGGGCACAGTGTAGAGGTATACTGTACGGCACAGTGTAGAGGTATACTGTACATTGTGGGGCACAGTGTAGAGGTATATTGTGTGGCACAGTGTGGAGGTATACTGTATATTGTGTGCACAGTGTAGACAGAGGTATACTGTATATTGTGTGCACAGTGTATACAGAGGTATACTGTATATTGTGTGGCACAGTGTAGAGGTATACTGTATATTGTGGGGCACAGTGTAGAGGTATACTGTATATTGTGTGGCACAGTGTAGAGGTATACTTTATATTGTGTGCACAGTGTAGACAGAGGTATACTGAATATTGTGTGCACAGTGTAGAGGTATACTTTATATTGTGGGGCACAGTGTAGAGGTATACTTTATATTGTGGGGCACAGTGTAGCGGTATACTGTATATTGTGGGGCACAGTGTAGGCTATGTGTGTATAACATAAACATATTTCACATGAACACTTACAATTACTTGGCCCTTGGGGATCTCGGAACCACTTCCACACTTTGGCCGGGGGCTCGGTGGAGCTGATGTTGTGCTTTATCCTAATGAGAAATGTTTTAATAATAAGGATTTGGAGAAGGGGCAGAGGGATAGCAGAGCAGGGAGAGGCTGGTGCTGCTACTAGGTGGTCATACCATGGGGGAGTAATAAAGCCCACCATAATGCCCCCCCCCCCCAGTAGTAATAATTCTCCTTATAATGTGACAATGCAAAAAATACCCCCTTATGCCCCCAGTTGAGCTAATGTCCCCCATAATGTGCCAGTATAAAATACCCCTATATAGTGCCCCCAGTAAATGCCCCCATAGTGCTCCTCTCCCCCTTCCTCCTAGTGCCCCCCATAATGTACCAGTATAAAATGCCCCAGTAGATGCCCTCAGTGTCCCCCATAATTTGCAAGTATAAATTACCCCTTCATAGTGCCCCCGTAGATGACTCCATAGTACTCCTCTCCCTCCTTCCCCATAGTACCCACCATAATGTGTCCCAGTATAAAATGCTACTGTACAGAGCCCCCCATATAAAACACCCCTTCTTTGTGGCCTCAGTAGATGCCCCTATAGTGCCCCCATTACGTGCCAGTAATAAGACCCCCCATTACATGCCAGTAATAAGACCCCCATTACGTGCCAGTAATAAGCCCCCCATTACGTGCCAGTAATAAGCCCCCCATTACGTGCCAGTAATAAGCCCCCCATTACGTGCCAGTAATAAGCCCCCATTACGTGCCAGTAATAAGCCCCCCCATTACGTGCCAGTAATAAGACCCCCCATTACGTGCCAGTAATAAGACCCCATTACGTGGCAGTAGTAAGACCCCCATTACGTGGCAGTAATAAGACCCCCATTACGTGGCAGTAATAAGACCCCCATTACGTGGCAGTAATAAGACCCCCATTACGTGCCAGTAATAAGACCCCCATTACGTGCCAGTAATAAGACCCCATCACGTGCCAGTAATAAGCCCCCCATCACGAGCCAGTAATAAGCCCCCCATCAGCCCCCATCAGCCCCCCCATGTGCCAGTATTAAGTAAGTCCCCCCCATCATATGCCAGTATTAAGTAAGTCCCCCCATCATGTGCCAGTATTAAGTAAGTCCCCCCCATCATATGCCAGTATTAAGTAAGTCCCCCATCATGTGCCAGTATTAAGTAAGTCCCCCCCATCATGTGCTAGTATTAAGTAAGTCCCCCCCATCATGTGCCAGTATTAAGTAAGTCCCCCCATCATGTGCCAGTATTAAGTCCCCCCATCATGTGCCAGTATTAAGTCCCCCCCCATCATGTGCCAGTATTAAGTAAGTCCCCCCCATCATGTGCCAGTATTAAGTAAGTCCCCCCATCATATGCCAGTATTAAGTAAGTCCCCCCCCATCATGTGCCAGTATTAAGTAAGTCCCCCATCATGTGCCAGTATTAAGTAAGTCCCCCCCATCATGTGCTAGTATTAAGTAAGTCCCCCCCATCATGTGCCAGTATTAAGTAAGTCCCCCCATCATGTGCCAGTATTAAGTCCCCCCCATCATGTGCCAGTATTAAGTCCCCCCCATCATGTGCCAGTATTAAGTAAGTCCCCCCCATCATGTGCCAGTATTAAGTAAGTCCCCCCCAATGTGCCAGGATTACTATTATAAAAAAAAAAAAAAAAAACACTTATACTTACCTCCATGTCAGCGATGCGATGCAGGCCTCTTCTGGCCTGTGTCCCACGCTGTATGGCTCAGGCGGCGCGATGACATCATCGCGCCGCCTGCGCCGGCCTCTGATAGGCTGCCGGCCTAGTGCCTGCAGCCTATCAGAGCAAGGGGAAGGGACACGCCTCTCCCTTCCCTGCACCGCCGCTGGCACAGGCAGATTACTAAGGAGATGAGCGCAATGGAAGCGCTCATCTCCCTGTGCCTGGCGGCGGCGGCTCACTTGGGGGGGCATTTTAGTTGGGGGGGCAAATGGGGGGGCACAGCATGATGTAGGGGGGGCCGTGGCCCCCTCTGCACCCCCCCTGGAGACGCCACTGCATGTCATCCATAGTAAAAGCCCGGACAACCCCTTTAAGTAGTACTGTGTAAATAATGGTAACTTCATAGGTAACAAAGCAAGTCCTATGTAACTTAAAGGGGTTCTGCAGTTCTTTTAAACTGATGACCTATCCTCTGGATAGATCATCAGCATCTGATCAGCGGGGGTCTGACACCCAGGACCTCTGCCGAACAGCTGTTTGAGAAGGCAGCGGCACTGGCAGTAGCGCCGCAGCCTTTCTACTGTTTACCACAGGCCCAGTGACATCACGACTAGTATCACTGGCCTGGGCGCGGCTAAGCTCCATTCAAGTGAACAGAGCTTAGCCAGGCCAGTGATACTATTCGTGATGTCACTGGGCCTCAGGGAAAAGTAGAGAAGGCCGCAGCGCTCCTGAGCGCCACTGCCTTCTCAAACAGCTGATCGGCAGGGGTCTCAGGTGTCAGACGCCCACCGATCAGATGCTGATGATTTATCCAGAGGATAGATCATCAGTTTACAAAAACTGCAGAACCCCTTGAATGGTGCGCCTTCAGACAAACTTTAACCATGGAACCACAGTGTGACATGTTTTTTGTTAACAGTAATAAACCAGATGATTGTTTTTTATAGAGTTACAGAAACACATTTCTTTACATACTGGATAAACCATTAAATCACATGGAGTCATATAATAGCCTCCAGTAAGAAAAATTGGGGGAGATTTATCAAACTGTTGTGAAGCCGAACTGGCTTAGTTGCCCATAGCAACCAATTAGATTCCACCTTTTATTTTTCACAGCTCTTTTAGAACATGAAAGGTGGAATCTGATTGGTTGCTATGGGCAACTAAGCCAGTTCTACTTTACACCAAATTAATAACTTTCCACTACTGTGTCTGATCACAGTGTCTCTCTGAGAACTGGTTCATACATTTTACAATGACAGACCCATGGTGACAAATAAATGATGTATAGTTGTCACAACCAGACAGCTGAGAAGCTCTGACAGAGGCCTTTCAGAACCTCGTCCTTGAATTTCTGTGTTGTGGTATTCAGCTCCTCCTCTCGTCAGCCTCTCCCAGCTGTCATGTGTTAATTGCTTCCCTTTAAATGCCTCCCCAGAATGCTTTTCTGGGCGGCTTATATTACTTCCTGGAGTGTGTGTGCACGCTGATCTGTCCTCCTGTTTGCTTCAAAGCTAAGTGTACCTTTATCTGTTAATATCTGTTTGCTGGATCCCAGGTGACCCTGACTCCCTCCGTGTCTTGTGTAGGGAGCCGGTGGTCGTGTCCCCTCACTATTGTAGGGTGCTCAGGGCTTTATAGTCAAGGTTCGTGGATATGCAAACCTCCACCATTCGGATCTTTGCATAGGCTGAGCAGCCAGGGAAAGTGCCAGGTCTTCTGCAGGGGTCTCCCTTGGTTCCTTAGTTTTTGGATCCAGCGAGTCGTTTATACATGTTGCTTTGCCTTGTTACCTGTGCACATTCCGTGACAATAGTATATCCAACAGCCCGGCATTGTGTGATATTCGAAGGGGTGAGACACGCAGGCTATGGAATTATCTTATTCCTACTTACTCACCCTGAACTTTCTGCTGGAGGCTTTGAACACCTTCTTCTTTGAGTTGTGAAGATACCAGCGAGAACAGAGAACGGAAACACAGTTCCACCAGAAAGATGTAGGGGATATCACTATGCTGAATATTCACACACTCAAACAAGTTGTTTACATTGATTTTTGGAAAATTTATACATATCAACAAAGAAAATAACAGAACTGGTTATTAACATTATACAAGTAGACAGGCTCAGAACAGATAAATCCCCTGGTGGGCCCTAGACCAAGGTGGGCCCCTAGTCACCAACCCCCTGCACAAAGGGCACAGCACTACATATATACATATATATTTATATATATGCAGCGTAAAGCATCTCAACCAGCCTATGTTCATATAAAAAACTGGGTGGATTATTTACCAAAGTTTATTATTATAGATGCATCAGGTGGCTTAGATGACTTCTAGACACAGAGGGAGGCCAGTGGAGAAGACTTGGGTGCTCTCTTCGAAATGAATGCAGAAGATATGCTCAGCCACATGAAGGCCATTAATGAGATCTGATATGTTATTTCTGAATGCCACAAGAAGTAAACCCTAGTGCTCCAAAATCACCTACAAATGGGGTTGTCTTCTGCTGTACCTTTAAGGCATGTAATGTGTGAGAACCTAGGCCCACTAGAGGACCAGCTCCAATGCTGGTGGGCCAGTCATATAATTTGTACTGGGCTGATACAGGACTTCCTTTCAAATGTAAGCAGCCTCAGTCCAATTTGTGATTGGCGAGTGTGTGGCATGTGTGTAAAAATGCATACATATCATGTCCTTCATCATTTGGTCTAGTAACCAGATGGACATTGCTCATTTTTATATTTTATTTGTGTCTGATCTCATGTCCTCATATTTAGATCCACATATAGTGTGGATCTAAAGCTGCAAGCTGCAATTTCGTTTTTCTCTCTGGCCATGTATGTGATTGCATCCATTACAATGTAATCATTCCAGAATGCAGACCTCTAATTAGGAAGATGAATGGATTTCATTTTAAAGGGGTTAACCCATGAATAATGTACCTCACATGGATCCAGAGATATCATCATTTATTGCTCTGTTAGATTTATATTAAGCGGACAGCTCAAGAAGAGTGTCTACTCTGCTACAGTTAGGGGGGCATGTCCATGATATTCCTATCACAGCTAAGGAGACACTTGAGAATAACACTGAGCATGTGGGGCCTTCTCAGTGAGCAGGATAAAGAAATAAAAAAAGCAAACAACAGGAAGTGCTATACAGATACATTATATTGAATAACTCACTGGTTATGCAAAATTTTTTATTACATGCAATTACAAAAGCATTCAGATCCAGGTGCTGTTTTGAAACCTGTAGAATATTTTTCGTGGGACAACCCCTTTAACACAAATCTGCAAATAACGTATGTATCATCAGATATCTGGTCAGGTGATTGCATTAGACCACCCGAAAATATACAATACAACATTATCATTTAAAGGGTTTAGTTCTTCAACTTTTTAATGTAATTCCATGGAGCAAGGGTACTTTGGAGTCTGGACGTTTTTGGAAATTTGCCCCTATTACTGCTATGCAATGCCATTAACTCCCTACTTTAGTGCACTTTGAAGGATTCACTTACACTTGTGATTCATTCTGTTGTTGCCAGTTATGCTGTTTTATACTGTTGAATGCATTTTACAGTATATGATACATCCTATTCATTTGCACTGTTATTGCATTGTATTTACACTGAATTGTGGAAAGAGTTACTGCACAATCAGTTTACACTAAGAGACTTTTGGCATTTCCAGCCTGTGAACTAAGAGGATAGTACTTTTCCACCACTGTCATAAGGGACTATGCAGAGTTGAGTTTTGGAGGGAAAAGCCAGACACGGTGAACTTTTGACTATGGTGTTGTTCTGTCAGAAGGTTGTAGATCAGTTAAAAACTATATAAAACGTAGATCAGTTATTGTCTGCAGATAGAGACTAGTGTTTAGTAGGAGAGACTCTGCCAGATTTCACGAGTGACCAGAAGAAGATTCTCAGATTGGGACAGTCTGCCACAGACTTTGGGTCAGCAGGCCTTTGACCAGGAAGCCAGCTGGACAACTGAGCCACAGACCCTGGACTACCATCCCTTTGGCCAGGGTATCAGCCTTCCAGGAAAGAGAGGGGCAGTTAGCTCAGGACTTTACTCAGCATGGAACTTTCTTCTGCCCGTCTTACCTGTATTGTTTTGCACTTGAGTTCCTCTAGTAAAGAAGCACACTGGTATACTGCAAACCCTGACTCTAGACTTATTTCACATTGGGGTGCACCATGACTTACCATCCCTTCTGGAGAGCATAAACACATGGCGACACCTCAACAGTGCCCAAGAGACCCAGCGTAATATTGGGGCCACCTCTAACCCAGCCAATGCACTAATTTCAATTCCTCACTGCTTATTGTCAGTGGACAGAAACAAGACTGATCTGATCTAAGTCCTGCTCATTAAGCTGTGTGTTATCCTCACAAATCTCATTCCTGGTCTAGACTCCAGGCTGGAAGCTCTTACCTAGACTGTTACATTGTAACAAATATCAGCTGTGTGAGCAGGACTAGATCAAGACAACTTTTCAACCTCTGAGAAAGTTTTGGTGAGATGCCAGATTATGAAAAATGCTGGACGATTGGTATTACAAAAATATACAAACCCATAACTATACTTACTGACAAGCAGATGGACAGCCTGGCGGGTTCTAACAATAAGGAATGGGAATTTCTGCATAAGCTATACTGATCCATGTAGTTAGCAATTAATAAAGCCCTCTGCACATGGACAATACATTAATTACAGCAATTTTCTGCCAATTCCCTATTTTTTATTATTAGGACCCACTGAGCTACCCACTGGATCTCCCATGTGAACACACCCTGGACCTCTGGCCCAATGTGCCAGACTATCAGGTTATTTCATTAACTCTTTGGCATGGGAATACTTTGGGATTTCACTGTACAGGTGACCATACATGTTAGTTAATAGTAGTACATGTAGTTAATAGTACTCAGTAGAGTAGTGAATGTTGGCTGAACCTGGATGACCATGACTTTTCCTAGAAAAATCAATTTGCCAAAGGGTAAAAGGAGCTGGATCCACTGTGACAATGGAAAGAGGTTTTCTGTGATGACACAACTCCTTTAAGGAGTTTGGGAAATACTGGATAGTTATCCTCCATGAGAGCTGTAGAGGTCACCATATTGGTTGTCACCTATCATTTCAAAAAATATTAAGTTTAAAATTGGTGAAATAGAATTTTCAAGACAAACTTGACCGAAGA
Organism: Bufo gargarizans; assembly: GCF_014858855.1. Classification (NCBI taxonomy): domain Eukaryota; kingdom Metazoa; phylum Chordata; class Amphibia; order Anura; family Bufonidae; genus Bufo; species Bufo gargarizans. The sequence continues at coordinate 616,014,142 of NC_058081.1, read as the reverse complement.
AGACAACTCAAGGATTTTCTCCTCTGTGTAGCCATTAATGCTATCTGTTGACCAGGATGTCTTCATTATTCACATGTCCAATGTGTTTTTACACTATAACATACAGTGATTACATTATTATCCCATTTATGTAAATGGAAGTCAATGTTCCCATTTAATGGATTTGCTGTTAGCAGGATTTTTTTATGAGGAACTCAATGCATAGAACGATAATTGATGTATCTTTGGTAGCTATTATTGTATCGTGATTAATTTCTCATTAGTGAGCACAATTATCACATTACCCAACAACACAAGGTCATTCCAATCTTATGAATTCAAGTAAATATGAAAATAACTACAGTAATGAAGGATTTATCTTAGAAAACTGCAGCATTTGTTGCAGGTATAGACTACCGGTAAAGGAATTGAAAACTTTCTTTGCCAACAATAAATTAATCCAAATTTGATGTGAATGAAGAACCACTGAAAACCATCAGGCAAATTCTGGTTCCCCACCGAAATGTCAATGAGATCGGGAATTTTCAGAAATCGGAAAGATTGGTTAAAGGGAATCTGTCACCTGGTTTGAGCATATTAAAGTGTTACTACTGCCATGTACAATAAAATACCTTATTTCTTTCTGTAGTCTTCATTTTTTGTTTCATTGTTTCATTAGCGATAAAGTCAGCTTTTTATATTGTGCAAATGAGTGTCCAAGGTGCCCAGAGGGGCGTTATTATCCTAATCTGGAGCCCAGGAACTCCCCCCTACAGTGCCCAGCCCGCCTTCCTTTAGAGCCCAAGCACACCTCTTCCAGCATTAGTAACTGCCCACACCGAAACTCTGCGGCCCCCCCCTCTGCTATGTGGAATCTCACGCAGGCGCAGTACCGTGGACTGCATGCGCCGAGCCCAGTGACAAATTTAAAGCTATTGCCCTTAGGAGCTTCTACATCGCGTAGGCAGTCCACGGTACTGCGCCTGCATGAGATTTCACCGAGCGGACGCAAGGAATCTGTGGGCATAGTTGCATCCAAATTGTCACATAGCGGAGGAGGGCGGCGGCGGCAAAGAGTTCGGGTGTGGGCAGTTACTTATACTGGAAGAGGTGTGCTTGGGCTCTAAAGGAAGGCGGGCTGGCCACTGTAGGGTTGTCACGAGGGTATCGAGAACCACGCCTGACTCCGTTATACCCGGAGTCAGGAAGTCGCAGCGGTTGGCTGCACGCTCTATTTAAGATAGGGCTGTTTTCCTTATGGTAGCTTTCTGGGTTTGCTTTGCAAACCCTTTTGGCTCACTCAGGGATCCGTAGCTCCTTCTCCTCAGCTGTTCCTTGTCCAGCACTCCCAAACCTCCTTATATTCCTCTCTCACACTTCTCTGGTTGCCAGAGATAGAGCTTCCTGCCTGGACATCTATTCTGACCCACTGGAGCTGTGTTGCTGCATTCTCTGATTGTTGATTTAGAACGCTAGCCTCCGGATCCCTGTTTGACCTTTGTGGACTGCTGTGGTCGCCCACCTGGGTGTATGTGTTTGTCTGTATTTGTCTGTCCTCTCCCTGGTTTTTCCCTCTTAGTGCAGTGGTGCGGACTAGCGATCCCACCGGCCCGTTCACTATCGAGGGCTCATTTCAGGGAAAGCCAGGGTTTAGGCACGTGATCGCCGCACGGGTGAGGAACCCGTCTAGGGACGTCAGGGCAGTCAGGTGCCAGCCGCAAGGTGAGTTAGGGGTCACCACCTTTCCCTCTCCCTTGGGCAGGGCTTTCCCTGTTTTCCTTCCTGTGCGTGACGTTGGTCATTACAAGGGGGGAGTTCCTGGGCTCCAGATTAGGATAATAACGCCCCTCTGGGCACCTTGGACACTCATTTACATAACATCAAAAGTGGATTTTATCGCTAATGAAAACATGAAACAAAGAATGAAGACTACAGAAAGAAATAAGGTATTTTATTGTACATGGCAGTAGTAACACTTTAATATGCTTAAACCAGGTGACAGATTCCCTTTAACTCTATAAAATAGGTATCAGAATTATCCCCACAGACCTCAATAGTCGAAAATTAGGGATAGAGATCAACGAGGACTATTCTATAGGGGGAATACTGTTACCTCTGCAAAGAAGTAAATAGAATCTTAAAGGGGTGTTCCAACAGAAATATAACTTGCAGGCAGGATCAGAGGGGCTTAAACATAAAAGAAAAACAGTATCGTCTTCTGAGAGCTCAGAATGCATTTCCTGCATGTTGAGAGTAACAGGATCCTGGGAAACATCGGATCAGCAGTGAAGGGGATCAGTGGAGTTGAGTATCTCTTTGTTTATGTTTTTAAGCTCCTCCAACCTGCTGCCAACAATTTTTCATTAGTTTAAAGTTTAAACACAACTTTACAGTGATAACATCCAGTAATAGTCTATCTGTAAATGTGTCTCATCCTTGCTTAGTTGCTTCCATACTTTGAGAACCCTTTTATTATAAGCAGCTTTTTCAGGTAATCATAAGTCTGACCACCAATCCAAAGCTCACTTTTCTTTGCGGTCAAGATGTCAGCCTGTGTGGAGAACTTTCTGTCAACTTTACATCCAAATTATTTAAATCCCTCCTGGCAGCTTTCAGATCCCTTTCTTCTCCAACTAGCCCAGCATCATTGTTTCTCTGTATGTCCTCCTCTTGTATATGCAGTACTCTAGATAGAGTATCTGCAATTGTTTGATAATGTGCTGTTAAATGTTCTGCAGTTAATATTATGTGATACACTGCTATGTAATTTGAGATGAGTCAGGCATTGCTAGAGTTAACTATCCTGTCCCAGCTGTCTCTGGAGCTCAGGAAGTGGGCTGGTAACTCCCCTTAGCTTTAGAAGATTCTAGTGTTCTAGGATTAGGCATTGTGTGAGGATGGGCCTGAAGGAGATAGGGAGCAGACTCCAGGCGCTCCATTCCCCAAGAATTCAATTTCAATGCTTATGGTGACTAACATCCCAGTGTGTCCTCTGCTGCTTCTACAGAGATAGAGAGAGAGAAGAATTGGAGCATTGGCTAGAGCATCACTGGCTCGAATCAGACGAAGTGGAATTCGAAGTGGAATCAGGGGTGACGCTAGAGAGGCTCGTCCCCGTCGCGGCCTGCTATTGGCTGAACACCTGACACCGGATGTTTTCTGGAGATGCAGCAGCAGCCGTGCATCAGAAGCGACGCGGGTGCGGGGAGTGAGGCGAGTACAACCTCTATGAGGGGCCCAGGCATATGGGGGGCATTATAGATCTTGGATAACCCCTTTAAAGAAACTGTTAAAGTTTCAACCTAATGTTTGAGCCATAAATAGAGGTATAACTTTATGCTCCTGGGCCCTCTGAACTATCATCTGTCATTTATAGCACTGATGTTTCATATGGCCCAACATTTTTGTTGATGCATTTGGGGCAATAAAGCCCCATTCCTAGCCACTCCCCAAACTTAATAAGTAACACCCATTCATGAGAAGGAATCCCATCCATTTTTGGGCCAGGGCAAGCCAGGTTTGCTGGGATTCCCTCTGAAAAGTTTAGATATTCTTGGCAAATTAGAGACTTTTGGCAATTCTGGTGCCCTCATATGGGGCAGAGGGACCTTTGGGACCCCTGAGGCTCCAGAGCCTGTTGTGTTGTTTACCTGCAAAAAAATGTACGACTCCTGATGGGAATTATAGCCCCTGTTTTATCACCTGTGCCCATCTTATAAGAGTGCCCACTGGCCTTCCTTCTACCCCACACCGAACCCATCAGTGTCCCCTTAAATAAAGCTGTTAATGTAATAGTTTTATGTTCATCCTTTTAAATATGTATTGTGTGGTTAGACCACTGTAAACTCTGACTAATCCTCTTGTATTACTATGGTGGCCCAGTCAGGGCATGATGGGAGTTGTATTTTGCAAGAGCTGCAGGGCCACAGGATCTACACCACTGTGGTAGGGCAACCAAATGCCATCTTTGCCTAGTCACTCGACTGTGTGGTTGTATAACATAGGACCTAATGACTGTGTGACACCATCCCTTAATATTATCATTTAGAATAGAAATGGACCTTTATGTAATATTCAATCTTAAAGTACCAGTTCATCACCTGTGACTTCTAATAATATTCACATTTGGAAACCCATTATCTAGTCCTCATGACCCCCTTATACTTTCTGAGAACTAGTCTGCTTTTCTTGTCTCTGCATGAACATCTTACTGGTCCATAAATTATCACATTAAATATTAAATTCATCCATTTGTAATCCATAAAAATCTCACAATATCAGAGTGGAGAATTTCACATCATTACATAAAGAGTCACTTAAGGTAATTTTATGGGTTTTATCTCAGTTGGATTCTGTATTATTCACAATTATGGACTAATTGATTTCTTTAAAGCCGAATTTCATTTTCTGAGAATCCTTAATACCAGCAAGTCAAAATATGGACCCTATACAGGAAAAGTAGGGAGGGTCATTAATACTAGGTAAAATGATATATTTCATATATCCAAGAAAATAAAACTGCTTTATAGTAGTTATATTCTTAAACATGGGGACAGTATTATAGCAGTTATATTCTTGTACATAGGAGCAGTATTACAGCAGTTATAATCTTGTACATAGGGGACAGTATTATAGTAGTTATACTCTGATACATAGAATGCAGTTTTATAGTAGTTATATTCTTGTGCATTGAGGTCAGTATTATAATAGTTATATTCTTGTACATAGGAGGCAATATTATAGCTGCTATATTCTTGTGCATGGAGACAGTATTGTAATAGTTACTGTATATTCTTTTACATAGGAGGTAGTATTATAGCTGCTATTGTGCATGGGGTCAGTATTATAATAGTTATATTCTTGTACATAGGAGGTAGTATTATAGTAGTTATACTCTTGTACATAAAGCCAATATTATAGTCGTTATATTCTTGTACATGAGGGGTAGTATTATAATAGTCACATTCTTGTATATAGGAGGCAGTATTGTAGTATATTCTTGTACAAAGGATATAGCTTCATAGTTCTTATATTGTTCACATTGGGGGCAGTATTATAGTAGCTATACAACCCCAATTCCCAAAAAGTTGGGATGCTGTGTAAATGTAAATAAAAACCGAATGCAAATCTCAAACACACCCATATTTTATTAACACTAATACAAAGAACACATATCAGATGATGAAAGTGAGACATTTTACCATTTTATGAAAAATAAACCTTAATTAGAACTAGAAGGCAGCAACACATCTCAAAAAGGTTGGGGCATGGGGCAACAAAAGACTGGAAAAGTAAGTGGTACTAATAAAAACAGCTGGAGGACCAATTGGCTACTAAGTCACCTGAAAACCAACAAAAGATGGGTCAAAAGCAAATGTAAAACCAGAAAATCACATAAAGACACAATTGACACAAGCCACAATAAACAATTGACACAAGCCACAACATATTTAAAATAGTAAAAACCAAGAGGACCGATGGTGGGCTGTTGGTGTATATTGAAAATATATAGTATTGGGTATAAAAAGGTCACCCGCAACGCACATGTGAAATAGGCCTTAGAATCAATGAAAGAATGGGAGAATGGGTGGATAGACACTCAGTGCATAAGTCTTAATAACCAAATATGCATTAGACGGAGACAGGGTAAAGGAGAAATCCCCATTCATCATAGGCCAAATATAAGAGAAATATCATGAACAAATAACATACATTCAATTTCGAATGAATAAAAAAATTGATACAGAAGAAATATATCAGTGTGCACTCACTTCGGTGGGAGGTTGTCTACAGGATAAGCACATAACACCTGAGATTTGAAACTCCCCTGGCCAGGATCGCATGTAGTGTTTTGAAGACTGATGGCAGCACGCTTCACACCAGCTTCTGATCAATCCTTTTATTAGATAACAATTTGTGGCTCAATGCGTTTTTGGGCAAAAACCCCTTCCTCAGGAGCATACATTAAGACACAACACTAAAACACATGTTTAAATAGACATACCAAGTTGAAAAATTGCGCCACAATTTCCCGGTCACATTCCTCCCGCACCGGAAGTGTTAGTTGCGTTCCACCATGGAACGCATGGTTATATTAGTTTATATGGCCCAATATGAAGGTCAAATTATTCCAAATTGAGTAGTCTGGGACTGTTTAAATGAAGAAAATGTGTGGTGCTATGTAACGATCCCTGAAAAGGCGGTATTTTAAACAGAAAGGCATACCGCCTCCACTTCCGGGATCACTCTCTTAACTTCCAGCGAGTGTCCCAGTAGGTAGTGGGCGGGAATCAAAGGAACATGGCCCAAATTCTGTTCGGCCAACCTGCGTTCCAAACTGGAACGCATCGCTAGATGTGAAGGACCTAGTACGGGGCATAACTGAAAAAGGGATTTTATGATGGTATAAAGAATAAATATATTAAAAATAGATATTAGAAATATTAGAGCTGGGAAGATATATAGATACGGGAACCAGCATAGTATATATATATATTAGTTGTTAAATATACGGTATACAACATAAATATACAATATAAAAATAAATATAAATATATTAGTTGTTAGGTATATTGTTTGTGAATATACATTAGAAAAAATATATATAAATATATAAATACATATGTACGTAAATGCATAGATAATCTAAATATACACATAGTTATATAGAAATATAAATACATACAAATATTAGACAATTCACGAAGTGATCAAAAAGGGTATACGTCTCTGGTGTGACTATAATATCATGGAAAAAAGAGGCTTTAAAAACTGTATACTTTATTGGATGCCAAATAAAATAAAAAAACAAAAATTATTGTGTATTCAAACCTTCACCAAATTAAAAAGAATACAATCCTGAAACAGACACCTGACGGCTTAAAGGCATCACAGATAAGACAGAGGACTAGGAACATATAAGTCATGTTTTATTGGTGAGTTTGAAAGCCATTTTCTCACTATAAAGCCTGTCAGGTGTCAAGAAATGTCCAATGGTCGTTAAATAATAGACGGTACCCCGAGAGTGACACAATTGGGGTCACTAAATAATGGGCGTACTTGGTGCGGACACACAAGAGGAGGAGGGGTAGTGACTAAGGATCTGGGGGAAAAAATATGGAACGTCCAATTCGAGCTAAGGTAAATACAGCTAAAGGACGCTAACACTAATATTGATACGGCTCATCCAGTCAAAAATAGCAGCCAAAAATTTACTGTGACTGCCCTGGAATGATGACAAGCCCCAACACCTAACTACCAGTCCTAATGCTAGCTAGAACTGCCACACAGTGTCTTAGCAAGTCTCGACGCGTTTCATAGAGATCATCAGAAACAGCCGTCAGGTGTCTGTTTCTGGATTATATTCTTTTTAATTTGGTGAGGATTTTAATACACACTCATTTTTGTTCTTTGCTTTTATTTGGCATCTAATAAAGTATACAGTTTTTAACGCCTCTTTTTTCCATGATCTAAAAATATTAGCACATAATCTAAATATGTAAATATATGAATATATAAATACATAAAAATATAAGTATATGGACGTACATAAGTAAATGATAACTGATTAAGATATAGGGAATTTTTTTTTTTAAATATAAAGAAATATTAAAAAAACGGGTTGAGCATATTAATTAATTCAAAAAGTGTATTCATTAATTAAAAAAGTATATTAAAATGAGTAGATATTGCATCTTCTATATTATGCTCCTAGGACAGTTCCAGCTTTTATGATTACATTAAAAATCCTAATTGGTCCCATAAAATTAATAAATTACAGAAAAGAAAAGTAAAAAAACGCGGTTCCAACACTCCCGATTTCATTGGATGTCCCTATCTATTTCATAACATTCAATATGGATAACATGATTCATTAGATGTCTCTAAAGAGGTATCTAAAGAGCTTATCCTGTAGACAAACCCCCAGCGAAGTGAGTGCACACTGATATATTTCTTCTATATAGAGTTTTTAATTCATTCAAAATTTCATGTACATTATTTGTTCGTGATATTTCTCATATCTCTTATATTTGGCTTATGGTGCATGGGGATTTCTACTTTACCCTGTCACCGTCTAATGGCTATTTGGTTATTTAGACTTATCCACTGAGTTTCTATCCACTCATTCTCCCATTCTTTGATTGATTCTAATATGCAAAAGGATTTGAAACATCTTCTATCTTCCAATTACTTGCTATGAAACAGAAGTGAATTTCCTCTCATCTGTTTAAAAAATTACAGGGAGTGGTGCTCTTCTTTATACTCCTTTTGGTTTCTTAGTCAGATAATACACGTCCAGTGAAATACCATTTCACCATCGTTATCGGTCTGTATTCACAAAATTGTCTTTATTACAGTAGGTGTTTGGTATCACCAACACCCTTTCCCTAGCAGCATTTCCTTAACATATTCTTCTCGCCACCCACTACTTTACTGTCCTTTTTTCCTCTCCCTTCCCTTTCCACCAATTGACTAACTAGACCCCACCACTGTTGGCACCCACGGTTTTTCATCCTTCAAGGGATTGGTTATCCCCAGAGACTTGTGCAGCATCCCACATATGTGCTGGTGCCACTGATTTATATTAATATTATTATTAATAGCCTATCATTCATTCCATAGTGCTGTACATATGTTAAGGGGTGCACATACATAATACAGACAATTGCACTAATCATAAACAAGATGAGTTACAAACTGGTACAGAAGGAGAGAGGGAAATATATAGCTTGTTGTGTGTCTAACTTAGAGCAGAAAGAGCAGAATGTAGAGTAGAGTGTATTGAAGTGTTGTAGAAGCAAAGCCAGTAAGTGCATGTCTAAATATGAATCCAGCCTATGGACTTCACAATCACAAGTGCCTAAGAGCAACTTTAGGAGTGCCGGTACACGAATGGATAATTAGTGCGCAGAATTGTCCTTATTCACTAGAAGCCTTCCGGGATATAGTGGAAACCTAAAAACCTGAATCCTTCAGGAGAGCATCCTGCAAATAATGTAGCAGAAGACTGATGCCTGCCACAAGGGAGAACGCCCTTATTGGATAGCTCAAGATAAGTAGAGAACAGCATATTTAGTACCAGAGTGCTATAATTGGGACTTAGAATAATTACAGAAGTCTTGCCTGTAAAGTGTCAGCCTTAAAGAGAAAACTCCTCAACTGACAATTGCCTAAACCTGATAAAAGGATTACTATTGAACCTATTTCTGAGTCATCACTCATGACATACAAATGAACTGTATCTGTACTGACTACCTGAAGACAATTGATTCAGTAAATGTTCAACTGTTTGATTACAACTGCCTACTCATCATTTCTACTACTACACTCTGGCGCCACAAACACAGGGGCCCAGCCACCAAAGCACCTTAAACACCTATACCATCAAGGGCACCTCAACTTCCACCTGGCTGGTTTTCCCTGCAATAGAGAGTGCCCCAGAGGATTTAGAGCTGTCTTCCCATCCACTGCTCTGCCGGCCTCGGGAGGCTCTGCTAACCGTGAGTACAAACAATTACTACCCCCATCGGCCCACCGTAGCCTCACGTGTTTCCCCAGCGGTCTGGCTCGCTGCACTTGATTAACCTCCTCCTTTTTCTTTATTTTTTTCACTGCTTCCATATAAAAATAGCTTGTCAGAGTCTCTCAGAAGCAAAGATGGGCAGAGGTTCACCAATCTGCGAAAAAACTGCATCTACAAATTGTGGAACAATATCAGAAAATGTTCCTCAAATTAAAATTGTGAAGACATTGAATATCTCACATCTACAGTACACAATATTATCAAAAGATTCAGAGAATCTGGAGAAATTTATTTGCTCATGGGAAAAGGCTGACTGTCAAAATTGGATGCTTGTCATCTACGTGCCCTCAGGCGGCACTGCATTAAAAACAGGCATGATTCTGCACTGGAAATCACTGCATGGGCTCAGGAACACTTCCAGAAATCATTGTGTGTGGACACAGTTTTCTGTGCAATCCGGAAATGCACGTTAAAGCTGTACCATGCCAAGAAGAAGTCACATGTCAGCATCATCCTGAAGCTCTGCCATCTTCTCTGGGCCTAAGCTCATTTAAAATGGACCGAGGCAAAATGGGAAACTCTTCTGTGGTCAGATGAATCAATATATGTTCTGTGGACTCGAGAGGAGATGGACCATTCTACTTTTTATCAGTGCGCAGGTCAAAAGCCTGTGTCTCTGATGGTACCGGGTTGCATTAGTGCCTATGGCATTGGCAGATTACACATCTGGAAAGGCACTATCAATGCTGGACAGCATATAGAGGTTTTAGAACAACATATGCTCCCATTCAGACAATGTCTCTTTCAGGGAATACCTTGCACATTTCAGTAAGACCACATACTGCATCTGTCACAGCAACCTGGCTTCACAGAACAAGAGACTGGGTGCTGAACGGGTCTGGCTGCAGGCCAGACCTTTTACCAATAAAAAGATTTGGTGCATCATGAAATGAAGACCTAGGGCTGTTAAACAGCTGGAATCCTACATCCAACAAGAGGGGCAACATTCCTCTCCCAAAACTCCAGCAATCGGTCTCCTCACTTCCAAGGTGTTTACAGACTTTTGTTAAAAGAAGAGGGGATACTAGTGTGACAGGCGCAGCACTACGAAGTGCCTTTTGCGCTGTGGCATTAGAAGAATTTGATATCTTAGATGTTTTATCTACCCAGACTGTCTATTACTCTGTAATTTCTTTTAGTGCCGTTCTATGGAAACAGTAGGTTTAAAGAGCACCACCAAATGCTTCAAATAACTTCTTTATTAACTTCAACTTTTCTTCATATATAACGCTGCTGCCTCCGCAGCAGATAGTCCATGTACAAAACACGTGTTGAATAGATATCACAAAATGGCGGTATGCAGTTAGCAGTAACTATTTGCAGAGTATGATCTGGTATGGTTGTATGCAATTTGGATTGCAATATGTTTGTATGGTATTTGTAGTAGTTCACAGTTTGCAACTGTAGCTTGCAATTTGTATTTGTACTTTGCAATTGGTGGAACTGTAAGTAAACACACATATAACTGGTTGAATATACAGTTTCAATCACAATACTAACAAGAGGAACATTATATAACTGTTTTAAATACCTATTTTGGCCTCTCCTGCTTCCATAAAAACACAGCTCTCAGTGGAGTGAATGTCTCTTCAGCTCCTGTCTCTGGTGAATAATGATTCTAGCAGCTCCTGCTAGGGGAATTCCCAGACAGATTGTGTGTGAGGCTGGCTGTGATTGGGGAAAACTCTTGCTGTGTGAGAAACTGGCTGTGATCGGTCTAGACTTCTGCCCAGCAACAACAGATTAATACTATGCTTTCTGTTGTTTCTGCTGTGTCACTGAGCTTACCTTACACTATAAAATGAATTTTAAAGGCATATTATCTTTTCTGTTTCTGCGAAAACAAAATATAAAACAGTTATATGACATCCAAAACATGATGTCACAGTAAATAACTCTACTTTTGTCTTTAACACATAAACATAGGAACTGTATTTAGGTTATTGGCAGGTCTGGCTATATACACATATAAGCTATATTAGCAACCTAGGACAGGTCATAGCTGGCCAGCTACAACTAGTCAATAGTAGACATGGTCCTGTCCCAACTTTTTTTTTTTATGATCTGCTACCATCAGGTTCTAAATAAGTACAGTACATTTTTTTTTATCATGAAATGGTAAAAAGTCTCACTTTCAACATATGATATCTGTTATGTGATCTATTAGAATAAAATATGGGTCTATGAGATTTGCAAATCATTGCATTCTGTTTTTATTTACAATTATTTATGCTTTACACAGCGTCCCAACTTTTTTTTACATATGAGGCAGTATTATAGTAGTTATATTCTTGCAGATGGGGGCAGTATTGTAATAGTTATAATCATACATAGCAAGTAGTATTACAGTACTACGTACATTTATACATAGGGGATTTGCTCTCTATCCTGAGGCATGGCAATAGAATAAAAAATGTTGTATGATATGATAGAGGACATGCCCTTCATTCACTGTGGTTGCAATAATTGATCTTATCTCAAGGCATCTTTCTTTTATAGTGAGGAATTCAAAGTCACCCATCTGTCACTTCAAGGTCACCTGGGCATTTGAATCTGCAGGGCAACAAGGCTATGTGCGCTTGTCTCCATGGCATGAACATCAGTGAAAAAATCTTTCCTCTTTCACTTGAAAATTTGTTTGCCATTCAAATACTACATGTGTTACTTTGACAAAGAAATAGCTGTGAGATCACAGAAGAATAGTGTTACCCATTCAGCTTTCATGTTTTGCTTCTTTCAATCCGTATGACTTGCTTCACAGGAAATCTCACTGCTCTAAATGCCATCTGACATTGCCTTTGATTCATATAAAGCGATTCTTTACCATATTTATATGCATTGCAGGAATTAGGAAACATTATTATAATAATAGACAAGTTCATGGCAACTAGGCCAGTAGGGGGCAATGTTCCATTGTAAAAAATGGCTAATATACCTTCTAGAGTTTACTATATGGATACCAATAAACAGTTCTATGAAATATACTACACTTTCTACATGGGGCTTCTGCATGGGATCCATGATGATGAAATTTACTTTGTGATGAAGCCAAACCTCTTTGGCTTTGCTTGGCCTCCGACTCTTGCATTCCCACTGGCCATAGCTTTTGCATGAACAGCCATAGCTCCACTCACTTCACTGGAGTCTCTGAACTACTGAAGTGATATTAATTAGAAATAGCTCATCAGAATTTTTAAAGACTATAAACACCTTCAGGGCAATCTTTATATGATTGCATTTTACTCATTTTGGGATAAAAATCTTATTAATTTTTTTCAATTGGTCTTTATTACACATGTCCTACATGTTTATGTTTCAGCCTATCTGCAGAGTATCTTATGTTCAGTTTCACACTGAGCTGTCAGGTTGCTGTTCTGATGGCTTGATGTAAAGTCCTTATCTCTGAATTTCTGACAGCTCATAAACACTTATTTAAGCCATCTCTTTATCAGTTTGATGAGACTGTAGCTGAGTGTTCATGAGTTGCCAGAAATAAAAAATAGGGACTATACATCCAGTCATCAGAACAGCAACTTGACAGTTCAGTGTGAAACTGAAACTAAGATACTCAGCAGATAGGCTGAAACTTTAAGAGGTTGTCCGGGTTCAGAGCTGGACCCCGACATATACCTATCTTCAACCCTCCGGCTGCCCTGACATGAGCATCGGAGCATTTCATGCTCTGATCCTCTCCTTTGCCATGCACTGAATCACACAGGGGAAAAGCATTTTTAGGAGATCCTAAAGCCTAGCAGTGAGCCCGGTAACGTCACTGACACTTATGGGCAAGCTTTAGCACTGCCCTAGCCTGTAAAAATAAGTAAAATGCAATCATAAAAAATTGCCCCTGAAGGTGTTCATAGCCTTTAAGAACTTGATAGGAGTGCATCACCCCGAAAATAAATAAAAAATGTTAGCCAATATGGCCTCCAGAAAAGGTTCAGTGGCATTTGATACCAGCTTTCACAGCTGACTTCTTGAAGGGCAAATACTGCAGCATGCCTAAAGCCCTTGAGGGGACGAATCATGACAAAGGAATTCAAAGAATATGTCCTACTGTCCTACCGCTCCAAGACGACAATAGAAATAACTCAGTGTATCAGTTTGGCTGGAAGTGTTTCTTTAAAACAATTAAAATGGAACCACTGTGCAAAACTGACAGATGTTGTATCTTACAGGAAATACAAGAATAATGTCATCTTTGTAATGGTTACTGGACTTGTATTTTAATCACAGCCATCAGCCATCGATCCGTCCTCCTGTCTATCTGTCATATCGTACTCAGCACCTCGCTGCACGGTAAGAAGATGAAGCAGCTTCTCTAGACTTGGAACGAGTCTCAGCAGGAGCAGGATGGCAATATGTCTTTTTCTGTCTCTCTCCAAAGAAAACGTAACTTCAAATCAAAGTCGCTAATGGATATGAAAGTCCAAATATGTCATTAAGAGGAACCTAATTAAAAATTAATGCAATTATACTTACTCCAAATATAGCGGATAATTATCAGGATGTGAGCCTGTCACGGAGAGTCAGAAGTACACTAGAGACACATCGCTTAACTCCATCGGTGCTGGGTGCATCTATGTCACATCAAGAGCTTGGGAAACCCCATGCAGGTAATATAATGTAGATGACTTGGACGTCCAGATTAAACCTTGCACCAATGTCTCCCATGCATAAAAACTCTTGTTGGTGACGATTAAAGAAGTTTTATGAGATTAAAATTTGTATTTTGTTCTGGAAGGTGCATTCAAATTAGTAGGCTGCAATACCACATCCAGTCATGAAAAAGAATGGCGCTGTACATGCTATTAGGGACTCTTCTATCATTTACATATATTATCACAGCTAGCCTCATATAATTTACCTATATTATTAGTGAGCTTCCTATTATTTATATATATATATATATATATATATATATATATTAGCTCCTATTATGTATATACTGTTTGTGGTCATGGCTACGGCCAAGAGGTATCTGAAGAACCCTAGGGAGAAAACAACGGGAACAACCTAACCCAGCTAGGCGTGTCTTAGCTGACCTGACTAAATGGCTTGTTGTGTGCCCTAAGCCATGATCGTGGGTAGGCCTATAAGTGGGCATACCCTGTGGAAATGAGAAGATAAGGGAGGGAGGGTGGGGCACCTGAAAACACACACCTGTGAGTGAGGGTGTGGCTCGTATATGAAGAGCCTCCGCCCCTCCCACAAATGCAGGCTGACTAATCAGCCTTACCAACTTGTGGTCATGGCTACGGCCAAGAGGTATCTGAAGAACCCTAGGTAGAAAACAACGGGAACAACCTAACCCAGCTAGGCATGTCTTAGCTGACCTGAGTAAATGGCTTGTTGTGTGCCCTAAGCCATGATCGTGGGTAGGCCTATAAGTGGGCAAAAACCAAGCCAAGTAGGGTAGAAAAGGAATTTGAATGGCATGTACAAACTAATCCCCAAGCCAACTGCAAGGCGTCCGGGATCTAGAGCGAAAATTCGGGGTATGTGAGGCAAGACCAGTAGGAAACCTACAACCCATCTTGTGGATGACAAGGCCAGAGACATGATGCTCAATATTGCGGATACTGCCCCAAAGCGGAATGGAGGACCGGGAATACGTTGTGAAATGGATCATAAAAACCAACTGAACCTTGTAAAGATTGGTTCTAGTGCGAGTACTGGCAATGCCCTAGCGTCAGGAGATCGTGGGACCGAAACCTAACTGCCTAGACTATGCAGGAATGGGGGCCAAAAAGAACCATGTAGATAGGAAGAGAATCCTTGAATAGTTCCCAGACAACAGCTATCCGCACGTTGTTCTACTGTGCGCCCCTGAGAATTGTTTTTACGCTTGAGACGTGAAGACCAACCTACTATCTGAATCTTCTACCGTGAGGAAATGCTGGACCTTGTCCAAAATCCGATTCAACGTGGTTGTAGGGAGTCGGAGGTTAGTGCGGCAAGAAGCTATGAAGCCATAATATACAAGATTCTGTCTATGCCCTCCCATGAGTGAGGGAATGCAATGCAATGAAGCTACTGGCGAAAATGGATTCCTGGTCGTGGTAAAAAGGCAAAGACTTTGCGCGGGGACCTGGTTGACAAGATATGATCGACTACGATCAGAGACTGAAATGCTAGAGCGAATTGCCCTACTTGTTCTTCCTCTGGCAGGACCTGAACGAAAGCATGAACAATTAAAGAAAGACGAAATATCTGCGTTAGACATGACAATGATGCTGTAGGGCGAACCGGACCAGTTTGTGGTCAAAACATAGTGAGCGATCAACATGGATTATTAGGAAATTAGGGAAGCAGGTATGTATGCGATACATAGGGGCCAAATAAGCCTAGATGCACATATGGACAACCAACCAGGCAATCAGCCCAGCAGAACTGAAAACAGTCGTCGGGCCCCCGAAGCCATGGGGCCGAAGCAGTCGTCGGGCCCCCGAAGCCATGGGGCCGAAGCAGTCTTCGGGCCCCCGAAGCCATGGGGCCGAAGCAGTCGTCGGGCCCCCGAAGCCATGGGGCCGAAGCAGTCGTCGGGCCCTCGAAGCCATGGGGCCGAGTTTTTTTTTTAAAGAATTATAACTATGAAAAGTGACATGAATAAGGTGCAGGTGAAATTAAACCATGAGCCTGACCGATGTGGCAGGCGATACCCAAGATAAACTACGTGGCCTGAATAACATGCAAGGCGAAATATTGTTAGGAACGAGACCTGACCGACGTGAAAGGTGACCCCAATAGTTCAACTGCATGACCTGAAAAGACGAAGGGAAACGTGACAGAAAATTGAGATAATAACGGACATTAACTAAAATGAATAACATAAGCTGGCAAGCAGGTAAAGATATGAGTCATTCAAAAGCATAGCTGCACAGGTGGACAGACAACCATTGGTCAGACCCCTGAAGCCATGGGGCTGAAGCAACCACCAGGGGCCCATGGGGCCGGGCAGCCGCCGGGATGCGAACCTTAGAATTAAGGACGGCTGGGGAAAATATTGGGCCTTAACCCATCGGGTTTAGTAAGCAACCGGGACTCGATAACCTAGAAAGACAAAGACATGGACTCGCATAACCATGACCCCCTCCAACAGAAACCTGGGACACTAACCAGCCTAAAACCATGTCGTACCCTTAACAAACAAAACATGAAAAAACGGTCATGGGGCCCCCGGAGCCATGAGGCCGGATCAGTCATAGGGCCCCCGAAGCCAGAGGGATGACGTTGCGGTGACGATAAGTAATTAAAACGTAAGCCGGACCTGATGGCATATGAAGCGACTTGAATGATTGGATTGGCTAGAAGGTGGCCTAAGGAACATGACTGCCAACAGGCGTTAAAAATATAGACATTAGTAATCCGAAGCACGTGCATACATAAAACACTAACCACCGCGAACCATAAACGTAAACATGAAATGCCTGGGGCATTGCAAGTTCGCTAAGGGAAGTCTCTTATTGTGACAAACAAATGAACAGCTTGTGAAAACATAGCAGGAAACTTACTGGCCCACTGACCTCCGCTGAGGAGCTGTTTGGTGAACTGGGGCAGGAGACCAATCTGAGTGAATACGAACCAGAAGTAAAAGGAGACCAGACTGAGTAATTATGAACCAGGATTAAACAGAAAGTAGGCCTATGGAATGTAACAGACCACCGAGGAAGGGAACGTAAGCCTGAAAAGAACGCAGTTATGTTTGTCGGGAGAGAGGTACCAGAGCGGTGGGTGCAGACTGCCCCGGTGAGATTGAGCAAAACCATGACGTAGCAATGAACAGGAGAATGCAGCTTGGAGTGGGAGCAGAGTACAACACATGATGTAACAACAAATGCGTGAATGCAGCTTTGGATGTGAGTGGTACCTAAAAACATGGTATAGGCGCAGCTCTGAGTATGGGTAGCGCATGAAAAGCATGGTATAAAGCTGACGTATAAATGCAACCTGAAAGTGAGCAGAGTATTGACGTGATGCGAAAGCAGACACGTGGACGCAGCTCTAGTAGTGAAAGGTGTATAGGACAAGATGTGAAAAGCAGACATGGAAAGCGGCTTTGGGGAGTGGGTAATACAACCTGGTGTAGCAGTAGAAGTGTGAACACAACTTTGGGTATAAGCAGAGCATGAAAATTGGTATGAACGCAGCTCTGGTTGTGAGAGGAGCAAGGTGGGAACACCAGGGTGGTGCGTCCAGAGCATGAAAACGGAGTAACAGTAGCAGCTATGGCTGTAAGCAGAGTATACAACATGTCATAACAGGCATGTAATACGGATCCGGCTGTCGGCTGGGGACAGAATGAGATGTAACAGCCAAGAGGTGAGCGCAGCTTGAATGTGAGACCAATCTGAGTGAATACGAACCAAGAGTAGAAAAGTGCAGTACAGTAAGGACATGCGGATGCAGCATAAGACATGAAATAAAAGCCGAAAGTGTAAATGCCGCTCAGGATAACAGCGGAGCATGAAAGTATGAGATTGTGGAGAAGCTCTGCCTGTATATTTATGTTTAAATTGTATTGGAGCTGTCATTTGGCATTCTGGGCACTAGAGGCCGCTGTTTTGCAGCACAGTCAGCATGCTTCTGGGTGAACCAGTAAATGTTGATCTGACATGGTGGAAGGATTGTGCTCTGAGGGACTGAATCCGATTCCATCCTGGCTTGCGGATGTCCGGTAGTGAATGGGCACTCAAAGGAAGGAGAGTATCTGCTGTCCCCTGTCAGGATCCAGCTCTTTGAAAGAGAGGTTGTCCCAGGAAGACCAGTTCCAATGTATGGACAGAAAACTTTAGCATCAAGCAAGGCCGCACGGTTGCTGAGAGCTTGGTGGCCATCCCGGGTAAGCGGCATCCTAGGGCCAGAACGGACGCAGGTCAGTACACCTGATTACCAATTGTACTTTAATGTTTGGCGCCTAAAGTAACAGAGACTAGCCTAGGCCTTGTATTAGCTAGTTAGATAGGGTTATAGCTTTGTTAGGCCTTACTGTACTGGATTGCAGTGCAGTAATTGACTTGCTGGCTCTGCTGTGTCTGCCACCGGTTAGGTGTGTCCTCTATAGCGGCACAGTACGACTTGTAGGCTCTGCTGTGTACACCAACGGGCTAGGCCTGTCCCTCGGACAGGGACGGTGACTGTGAGCCTGGGGTATTACTTATACTGTTTGTACTTGTGTTAATACTGTTTCCAAAGTAAAGTTTATCTTCTTGCATATAAAGCTGGTGTCAGTGTTGCTTCCATGTCTGTGACTTTGCTGTATCCTGGGGAGCCCACCCCGGTACACGGCTTACGAAAGTGAAATACATGAAGTCTAAAGATGGTGGTAGCGGGGGGAGGCGGGGGGGGGACACATGGCAAGGAACAGCTACAGCAAAAGGCCTAAACAATAAACGCTGCGTCCGATCTCCAAACATGATGTCACGTGCAGCCGGGTAACTCTTACTTCAGCCGGTTTGCTGTAAAGAAACTTTTCACACGAGACGAACGAAGCAAAGTGAAACTTGTAAGATTTATAGGAACTAACGCCTATTACCAACAAACAAAGTTGAAAAGCAAATGGAAGTATTTAGGCCCAACGAGCAAACCTGAGGTAGCAGATTCTGAGGCGAAGCCTCCCGTTCGATAGCAAAGTCGGATCCGACCGGCCAGGAGAGACGGCCCCGGCCCAACCTACTTACGTAGTATGGCGCGTGCATGCTATTATAGCAGAGAGCAAAATAACAAGGTCCATGCTGCAAAGAAAGAATCCTACCACCAGAGAAGCTAGGCTGCTAATGACACCCGGCGGCAGCTGTACACCTGAGAACACGCGCCTGTGAGTGAGGGTGTGGCTCGTATATAAAGAGCCTCTGCCCCTCCCACAAATGCAGGCTGACCAATCAGCCTTACCAACATATCTTATTAGTGAGCTCCTATCATTTACAAATAATATGAGATGAGCAAATTTCTTGAAATACATTTTGGATCGTCTGAAAAAAATCCTTATTTTATTCTGATTAACTGTAGAAAATTTTCCAAAAACAGTTTTTGGAAAAAAATTCATAAATACTCAATATAAAAAATATGACGGTGACGCTGTAAAATATGCTTATTGCACACTTACTAACCCCTAACCGACATCCGCTGTACATGGACAGGGGATGTCAGTTCTTTAAATAGCCACTGGGTTTCTGCTGGTTTATACCGATCACTGACTTTTAACCCCTCAGATGCCATGGCATCAACCACGGCATCTAAGAGGTATTTTCCTATCAGAAACACAAGGACATGGAGCTCATAGTACCAGAATATAAAAATATATATTTTATTGAGACATAATAAAATTACATGAATGAAAGAAACCAGTAAATGTGATGCCATAAACAGGATGCAATAAGAGCAGAGGACAGAAAAGAAAGAGCGCCACCCTGAGGAAGCACATGGGTCAAAAAATACAGTATATCAATAAATCATAGGAAAATACTGGGAACAGTGCCCAACCTATGAGAATGAACAGTAAAGCTGATGTATATAGGTGAGGCAGTGGTCAGCATAAGCACCCCCACATGGCAGTAGAAAATGGTATGTTAAACAATTGAGATAAAGGTAAACAACAGACCAACCATAAAAACCTGGTGTAGTGGGTACCAAGGTTATGTATGCCAAAAAAGGGGGAGTGACAAGAGGACCAGAGCTCACCTAACAAAGACCGTGTGCTGAATTTCCCAGGATGGCACTACCCCAACGCGCGTTTCGGCTTGCCTTCGTGGTCCACATGCACCACAAAGGCATCCTACACAAAACGGAGCATTGTGCGGATGAAAATATAATATAAATCACAGAAAAAATGCACCCAACGGATATGCCACTGACTATACTAGTTAGCCATACAAGCAGATATTAAAAGCTGAGACTTTTGCCAATATATTCCTGTCAGGAAGATATCGGAGCCCATCATGCACCACGTCACGGTCTCTCAGCATGGCAAGGGTCCTACCACTACGCTAACTATTGTGTGAACACGGTCTGAAGGTGATGTAATCCAGCTCACAGCCAAGCTTCCACACAACCCATAGCAGGACAACTAATGAAATGTGAACAAAGCAAGACTGTGAGCCACACCCATATCAGACCGTGTGATGGAGGCTACCAGGTGCAAAGGAGAGTGTTTAAATGCCAGGTAAAGGCACATTCAATACATATAAAACAAAATCACAGAAATATAGTGGCAAATATGGGGGAACTGCTCAAACCCCTAACACTGTAGCGTGTTTTTCATTGGGGGAGCAGTCCCACCGCATGTGGACCGCAGCAAACGACCATCCCCAGCAAAAAATGCATACAATGGAGGATGCCGGCCCGGTCCACATTCACCACATGTGGTCTGTTGTTTACCTTTATCTCAATTGTTTAACATACTATTTTCTACTGCCATGTGGGGGTGCTTATACTGACCACTGCCTCACCTATATACATCAGCTTTACTGTTCATTCTCATAGGTTGGGCTCTGTTCCCAGTATTTATTGATATACTGTATTTTTTTTACCCATGTGCTTCCCCAGGGTGGCGCTCTTTCTTTTCTGTCCTCTGCTCTTTTTTCATCCTGTTTATGGCTTCACATTTACTGGTTTCTTTCCTTCATGTAATTTTATTATGTCTCAATAAAATATATATTTTTATATTCTGGGACTATGAGCTCCATTTCCTTGTGTTTCTGCTGTTGTACTCGGGAGCTTGTGCCGAGTTACCCCTCAAAGGTGTCCTTTGTGGTAGGGGTGCACCGAAATGAAAATTCTGGTCCGAAACCGAAACCGAAAATTCTGGATGCCCTTGACCGAAAACCAAAACCGAAACTGCCTTTTTGCCCAAATACTTTTAAAATACTTTTTTTTAAGTAAAGTGAATTAAAATATAAAGTTAAACAGATACATAGATATTATACACACAATGCCACCCAAAGTGGTTATTTAAAAAAAAGTCACTCTCCCCCTCCCTCCTTTGTCACTCTCTTCCCCCCCCCTCCCTCCCTCCCTTGTCACTCTCATTTCCCCCCCTCCCTTGTCACTCTTATTCTACCCCCCCTCCCTTGTCACTCTCATTCTAACCCCTCCCTTGTCACTCTCATTCTACCCCCCCTTGTCACTCTCATTGTACCCCCTCCCTTGTCACTCTCATTCTACCCCCCCTTGTCACTCTCATTCTACCCCCTCCCTTGTCACCCTCATTCTACCCCCTCTTGTCACTCTCATTCTACCCCCTCCCTTGTCACTCTCATTTTACACCCCCCCTTGTCACTCTCATTTTACACACCCCCTTGTCACTCTCATTTTACACCCCCACCTCCCCCTCCCTTGTCACCTCTAGTGTAGCCTGTGTAGCGTGGCCGAGCTCTGTTCGGTCCGTGGTACAGGAGCATTTGTTTCTTGTACCCGGCCAGACTGAAAGGAAGTGCACACTAAGTGAGCACTTCCTGTCAGTCCGGCCGGGTACAGGAAACAAAAGCTCCTGTACCGCGGAACGAACAGAGCTCGGCCACGCTACACTAACAACAGCAGTAGTACAGAGCAGACACAGCAGGCTGCGCAGCACTGAGCCGGAGATTCTTTAGAGTGGCAAGCGTTTAGGAGGCACAGCATGAGGGGCGCCGCTGGCCGGCCGCCCGAACGTATATAACCAACCATATTTTCTGCCGATATGTACCAATATCGGCCGAAATGGATTAGGCCCATTTTCGGCCAATATTTTCGGCCGCCGGAATTTCGGTGCACCCCTACTTTGTGGTCATATTGGGTAGGCACTGTCCCTCACCCCTCCCTGGGACACCCTGGGTCATCCTTTTTGTTTCTCTGAGGTCTTTTCCTAGTAACACTGAGCTACTGGGACACAAATGGCTTCCCTGTACTGATATTGAGGGAGGTGTTAAGTTGCTATAGCAGTCTCGGACTGTGTGAAGGATCAGAGGCCTGCCATATCAATGTGCCTATAGAGATCTGCTCCATAGGAACATAGCGAATAGGGCACTATAGGAACATAGCTAATTTTCCATAGACTGCAATTGTAAGTCATTGCAGTCTATGGGAGAAGTGATCAGATGATCACATGTTCACTTCCCCTAGGGGGACCTAAAAAAGTGTAATAAAAAGTTTCAGTTTTTAAAAATATAAAAAAAGAAAAAAAAATCTATTTACCACCCCTTTCCTCATTAAAAATAAACAATAAAAAAATTAAGATTATTGGCACCTCCGCACCCAAAAATGTCTGATCTATTAAAATATTAATATTTATATCCCATACAGTGAAAGAAGTAACGGGAAAAAAAATCTAATGGCCAATTTGGAGTTTTTTCATTGCTTCACCTCCCCTGAACCAATAAATAAAAAGTGATCAAAAAAATCATACACATCCCAAAACTGAATCAATAAAAACTACTGACTGCCCTGGAAAAAAATTATCCCCCACACAACTTTGGCTGATTTGCCAAAGTTTGCCAAGAAATTTAATTAAAACAGTATAATTGAGAGGGCTCACACTAGAAAGAAATGTATACCGGAGGGGTTCTCCGCCTTTTGAACCACCTTCTGTCCAAAAAAGGAGGCTAAAAAGCCCCAGAAATATATGTACAAATCAGGCAAGCACACCCCCTTCTGATAATGCAGGAAGAGCAATTAACAGGGAACTATAGTTAGTGCGTAGTACACACTATACGGATCATCACTCAAAAACGGTTAGTAGCAACTACTGAGTTTGGGTAGTGTCCGATACAGATCCTCTTTGTGATTAGGGACACAATATCAAAGTGGTCAAGTATAGGTAGCAGGTGACAAATATCCAGAGCAGTCTGTGCTAAATAGTAAAAAATGAATGAACACACAGTCCACATATGAGTAACAGAAAAGAAGTGACCAGAACAGTCCGTACTTTAGTAATGAGGGTTAGGTACCTAGACTTAGGCTCTTACCGCACATGAACTGTAGTATGGCTCGTGTAAGATGGCTGCCGGCCGGCTGTGCTGTGTGCGGGCGTCTCTCACTCTCCGCGTGCCAACTTGGTAAGACACGTGATCCAGTCACGTGATCGCAGAGGTCTATCAGGTGACTGAGGTCCTGAAGATTGTACTCCGTGCACGAAGACTGATGATTGGGGTTTCAGCTGTACCTTAATGTATACGTCCATGTAATAAGTCCGGACAAAAGAGTCTTTCCTGTATGTGACACAGAACTGGGCCAGACGCGTTTCGAAGCCTCCTGCTTCTTCCTAAGGGGTTAGTCATACTACAGTTGATGTGCGGTAAGAGCCTCAGTGGAGGCGCTTATTTCCTGCATTGGAGTACACTCATACAGTATAAAGCCTTGACGGCTTGGGATAAACACCACCTGCACTTGCAGGGAGACTCATGCTGCCATATTAACAACAAACTAATACTCACCATACCTACATGTTTTCAAACTACTAAACCAACGCTGCTTTACTAAACTAACGCTGCTCCAACAAACTGACATTGCTTCCATTAATACTGTGTCGTCTGAGTCGAACAAGTGTGAGATATAAATGTGCAGCATTTCACCAATGGTAATTACTGGTTCAGACTATTAACTGTTTCAAATAACGCCGCTGTGCAGTCTATGTACCTTTCCCTCATTACTAAAGTACAGACTGTTCTGGACACTTCTTTTCTGTTACTCATATGTGGACTGTGTATTCATTCATTTTTTTACTATTTAGCACCAACTGCTTTGGATATTTGTCACCTGCTACCTATACTTGACCACTTTGATATTGTGTACCTAATCACAAAGAGGATCTGTATCGGACACTACCCAAACTCAGTAGTAGCTACTAACCGCTTTTGAGTGATGATCCGTACAGTGTGTATTACGCACTAACTGCAGTTTATTCAACCTAGTAGTATGAACTACTACTTTATGGTTATATAGATTTACCAAGAAGTGATATTTACTGAGTGGTATTAGTCTCTATGGTTGGGCATTTTTTAGCATTTAAAAATAGGGGGATTTCGTTATCCATGTTTTTAAACTGATTTATTCTTAGTTTTGTTTTAAAATCTATGTATTACACCGATATTTTTCGATATTAAAGCTATTTTTACTATATTTGGTTCCCTGTTAATTGCTGTGACTGCATATGTCAAGGGGGCTGAAGGAATGTATGGAGCAGGCTTCTGCAGTGAGTCTGCCCCGTAAGCAGCGAGTGTTGGCTATATCCTGCCGAACCCCATCATTTAACAGCGATTGCGGCATCTGATCGGTTACCATGGCAGCCTGGATGCTTTTGAAGCTTCCCATGGCTGCCATGGTAACCTCCCTGCTACACTGTTCACGTGACACAGCTCAGCAAGGAACACATCTAAATACTCTTCACTCTAATAGACCTCTATTAGAGTGAATAGGACAAGGTATCAAAAGATCCCAGGTTCTAGCCCCCTAAGGGGGTGAAAAGTCACTGTAAAAGTATAAGTAAATAATTATATGTTTAAATCATCTTCTTTTCCAATTTTACATATAAAAATATATAAACATATTAGGTATCACCGCATCTGAAAATTTCTGAACTATTAAAATATTAATAAAAACTTCCTGTGCACTGATCACAGTATTTGAAAACAAATAAAAAAAACACATAATTTGTCCCTTTTTGTCTCCTTTACCCCCCAAAAAAATCTATAACAGTGATCAGAAAGTTGCACGTACCATAAAAATGGTACAAATAAAATAAAAATTTTGGCCCATGAAAAACAAGACCTCACAAAGCTCTGTGGACCGAAATATAATAGTTATGGCTGTCAGAAAATGGTGCCGCAAAAGAAATTTGATTTTTTGTTCGGTATCGCCATATTCGTATTGACCCGCATAATAAGGACATTATGTCAGTTTTAGCACACAGTGAACATCGTGATGTAAAAGCACAAAAAAAATTGTACAACTTATCCCACGAAAAATAAGCTCTCCCATGGCTATATGAATGGAAAATTTAAAAAGTTATGGTTAATGGAACATTGGGAGAAAAAAAAAATGCAAAACAAAAAATGGGCCCCGTACTATATGCTCTGAAAACAACATTAAACAATAATAAACTTTCAAAAAAGCGCTGAGAATAAATATAAAAATGTACACATTAAAATTGTAAATGGTTCTGTTCTGTCAAATGGAAAACTACTGAAAGAACAGAAATTTTTTTTTTTACACTGTAGACATGAATCCATTTAAAAAAAAAGATTTCCATATTCCAAGTGTAAAATCGAAAACTATACAAATATATACTGTACTATGAACAAAAATGTATTAGGGTTAAAACCAGATGGGTCGAACATAGTGGATGGATCAAACATGGCCGCAGGATTATTGCCATAAGGGACAGGAGCATGAAAACTAGTAGCTGCCATATAATATGTTGGCAGGAGCTGTTGCTGGTATGGGGTTTGGCTGATTAGGTGACATTTGCGAGCCTTATATTATTTACGTATATATCAATAGTGAACTTCCTATCAATTTACATATATTAATAGGGCACCTTCTAACATTCACATACATTATAAAAGAGCCTTCTGTCATTTAGATATATATTGTTATCAAGCCTCCTATTATTTACTTGTGTAACATATTATACAGTTCGACCTTTGAATGTGTCTCGACACAACATAAGTTAAAGTGGTTGTCTCACTTCAGCCAATGGCATTTATCATGTAGAGGAAGTGAATACAAGGCACTTACTAATGTAATGTGATTCTCCATATTGCCTCCTTTACTGTCTGGATTAATTTTTTTCATCACATTATACGCTGCTCATATCCAGGGGTTACGACCACCCTGCAATCCATCAGTGGTGGTGCTGTAACCCAGACATGGAGGTATCTGCAATTGTTTTATGTAATGTAATTCATATTTTATATTGCAGTGTTATGTACATCAGCAATGATAAGGTGTGGTTGGCATTAGGAATGGGACTTATTACAATCCTCTCTCTTCTTGGTAGGTGTGGGCTGGTTCACCTCCCTGTCAGGAAGGGGAGCTCTAGAGAGTTCTAAAGAGAGCAAGCTAGGCTAGTGAGGAGTAAGGAAGCAAGTGCATCTGCTTCTGCTCCAAGGGTCTTGAGGACCACAGAATCAGCTCAACTGAGAGGATCACTGCTACAGGAAGTCCAAAACAGTGGATAGTCTTTAGAGCTATGGCTAGGGGCGTATATAGAAATCACTGGGCCCCATAACAAGAATCTAAATTGGGCCCCCATGCCCCATTCATAGCTCCTCCCACTACATGTTCCTGGCCAGTATATACAGCAGTGTACTGATATGTGAGGTATGGAGTATAAATTACAGCTTGTACCTCACATATCAGTACACTGCTGTATATGCTATATATCTTACACTGCATCTTTTGTACCTTGTACCTCATATATCAGTACACTGTTGTATATACTACATATCTGTACACACTGCGTCTATTATACATTGTACCTCATATATCCGTACACTGTTGAATATACTATATATCTTACACTGCATCTTTTGTACCTTATATATCAGTACACTGTTGTATATAATATATTTCTGAACATACTGTGTCTATTATACCTTGTACCTCATATCAGTACACTGCTGTATATACTATATATATGTATACACTGCGTCTATTATACCTTATACCTCACATATCAGTACACTGCTGGGTGAACACTCACCTAAATAATTATTAGGAACACCTGTTCTATTTCTCATTAATGCGATTATCTAGTCAACCAATCGGATGGCAGTTGCTTC
Source organism: Bufo gargarizans (assembly GCF_014858855.1). Lineage (NCBI taxonomy): Eukaryota > Metazoa > Chordata > Amphibia > Anura > Bufonidae > Bufo > Bufo gargarizans. The sequence goes on along the minus strand of NC_058081.1, from coordinate 615,986,824 downwards.
AATGTATGTAGGGTTGTGGTCCTGGTCAAGACAATCTCCTGAACTTCAAACTGAATGTCAGAATGGGAAAGAAAGGTGATTTAAGCAATTTTGAGCGAGGCATGGTTGTTGGTGCCAGACGGGCCGCTCTGAGTATTTCACAATCTGCTCAGTTACTGGGATTTTCACGCACAACCATTTCTAGGGTTTACAAAGAATGGTGTGAAAAGGGAAAAACATCCAGTATGCGGCAGTCCTGTGGGCGAAAATGCCTTGTTGATGCTAGAGGTCAGAGGAGAATGGGCCGACTGATTCAAGCTGATAGAAGAGCAACGTTGACTGAAATAACCACTCGTTACAACCGAGGTATGCAGCAAAGCATTTGTGAAGCCATAACACTACAACAGCAGAAGACCCCACCGGGTACCACTCATCTCCATTACAAATAGGAAAAAGAGGCTACAATTTGCACAAGCTCACCAAAATTGGACTGTTGAAGACTGGAAAAATGTTACCTGGTCTGATGAGTCTCGATTTCTGTTGAGACATTCAAATGGTAGAGTCCGAATTTGGCGTAAACAGGATGAGAACATGTATCCATCATGCCTTGTTACCACTGTGCAGGCTGGTGGTGTAATGGTGTGGGGGATGTTTTCTGGGCACACTTTAGGCCCCTTAGTGCAAATTGGCCATCGTTTAAATGCCACGGGCTACCTGAGCATTGTTTCTGACCATGTCCATCCCTACATGACCACCATGTACCCATCCTCTGATGGCTACTTCCAGCAGGATGATGCACCATGTCACAAAGCTCGAATCATTTTAAATTGGTTTCTTGAACATGACAATGAGTTTACTGTACTAAAATGACCCCCACAGTCACCAGATCTCAACCAAATAGAGCATCTTTGGGATGTGGTGGAACGGGAGCTTCGTGCCCTGGATGTGCATCCCTCAAATCTCCATCAACTGCAAGATGCTATCCTATCAATATGGGCCAACATTTCTAAAGAATGCTATCAGCACCTTGTTGAATCAATGCCACGTAGAATTAAGGCAGTTCTGAAGGCAAAAGGGGGTCCAACACCGTATTAGTATGGTGTTCCTAATAATTCTTTAGGGGAGTGTATATATATATGTGAAGTACAAGGTATAATAGATGCAGTGTGTACAGATACAGACGTGGACAAAATTGTTGGTACCCTTTGGTCAATGAAAGAAAAAGTCACAATGGTCACAGAAATAACTTTAATCTGACAAAAGTAATAATAAATTAAAATTCTATAAATGTTAACCAATGAAAGTCAGACATTGTTTTTCAACCATGCTTCAACAGAATTATGTAAAAAAATAAACTCATGAAACAGGCATGGACAAAAATGATGGTACCCCTAACTTAATATTTTGTTGCGCAACCTTTTGAGGCAATCACTGCAATCAAACGCTTCCTGTAACTGTCAATGAGACATCTGCACCTCTCAGCAGGTATTTTGGCCCACTCCTCATGAGCAAACTGCTCCAGTTGTGTCCGGTTTGAAGGGTGCCTTTTCCAGACTGCATGTTTCAGCTCCTTCCAAAGATGCTCAATAGGATTGAGGTCAGGGCTCATAGAAGGCCACTTTAGAATAGTCCAATTTTTTCCTCTTAGCCATTCTTGGGTGTTTTTAGCGGTGTGTTTTGGGTCATTGTCCTGTTGCAAGACCCATGACCTGCGACTGAGACCAAGCTTTCTGACACTGGCTAGTACATTTCTCTCTAGAATTCCTTGATAGTCTTGAGATTTCATTGTACCCTGCACAGATTCAAGACACCCTGTGCCAGACGCAGCAAAGCAGCCCCAGAACATAACAGAGCCTCCTCCATGTTTCACAGTAGGGACAGTGTTCTTTTCTTGATATGCTTCATTTTTTCGTCTGTGAACATACAGCTGATGTGCCTTGGCAAAAACTTCGATTTTTGTCTCATCTGTCCACAGGACATTCTCCCAGAAGCTTTGTGGCTTGTCAACATGTAGTTTGGCATATTCCAGTCTTGCTTTTTTATGATTCGTTTTCAACAATGGTGTCCTCCTTGGTCGTCTCCCATGTAGTCCACTTTGGCTCAAACAACGACGGATGGTGCGATCTGACACTGATGTTCCTTGAGCATGAAGTTCACCTTGAATCTCTTTAGAAGTCTTTCTAGGCTCTTTTGTTACCATTCGGATTATCCGTCTCTTAGATTTGTCATCAATTTTCCTCCTGCGGCCACGTCCAGGGAGGTTGGCTACAGTCCCATGGATCTTAAACTTATGAATAATATGTGCAACTGTACTCACAGGAACATCTAGTTGCTTGGAGATGGTCTTATAGCCTTTACCTTTAACATGCTTGTCTATAATTTTCTTTCTGATCTCTTGAGACAGCTCTTTCCTTTGCTTCCTCTGGTCCATGTCGAGTGTGGTACACACCATATCACCAAACAACACAGTGATTACCTGGAGCCATATATATAGGCCCAATGGCTGATTACAAGGTTGTAGACACCTGTGATGCTAATTAGTGGACACACCTTGAATTAACATGTCCCTTTGGTCACATTATGTTCTGTGTTTTCTAGGGGTACCATCATTTTTGTCCATGCCTGTTTCATGAGTTTATTTTTTTACATAATTCTGTTGAAGCATGGTTGAAAAACAATGTCTGACTTTCATTGGTTAACATTTATAGAATTTTAATTTATTATTACTTTTGTCAGATTAAAGTTATTTCTGTGACCATTGTGACTTTTTCTTTCATTGACCAAAGGGTACCAACAATTTTGTCCACGTCTGTATATGTGGTCAGTTAAATGTTATGGCTATTGTGTGAGGTACATGAGGTAACAGTGGTTGTAACTGTCTAAAGTACTATATATATATGTGTATATATATATATATATATATATATATATCTATATATGACATATGAGTAAAATAGGGAAAGGGGCGCAACTTAAGAGAAAGGAGGAGGACTTCTTCTACCACTCCATTCTAGTCTCAGAGGAGAGCTCATGCTGCAGTTCTTCTCCATGCTGTTGGGGGTTGAAGGACCTGTGATGATGCCCTGTGTTGCGGCACTACAGTAAGCGGGGTGACTAGAAACTAAAGCTTCACAGATACTGCTGTAGCTGAGGGAGAACACATTAAGACACCCATCACCATTGCACAGCTCAGGCAAACCCAAAACACCTACAGCCACAGGTGCCAGTTTATAGTCATAGCAAAAGGGAAATCAGGAAAGGATGAAGGGCCACCCTATAGTGCTACTGTCTGCCATCTTGCCTGCCACTATACCTCATCAGCTGGATATAGAGACATTGTATAGGTGACAACTGGATGTACTGTGACTCATCCTTCTCACTCAATAAAAAAAAAAAAAAAACATTTGTTATTGTTCTTTGCCTGATCCTTTCACACTACCTTTTCACTGCTCTGAACCCCAGGGAGAACACCATGACACAACATCATATCAGGGTCACTACCACTCCCATCATCTGCACCGGCTCCTCAGGAGCTCACTGCAGTAGCATCGGCCTCTCTGGTCTGCAGAACTGCGGGAGCACGCATAGGCTGGTGCTTTTTCTGAGACCACTGCTAGATTGCAGGGTGGTCAGAACCCCTGGAAACGAGCAGTGTATAAAGTGATAGAAAATTTAATCCAGCCAGCAAAGGAAGCAATATGGACAATCACAGTACATTAGTAAGTGCCTTGTATTAACTTTCTCTATGTAATTTGCTGAAGTGATACAACCCCTTTAATAAAAACAGCGTGTTCAGGTGTTCAGAAAACATGTCCATAAGAAGATCCGGGCATTAACACCATAACAGTGCAGACACCATGGAGCTCCGTATCTGCAGCGCAATGTTTCTGATCATCACTATTATAATAAGCTGTGCGGCTCAAGGACGATAATTGAAAACGCTTGGAATGAGACTGATTTGTATAACATTACATGGAAAGTGATTAAGAGGAAATATTAATTTTCTTTGCAGAGAGAGGCAGTGTGTGCAGCGGTAATCACAGCATCAAATCAAAATAATAAAAAGACTTCATAAAAAAAGAAAAAAAAAGAAGCGCTTTCAGCAGCACGGGTCCCGCGAGGGATCAATGAAAATAGATTGTATTAAGATAAAATAGATCTGAGTGCAGGAGGAGAATAATGACATCCATTGTTTGGTAAATCACATCAGGACACCACGTACGTGGGATGCCATGTTCTGAACTGATATAGCCCTGGCATGTTACATCTGAAAGAAGAGAAAACACACACAGCAGTGCCTCATTCTGCCTGAAACGCAAAAAAAACTACAAAACATGGTTAAAATGCTGCTGTGAAATACAATCGACTTCAGCCAGGAAATAATAAGGCCTCATGGGGGTAATTTGGGCAGCAGCAAAACATGGTTAATTTAAACGCATTGATCGCGCAGTATTAATCCGGTCTGTGGAGAACAATGCCCATAAAAACTAAATCCTCATCAAATAAAAGTCCTTGAGATGTCACAGCCAATAGGCAGCTGATAAAGCACTTTAAAGAGGTTGTCCCATGAAAAATATTCAACAGTTTTCAAACCAGCACCTGGATCTGAATACTTTTGTAATTGCATATAATTACAGACGTGGACAAAATTGTTGGTACCCTTTGGTCAATGAAAGAAAAAGTCACAATGGTCACAGAAATAACTTTAATCTGACAAAAGTAATAATAAATTAAAATTCTATAAATGTTAACCAATGAAAGTCAGACATTGTTTTTCAACCATGCTTCAACAGAATTATGTAAAAAAATAAACTCATGAAACAGGCATGGACAAAAATGATGGTACCCCTAGAAAACACAGAACATAATGTGACCAAAGGGACATGTTAATTCAAGGTGTGTCCACTAATTAGCATCACAGGTGTCTACAACCTTGTAATCAGCCATTGGGCCTATATATATGGCTCCAGGTAATCACTGTGTTGTTTGGTGATATGGTGTGTACCACACTCGACATGGACCAGAGGAAGCAAAGGAAAGAGCTGTCTCAAGAGATCAGAAAGAAAATTATAGACAAGCATGTTAAAGGTAAAGGCTATAAGACCATCTCCAAGCAACTAGATGTTCCTGTGAGTACAGTTGCACATATTATTCATAAGTTTAAGATCCATGGGACTGTAGCCAACCTCCCTGGACGTGGCCGCAGGAGGAAAATTGATGACAAATCTAAGAGACGGATAATCCGAATGGTAACAAAAGAGCCTAGAAAGACTTCTAAAGAGATTCAAGGTGAACTTCATGCTCAAGGAACATCAGTGTCAGATCGCACCATCCGTCGTTGTTTGAGCCAAAGTGGACTACATGGGAGACGACCAAGGAGGACACCATTGTTGAAAACGAATCATAAAAAAGCAAGACTGGAATATGCCAAACTACATGTTGACAAGCCACAAAGCTTCTGGGAGAATGTCCTGTGGACAGATGAGACAAAAATCGAAGTTTTTGCCAAGGCACATCAGCTGTATGTTCACAGACGAAAAAATGAAGCATATCAAGAAAAGAACACTGTCCCTACTGTGAAACATGGAGGAGGCTCTGTTATGTTCTGGGGCTGCTTTGCTGCGTCTGGCACAGGGTGTCTTGAATCTGTGCAGGGTACAATGAAATCTCAAGACTATCAAGGAATTCTAGAGAGAAATGTACTAGCCAGTGTCAGAAAGCTTGGTCTCAGTCGCAGGTCATGGGTCTTGCAACAGGACAATGACCCAAAACACACCGCTAAAAACACCCAAGAATGGCTAAGAGGAAAAAATTGGACTATTCTAAAGTGGCCTTCTATGAGCCCTGACCTCAATCCTATTGAGCATCTTTGGAAGGAGCTGAAACATGCAGTCTGGAAAAGGCACCCTTCAAACCGGACACAACTGGAGCAGTTTGCTCATGAGGAGTGGGCCAAAATACCTGCTGAGAGGTGCAGATGTCTCATTGACAGTTACAGGAAGCGTTTGATTGCAGTGATTGCCTCAAAAGGTTGCGCAACAAAATATTAAGTTAGGGGTACCATCATTTTTGTCCATGCCTGTTTCATGAGTTTATTTTTTTACATAATTCTGTTGAAGCATGGTTGAAAAACAATGTCTGACTTTCATTGGTTAACATTTATAGAATTTTAATTTATTATTACTTTTGTCAGATTAAAGTTATTTCTGTGACCATTGTGACTTTTTCTTTCATTGACCAAAGGGTACCAACAATTTTGTCCACGTCTGTAAATATTTTGTATAGCCACTGAGTTATTCAGTGAAATGTATCTGTATAGCGCCACCTGCTGTTTGTTCTTTTTATTAGTTCTTTGTCTGGCTCACTGAGGTGGTCGCAAATGCTCTGTTTCAACCTTCAACTGCCTCCTGAACTGTGATAGGGAGAGCATGGACACGCCTCCTAAGCTGTGATAGGGAGAGCATGGACACGCCTCCTAAGCTGTGATAGGGAGAGCATGGACATGCCCCCTTATCTGCAGCAGAAAAGACACTCTTCTTGAGCTGTCCGCTTGATATAAATCTAGCAGAGCAATGAAGGGGGATATTTTTAGTGAGGTATGGAGCTGGTTCTAGCTTTGCTAGAAAGAGACTGTTATGTACCATATGATGTCTGATTTTCATTTTTTACAGTAATCATGGGACAATTGCGGTATGCCAGACCTTGCAGGGGAATTATGTGTGAGGTCACGGTGTGAGCTTTAGGTTGGCCGAGGTAAATACAGTTCTGGTTACTCACGGTTACGTCGTCCCTGGGCAGGCTCGCATAAGTGAAAAGGAGAACAGCACAAAGATTCTCTGGGGCACACTCTGGTGAAAGGGACACTGGCCAGATGGTGGTTCGAGGTGTCCTTGGTGGTCTGTATTAATGTGCCAGTGGTAGGGATGAGAGAACTGTATAGTTCAGGTTTGTACTGAATTTTGGGGTGTCCGTGACACGGACCCGAACCCGAACATTTTCGTAAAAGTTCGGGTTCGGTGTTTGTCGCTTTCTTGGCGCTTTTTGAAAGGCTGCAAAGCAGCCAATCAACAAGCGTCATACTACTTGCCCCAAGAGACCATCACAGCCATGCCTACTATTGGCATGGCTGTGATTGGCCAGAGCACCATGTGACCCAGCCTCTATTTAAGCTGGAGTCACGTAGCGCCGCACGTCACTCTGCTCTGATCAGTGTAGGGAGAGGTTGCAGCTGCTGTTAGGGCGAGATTAGGCAGTGATTAACTCAGCAAAAACACTTAATTCAGTGATCGATCTACAGCTGTGGATCATTGAACTGCTGCTATTTAATTGCTCACTGTTTTTAGGCTGCCCAGAGCCTTTTTATGTCACTTTTTTCTTGGGTGATTGGCGGCCATTTTGTGTCTTGTGGTGCGCCAGCACAAGCTGCCACCAAGTCCATTTAACCATCAATAGTGTGGTTATTTTTTTGCTATATCCTACATCAGGGGCTTGGCTGTGCTTGCTATTTTATTGAGGGGTGAAATACAATTGCCAAAATAGCAGTACCCTAAATCTGGTGTTTCAGCTGTGGCTAGCCAATTGTAATACTGTCTGCTGTCTGGCAAAGGATATATTTTTGTTCAGGGTTGAAATACAATTCCCAACTTAGCAATTCCCTAAATCAGTGGTTTCTGCTGTATCAGGCCAACTTTAAATCTATCCATAAAAGGGTATATTAGATTGAAGGTGCGGATAGTGTCATCCTCAATAACTTCACACGCTACCGTGCATTTCCAAGTCTAATTCTGTCTGTAAACGTATACCTGTCATCCAGCGCCTAAATACTAGGCCTACAATTTATATTCAGCTAAATCTGTTTATTGCTGAGGCTGGTCAATTCATTTAGTGTCCACCAAAGCACAGTTTTTGTTCTGGGTTGAAATACAATTCCCAACTTAGCAATTCCCTAAATCAGTGGTTTCTGCTGTATCAGGCCTACTTTAAATCTATCCATAAAAGGGTATATTAGATTGAAGGTGCGGATAGGGTCATTCTCAATAACTTCACACGCTACCGTGCATTTCCAAGTCTAATTCTGTCCGTAAACGTATACCTGTCACCCAGCGCCTAAATAATAGGCCTAAAATTTATATTCAGCTAAATCTGTGTTTATTGCTGAGGCTGGTCAATTCATTTAGTGTCTGCCAAAGCACAGTTTTTGTTCTGGGTTGAAATACAATTCCCAACTTAGCAATTCCCTAAATCAGTGGTTTCTGCTGTATCAGGCTTACTTTAAATCTATCCACAAAAGGGTATATTAGATTGAAGGTGCGGAAAGTGTCATCCTCAATAACTTCACACGCTACCGTGCATTTCCAAGTCTAATTCTGTCTGTAAACGTATACCTGTCATCCAGCGCCTAAATACTAGGCCTACAATTTATATTCAGCTAAATCTGTAGTTACTGCTGTGCCTGTATTAGTGTAATACGGTACCTAAATAGATAGCCAGATAGTGTTAGGTGTCTGTAAAAAAAGGCCTGAATTTGAATTCAATACATTGAGCCAAATAATTTTTTTCTTATTGTGGTGAACAGAACAGAACAGTAACGCGGACATGGTCGTGGTGGTGTTAGTGGACCCTCTGGTGCTGGGAGAGGACGTGGCCGTTCTGCTACAGCCACATGTCGTAGTGAACCAACTACCTCAGATCCCAGTAGCCGCCAGAATTTACAGCGATATTTGGTGGGGCCCAATGCCGTTCTAAGGATGGTAAGGCCTGAGCAGGAACAGGCATTAGTCAATTGGGTGGCCGACAGTGGATCCAGCATGTTCAGATTATCTTCCACCAGGTCTTCTACAGAAAGCAGACACAGATGGCGCTTGAAAACCAAGCGCATCAGTCTGTCACATCACCCCCATGCATATCAGGGAAACTGTCTGAGCCTCAAGTTATGCAGCAGTCTCTTATGCTGTTTGAAGACTCTGCTGGCAGGGTTTCCCAAGGGCATCCACCTAGCCCTTCCCCAGCGGTGGAAGACATAGAATGCACTGACGCACAACCACTTATGTTTCCTGATGATGAGGACATGGGAATACCACCTCAGCACGTCTCTGATGATGACGAAAAACAGGTGCCAACTGAAACGCAGTGTGCAGACTGAACAGGAGGTCAGGGAGGAAGACTGGGTGGAAGACGATGCAGGGGACGATGAGGTCCTAGACCCCACATGGAATGAAGGTCGTGCCACTGACTTTCACAGTTCGGAGGAAGAGGCAGTGGTGAAACCGAGCCAACAGCGTAGCAAAAGAGGGAGCAGTGGGCAAAAGCAGAGCACCCGCCGCCAAGAGACTCCGCCTGCTACTGACCGCCGCCATCTGGGACCGAGCACCCCAAAGGCAGCTTCAAGGAGTTCCCTGGCATGGCACTTCTTCAAACAATGTGCTGACGACAAGACCCGAGTGGTTTGCACGCTGTGCCATCAGAGCCTGAAGCGAGGCATTAACGTTCTGAACCTTAGCACAACCTGCATGACCAGGCACCTGCATGCAAAGCATGAACTGCAGTGGAGTAAACACCTTAAAAACAAGGAACTCACTCAGGCTCCCCCTGCTACCTCTTCTACTGCTGCCGCCTCGGCCTCTTCCTCCGCCTCTGGAGGAACGTTGGCACCTGCCGCCCAGCAAACAGGGGATGTACCACCAACACCACCACCTCCGTCACCAAGCATCTCAACCATGTCACACGGCAGCGTTCAGCTCTCCATCTCACAAACATTTGAGAGAAAGCGTAAATTCCCACCTAGCCACCCTCGATCCCTGGCCCTGAATGCCAGCATTTCTAAACTACTGGCCTATGAAATGCTGTCATTCAGGCTGGTGGACACAGACAGCTTCAAACAGCTCATGTCGCTTGCTGTCCCACAGTATGTTGTTCCCAGCCGCCACTACTTCTCCAAGAGAGCCGTGCCTTCCCTGCACAACCAAGTATCCGATAAAATCAAGTGTGCACTGCGCAACGCCATCTGTGGCAAGGTCCAGCTAACCACAGATACGTGGACCAGTAAGCACGGCCAGGGACGCTATATCTCCCTAACTGCACACTGGGTAAATGTAGTGGTGGCTGGGCCCCAGGCGGAGAGCTGTTTGGCGCACATCCTTCCGCCGCCAAGGATCGCAGGGCAACATTCTTTGCCTCCTGTTGCCTCCTACTCGGCTCCCTCCTCCTCTTCTTCCACCTGCTCATCCAGTCAGCCACACACCTTCACCACCAACTTCAGCACAGCCCTAGGTAAACGTCAGCAGGCCATTCTGAAACTCATATGTTTGGAGGACAGGCCCCACACCGCACAGGAGTTGTGGCGGGGTATAGAACAACAGACCGACGAGTGGTTGCTGCCGGTGAGCCTCAAGCCCGGCCTGGTGGTGTGCGATAATGGGCAAAATCTCGTTTCAGCTCTGGGACTAGCCGGTTTGACGCACATCCCTTGCCTGGTGCATGTGCTGAATTTGGTGGTGCAGAAGTTCATTCACAACTACTCCGACATGTCAGAGCTGCTGCATAAAGTGCGGGCCGTCTGTTCGCGCTTCCGGCGTTCACATCCTGCCGCTGCTCGCCTATCTGCGCTACAGCGTAACTTCGGCCTTCCCGCTCACCGCCCCATATGCGACGTACCCACCAGGTGGAACTCCACCTTGCACATGCTGGACAGACTGTGCGAGCAGCAGCAGGCCATAGTGGAGTTTCAGCTGCAGCACGCACGGGTCAGTCGCACTGCGGAACAGCACCACTTCACCACCAATGACTGGGCCTCCATGCGAGACCTGTGTGCCCTGTTGTGCTGTTTCGAGTACTCCACCAACATGGCCAGTGGCGATGATGCCGTTATCAGCGTTACAATACCACTTCTATGTCTCCTTGAGAAAATACTTAGGGCGATGATGGAAGAGGAGGTGGCCCAGGAGGAGGAAGAGGGGTCATTTTTAGCACTTTCAGGCCAGTCTCTTCGACGTGACTCAGAGGGAGGTTTTTTGCAACAGCAGAGGCCAGGTACAAATGTGGCCAGCCAGGGCCCCCCTACTGGAGGACGAGGAGGACGAGGATGAGGAGGAGGTGGAGGAGGATGAGGATGAAGCATGTTCACAGCGGGGTGGCACCCAACGCAGCTCGGGCCCATCACTGGTGCGTGGCTGGGGGAAACGCAGGACGATGACGATACGCCTCCCACAGAGGACAGCTTGTCCTTACCTCTGGGCAGCCTGGCACACATGAGCGACTACATGCTGCAGTGCCTGCGCAACGACAGCAGAGTTGCCCACATTTTAACGTGTGCGGACTACTGGGTTGCCACCCTGCTGGATCCACGGTACAAAGACAATGTGCCCACCTTACTTCCTGCACTGGAGTGTGATAGGAAGATGCGCGAGTACAAGCGCACATTGGTAGACGCGCTACTGAGAGCATTCCCAAATGTCACAGGGGAACAAGTGGAAGCCCAAGGCGAAGGCAGAGGAGGAGCAAGAGGTCGCCAACGCAGCTGTGTCACGGCCAGCTCCTCTGAGGGCAGGGTTAGCATGGCAGAGATGTGGAAAAGTTTTGTCAACATGCCACAGCTAACTGCACCACCACCTGATACGGAACGTGTTAGCAGGAGGCAACATTTCACTAACATGGTGGAACAGTACGTGTGCACACCCCTCCACGTACTGACTGATGGTTCGGCCCCATTCAACTTCTGGGTCTCCAAATTGTCCACGTGGCCAGAGCTAGCCTTTTATGCCTTGGAGGTGCTGGCCTGCCCGGCGCCAAGCGTTTTGTCTGAACGTGTATTCAGCACGGCAGGGGACGTCATTACAGACAAATGCAGCTGCCTGTCTACAGCCAATGTGGACAAGCTGACGTTCATAAAAATGAACCAGGCATGGATCCCACAGGACCTGTCCATCCCTTGTGCAGATTAGACATTTATAACTACCTCCCCTTAACCATATATTATTGTACTCCAGGGCACTTCCTCATTCAATCCTATTTTTATTTTCATTTTACCATTATATTGCGGGGCAACCCAAAGTTGAATGAACCTCTCCTCTGTTTGGGTGCCGGGGCCTAAAAATATCTGACAGTGGCCTGTTCCAGTGTTGGGTGACGTGAAACATGATTCTCTGCTATGACATGAAGCCTGAATCTCTGCTATGGGACCTCTCTCCTCTGTCTGGGTGCCGGGGCCTAAATATATGACAATGGACTGTTCCAGTTTTGGCTGACGTGAAGCATGATTCTCTGCTATGACATGAAGACTGATTCTCTGCTGACATGAAGCCTGAATCTCTGTTATGGGACCTCTCTCCTCTGTCTGGGTGCCGGGGCCTAAATATATGACAATGGACTGTTCCAGTTTCGGCTGACGTGAAGCCTGATTCTCTGCTATGACATGAAGACTGATTCTATGCTGACATGAAGCCTGAATCTCTGCTATGGGACCTCTCTCCTCTGTCTGGGTGCCGGGGCCTAAATATATGACAATGGACTGTTCCAGTTTTGGCTGACGTGAAGCCTGATTATCTGCTATGACATGAAGACTGATTCTCTGCTGACATGAAGCCTGAATCTCTGTTATGGGACCTCTCTCCTCTGTCTCGGTGCTTGGGCCTAAATATATAACAATGGACTGTCCCAGTTTTGGCTGACGTGAAGCCTGATTCTCTGCTATGACATGAAGACTGATTCTCTGCTGACATGAAGCCTGAATCTCTGCTATGGGACCTCTCTCCTCTGTCTGGGTGCCGGGGCCTAAATATATGACAATGGACTGTTCCAGTTTTGGCTGACGTGAAGCCTGATTATCTGCTATGACATGAAGACTGATTCTTTGCTGACATGAAGCCTGAATCTCTGTTATGGGACCTCTCTCCTCTGTCTCGGTGCCTGGGCCTAAATATATGACAATGGACTGTTCCAGTTTTGGCTGACGTGAAGCCTGATTCTCTGCTATGACATGAAGACTGATTCTCTGCTGACATGATGTCACAACCAGACATCTGAGAAGCTCTGACAGATGCCTTTCAGAACCTCCTCCTTGAGCTTTCTTTGTTTTGGTTTTCAGTTCCTCATCTCGTTAGCATCTCTCAGCTGTCATGTAGTTGGACTGATTGCATCCCTTTAAATTCCTCCCCATAATGCATTAGTGTGCGGTTTATACAACTTCCTGGAGTGTGTGTGCATGCTGATCCTATTTCCCAGTCTTCCACAAGATAAGTGTTGTACATTCATTTGTGATTTTCTGTTTGCTGGATCCCAGGTGACCCTGACTCCCTCCGTGTCTAGTGTAGGGAGCCGGTGGTAGTGTCCCCTCACTATTGTAGGGTGTTCAGGTGATATATAGTCGAGGTACGAGGATATGCGATCATCCACCATTGGGGTGTTCGCATAGGCTGAGCAGTCAGGGAGAGTGCCAGGTCTTATGCAGGGGTCTCCCTTTTGTTCCTTAGTTTTGGATCCAGTGAGTCATATATTCATTTTGCATTGTCTTGTTTCCTGTACACCTTCCGTGACACATGAAGCCTGAATCTCTGTTATAGGACCTCTCTCCTCTGTCTGGGTGCCGGGGCCTAAATACATGACAATGGACTGTTCCAGTTTTGGCTGACGTGAAGCCTGATTCTCTGCTATGACATGAAGACTGATTCTCTGCTATGGGACCTCTCTCCAATTGATATTGGTTAATTTTTATTTATTCTATTTTTATTTTTATTCATTTCCCTATCCACATTTGTTTGCAGGGGATTTACCTACATTTTGCTGCCTTTTGCAGCCCTCTAGCCCTTTCCTGGGCTGTTTTACAGCCTTTTTAGTGCCGAAAAGTTCGGGTCCCCATTGACTTCAATGGGTTTCGGGTTCGGGACGAAGTTCGGGTCGGGTTCGGATCCCGAACCAGAACATTTCCGGCAAGTTCGGCCGAACTTCTCGAACCCGAACATCCAGGTGTTCGCTCAACTCTAGCCAGTAGCAATGTCCCTTGTAGTCGTGACGCCAGTACCTTTTGTATGGAGGTAAATCCATTTACTATAGTATTAATAGAGGAACTGAGTCTGAGGCAAGCAGGATGGAACTCCAAATGGCACTTTACTGAGCATTTAACACAGTCTCAGTACAGAGATAGACCTGCTGCTAGTCCTCTGCTGACAGGTGTAAGATGTCCCTCTCTAGATGTCAAGTAGTAGGAAATTGTAGCCTTACTAATAGATGACTTCAGGAATGGTCCTGGTAATCCTGGTTCAGGCTTGTGAAGTAGCCAAAAGCTGGTAAATCCTTCACAGTGGAGTCCAAAGGTCCTAAGGCACTAGGAAGATGTGTCCAATAACCCTTTGGGGGACTCCTTTCTGTAGTATTCTGAGTAGAATAAGCACTTCAGCTCTGGGCTGAGATATAACTGAGGGATGAAGATAACAGGCTGCATCCACTGCTAGGCTGTGCTCAACTGCCACTCTAGTCTCAACATGAAGTTATCTGGAAGCTAGACTGAACTAGACTGTACTGGGTAGGCCTGAGCTGACTATATATATATGGGAGGTATTATCTCCCCCTAGTGGTAAGCTCAATGTAATTGAATGCTAATACACCTGTTAGCAGGGATGATGCATAAGGACACATAGCAGTTTACAAACAGGAGATATAAAGGCATATAAAGTACAATATAACAACTTTGCAGTACCCATGAGGGTAGTGGGATGCTGCACAATTCCTTTAAGGGAATCCTGCTTTTATGGAGGTACAAATGACCAGTCTGCCTAGTAGGCATGTTAAACAGCAAAAGAGGAGGCTGATAAGATTGCAAATCTCAAGGATATGGTAATGTCACTTTAGTCCACATACGTGTAGCTGGCCTATCAGTAAACCAATCTAGCTGTCTGTGTCTGAGTGATGGCAGGCCTCTAGATCAGCAATCCTGTTTTTTGGACCTCCCAACTTTGATAAATTTCATGCCCCTCCTCAGTTTTGCCCAGAAATCAGAGGCCTTAAGCCCAGGCACCAGGGACATGTGTCATGAATGTGCCAGGATGCCATAAACACTATACATCTTAGGGCACATTCACACAAATGTGTGATGGCTGTGCCCATTTTGCGGACCTCAAAATGCAGATCCGCAAAACAAGGGCACCAGCTGTGTGCACTGCTCTTCCTAGCGTTTCCGTTTGCTTCGGGTTCCATGCCTCTGCGCTGCAAAATATGGACATGTCCTATCTTTGGCTGCATCTTGTAAATTGTGGACCCATTTAAGTCATTAAGTGCACCTTAATGTAGGGTGCACAAAGCCGGTGCCCGTGTTTTGCGGACCTGTGGTTTGCAGTCCACAAAACAGGCACAGCCGTTATATGTTCATGTGAATGCGCTCTTTACAATTTCAGAAGAACAACAAGAAACAGTTTCTTAAATAGACATGTAAGGGGTACTAGACCAAGGACCATTCGGGCAGTGAGTGGTATATGCAGGTTTCCACTCAAGGATGGCAGAAGGAAATAGACAGACAAAGATGAAACTTAAACAGCTGTCTTACTGCTCACATGTGGGGCAACAAGCTTGGAGGTCCCACCACACCACTCAGGCCAGAGACCAGAAAAATGCAATTTAGGTGACAGAAGTGAGCCGCATTTTTGGACCGAAGAGAGTTAACTTTTTCATATAACAGCGGAACCTATGCTTGCTTGGCAGCAAGTCCCACCAACACCACTCCGGCCAGAGCCCAGAAGAATTTAATTTAGGTAAAGGTGCGGAAGTGCACCACATTAGCGGATTGACAAGAGTTACATTTTCCATATAGCAACAGAACTCTTGCTTGCTTGGCAACAAGACCCACTGACACTGCCCGGACCAGAGCCCAGAAGAATTAAATTTAGGCATAGGCGCAGAAGTTTGCCACATTTGCACAGTGACGAGAGTTAACATTTTCCATATAGTAGTGGATCCCTTGCATGCCTGGTGAGAAGTCCCACACAGTCACCATCTGAGGTAGAGCCCGAAAAAATTAAATTTAGGTGAATGTGCAGAAGTGCTCCACATTTAATACAACTAAGTGGTATGGCTGCAACTGAAATGCCAGGAACTTGGCCATGTGGGAGTTTAGCTTGCACATAAGATAACTGCTGGTTGAGAAAAGTTTTCTCATGGCTACAGATTCCATTATGGATATCCTACGATGGAGCAGAGGACAAGCTGAAAGAGGAGTCTGAGCAGGAGAAGACGCAGCTAATGATGATGACAAGTACGCTGTACTGCTTGGGGATGCAGGGTGACTGCCACAAAGAAGACCAGAAGGAGGACAGACTTGTTCTGATGGAGAATGCTGGCTAGTTCAATTTTACGGCTGTTTTTTTTGAGGTTTTGGGTGTACATTGCCTCTGCTCTTTATTGCCCTGTGGCCACCACTCTTCTCCTTTAATGTCTCCTTTAATGCTTTTTTAGGAAAAAGCGCACCACCTCAAACCACCTACTGACCACAGACCACTCCGATGAAGATCCTGCTGGATCCCCAGATGACAGCTAATGCTCTCTCCACGTGCCATATCGACACGTCCTCCCTTTGTATATAATATATTCGATATACTATTTGATATTTGTCTATTACGCACCCATTTGCGACATTATATGTACTATACAATTGATCCTATACCTATTGTGATTATTGTATATTTATTTGTGACACTTTGTATGCTTCTCAGCCGAAAACGTTCTTGACTGGAACCGCACTAAATAAAAGCTTTGCACTGAAACTCAAGTGGAGTACAGGAGTCTTTATATATTGCATTTGAACTGTCTGGAGATTTCCTGTAAAAGAGTTTGGTCTAGTGTTTGATGTGTGTTCTCAAAGAGATTTAAAACAGTACTCTCTGGTTTGTAAAACAAGCATTGCACCCTTGTATTGCAATTTTTGCACCCTACACCAACAATTGAACTGTCTGCAGATGCCTAGTAAACGATTTTGGACTTCTATTTCAGGACTTTTCAATCAGATATTTAAAACAGTACTATTTAGATTGTAAAACACATGTTCCACTCTTGTATTGTGATTCCCCCTCCCCTACACTATCACTTGAACTGCCTGGAGATGCCCAGTCACAGATTTCGGCCTACTATTTTCAGAGATTTAAGCACAGTACTCTGTGGATTGTAAAACATACGTTGTACACTTGTATTAAGGTATTAAGGCCCCCCCCCCCCCCACACACACACACACACTAAAACATGAACTGGGCAAGGAAGGCGGTTTGATTTCTGTGTACAGTGTAATTCACATTCAATTTCGCTGATAGAAACATGGTGTTATTGCTTTTGTTACAATGCAACACGTTTATAAACAACACAGATATGATACACTGAAAAAAAAACTATTGCGCAGAAGATGGCGATATTGCTGTAAAATGCTTCTGCTATAGTTCAACACATTTAAAATGAGCACAGATGGACATGATGCACTGAAAAAAATTTACACAAATTGCTCAGCAGTCAGCACTGGAGCAATAAGTTAACTGTACTGGGAATACGCTGGAAATAAGCCTATAGAAATGTCAGGTTTGGGAAAAAACACAGCTGTCTTTCTGTTCAAATAAGAAAAAAAAATGTTTTTACAGGTGGCTGATTTGTAGGGTTCTGTAGCAGCTGCAGCTGTATTATAAGGCAGTAACTGCAGCTAGGAGGCACTATCTGTGCCAGGCACACCCACCTTCAGCTCCTAGATCCTTGGTTGAAAGCTTTCCCTATTCCACACAATAATGTTTTTTGTAGTCTTTCTTTTCACTGTCCCTGACACTGGAGCAGAAGTTAGATTTTGACTGTGTACTGTATAAGATTGTTTTCTGACAAAGACTGCTACACCCATCCACCCTCGTCAGCAGCTGAACACAGAAAGACGTTCTAGTCGTTCTGCAAGGGCACCTCCCTGCCTGCTGCCCCACTGATTGGCTCATCCAGGCTGTCTATCAGCCTGTGAGCCAATCAGGGCAAGCCCTCCAGCCCACTTCATCTCAGGTTATTGTGAGTATCCTTCTTCTTCCTCCCTCGTGTTTTTTTCCACCAACATGTACAGTAAAATGGCTCTGCATGTCGTTTTACTGGATTCGTCCAAGGCGAACCTGAAAAGCTCTGGGTTCGTCTTGTGGATTAATTTTTTAACGACCCTGGTTAATTACTAACTGGTTTAGTTATCTCTATCATGGAGGTATCATGTCAGACATAAGGCACTGTTGTGGAGGGGGGTGCTTTTTCTCTTAGGTAAACCAATACCCCAGGTGTTTTTTTTTATCTATTGTCAAAAGTCCTCCAAAACAACTTAAAAGCACCTATTTGTGCACATTTTTATAAACCCCACATCTCCAGAATCCCATGAATAATAAGACGACTGTTGGAAGCTATGCTACAATATATCCTGGCCTAAAATACCCCTCCAGAGTGCTGTTATGAGTGTAGCAGTTTTATTACCTTTTTACATGTTTTACCTTGTAGTATTTTTCTAGTTACAATGCTCTGTGAGTTGGCAACTTCTCCAAATGTGCAGTAAATGATGTAAGTAATAAAATCTCAAAGGGCAAATGAAAATGTGAATACAAAAATTACAGAAGGTTTAAGTAAACTGAGCTTTTCGTCTTTAGTCAGAGCTTCTGAGAGGCTAAATACTGTATCTTGAATATTGCATAAATAATACAGTACATATGTGTGGCACTGAGGGGGTACACTATCTATCTGTCTGTGTTTGTCTTCTGTAAGCCCCCTCTCCCCCTCCGGGGAGTATATAGTGAGGGGGGACACATGGGATTATGCTGCCCCTTCTTCTCTCTCCTTATCCCCGTCAATTTCATTTTCTGTCTTTTTCCTACTCTTTCCTCATATACAGTTGCAAGAAAAAGTATGTGAACCCTTTGGCATGATATGGATTTATGTACAAATTGGTCATAAAATGTGATCTGATCTTCATCTAAGTCACAACAATAGACAATCACAGTCTGCTTAAACTAATAACACACAAAGAATTAAATGTTACCATGTTTTTATTGAACACACCATGTAAACAATCACAGTGCAGGTGGAAAAGTATGTGAACCCTTGGATTTAATAACTGGTTGAACCTCCTTTGGCAGCAATAACTTCAACCAAACATTTCCTGTAGTTGCAGAACAGACGTGCACAACGGTCAGGAGTAATTCTTGACCATTCCTCTTTACAGAACTGTTTCAGTTCAGCAATATTCTTGAGATGTCTGGTGTGAATCGCTTTCTTGAAGTCATGCAACAGCATCTCAATCAGGTTGAGGTAGGACTCTGACTGGGCCACTCCAGAAGGCGTATTTTCTTCTGTTTAAGCCATTATGTTGTTGATTTACTTCTATGCTTTGGGTCGTTGTCCTGTTGCAACACCCATCTTCTGTTGAGCTTCAGCTGGTGGACAGATGGCCTTAAGTTCTCTGCAAAATGTCTTGGTAAACTTGGGAATTCATTTTTCCTTCGATGATAGCAATCCATCCAGGCCCTGACGCAGCAAAGCAGCACAAAACTATGATGCCCCCACCACTATACTTCACAGTTGGGATGAGGTTTTGATGTTGGTGTGCTGTGCCTCTTTTTCTCCACACATAGTGTTGTGTGTTTCTTCCAAACAACTCAACTTTGGTTTCATCTGTCCACAGAATATTTTGCAAGTACTGCTGTGGAACATTCAGGTGCTCTTGTGCAAACTGTAAACGTGCAGCAATGGTTTTTTTTGGACAGCAGTGGCTTCCTCTGTGGTATCCTCCCATGAAATCCATTCTTGTTTAGTGTTTTATGTTTCGTAGATTTGACTCACAGGGATGTTAGCATATGCCAGAGACCTTTTTAAGTCTTTAGCTGACACTCTAGGATTCTTCTTCACCTCATTGAGCAGTCTGCACTGTGCTCTTGCAGTCATCTTTACAGGACGGCCACTCCTAGGGAGAGAAGCAGCAGTGCTAAACTTTCTCCATTTATAGACAATTTGTCTTACCGTGGACTGATGAACAGCAAGGCTTTTGGAGACACTTTTATAACCCTTTCCAGCTTTATGCAAGTCAACAATTCTTAATCGTAGGTCTTCTGAGAGCTCTTTTGTGCGAGGCATCATTCACATTAGGCAATGCTTCTTGTGAAAAGCAAACCCAGAACTGGTGTGTGTTTTTTATAGAGCAGGGCAGCTGTAACCAACACCTCCAATCTCATCTCATTGATTGGACTCCAGTCGCCTGACACCTCACTCCAATTAGCTCAGGGAGATGTCATTAGTCTAGGGGTTCACATACTTTTTCCACCTGCACTGTGAATGTTTACATGGTGTGTTCAATAAAAACATGGTAACATTTAATTCTTTGTGTGTTATTAGTTTAAGCAGACTGTGATTGTCTATTGTTGTGACTTACATGAAGATCAGATCACATTTTATGACCAATTTCTGCAGAAATCCATATCATTCCAAATGGTTCACATACTTTTTATTGCAACTGTATCTAATATTTTCTAGGTTTCTCCTTAGAATTATGCAGTTGGTATTGTACACATCCCCCTTATGAGTATGTGTTTTGGTACTCACTTTTCCAGAAGTTTTATGCAGGTCATCATGTGACTGGGAAGATTTGGCAGCAAGCTTGGGATTAGTGGAGTTCAGCTAATGGCAGGAATCCTGGAGGGATATAAGCAGGGGTGATCAGCTGTTTACAGGAATGGGATGATAGGTAGATGCCCACATGGGGCACCACCTCAGTACACATTGAAGGAGGGGAAGGTGCAACTGCAATTTTATGTTAGAAAAAAAAAAAACTTTCTAATTGTAAGTAATGAGCACTTCCATTGTGGAATTGCTGATTGGTACAGGAGGCTCAGAGAGCAGTGAGTATAGCACTACTACGGCATTACTCACCGCTCCCTGGTCCTCGTCTCTAGGTATGTCCTGACAGCAGATAGTTTCAGGAGGCAGTGTGCAATGAGCCGGACCGTGGTACGGTTACGCCGACGCCAAAATATGCAGTGGGTCCGGATATGTGTATAATAGTCTATAGTTTTTGTTCATGACTCCAATTGGAGCGTGCGCAGGGTACAGTCTCAGGGCCCTTTAAGGTGTTGCAACTCACTTACCAGGTGAGGAATGCCAGAGTGGTGTAATGTCTCTGTGTGGTAGTAGATATAGTGTCAACGGTGTCTCCTACCTTGGTACGGCTGGACTCCTGGATCCTGGCTCACTTGCAATAAATGAGTGTGTTGCTAGTAGGAGTAATTGAGTGTTTTGGTAGCAGTAAATGAGATCCAGACTTGAAATATAATTCAACTTGTCTTAACTGAAGGCAGCATTAATCCATATGAGATACAGCATTAGTCTTTTAGGTCCCGGCAGGTATTTGGCAATGTATGGGCAGGGGTCAATATCTCTCCTGCATCTAGCATGTGCCTGGAGCTCTCTGGCAGGATTAGTCGTCTGCTTATGGCTCTGTAATATGTGGCAGGAATCTATATCTTCTGCTCTGTCTATCTTCTGCTGTGTATAGGCCTGACTAGCTGAGGAGGAATTTGGCTTCTCCTGGTCTCTGGATAGTTACTCACAGTTAGCTCACAGGGAATGGATCTTTCTGGAGGTCTGGAGGTGGCTGCTTGCTTGTCAACCAGCTGAGGCTGAAGGGCTCAGACTGGGAATGGAGATCTTTGGCCTCAGCCGAAGCACGATCCTGGGTTGGGATCCCAATTTCTGGGAGCGCCTACCAACACAGCCTTCCCCTAGCAGGGGTGGCTGGCACACTAACACTAACTTCCTTTCCTCCCCATGAGACAGGATTTGGGGCCAGCCCACTTCTGCTCATAGAGGGGGAGCTAAACTGGAATAACCTTTTCCAGTTTAGAAACACTAACTAAACTGTCTAAGGTCCTGCTGACACATTGCTGCCACCTGCAGGTGTACATAGAAAACTACAGCAAATATATATGTAACAGGCTTAGAATATGCACATTATTGAGGATGTGGTGTTAGCTTATACAAGATGACAAGATAAATACACTTAACATGTAGTAGCGGGGAAAAAGAGTGTAGTAACATAACTCTGGGATGTTACAAGTGTGCATGGACGCACACTTTGACCTAATGCTGTGTGATGTCAGGGCACAGTGTAGCTCTGCCTGCTGGGCAGCACTAAACCAGGAGTTTTTTTTTTGTCTGGAAAAGAAGTCTGCATTTAGGTGTAGTGAGGGTTATAAAGACAACAGGGGTTTGAATGAATTTTGGGTTATGATCTGGGACTGAATGAATTTGGTATCTGATCTGGGGTCTGTATGGATTTACGGGTTGATCTAGGGTCTATAAGGATTTAGTGACTGATCTGGGGTCTGTACAAATTTGAGATCTGATCTGGGGGCTTATGTGGGATCTGAATGAATTTGGGGGTTGATTTGGGATCTAATTTGGGGTCTGTTTTTATTCTAGGCCTTGTCTAGGAGTCTGAATTAATTTTAAGTTCTTGGGACCTGTATGTCACGGACGGTGTACAGGAAACAAGACAAAGCAACATGCAAATATGACTCACTGGATCCAAAGCTAAGGAACCAAAAGGGAGACCCCTGCACAAGACCTGAGACTTTCCCTGGCTGCTCAGCCTATGCAAAGATCCCAGAGGTGGATGGTTGCATATCCACGTACCTCGACTATATAACCCCTGAACACCCTACAATAGTGAGGGGACACAACCACCGGCTCCCTAAACCAGACACTGAGGGAGTCAGGGTCACCTGGGATCCAGCAAACAGAAAATAACAGATAAATGTTCAGGACTTAACTTTGTAGCAGACTGGAAAACCAGATCAGCATGCACACACACTCCAGGAAGTAGTATAAGCCGCCCAGTAATGCATTATGGGGCGGAATTTAAAGGGATGCAATCAGTCCAACTACATGACAGCTGAGAGAGACTAACGAGATGAGGAACTGAACATCACAACAAAGAAACTCAAGGAGGAGGTTCTGAAAGGCTTCTGTCAGAGCTTCTCAGCTGTCTGGTTGTGACAGTACCCCTCCCTCTACGAGTGGACTCCGGACACTCAGAGCCCACCTTCTCAGGATGGGACCTATGGAAAGCCCTGATGAGACGAGAGGCCTTAATGTCCGTCACTGGGACCCACATCCTCTCCTCAGGACCATAACCCTCCCAATGAACAAGGTACTGGAGAGAACCGTGGACAAGCCGAGAATCCACAATCCTAGAGACCTGAAATTCAAGATTCCCATCAACCATAATCAGAGGAGGAGGCAAAGGCGAGGGTACAATGGCTTGAACATAAGGTTTCAATAAGGACTTATGAAAAACATTATGGATCTTCCAAGTCTGAGGAAGATCAAGACGGTAGGCAACAGGATTGATGACAGACAGGATTTTGTAAGGCCCAATAAACCTAGGACCCAACTTCCAGGAGGGAACCTTCAATTTGATATTCTTGGTAGACAACCACACCAGATCACCAACATTCAGGTCTGGACCAAGCACACGTCTCTTATCTGCCACACGCTTATATCTCTCACTCATGCTCTTTAGATTATCCTGAATCTTTTGCCAAATAGATGACAAAGACGAGGAGAATCTGTCCTCATCAGGTAAACCAGAAGACCCCTCTCCCGAGAAAGTCCCAAACTGCGGATGAAACCCATATGCACCAAAAAATGGTGACTTATCAGAGGACTTCTGACGACGGTTATTTAAAGCAAACTCAGCAAGGGACAAAAAAGAACACCAATCCTCTTGATTCTCCGCCACAAAACAGCGCAGATATGTCTCCAGATTCTGATTGACGTGCTCTGTCTGGCCATTCGACTGCGGGTGGAAAGCAGAAGAGAATGACAACCGAACCCCCAAGCGAGAACAGAAAGCCTTCCAGAATCTGGAAACAAACTGCGTGCCCCTATCAGAGACTATGTCTGAAGGAATACCGTGCAATTTGACAATGTGATCAATAAATGCCTGCGCCAGCGTCTTAGCATTGGGCAAACCAGGAAAAGGGATGAAATGCACCATTTTGCTAAAACGGTCCACCACCACCAGAATCACAGTCTTCCCTGAGGAACGAGGCAGGTCTGTTATGAAGTCCATGGACAGATGTGTCCAAGGACGGGAAGGAATGGGTAAGGGAAGGAGAGGACCTGATGGCCGTGAATGAGGGACTTTGGCACGAGCGCAAGTCTCGCAGGCTGCCACAAAACCCTCAACCGACTTACGAAGCGCAGGCCACCAGAATCTCCGAGCGATGAGATCCAGTGTGGCTCTTGCCCCGGGTGCCCAGCAAGGACCGTATCGTGGTGTTCCTTAAAAATCTTGTGTCTTAAAGCGATAGGCACAAACAACCTCCCAGGAGGACAAAGATCAGGAGCCTCTGACTGGGCTGCCTGCACCTCTGCCTCCAATTCAGAAAAAAGAGCAGAGACCACCACACCTTCAGCCAAAATGGGACCCGGGTCTTCAAAATTCCCACCTCCTGGAAAACAACGTGACAGGGCATCTGCCTTCACATTCTTAACTCCAGGGCGGAACGTGACAACAAAATTAAACCTAGAAAAGAACAAAGACCATCTGGCCTGTCTCGGGTTCAGACGCTTGGCTGACTCCAAGTAGGCCAGATTTTTATGGTCAGTAAATACGGTAATAGGGTGTCTGGCTCCCTCTAGCCAATGGCGCCATTCCTCAAAAGCCAACTTGATGGCCAACAATTCCCTATCTCCCACATCGTAATTTCTCTCTGCGGAGGAGAGTTTTTTCGAGAAAAAGGCACACGGTCGCCATTTGGCAGGAGAGGAACCCTGAGACAAGACCGCCCCCACACCCACCTCAGAAGCATCAACCTCAACTATGAAGGGTAAAGAAATATCAGGTTGCACCAAGATGGGAGCGGAAGCAAAACTCTCCTTGATATTAGAAAAAGCCTTACGCGCCTCTACTGACCAAGAAGAAAAATCTACCCCCTTTCTGGTCATATCAGTGAGTGGTTTAACAATAGAGGAATAATTCAAAATAAACTTCCTGTAATAATTGGCAAAGCCCAAAAAACGCATCAGCGCCTTCTGATTCTCAGGAAGCTCCCACTCAAGCACAGCGCGGACCTTCTCGGGGTCCATGCGAAAACCAGAAGCGGAGAGAAGAAACCCCAGAAATAGAATTTCTGGAACCGCAAACACACATTTTTCCAGTTTCGCATATAATTTATTCTCCCGCAGGATGAGCAAGACCTGACGTAAATGTTCCTTATGAGTTTTGAAATCAGAATGTCATCCAAATACACTAATACAAATTTTCCCATCAAATGATAAAAAATGCTGTTCACGAAATGCTGAAAAACGGCTGGGGCATTCATCAAACCAAAAGGCATAACCAAATTCTCAAAATGGCCCTCAGGGGTATTGAAGGCCGTCTTCCATTCGTATGCCCCTCTTAGATCTAATTTGGAAAAGACTTTAGCCCCAACAACCTGGTTAAACAGGTCCGGGATCAGAGGAAGCGGATAAGGGTCACGAATAGTGATACTGTTCAGCTCCCTGAAATCCAGACAAGGTCTTAAAGAACCATCTTTTTTCTTAACAAAGAAAAAACCAGCGGCAACAGGTGACTTCGAGGGTCGTATGTGTCCTTTTCTCAGACTCTCAGAGATATAAGCACGCATAGCGATCCTCTCAGGTTGGGAAAGATTGTATAAACGAGATTTAGGCAGTTTGGCGCCTGGGATGAGATTAATAGGGCAATCGTACTCCCTGTGCGGGGGAAAATCCTGAACTCCACTCTCAGAGAAGACATCCGAAAATTCAGAGAGAAAAGATGGTACAGTCTTAGTAGCAACCTCAGAAACAGATGTCGTGAGGCAATTCTCTCTGCAAAAGTCACTCCCACCATTTATTTGCCTCGCTTGCCAATCAATGGTGGGGTTATGTTTAGTGAGCCAGGGTAGCCCCAACACTAGAGGAGTAGGCAAACCGCTAAGGACGAAACATGACACATCCTCAACATGAGCATCACTCACAATTAAACGAATATTGTGAACTATGCCCTTTAATGATTTCTGAGAAAGTGGAGCGGAATCAATAGCAAAAACAGGAATATCCTTTCCCAAAGTGCGCACCTGGAAACCATGAGTTATTGCAAATTGATTATCAATGAGATTGACAGCTGCTCCACTATCCACAAAAATCTCACAAAAAATGTTCTTGCTCTCTAGCGCCACCCTAGCCAGCAGGACAAAACGGGAACTACAAGCAAACGGAAAACCTTCAATCTCAGCCTCAACCCTGCCAATAGTAACAGACGGAACATTTTTAAAAGATTTTTTCCTGTTTGTTTCTTTATTACTCCCAGAAAACTGCCTGAATCTCCTAGAAGGACAAACATTTGCCAAATGATTTATACCTCCACAACAAAAACAAACCCTCCCATGCGAGCTGAATCTTCTATTGTCAGTAGCAATCAACCCCAGCTGCATGGGCTCCTGCTCAGCAAGGGCTGACAGCGACCGAGACCCCTGCGCACAGAATGAGACTGCTGCACTGTCCTGGGACTGAGTATGACAGGAAGGGGACATCTCTCCTCTCTCTCTAAGACGCCTGTCAATACGAACGGCCTGAGACATAGCAGAGTCCAAAGAAATAGGCCTCTCATGAAAGGCAAATGCATCTTTCAATCCATCTGAAAGACCATGGCAAAATTAGGGCTGCAGCTAACGATTATTTGAATAATCGATTAGTTGCCGATTAATTTCTACGATTAATCGATTAATCGGGAAAACGACAAAATTACAAAACAGAGAGGTTTATATGATCTTACTTGAAAAATTATGTTCAAAGGCCATATTAAAACAAATTGTGGACGACACTATTATGGGGGATCTGTGGACGACACTATTATGGGGGATCTGTGGACGACACTATTATGGGGGATCTGTGGACGACACTATTATGGGGGATCTGTGGACGACACTATTATGGGGGATCTGTGGACGACACTATTATGGGGGATCTGTGGACGACACTATTATGGGGGATCTGTGGACGACACTATTATGGGGGATCTGTGGACGACACTTATGGGGGATCTGTGGACGACACTTATGGGGGATCTGTGGACGACACTTATGGGGGATCTGTGGACGACACTTATGGGGGATCTGTGGACGACACTTATGGGGGATCTGTGGACGGCGCAGTTATGGAGAGGGGGATCTGTGGACGGCGTAGTTATGGAGAGGGGGATCTGTGGACGGCGTAGTTATGGAGAGGGGGATTTGTGGGTGGCGCAGTTATGGAGAGGGGGATCTGTGGGTGGCGCTGTTATGGAGAGGGGGATATGTGCACTGTTATGGGCATAACAGTGCACAGATCCCTTTCCTCATAACAGTGCACAGATCCCCCTTCCCATAGCAGTGCCATACACAGACCCCCCCTCCTCCCCATAGCAGTGCTATACACAGACCCCCCTCCCCATAGCAGTGCCATAGACAGATCCTCCCCCCTCCCCATAGCAGTGCTATACACAGACCCCCCTCCCCATAGCAGTGCCATAGACAGATCGTCCCCCCTCCCCATAACAGCCCCGGCCCCGATGCTTATAAGTCGGACTAATCACTGCATCTTTATTTTACCTTTTTACAATGACGCTCCTGTAACAGCCAGGCAGAGCGGACGGCGGCGCAACGTCACTCAATCACGTGATGCACCTGCTCCGCCCACCTCATGAATGAAGGAGGCGGAGCAGGCGTGTCACGTGAGTGATGTTACGCCGCCGTCCGCTCTGCCTGGCTGTTACAGGAGCGTCATTGTAAAAAGGTAAAATAAAGATGCAGCGACCGCCCGCATAGCAAACGGCAATTATTCGATAACTGGATTCGTCGACAACGAATCCAGTTATCGAATATAATCGATTACATCGATTAATCGTTGCAGCCCTAGGCAAAATTGACTTCGGAGTGCAGCATCATTCCAACCAGTATCAGCTGCCCATCTCCGAAATTCTGAACAGTATATTTCTGCGGATTGTTTACCCTGGCATAATAGACTCAGCCAGAGCAATACGATCCGGATCATCATATATCTGACCCAGGGCTAAAAATAATTCATCCACTGAACGGAGAGGCCGTGCCCCCACCGGCAGCGAAAAGGCCCAAGACTGAGCGTTACCCCTGAGCAGCGATATAATGATCCCCACCCTCCGTTCCTCATCACCAGAGGAATGGGGAAGAAGGCGAAAATGGAGTTTGCAAGCCTCTCTAAAACGCACAAAATTCTCACTACCCCCGGAGAACGTATCCGGGAACGAGATCTT
Organism: Bufo gargarizans; assembly: GCF_014858855.1. NCBI lineage: Eukaryota > Metazoa > Chordata > Amphibia > Anura > Bufonidae > Bufo > Bufo gargarizans. Next base: position 615,958,545 of record NC_058081.1, on the reverse strand, counting down.
AGGCTCAGAACAAACTCCATGAACGCAAGCTGAACCGGTCACTTGAAGCTGAGAAAAAGTCTTACGGAGATCAGCTACCTCCAATGAAAGACCCTGGAAGCGTTCAGCCAAAAGTGAAACCGGATCCATGCTTGAGACGGTTTTGGGCGGCTTATAATGTCACGGACGGTGTACAGGAAACAAGACAAAGCAACATGCAAATATGACTCACTGGATCCAAAGCTAAGGAACCAAAATGGAGACCCCTGCACAAGACCTGAGACTTTCCCTGGCTGCTCAGCCTATGCAAAGATCCCAGAGGTGGATGGTTGCATATCCACGTACCTCGACTATATAACCCCTGAACACCCTACAATAGTGAGGGGACACAACCACCGGCTCCCTACACCAGACACGGAGGGAGTCAGGGTCACCTGGGATCCAGCAAACAGAAAATAACAGATAAATGTTCAGCACTTAACTTTGTAGCAGACTGGAAAACCAGATCAGCATGCACACACACTCCAGGAAGTAGTATAAGCCGCCCAGTAATGCATTATGGGGCGGAATTTAAAGGGATGCAATCAGTCCAACTACATGACAGCTGAGAGAGGCTAACGAGATGAGGAACTGAACATCACAACAAAGAAACTCAAGGAGGAGGTTCTAAAAGGCTTCTGTCAGAGCTTCTCAGCTGTCTGGTTGTGACACTGTATTAAGAAGGAGTCTTGAAAACTGATTAGAATGTCCTAAAATAATAAAAGCAGTCATTCCTTTCTGATCCCCGCCGCTTTCCTTCCGCTGCTTCCTGTATCCTCATTCGTCTCTGTAATTCCAAGTCCCTCTTGACTCGGACATGTGACCGCTGTGACCAGTGATTGGAAAATGATCAGTAAGTTATCATTACTTTTATTATTTTATTGCTTTCTAGGGTCAGTTTGCAGAAGCAAAGAGTCAAACTTGAACCTCGTAAAACGACACACTTATAGGCGCTTATGCCATAAAAAGAAGAGGGAGGCCATACCTAAACCATCCACAAGTTGCCAGCAGGTGCCTCCCGTATCGACACTCTAATTATCTGCATCAACACTGAATATGTATATAAATACTGTGCTCCCACTTTTACAGGGTGGCCCATGAAAAAGTAGCCCGCCTCCAGCGATAGTATGACAAGATGAGCGAGCAAGTGGATTTTTTTAAAATTACCCACAAGTAACAAAAGATGCTGAAAATGGTCCCCGTTCACGTCTATGCATCTTTAGGCATGTCAGATTATGTTTGATGATACTGCTTGCAGCTCTTCAACAGTGGCCATCCACATAGTTTTTTTCCAGAATAAAATGGATAACTAAGTGAAAGGTATTTCATTTAAGGAGACCCTTTAAAATAATCATTTATGAAGGTAGCTGTAATTTTGTAATTTGTTTTTATTACCTTTATTGCACCTATCTTCTGTTCTGGGCTGTGGTCACATGACCCTGTCCATCCAGCTCTTTCTTATTTATTCTGATGTTATGTCCATAGGAGAGACAGTGTTAGGGCTGTGTCTATGTAACTAGCTGGGTGTTGTTAGGGGCAGTGATAGGGGAGTGCGTATGTAACTAGCTTTGAGGGAGGAGCTATAAACTAGCTGGGAATTTTTACAGGCAGTGATAGGGGAGTGTCTATGTAAGTAGCTGGTGGGAGGAGCTATAAACTAGCTGGGACTTTTTACGGGCAGTGATAGGGGAGTGTCTATGTAAGTAGCTGGTGGGAGGAGCTATAAACTAGCTGGGACTTGTTACGGGCAGTGTTTGGAGAGTGTCTATGTAATTAGCTGGGTGGGAGGAGCTATAAACTAGCTGGATTGTGTTAGGGGCGGGGCTGGAGCTGCAGCAAAGAAGGGAGACCTGCATCATGGGTTTGGTTGGATACAGCAACAGAAAATGCTACATACAGGATGTAAAGAATCCAGAGGGATTGGTTTACATGATGACAATGGGTCAGGAGAGTCCAAGCTGAAAAAAAAAAAGCATGAGGAAGATGTTCATGAGGCAAGCATCTACATGAACATATCTGTTACAAAGCATAGTAATCCAAGAAAATCCCTTTAAATTGTGCCTGGTTGAACAGTGAATTTCCTGGTGACATATTTACATAAACACCAGGACTCTTATTCTCCCAGATTCTAATCATGTATTTTAGGTTTCAGTTGGGTTGTGGCTGTAATACCACGATCAATCAGATTTTTCTAGTATTATTTGCGGCCTGTCTCAGACATTTATATTCCGGACATATGAGGCAGCTTATATATTCTAGATGCACGCTGAAGATAAATAGATAATTTTGTCTACTTTCACACTAGCATTTTTACTGGATCCGACAGGGTTTAGCAAAAACACTTCAGTTACTGATAATACAACCATCTGCATCCGTTATGAAAGGATCCGGTTGTATTATATTTAACATTGCCAAGACAGATCAGTCATGAACTCCTTTGAAAGTCAGTGGAGGACGGATCCGTTTTCTATTGTGGCAGATTGTGGCAGAGAAAACAGATGTGTCCCCATTGACTTGTATTGGGGGTCGTGCCGAGTCCTGTATGGTAGCGCAACTAAACGGAACGGAATGCATTTTGAAACATTTCGTTCTGTTCAGTTTTGTCCCCATTGACAATGAATGGGGACAGAACGGAAGCGTTTTTTTTTTCCAGTGTTGAAACCCTATGACGGATCTCAATACCAGAAAACTAAAACGCCAGTGTGAAAGTAGCCTTAGTTTGCTGGTTGTGGTATCTGCCATTGTCAAGGGTTTAATGAGCTGTGTTATTAAATGACTGGGGAGAGTTACTGGGTCCTAGTGACAACACAGAGAGAAATTCTCCAGCGCCGGATTGCTGTGAAAATGTTCATTCATATTTGCTATTACTGACCTTTAAATCTGGCTCTGTTCTCTGGTTCCTGCAGCACGGGAATATAAAGCTTTGAAGAAAATGCCTTTTTGTGATAGCTGCTGAAGTGCTGATAGCTACTAAGAAAAGGAGAATGTCTACATATATCTATTATAAACTGCGGTACTCAACCTGTGGCTTTCCAGGGGGTTGGAAACTACAAATCTCGTCATGCATGTAGTTTCCCTGCCATTGAAAAGTCACAAGTTACACCACATTACAGAATAAAATGTTCTCCACTGTATGCCACCTCACTACATAGTACATAGCTAATAATCTTATATGGCTTTGGTGGGGTTATATTCTATTACCATGCTTATTGCTTAACAGCTTTTGAGAAGGGATTTGATAAAGATTCCTAAAAGGGTCATATGCAGCAGAACATTAACGGGATTGTGCAAGAATGAGGGGAAGGGATTTGGCAACCCCCCCCCCCATACCACCCTTTGCTGGACGTGTAAAGGGAAGCTTACTTACCTGCTTTGTGTCGCTGCCTCCCCGCTCCTTCTCCTCCAGGTTTGTGATGTTCCAACTGTTGAAAACATCCAGTTTGATGCTGTGTGCAGCCAATCACTGGCTGCAGAGGTGATCGGCTCCCCTTACATCATGTGGTCAGTGATTGGCTGCAGGCAGTGGAAAACCAGATGTTTTCAGCAAGGGAGCCCAGCGGAGGGTCGCAGGCCTGGAGAAGAAGAAGTGGGGAGCCAGGAAGCAGGTTAGTAAACTTCCTTTTACAGGTCCGGCCAAGTGTAGGGTTTGCCAACCCCCCCCCCCCCCACAAACACACATTCCTACACAACCCCTTTAAACACGTAACATTTTTTAGCCTATGCCCTTTAGTACATGCCCACAGCCTATGGCATTCGATTCATAAATCCATGTATATATGACGGATATATGCCAAAATTAATGGAAACCCAGACCCCCAAACAAATCCAGACCCAAGACCAGATCCTATGAGTAAACACAAACCTCAGAGCAGATCCCCTAAACAAATACAGGCCCCAGACCCCCCTAAAGGAAATGAGCCCATACACTGTAGGTAGCTGTTGTCTGGATCAGCCATTAGAGATAAAGGAATGGGCATGTTGAAAAGTCAAATCTTCTTTCCCCTGACATCTATTGCAGCGATCGGGCCACAGGGACAGTATGTGAGCTACGGTGGGTCGATGGGGGTAGTAGTAGTTTTATCACAGTTCTGTAGCGCTCCCTGGGCTGGTGTGCAGTGTAGGGAAGGTTAGCACCAGTTCCTTCGGGGCACACTCTGGTGTACAGGCTTTCCCGCCAGATGGTGGTTGAGGTGTCCTTGGCGGTCTGGGTTTAAGGTGCCTTGGAAGCAGGGTCCCTGGTGTTCGTGATGCTAGCACCATTATCTAAAAAGGAGGGTGGTGGAAAGGATGAGGAGTCAATGGTTGTAAACAACAGAACTTTTACTTGATCAATTGTGTCAGGGTAGTAAGCACATTTAATCTACATAGCAAAAGTAATAATCTAAATATTGGCTCAGCTGTAATCCCTGTAACAGGTTTGGCAGAAGTAGCTTGCAGAGTTTCCTTCTTATATCTGTCTATACTATGTCCACACTCTAGCAGCCAGATACTGGATATAATAATGACTCTTACTTGTGTTTTGCAACCCACTGTCACGGTACGGTGTAGGAGGAAACTCCCCACCGAACACCAAGCGTAAACGGGAATAGAAACTAGGCCAGGACACCCAGAAAAGGGAGCAAGTAACTTCCTAGAGCATCCCTATTCCTTGCCCTGACTTCTATCCGTATGAGCAGACCCAGATGGTAGAAGGGCTCATACACAGGAACCTAACCCCACACACACCAGACAGAGAAGGAACCAAGAGAAAGGAGCAAAGCACACACATGCTGCATAAACAACACATTGACCCAGACAACCAGCATGCACGGCTAATGTGTCACGGCGAACAACGAGACCGTGACAGCCGTGACACCCACAGGGTGTTCTCCCTGACAGCACGCATGAATGCTCTGCTCCATTGTTTGCACTAGTTGCTTTCAGAAACACTGGTCCACAATATCCATAGAGGTATGTGGTAATGGACAACCTTGCGCCTAGTCGTCCGGCTGTGTCCAGGTGCTTTTAGGCTTCTCCCGGTCACTGCTGCTGTGGAGTCCATAAGCTAATGCTGCTCCTATCTCCACTAGACTTTCTCTATATCCGCAGTTTACTCTGGTCTGTTCTAGGTAGCTGTAAGGCTGTTCTCCATACTCCCTCAGCTTGGCCAGGGTCAAGGGGCTAAAATGGCAGCTACATACTGGACCTATCCTGTTCTGCTCACCACTCCTCCACTAACTTCCTCCCTTTTCTCTTTGCCTTGGCACAGCCCCATGCATATTAGATAGATGGTCCCATTAGAGTTGTGGGTCGGTCTATGGCTGACTTTTATCTTATGTGTATGGATGCCCTAATGCAGTCCTCAGATCTGATTCTTCAGATAATCAATTCTTCTTGCAGCTTGTAATTCTTTTAATGGGGTTGTCCAGGAATACATGATTTCTAACAGATCCTGGTAGCCTGCCTCTCCTACTGAAATGATTATACTTACTTGTTCCCTGCTGCTCTGGTCCTCTGAGCTGGCTAGAATGTCTCCATCTTCTGGGCTGGGGTTTGTTTTCTTCCTCCGCCGCATGGCCTGATATTCTCGCATGGCCTGATATTCTTCCGCCAACTGCTGGCTTCAGTGGTGATACGTCCACAAAAGGGGAGGCTGGCTGCTGCCACCTGTTAGAAATAATGTATTCTCAGACAACTCCCTTAAGACCACCATACACATTAGGTAATTGTCATCCGAATCCACTAAGAATGGTGGGTTCAGCTTACAGTATAATGTGTGTGGGGAGCTCCCAACTCTCCCCGACAGATGATGTGGTGAGAGTAGGGTTGTCGAAATTAATATTTTCACCCGATCCTATTGTTCTCCTGGGAAATAAGTTGCAGCCACAAGTGTCTGGCAGCAGGTTTCTTGCCTCTCTCCATTAAATACACAAACACCTTTGGATGAACTTAACATGTATGTGTATGAGGGAGGTATGAGGGATAGCGATTGTCCAGCCAACACATATTTAATGTGTATGGCTGCCTTTCGATACCACAGTAACATAGTTTGTAAGGCTGAAAAAAGACATTTGCCCATCCAGCTCGGCCTGTTATCCTGCAAAATTGATTTAGAGGAAGGCAAAAAACTCCATGAGGTAAAAGCAAATTTTCCTCATTTTAGAGGGAAAAAATTCCTTCCCGACTCCAATCAGGCAATCAGAATAACTCCTTGGATCCCCGACCCATCTCTTGTAACTATAGCCTGTAATATTATTACACTCTAGAAATACATCCAGGCAGTGTCGGACTAGGGTACCTATGGCACACCAGTAAAATTTATTTTGGGGCCCACTGTACAGATGCATTCAAATATAATAAATAAGCTAACAAGTTTTTATATGAACATAGGCTGGTTGAGGTGCTGTACATTTAATATATGTACATAATGTAGTGCAGTAAGTCTACTGTGTTATGTGCCACTTGTGCAGGGGGTGGGAGACCAGGGGCCCACCGGGGGTTTCCCCTGTACCGATGTGGGACAGTCCGAGCCTGTATCCAGGCCCTCGTGAACTCTTTTAGTGAATTCACAGTCACCACCTCCTCAGGCAGAGAGTTCCATAGTCTCACTGCTCTTACCGTAAAGAATCCTTTTCTATGTTTGTGTACAAACCTTCTTTCCTCCAGACGCAGAGGATGTCCCCTCGTCACAGTCCTGGGGATAAATAGCTGATGGAATAGATCTCTGTACTGTCCCCTGATATATTTATACATACTTATCTTCCCTCAGTCATCTTTTTTTAAACTGAATAACCCTAATTTTGATTATCTTTCTGAGTACTGTAGTTCAACCCATTCCAGTTATTATATTAGTTGCCCTCCTCTGAACCTGCTCTAGTTCTGCTATGTCTGTCTAGTTCACAGGAACCAAGAATTGTTCCATGGGGGAGATTTATGAAGACTGACATGCCCATGCGCCAGTCTTGATCTCTCTGCACTTGAGTAAGATGCGCCAGATGCGTGAGATGTGCCAGATGCCTCTCAATAAATTAGGCTCATCTCTACCCTGCCACGCATCAGATGCACTCCGGTGAGCTGCACTAAGCCGCACCCCTTCTTCCAAGCCCCGCCTATTTCTTGGCACTTTTTAAACCATCCAACAGTTAATCCACAACAGATGTTAAACTTACTGGCCTATAGTTTCCGGGCTCTGTTTTTTACCCCTTTTTGAATATTGGCACTGCATTGGCTAAGCTCCAAGCCTGTGGAACACTCCCTGTGATTATAGAGTTCTTAAATATCAGAAATAAAAGGTCTGTCTATTACATTACTTAAAGGGGTTGGCCGCTCTCCATATATTTGCTACTACTGTGTGGGAGGCAGGGAAAAAGTTAATTTCCTAATATATGTCATAAAGTAGATCTGCCTGTTTTTCTATTATCTGAAGCCACGTCCCCTGAGCCCACATAGAAGGCTTATCAATAAATTGCAGTCTTTGGGCTTGGACTCCCATATTGTTGAATGGATTAGGCAGTGGCTGAGGGACAGACAACAGAGGGTTGTAGTCAATGGAGTATATTCAGACCATGGTCTTGTTACCAGTGGGGTACCTCAGGGATCTGTTCTGGGACCCATATTGTTTAATATCTTTATTAGCAAAATTGCAGAAGGCCTCGATGGTAAGGTGTGTCTTTTTGCTGATGTCACAAAGATTTGTAACAGGGTGGATGTTCCTGGAGGGATACACCAAATGGAAAAGGATTTAGGAAAACTAAATGGTCAAAAATCTGGCAACTAAAATTTAATGTTGATAAGTGCAAGCTAATGCACTTGGGGTGTCAAAACCCAAGAGCAGAATATAAAATCAGTGATACAGTCCTAACCTCAGTATCTGGGGAAAGGGATTTAGGGATCATTATTTCAGAAGACTTAAAGGTAGGCAGACAATGTCATAGAGCAGCAGGAAATGCTAGCAGAATGCTTGGGTGTATAGGGAGAGGCATTACCAGTAGAAAGAGGGAGGTGCTCATGCCGCTCTACAGAGCACTAGTGAGACCTCATTTGGAGTATTGTGCTCAGTACTGGAGACCATATCTCCAGAAGGATATTGATCCTTTGGAGAGTGTTCAGAGAAGAGCTACTAAATTGGTACATGGATTGCAGGATAAAACTTACCAGGAAAGATTAAAGGACCTTAACATGTATAGCTTGGAAGAAAGACGAGACAGAGAGGATATGATAGAAACTTTTAAATACATAAAGGGAATCAACAAGGTAAAAGAGGAGAGAATATTTAAAAGAAGAAAAACTGCTACAAGAGGACATCGTTTTAAATTAGAGGGGCAAAGGTTTAAAAGTAATATCAGGAAGTATTACTTTACTGAGAGAGTAGTGGATGCATGGAATAGCCTTTCTGCAGAAGTGGTAGATGCAAATACAGTGGAGGAGTTTAAGCATGCATGGGATAGGCATAAGGCCATCCTTCATATAAGATAGGGCCAAGGGCTATTCATAGTATTCAGTATACTGGGCAGACTAGATGGGCCAAATGGTTCTTATCTGCCGACACATTCTATGTTTCTATGTTTCTATGTGCCACGTGTTGAACCCCTGCTGATCAGATATTGATGACCTATCTTGATGATAGGTCATAAATATATATGGAAGGACAACCGCTTAAAGGGAACCTGTCACCAGGATTTTGGGTATAGAGCTGAGGACATGGGTTGCTAGATGGCCGCTAGCACATCCGCAATACCCAGTCCCCATAGCTCTGTGTGCTTTTATTGTGTAAAAAAAACGATTTGATACATATGCAAATTAACCTGAGATGAATCCTGTTCCTGACTCATCTCACGTACAGGACTCATCTCAGTTTAATTTGCATATGTATCAAATCGTTTTTTTTTACACAATAAAAGCACACAGAGCTATGGGGACTGGGTATTGCGGATGTGTTAGCGGCCATCTAGCAACCCATGTCCTCAGCTCTATACACAAAATCCAGGTGACAGGTTCCCTTTAAACTCCTTCATGACCAGGCCATTTTTCAATTTTTACTTTTGGCCTTCCCGGAGCCATAATTTTAATACATTTCCATTCAAATAGCTGTATGAGGGCTTGTTTTTTTTTTTTTTTGCGGGACAAATAGTATTTTCTATTGGCACCAACTTTACTTTTGAATTTGATGTGGTGTAGAGCTGTAAAATCCATATGGGGTGTAATGTAAAAAATAAATAAATCTTCCACAGTATAATTACAGCGATACCACATTTGCAATTTTTTCTTTTAATACTAATAAGATAATTAAAAAAAATATATTATTTTCTTTGCATCTCCATATTCTGATCAAAATTTCTGTTTTAGAATTATGTCTACGTTGATGACTAAGGGCTCATTTTTTGCATTGTGATCTGTAGTTTTATTATTTATACCACTTTGGAGTGTGTGGGTGAGTGGGTTTTTGATCTTTTTTTTTTTTTTTTATAAAGCAATGAAAAAAGTCAAATTTGCCATTTAGATTTTTTTTTTTCAGTTATACCGTCCACCCTATGGGATACATATTTTAATAGTGATAGCTTTTTTTTTTACGTGGCGGTGCCAAAGATAATTTATATTTTTACTTTTTATTTATCTTTATCTTTATTTTGGAGAAAGAGGGATGATTTTATTTTAATATTTTAAAAAGCCCTCCTTATTTAATACTTCTCCTAGGGGATCTGAACATGCAATCTTTAGATTGCTTCTCCTATAGACTGCTGTGAATTAGCATTTGCAGTCTAAGGGCTCATGCACACAAGTGTGTGTGCCCAGCTCCTGTACTGCGAACAGCAAACATGCCATTGACTTAAATGGGTCTGCAATCTGCAAGATACAGAGTAGTATGGAGCGGAGGCACGGATCAGAAGCCCGCGGAAGCACTACAAAGTGCTTCCAAAGGATTTATCTACGTGCTTCTGCAGCACAAAAAAATATAACGTGTTCTATCTTTTTGTGGTGCGGAACGTATCTTGCGGATCGCAGACCTATTGATGTGAATGGATCCACATCTGCAAACTGCCTGCACTCGGCTGGTACCTGTGCATTGCAGACCACTATATGTGGTGAAGCACTGTTGGGGAAAGCCACCTCAGATGCTGTGGTTACAAAAGACCATGGCATCTGTCTGTGATCGGCATTATGGTCAATCACAGACATTAGCCCTGGGTCTCTTTAAAACAGCAGAAACCCAGAACAGAATCTAAGCAAACCTGTCTCAGCAAACTACTCTTTGCTGAAACCACTGCAGCTTTCTGGATTTGAGTTATCTAACCCAGCTGAGGTACACATTACCACAGTAGATATAGATAGTGTAGGAAGGAAAAAGGGTCCGTTATTGATGGGCGGTATGTGTCACTGAGGTTCCTGGCCTCGGTGAGGTAAGAGCCGTTTTTTCCCCTGAAATGTCATTATTGCTGTCTGACATTTCAGCTGGTTAGTATGGCTGCAAAGCTGATCCGGGACGGCTCTTACTGGGAGTAGCCAAAGTGCTGGGTGGATGGCTACGCCCCATGTTCCAGGCCGGGTTTTGGGAGGCTTATAAAAAGCAGTCAGCACTGTCAAGTGGATTATCCTCCATCTGACAGAAAAGCAGTGAAGTACTCTGTGCTGAGGACTAAAACAGGCTTGCAGGCAGCCTGGAAGTCAGTGAACTTGTCTGTGGCTGAGCATATAGCCCGGTGTGAACTGACACCAAAGATTCCAGGTGACCATTGTTATGTTTTGCTGTGTGTGAACAAGCACCAAGACTGTGATGTTTTTGCTGAGTGTGAATAAAACACTGAAGTTGATTTACAACCTGGTTCCTTGCCTCTATACTGCGTCCGCTAACCTGTCTACCAGAGCAAAGCCCCACATTTGGTTTAAGATACACGCAAACGCAGTGAGGCTGGCCTGAAGTCCGAAAAGTTTTTTGTTTATTTTTCCTGGGCATTGGTGTATGTCCTATATCAAGCCGGCAAGGTTACGACCAGTGTCCCCTAACAAAATGGAGGCGGTCGTAAAAGCCCTCATGGAGGCTAACTTGCAGCAGCGGGAGGTTAACAAGCAGCAGCAGGACACCAACCAGCTGCTATTATAGTATGTGATGGCGTTACAAGCGGCAGGAGCGTCTCAGAACATCCACGATGCCCGGAAAGCTGTCGTGCGGCGATCCCTAAGATGACCCCCTCCGATGAGGTCGAGACATATCTTGCGGTATTTTAAAAGGTGGTCGTGAGGGAGAAGTTACCACCGAGACCAATGGGCTGAGGTCGTCGCTCCGTTCCTGGCGTCTGGACCCCAGCAGGTGTTTTTTAACCTACCAGATGATCGACAGCCGACTACCCGACTGTAAAAGGTGAGATGAATGTATTGGTCCGGGCCCAGCGGGTGCATCAGTGGGAATTTAACCTGGCTGAACCCGCCAGACCGCAATATTATGATCTGCTACACCGGTTGCAAAAATGGTTGCAGTCTGACGTACTGATTCCCTAGGCTATGCTGGACCGTCTGTTGGCGGATGTGTTCTGGAGGGCTTTACCGTACCCTCTTCAGCACTGGATCGGCCAGGTGTCTCCTGATAATGCCCTAGAGATGGTCGACCTTGTGGAGCGCTATGAGACCACCAGAAATCTACAGGGGGGTTCTTTTGGGAGGGGGCCAGTTAAACCACTGAAATTTCCACCCTCGACCAGGTGGCTACAATGGTCTGTTGGCGGTGCCAAGAGACTGGTCACATAAGGGACTGTCCCCATCGGGGGGAACTCATGGACACTTACTTTGGCTACCGCCCCTTAATGTATGCCAGGAGGCTGTGTGCCTCCGGTACCCCCAAGACAATAGACAATAGTCACCTGTGCCAGGTACAAGTGGGAGATACCCTGGCGGTGGCACTGCTGGACTCAGGGAGCCTGGTGTCCCTGGTAAGAGCTTCCCTGGTGTAGCCCGACGAATATACTGTCTGGAAAGTCAGTGTTGTGTGCATCCATGGAGACTTAAAGGACTATCCCACCGCCCTAGTGACTCTATCCACGGTTGCCGGCAGGTGGACTCATAAGGTGGCCGTTGCCACAAAGTTACATTATGAACTAATAATTGGGAGAGACTTCCCCGATTTCCCGTTATTGTGGCCTGAGGCAAGAGTCACCAATACCCATGAGACAGGGGTAACCCTAGCAGAGTGGCCCAGTTCAGGGGGGAGACCAGAACCCTGGGAATCTGAGACCGAAGGGACAGCGGTAGGGGTGGCCGCCACTTCGGTGGAAGAAGGGCAGACAACCCCACTAAGTATGATGGTGAGATACGTGGAGGACTTGCCACTGGGTCCGGAGTTGGCAGACCTCAACGTCTCCGGAGATAATTTTGGTACAACACAGCACCAGGACCTGACTCTATCTCGAGCCTGGGAAAATGTGGTAGTAGTTGAGGGTGAGCCACAACAACCGGGGGCCGAGTTTATATTTCCCTGTTTTGTGGTGAGCATATTGAACAGTTGGTGGTGCCCAAGACGTATCGCAAGCTTGTGTTGGAGTTAGCCCACCAACATGTTCTTGGGGGACACCTGGGCCAGCAGAAAACGCAAGACTGGATTCTAAAGCGGTTCTACTGGCCCAGTGTGTTCCGGGAGATGGAAGAGTATTGCAAGTCTTGCCCAACCTGCCAGATAACCAGCCCGAGCCACATTTCCGTAATCCCCTGGTCCCTCTCCCGATTATTGAGGTTCCATTTGAGCGAATTGCTATGGATCTCATAGCCCCAGTACCAAAATCCTCTAGAGGGCACCAACACATCCTGGTAGTCCTGGACTATGCCACTCGATACCCAGAGGCTGTGACGCTGTGACATACCTCCACCAAACTCATAGCCAAAATGTTAGTGGTGATGTTTTCCCGAGTGGGCCTACCTAAAGGGATCCTGACCGACCAGGGGACCACTTTTATGTTAAAAGTCATGAGGGAACTCCGTAAACTACAACAGATCAAACAGTTGCGGACGTCTCTGTTTATCACCCGCAAACGGACGGCCTGGTAGAAAGATTTATTAAACCTTGAAAAACATGTTAAAGTGGGTGTTGTCTACAGATTGAAGGGATTGGGATCTGCTACTGCCCTATCTCATGTTCGCAGTGCGAGAGGTGCCCCTACTGGGTTCTCGTTTTTCTAACTTCTGTATGGCCGACATCCGGGTGGTTTGTTGGACATAGCCAAAGAGGCATGGGAACAACAAACCACACCGCATAAAAGTGTGATTGAGTATATCACTTGGATGCAAGAGCGGATGGAGATAGCTGGTTAAGGAACATATGAAGGCAGCCTGGCGAGCCCAGAGTAAGGTCTATAATCGCCAGGCTCGGGTTCGGAAATTTTACCCGGGAGATCGGGTTTTTGTTCTGGTGGCAACGGTGGACAGTAAGTTCCTGGCTAGGTGGCAGGGTCCCTACAAAGTGCTAGAAAAAGTTGAGGAGGTAACCTACAGGGTACACCAGCCAGGGCGGAGAAAGTTGGAGCAGGTGTACCATGTAAACTTACTGAAACCGTGGAAAGATAGGGAAACCAGTACGGACAACAGTCCCTGGCCGAGTTTTCTGGGGGTAGAATTTCCAGTCCCACAGTCTGATGGGAGGGAAGCAGTTGCCACAGTAAAGATAGCTGACAACCTTTACTCTAAACAGATTCAGGAGGCCAGGAAGTTCATCAGCATGAACACTGATGTGTTTTCGGACGCACTTCTATCATCCGACATGACATTGTCACTGAGCCTCAGGCCAGAATCTGGTTGAAACCATACCGGGTACCTAAGTCACGGCGACAAGCCATCTGTCACAGTCATATTGGTGTTTGACTGTGACGCGATTGTCGTGCAGACTGGTTGCCAGGGGCAACGTGTAGTTTGTGGTTTGCACGTGCACTTCCCCTTTAAGGTGTGCCTCCCTCCTGTTTGGTGAGCAAGGGGTTAATCTTCTGGCTAGTGGGGATTAAGGTGTTTACTGGGTGTGGCCGCAAGCTTGATATATACCTGTGGCTTGCTGGCTGGGTGCAGTTGTACTACAGCCTTGCTTGGTGTTGGAGCTTTTCTCCTTGCCTGGGTGTTCCTCCCTTATGTACCCTCCTTGTATCTTTACCCTCACTTTTTGTATGTGTGGGTTTATGTTCTGGGTGTGTGTAGCGTTTTGTTGGTTGTTACATGTCTGGGCTGTTGTTGGTGTTGGTCCCTGCATGTATGCTATACGTTACCCTGTATGTTGTAGCCTGTATGCAGCACTGCTTGGGGCTGCCATGCACTGTGTCAACATGGGTGGCTCTGGCAGAGTTGGTATGCTGGATACCTGTGTGTGGTGTTGTTTGTACAGAGTCCTGTTTGGTGTGTGGGCACCTGTTCTTATGCTCGGGTTCCAGTTGTGGCGGCTGTAGCAGGTAAGCATGTTGTCTGGTGATCTTACCTGCCGATCCAGATGCTGCATATGGTCATTTCCCTTCCACCTGTTACTAGGCAGCTGGAGACTCCGGTTTGTCTGAGTCCCTGAGGAACCGGTTGTCTCCTATTCCTGACCCCTACGCCAGGGACCCTCAGGGTCAGCAGGATCTAGGTTCCAGTGCATGAGCCATCTCACCTTCAGGGTTCGCTCATGCGGTCAGGAGATCAGGGTCAGGATTAGGGCGGCTGTAGGTTGTGGCCGGCTCACTTCATTGTTGTCTGGCCTAGTAGCAGTTCCCATTATACGGTGGGGGTTTTCCCCCACTCCCCACCGTGACACCATCTCGGAAGAAGTGCAGCTGATGTTACAGCTGGGTGTCATCGAGGAGTCTAAAAGTGAATGGGCCAGTCCGATAGTCTAATACCTAAGCTGGACGGGACGTTATGATTCTGTAACGACTTCCACAAACTTAATAAAGTTTCCAAGTTTGATGCATATCCCATGCCTCGAGTGGATGAGCTTATTGAGAAGCCCGGTATTTTTCTGTTTCGGACCTCACCAAAGGGTACTGGCAGGTACCCTTGACGGAGGCTGCCAAGGAAAAAATAACTCCGGAGGGGCTGTATCAGTACAAGGTATTACCCTTTGGTCTACATGGCGCTCCCGCCACGTTTCAAAGGCTAATAGACATTGTACTCTGTCCACATCGTCGGTACGGTTCGGTGTACCTGGACGATATAGTTATCCACAGTACCGACTGGGAAAGTCACCTACCTAAAGTACAGGCTGTAGTAGACTCCCTTAGGGAGGCTGACTTATCCGCTAACCCAAAAATGTGCGCTATAGGGTTAGAAGAGACCAAGTACCTAGGGTATGTAATTGGGCACAGAATTAACAAACCTCAGGTGAACAAATTTGAGCCAATTCGGAATTGGCCCTGACCTGTCACTACTCGGCAAGTAAAGTAATTCCTGGGAATGATGGGGTACTATATGAGGTTTGTCCCACACTTTGCTACAGTCGCTGCCCCATTGACAGGCCTTTTTAAGGGACACAAGTCAGTGACGGTCCACTGGAATGAGCAGGTGGAAAAGGCTTTCTCTGCTTTGATGTCGGCTCTCTGTGGGTCCCCGGGTTTGGCGAAGGGAGTTTATAGTGCAGACCAGTGCCTCCGATGTGGGTCTTGGTGCAGTACTGTCTCAGGAAGTCAACGGGGAGGAGCATCCCGTTGTCTTCCTCAGCTGGAAGCTTACCTCAGCCGAGACCAGGTATAGTATAGTAGAGAGAGAGTTCCTGGCTATCAAGTGGGCACTCTAGTCTCTCCGCTATTATTTGTTGGGGAGAAAGTTTCGTCTGGTGAGCGACGACTCCCCTCCTCAAATTGATGAGCCAGGCCAAGGACAGAAATGCTCGGGTCACGCGGTGGTTTCTGTCTTTGCAGAATTTCAATTTTTCGGTGGAGCACAGGGCAGGGCGGTTACTAGGAAATGCCCTGTCCTGGGTATACTGTTTAATGTGTGTCCACCCCCTCAGGAATGAACAAAGGGGGGAGGTATGTAGGAAGGAAAAATGGGCCATCATTGATGGGCGGTATGTGTCACCGAGGTTCCTGGTCTCAGGAAAGAGCCGTTTTTTCCCTTAAATGTCATTATTGCTGTCTGACATTTCAGCTGGTTAGTATGGCTGCAAAGCTGATCCGGGATGGCTCTTACTGGGAGCAGCCAAAGTGCTGGGTGGGTGGCTACTCCCCATGTTCCAGGCCGGGTTTTGGGAGGCTTATAAAAAGCAGTCAGCACTGTCAGGTGTGGTGGATTATCCTCCATCTGACAGAAAAGCTGTGAAGTACTCTGTGCTGAGGACTAAAACAGGCGTGCAGGCCGTCTGGAAGCCTGCCAGTGAACTTGTCTGTGGTTGAGCATATAGCCGGCTGTGAACTGACAAAGGATTCCAGGTGACCATTTTTATGTTTTGCTGTGTGTGAACAAGCACCAAGACTGTAGGATGTTTTTGCTGAGTGTGAATAAAACACTGAAGTTGATTTACAACCTGGTTCCTTGCCTCTATACTGCGTCCGCTAACCTGTCAGAGCAAATCCCAACAAAAGATATAGAGATGTAAATAGATATGGTAAATGATGATAGATAGATATCTCTCCATCTTCACACACATATATATATATACACACACACACACACACCCTGTACACCTATGTACATATCCACACATATGAATGTATTTTATATATATCACATTTTGGGAAAAGCAGTAACCGTTATTCAATGCTGGGGGTGTAGGATTGCTATCATTATGTTTATTTCTCTGTGTAGTTATGTAAGCCGTGTACCGGGGTGGGCTCCCCAGAAAAGTCACAGACAAGGAAAGCGACACTGACACCAGCTTTATATAAAAGAACAGAAACTTTACTTTAACAATAGTGAAAACACAACAATATAAGTATACAGTCGTGGCCAAAAGTTTTGAGAATGACACAAATATTCGTTTTCACAAAGTTTGCTGCTAAACTGCCTTTAGATCTTTGTTTCAGTTGTTTCTGTGATGTAGTGAAATATAATTACACGCACTTCATACATTTCAAAGGCTTTTATCGACAATTACAGGACATTTATGCAAAGAGTCAATATTGGCTCAATATTGGCCAATTCCTGACTGATAGCAACCCATTCTTTCATAATCACTTCTTGAAGTTTGTCAGAATTAGTAGGTTTTTGTTTGTCTATCCGCCTCTTGAGGATTGACCACAAGTTCTCAATGGGATTAAGATCTGGGGAGTTTCCAGGCCATGGAGCCAAAATGTCAACGTTTTGGTCCCCAAGCCACTTAGTTATCACTTTTGCCTTATGGCACGGTGCTCCATCGTGCTGGAAAATGCATTGTTCTTCACCAAACTGTTGTTGGATTGTTGGAAGAAGTTGCGGTTGGAGGGTGTTTTGGTACCATTCTTTATTTATGGCTGTGTTTTTGGGCAAAATTGTGAGTGAGCCCATTCCCTTGGATGAGAAGCAACCCCACACATGAATGGTCTCAGAATGCTTTACTGTTGGCATGACACAGGACTGATGGTAGCGCCCACCTTTTCTTCTCCGGACAAGACTTTTTCCTGATGCCCCAAACAATCGGAAAGAGGCTTCATCGGAGAATATGACTTTGCCCTAGTCCTCAGCAGTCCATTCACCATATTTTTTGCAGAAGATCAATCTGTCCCTGATGGTTTTTTTTGGAGAGAAGTGTCTTCTTTGCTGCCCTTCTTGACACCAGGCCATCTTCCAAAAGTCTTCGCCTCACTGTGCATGCAGATGCGCTCACACCTGCCTGTTGCCATTCCTGAGCAAGCTCTGCACTGGTGGCACTCCGATCCTGCTGCTGAATCCTCTTTAGGAGACGATCCTGGAGCTTGCTGGACTTTCTTGGACACCCTGAAGCCTTCTTAACAAGAATTGAACCTCTTTCCTTGAAGTTCTTGATGATCCTATAAATTGTTGATTGAGGTGCAATCTTAGTAGCCACAATATCCTTGCCTGTGAAGCAATTTTTATGCACCGCAATGATGGCTGCACACGTTTCTTTGCAGGTCACCTGTCATGCCCTGCTCAGGTCATGTGCGGAGGTCTGCTAGGTTAGTAGCACAGGTCTGCTAGGTTAGTAGCACATGTGTAGCCTTTTTTTATTGTTTTGGAGTTGAGCTGTATCCGCCTCCCTTCAGGTGCACTGGGTGGGGTCGTTGGTATGAGTTTAAATTACGCCCACTCCCAGTGTCCTGTGCGGGTTATAGCTTCTGTCTTCTTCAGAGGAAGGAAGGAGGAAAGGATTGCTGTTCCTGCTCAGTACAAGATAAGTTAATTTTATTTTCTTGTGATTGTCTGTCTAGGCTGTTAGAGAGACGCCTGCCCCCTCCAGGTCCTGAGGGAGCAGGCTGCCTCTTTCCCCCTTTCACCATCTTAGGGATTTTAGGGAATCTTCAGCCTAGGCACGATGACATGTTCATTCCCACCTTTAGGGTCTGAATGTGGGCATAGAAGTCTAGGGAGAGCTGGTAGGGATTTGTCAGGAGGTGACCTTTATCCCCAGCTTCTTGCCCAGACATTTGTTTTTTTGTATTCTGTGTATCTTGTATCCTGTCCAGCGTGACATCACCATGGTTAACAATTGAAGAACAATGATTTCAAGCATCACCCTCCATTTAGCAGGTCAAGTCTTCCATTTTAACCCAATCAGCCTGACATAATGATCTCCACCCTTGTGCTCGTCAACATTCTCACCTGAGTTGACAAGACGATTACTGAAATGATCTCAGCAGGTCCTTTAATGATAGCAATGAAATGCAGTGGAAAGTTTTTTTGGGGATTAATTAAATTTTCATGGCAAAGAAGGACTATGCAATTAGGGTTGTTGCGGGTATCGAAATCTCGATACCCAATCGATACTTTTGTCCCGGTATCGATACGATACCGGGATTTCCGTTTTTTCGATACTGGGCTGCGCTTCTGCGCAGTCTAGTATCTCTGAACATGAGCGCGCTGCTATCGGCGCGCTCATGTTCTCTCTCAGCAGCACGGGGAGAAGGAAGCTGTCCTCCCTCCCCCTGTGCTGCTGCCGCTGCCACCAATGAGGATAGAGGTGCGGAGGAGGGGCGGCAATGAGAAGAGAGGGGCGGAGGAGGGGCGGCAATGAGAAGAGAGGGGCGGAGGAGGGGCGGCAATGAGAAGAGAGGGGCGGAGGAGGGGCGGCAATGAGAAGAGAGGGGCGGAGGAGGGGCGGGCGCACTGCGCCAATGATAGGATTATTTCCACACAGAGCGGCCCCCAGCGATGTCCCAGCACTCACCATTAGTCCTGGGCGCCGCTCCGTTCGCCTGCAGTGCCCCATTACTGTCTCCTCTCCTGCTCCACATGCTGCTGATTACTATCGGAGCGATGGGAGGAGACATCAGCTTCACTAGTGGGCGTTCCTTCTCCCTGCGCTGCGATTGGACAGCGCTACAGCCAGGGAGAAGGAACGCCCACTAGTGAATCTGATGTCTCCTCCCATCGCTCCGATAGTAATCAGCAGCATGTGGAGCAGGAGAGGACACAGTAATGGAGCACTGCAGGCGAACGGAGCGGCGCCCAGGACTAATGGTGAGTGCTGAGACATTGCTGGGCGCCGCTCTGTGTGGCCTAATAGTGAAAGTCTCGACTCATATACAGTAGTCAGTCTTTAACACATACAGGAGGCGGGTGCCAGCAGCAGAATCGCATTGCCGGCACCCTGCCCCTGACAGGGAGCTGCGATCAGCGGCAGTTAACTGCCGCTGATCTGCCAGTACCCGCCTCCTGTATAAAGGGGTAATTATCATTGGTGGTGCAGTGTGCCCCCCCCCTCAACCCCCCCATCCCATTAAAATCATTGGTTGCACAGTGCGCCGGCCCCTCTCAACCCCCCAGTATTAAAATCATTGGTGGCAGTGGCCACAGGGACCTCTCCCCTCCCCCTCATTGGTGGTGCAGTGGCAGCTTCTGATCAGAGCCCCAGCTGTGTAAGCCTGGGGCTCCGATCGGTTACCATGGCAGCCAGGACGCTACAGAAGCCCTGGTTGCCATGGTAACATCCCTGATGCTGTGTGCACAAAGCACAGAGCAGCAGGGACAGTGTGGAGTCCTATTCACCCTGATAGAGATCTATCAGGCTGAATAGGAAAAGGGATGAAAGATCCCAGGTTCTAGCCCCTAAGGGGGAAATAGTTATTAAATAAAAAGTGTAAAAAAAAAACTAACAAAAAACACTAAAATATGAAGTATAAATCACCCCCTTTTCCCAATTTCACATATAAAATATATAAATAATAAACATATTACATCGCCACGTCAGAAAAGTCCAAACTATTAAAATATATTAAAAAAATCTAGGTGGTGAATGCCGGAACAGAAAAAATAAAATAAAAACTGCGCGATTCGCCATTTTTAAAAATGAGGAATGCACGTGGCTTTTTTTGTTTATTTTTTTCGCGTGGTATCGAATGCTATCGAGTATCGCAATACTTTTTCATGGTATCGAAACCGAATAAAAAAATTGGTATCGCAACAACTCTATATGCAATTCATCTGATCACTCTTCATAACATTCTGGAGTATATGCAAATTGCTATTATAAAAACGTAAGCAGCAACTTTTCCAATTTCCAATATTTATGTAATTCTCCAAACTTTTGGCCACGACTGTACACAGACTAAGTTATACCCCAGGCCCACAGTCACCGTCCATGTCCGAGGGATAGGCCTAGCCCGATGGCGCACACAGCAGAGCCTGCAAGTCGTGCCGTGCCGCTAAAGAGTACACACCTAGCTGGTGGCGGACGCAGCAGAGCCTGCAAGTCAAATACTGCGCTGCAGTCCAGTACAGTAAGGCCTAGCAAAACATATAACCCTAACTATCTAACTACTATAAGGCCTGGGCTAGTCTATGTTACGTCATTAGAATACAATCAGTAACCAGGTGTACTGACCTGCGTCCGTTCTGGGCCAGAGGATGCCACTTACCCGGGATGGCCACCAACCTCTCAGCAACCGTGCGGCGTTGCTTCTTAATATGACTTCTGCCCACACGCTGTACACTGTCTTCCTGGAGCAATCTCTTTTTCAAAGAGCCGGATCCAGTAAGGGGACAACAGCTAATCTCTTTCCTCTGCGTGTCCATTCACTAGACATCCGAAATCCAGGATGTAATCGGATTCAGTCTCTCAAAGAACATTGCTTCCACCATGTCAGATCAGCACTTCCTGGTTTTCAGAAGCAGCTAGCATGAGTCATCATCTGCTTTGCATATGCAGATCCCAGAGTGTGCTGACTGTGCTGCAAAACAGTGGCCTCTAGTGCCCGGAATGCGAAATGACAGCTTCAATACAATTTAAACATAAACATTTACAGGCAGAGTTTATCCACAATCTCACAGTTATTTGACTGAAGAACTGATGAGATGACACCTGAGGTGGTGTTGTCACTATGGCATCATATGTAGGCAAAGATGTCATGTGACTGCTCCTCTGAAGATGCTTACTGTGATGCATGCTGGGATTTCTACTTTCACTTTGCAGCTGCTTCTCCCACACAGCCTCTCATCAGCGTGAGCATGCTATTCTGAATGCAGAAGAAAAATTATATATACACAGTATATCTGTCATGATACAAATACCTCTTGGCATTAGGTATTGTGTGGGGCACTTTATTTTTTTTTATACTTATGGTGGCCAACCCCTTAAATTATCTAGGCCCGATTTGTCTGGTTTCATCTTTTAAGACATCGCTGTACTTCCTGGGTCAGACAGGCCACATTTATTGGGGAATTTACTTTTATACCCTTATTTCTACTGACATTTTATTTTCCTCAGTGAATACAGTGGAGAAAAAAACAACAAATTAATACATTCATCTTCTTCTCATCGCTCCCTACAACTCCTCTTTCATCACTCTTTAAAGGGCCAACACTTTCAGGTTTAATAGTTTTTACCATTTATCATTGAAAACCATTTTCAGGTTAGTTTTATTCCTGGCAACCTTTATCTGTTTTTTAGATATTCATTTTTTTCCCTTATAGTTCTTTGGTGCTTCTTCGCTACATTCCTGCTTGACGCATTTAAATGCTTTCTTTTTGTCATTTATTGTGCCCTTTACATTTCTTTTTATCCACATTGTTTTTTCTCTGGTTATTGACCATTTTATTCCCATAAGATATGTAACTCTCACAATGAGAGTTTAGGACACTTTTAAAGATATCTCATTTTGAGTTGGTATTTTATTTTTAAGGACACTGTCCTAGTTAATCAGGCTAATAGTGTCTTAGCTGGTCAAATTTAGCTTTTTCTTAAGTTTATTTTTTTTTGTGCCTCCCTGAAAAAAACACTTTTGAATGACAATTGGAAGGTTATTATTTTATAGTCACTGTTTTCAAGGTGTCCCCCAACCTGCACATCTGTTGTTCTGTCAGGTCTGAACCAGTTGGGAAATGTAATTGTCTTTGGTTATTGCCAAGAACCTGTTTCCTTTATGAGATATACAGGTTTCAGTTTCACAGTCCATATCTGGGTAGTTGAAGTCCCCCATAGTGAAGACCTCATTATTATTTGCTGCCTCATCTATACAAGTGGACAAACCCACTATGGTTACTAAAATATTTTTAAACTGACAAAATTAATAATAAATAAAAATTTACTGAAAAGCAGCTAATAAAAATCAGACATTACTTTTGAATAGTGGTTCAACAGAATAATGTTGTCCACTTGTGTATTTCTGTTTGTAGTAGATTTTCTGTGGTATATTAGGTGGCTTATAACAAACCCCTATCAGTATTTTATTATTTGTTTTCCCTTCATGTATTTTTATCCATAGGGACTCTACATGTTCATTACTAGTGTTGAGTGGAATTCGCTCTGAAGTTTAGGAAAACCTAAATTCACAATGAATCAAAATTTCCTTGCGCTTCATGGTAATGAATCAGATTTTCCTAAAATGGCAGCTACACATGTTATAAGGCTAAACTAAGTGTAGAAGAGACAAGCCCGGGAATGCAAGATCACCCATAATGCCGTGCAGCTAGCCAGTACACAGATAGCCGTCCCCTATGATGTCACAGCCCTATAAAACCCTCATCCCATGTGTTCTCTACCACTGTCCTCTGAGTTGAGTATAGAGAGAGACCTGATAAGTGCTCATGCGCTAGGGACAGTGTTGCTGAAAACTATTAATAGAATAATTCAATACCAATAAGATAGAAGCCTTTATTATTCCAGTGCCCAGCGTGCTAACCATTACCATCCAGTCTCTACCCCTTAGGGGAGCCAGGTCTTAATGATAACCATCCTCATCTTTGGCTTTACTTCCTCCACATTATCCTTCTTGGTCTCCATGTCCTAGAAAAGTCATCAAGATGCAGAGAGAGGAGGAGCTGGATGTTCCTGATGACATCTTCTCATCAATATTAGACGATGTGGAAAAGGAGGAAAAGCAGATGGCAGAAGAACGCTGGGGTTGGATAAGTGGGTATGCCAACATATTGTGTCCCCACCTAACCTGACAAACCTTATACCAGCAACAGCCCCTGTTTAAAGTTGCCGCACGGCCATTACAATGAAGATTGACTATTCAGTGCAGTCTTCATTATTAAATGAAAGACAGCTGCGGGATAATTGGCCACGTGGTTCTTCACTGGAGCATGGGCGCAACCCGCTCGCAGCACGACCGCTTCATGTGGCTGTACCCTAAGACAGAGGTACAGGTAGTATTCTCTGAAGTCCTCTCCCTGAGCCGCCCTGGCACTCTTCCCTTTACCCTTCTTCTGTTACCCAGCTTTCTAGCTGTCTTACATTTAGAAATTTTTCTACGCCTAAACCAGGCATAGAAAATTGTAGATGAGATGGGCCTGCTGGCCCGTCCCCTTCCCCATCCACGCCATACCCACTTTTTTATACCTGGCATGAGCAGTCAATAGTCACAGATTGCAGTGCAAAGGACCTTTGCGCCGCAATCTGCCTCAGATGCCAAATATAGGCATATTTCTGGTTAGTAAATGACCCTCGTTATCTAATGCAGTGCTAGAAGGGGTAATGCTCTTTAAATTCCAGTGTCATGCTCCATTCCATCACCTCCTGCAATAGAAATAATTTTGTCTTTCAATTTTGTCTGGAGAATCCATTTAAATCAGTAATTTCCAATCTGTGGCATTCAGTCTGTTTCAAAACTAAAATGCCCAGTATGCTAAGGGGTGAGCCCTACTCATGGCCACCAGCCATGATAAGAATTGATCTGACGCTTCCCTGGCTCCTGAATTCAATTATGTTGCCATCAAATGTTTGCGAACCGCAAGTTCGCGGCGGGCCCCATTCACTTTATTTAATGGCAGGCGAACCTGAAAAAACTTAAGGTCATATTTGCAGCCACCAAATACTTACAAGAAGTGCACAAATCATCCCACAACATGGACAGTGACATAACAGAGGGGGATCAATGGCAAAAATTCCCACAAACAATATGTATTTTAATCAGGGGCCATTTTTATGTGTCTTAAAGGGAAACTCTCAAAAATGTGCCATGCTGGAGCCTAAATACATTTTATTTTAGGCCATGGAAGTACAGGCCCCAAACATTAGGCATTCACCGGACAGAAAACATCAAGTGATTATGTGGCTGGAGGTATATTAGACTTTATTTGGATATCAATTTTACTTCAGGCCAGTGGAGTACAGGCCCCAAAAATTATTCATTCAATGTAAAGAAAAAAACAAGTGATTATGTGGCTGGAGGTATATTAGACGCTCTTTGGATATCAATTTTACTGCAGGCCAGTACAAATACATGTCAAATACATATGTTTAAAAGAACTAAAAATATAAAATTTGATTAAAAACATGGCTAATAGGGATGAGCGAACCCGAACTGTATAGTTCGAGTTCGTACCGAATTTTGGGGTGTCCGTGACACGGACCCGAACCCGGACATTTTCGTAAAAGTCCGGGTTCGGTGTTCGTCGCTTTCTTGGCGCTTTTTGAAAGGCTGCAAAGCAGCCAATCAACAAGCGTCATACTACTTGCCCCAAGAGGCCGTTACAGCCATGCCTACTATTGGCATGACTGTGATTGGCTAGCGCAGCATGTGACCCAGCCTCTATTTAAGCTGGAGTCACATAGCGCCGCACGTCACTCTGCTCTGATCAGCATAGGGAGAGGTTGCAGCCGCGACGTTAGGGCGAGATTAGGCAGATTAATTCCTCCAAAAGACTTCATTCAGAGATCGATCTGCAGCTGTGGATGATTGAACTGCTGCTATTGAATTGCTCACTGTTTTTAGGCTGCCCAGAGCGTTTTTCAGTCACTTTTTTCTGGGGTGATCGGCGGCCATTTTGTGTCTTGTGGTGCGCCAGCACAAGCTGCCACCAAGTGCATTTAACCCTCAATGGTGTGGTTGTTTTTTGGCTAAAGCCTACATCAGGGTCAAGCTGTCACACCAAGTGCATTTAACCAGCAATAGTGTGGTTATTTTTTGGCCATATACTACATCAGGGGCAAGCTGAGCCTGTCACCAAGTGCATTTAACCCTCAATGGTGTGGTTGTTTTTTGGCTAAATCCTACATCAGGGTCAAGCTGTCACACCAAGTGCATTTAACCATCAATAGTCTGGTTATTTTTTGGCCATATACTACATCAGGGGCAAGCTGTCACCAAGTGCATTTAACCCTCAATGGTGTGGTTGTTTTTTGGCTAAATCCTACATCAGGGTCAAGCTGTCACACCAAGTGCATTTAACCATCAATAGTCTGGTTATTTTTTGGCCATATACTACATCAGGGGCAAGCTGAGCCTGTCACCAAGTGCATTTAACCCTCAATAGTGTGGTTGGCCAAGCTGTCACACCAAGTGCATTTAACCATCAATAGTGTGGTTATTTTTTGGCCATATCCCAGTCTAATTCTGTCAGTAAACGTATACCTGTCACCCAGCGCCTAAATACTAGGCCTCAAATTTATATCCAGCTAAATCTGTCATTACTGGTGTGGCTGGTCAAGTTATTTAGTGTCCGTCAAAGCACAGTTTTTGTTCTGGGTTGAAATACAATTCCCAATTTAGCAATTTCCTAATTTAGTGGTTTCTGCTGTATCAGGTCTACTTTAAATTTATCCCTAAAAGGGTATATCAGATTCAAGGTGCACATAGGGTCATTCTGAATAACTTCACACACACGCTACTGTGCATTTCCAAGTCTAATTCTGTCAGTAAACCTATACCTGTCACCCAGCGCCTAAATACTAGGCCTCAAATTTATATCCAGCTAAATCTGTCGTTACTGGTGTGGCTGGTCAAGTTATTTAGTGTCCGTCAAAGCACAGTTTTTGTTCTGGGTTGAAATACAATTCCCAATTTAGCAATTTCCTAATTTAGTGGTTTCTGCTGTATCAGGCCTACTTTAAATTTATCCCTAAAAGGGTATATCAGATTCAAGGTGCACATAGGGTCATTCTGAATAACTTCACACACACGCTACTGTGCATTTCCAAGTCTAATTCTGTCAGTAAACCTATACCTGTCACCCAGCGCCTAAATACTAGGCCTCAAATTTATATCCAGCTAAATCTGTCGTTACTGGTGTGGCTGGTCAAGTTATTTAGTGTCCGTCAAAGCACAGTTTTTGTTCTGGGTTGAAATACAATTCCCAATTTAGCAATTTCCTAATTTAGTGGTTTCTGCTGTATCAGGCCTACTTTAAATTTATCCCTAAAAGGGTATATCAGATTCAAGGTGCACATAGGGTCATTCTGAATAACTTCACACACACGCTACTGTGCATTTCCAAGTCTAATTCTGTATGTAAACCTATACCTGTCACCCAGCGCCTAAATACTAGGCCTCAAATTTATATCCAGCTAAATCTGTCGTTACTGGTGTGGCTGGTCAAGTTATTTAGTGTCCGTCAAAGCACAGTTTTTGTTCTGGGTTGAAATACAATTCCCAATTTAGCAATTTCCTAATTTAGTGGTTTCTGCTGTATCAGGCCTACTTTAAATTTATCCCTAAAAGGGTATATCAGATTCAAGGTGCACATAGGGTCATTCTGAATGACTTCACACACACGCTACTGTGCATTTCCAAGTCTAATTCTGTCAGTAAACCTATACCTGTCACCCAGCGCCTAAATACTAGGCCTCAAATTTATATCCACCTAAATCTGTCGTTACTGGTGTGGCTGGTCAAGTTATTTAGTGTTCGTCAAAGCACAGTTTTTGTTCTGGGTTGAAATACAATTCCCAATTTAGCAATTTCCTAATTTAGTGGTTTCTGCTGTATCAGGCCTACTTTAAATTTATCCCTAAAAGGGTATATCAGATTCAAGGTGCACATAGGGTCATTCTGAATAACTTCACACACACGCTACTGTGCATTTCCAAGTCTAATTCTGTATGTAAACCTATACCTGTCACCCAGCGCCTAAATACTAGGCCTCAAATTTATATCCAGCTAAATCTGTCGTTACTGGTGTGGCTGGTCAAGTTATTTAGTGTCCGTCAAAGCACAGTTTTTGTTCTGGGTTGAAATACAATTCCCAATTTAGCAATTTCCTAATTTAGTGGTTTCTGCTGTGTCAGGCCTACTTTAAATTTATCCCGAAAAGGGTATATCAGATTCAAGGTGCACATAGGGTCATTCTGAATAACTTCACACACACGCTACTGTGCATTTCCAAGTCTAATTCTGTCAGTAAACCTATACCTGTCACCCAGCGCCTAAATACTAGGCCTCAAATTTATATCCAGCTAAATCTGTCGTTACTGGTGTGGCTGGTCAAGTTTTTTAGTGTCCGTCAAAGCACAGTTTTTGTTCTGGGTTGAAATACAATTCCCAATTTAGCAATTTCCTAATTTAGTGGTTTCTGCTGTATCAGGCCTACTTTAAATTTATCCCTAAAAGGGTATATCAGATTCAAGGTGCACATAGGGTCATTCTGAATAACTTCACACACACGCTACTGTGCATTTCCAAGTCTAATTCTGTCAGTAAACCTATACCTGTCACCCAGCGCCTAAATAATAGGCCTCAAATTTATATCCACCTAAATCTGTCGTTACTGGTGTGGCTGGTCAAGTTATTTAGTGTTCGTCAAAGCACAGTTTTTGTTCTGGGTTGAAATACAATTCCCAATTTAGCAATTTCCTAATTTAGTGGTTTCTGCTGTATCAGGCCTACTTTAAATGTATCCCTAAAAGGGTATATCAGATTCAAGGTGCACATAGGGTCATTCTGAATAACTTCACACACACGCTACTGTGCATTTCCAAGTCTAATTCTGTATGTAAACCTATACCTGTCACCCAGCGCCTAAATACTAGGCCTCAAATTTATATCCAGCTAAATCTGTCGTTACTGGTGTGGCTGGTCAAGTTATTTAGTGTCCGTCAAAGCACAGTTTTTGTTCTGGGTTGAAATACAATTCCCAATTTAGCAATTTCCTAATTTAGTGGTTTTTGCTGTATCAGGCCTACTTTAAATGTATCCCTAAAAGGGTATATCAGATTCAAGGTGCACATAGGGTCATTCTGAATAACTTCACACACACGCTACTGTGCATTTCCAAGTCTAATTCTGTCAGTAAACCTATACCTGTCACCCAGCGCCTAAATACTAGGCCTCAAATTTATATCCAGCTAAATCTGTCGTTACTGGTGTGGCTGGTCAAGATATTTAGTGTCCGTCAAAGCACAGTTTTTGTTCTGGGTTGAAATACAATTCCCAATTTAGCAATTTCTTAATTTAGTGGTTTCTGCTGTATCAGGCCTACTTTAAATTTATCCCTAAAAGGGTATATCAGATTCAAGGTGCACATAGGGTCATTCTGAATAACTTCACACACGCTACTGTGCATTTCCAAGTCTAATTCTGTCAGTAAACCTATACCTGTCACCCAGTGCCTAAATACTAGGCCTCAAATTTATATCCAGCTAAATCTGTCGTTACTGGTGTGGCTGGTCAAGTTATTTAGTGTCCGTCAAAGCACAGTTTTTGTTCTGGGTTGAAATACAATTCTCAATTTAGCAATTTCTTAATTTAGTGGTTTCTGCTGTATCAGGCCTACTTTAAATTTATCCCTAAAAGGGTATATAAGATTCAAGGTGCACATAGGGTCATTCTGAATAACTTCACACACACGCTACTGTGCATTTCCAAGTCTAATTCTGTCAGTAAACCTAAACCTGTCACCCAGCGCCTAAATAATAGGCCTCAAATTTATAGTCAGCTAAATCTGTGGTTACTGCTGTGCCTGTATTAGTGTAATACGGTACCTAAATAGATAGCCAGATAGTGTTAGTTGTCTTTAAAAAAAGGCCTGAATTTGAATTCAATACATTGGGTCAAATAATATTTTTGTTGTTGTGGTGAATGATAACAATGAGGAAAACATCTAGTAAAGGACGCGGACATGGTCGTGGTGGTGTTAGTGGACCCTCTGGTGCTGGGAGAGGACGTGGCTGTTCTGCCACAGCCACACGTCCTAGTGTACCAACTACCTCAGGTCCCAGTAGCCGCCATAATTTACAGCGATATTTGGTGGGGCCCAATGCCGTTCTAAGGATGGTAAGGCCTGAGCAGGTACAGGCATTAGTCAATTGGGTGGCCGACAGTGGATCCAGCACGTTCACATTATCTCCCACCCAGTCTTCTGCAGAAAGCGCACAGATGGCGCCTGAAAACCAAGCCCATCAGTCTGTCACATCACCCCCATGCATACCAGGGAAACTGTCTGAGCCTCAAGTTATGCAGCAGTCTCTTATGCTGTTTGAAGACTCCGCTGGCAGGGTTTCCCAAGGGCATCCACCCAGCCCTTCCCCAGCGGTGGAAGACATAGAATGCACTGATGCACAACCACTTATGTTTCCTGATGATGAGGACATGGGAATACCACCTCAGCATGTCTCTGATGATGATGAAACACAGGTGCCAACTGCTGCGTCTTTCTGCAGTGTGCAGACTGAACAGGAGGTCAGGGATCAAGACTGGATGGAAGACGATGCAGGGGACGATGAGGTCCTAGACCCCACATGGAATGAAGGTCGTGCCACTGACTTTCACAGTTCGGAGGAAGAGGCAGTGGTGAGACTGAGCCAACAGCGTAGCAAAAGAGGGAGCAGTGGGCAAAAGCAGAACACCCGCCGCCAAGAGACTCCGCCTGCTACTGACCGCCGCCATCTGGGACCGAGCACCCCAAAGGCAGCTGCAAGGAGTTCCCTGGCATGGCACTTCTTCAAACAATGTGCTGACGACAAGACCCGAGTGGTTTGCACGCTGTGCCATCAGAGCCTGAAGCGAGGCATTAACGTTCTGAACCTTAGCACAACCTGCATGACCAGGCACCTGCATGCAAAGCATGAACTGCAGTGGAGTAAACACCTTAAAAACAAGGAAGTCACTCAGGCTCCCCCTGCTACCTCTTCTGCTGCTGCCGCCTCGGCCTCTTCTGCTGCTGCCGCCGCCTCGGCCTCTTCTGCTGCTGCCGCCTCGGCCTCTTCCTCCGCCTCTGGAGGAACGTTGGCACCTGCCGCCCAGCAAACAGGGGATGTACCACCAACACCACCACCTCCGTCACCAAGCATCTCAACCATGTCACACGGCAGCGTTCAGCTCTTCATCTCACAAACATTTGAGAGAAAGCGTAAATTCCCACCTAGCCACCCTCAATCCCTGGCCCTGAATGCCAGCATTTCTAAACTACTGGCCTATGAAATGCTGTCATTTAGGCTGGTGGACACAGACAGCTTCAAACAGCTCATGTCGCTTGCTGTCCCACAGTATGTTGTTCCTAGCCGGCACTACTTCTCCAAGAGAGCCGTGCCTTCCCTGCACAACCAAGTATCCGATAAAATCAAGTGTGCACTGCGCAACACCATCTGTGGCAAGGTCCACCTAACCACAGATACGTGGACCAGTAAGCACGGCCAGGGACGCTATATCTCCCTAACTGCACACTGGGTAAATGTAGTGGCAGCTGGGCCCCAGGCGGAGAGCTGTTTGGCGCATGTCCTTCCGCCGCCAAGGATCGCAGGGCAACATTCTTTGCCTCCTGTTGCCTCCTCCTCCTACTCGGCTTCCTCCTCCTCTTCTTCCACCTGCTCATCCAGTCAGCCACACACCTTCACCACCAACTTCAGCACAGCCCGGGGTAAACGTCAGCAGGCCATTCTGAAACTCATATGTTTGGGGGACAGGCCCCACACCGCACAGGAGTTGTGGCGGGGTATAGCACAACAGACCGACGAGTGGTTGCTGCCGGTGAGCCTCAAGCTCGGCCTGGTGGTGTGTGATAATGGGCGAAATCTCGTTGCAGCTCTGGGACTAGCCGGTTTGACGCACATCCCTTGCTTGGCGCATGTGCTGAATTTGGTGGTGCAGAAGTTCATTCACAACTACCCCGACATGTCAGAGCTGCTGCATAAAGTGCAGGCCGTCTGTTCGCGCTTTCGGTGTTCACATCCTGCCGCTGCTCGCCTGTCTGCGCTACAGCGTAACTTCGGCCTTCCCGCTCACAGCCTCATATGCAACGTGCCCACCAGGTGGAACTCCACCCTGCACATGCTGGACAGACTGTGCGAGCAGCAGCAGGCCATAGTGGAGTTTCAGCTGCAGCACGCACGGGTCAGTCGCACTACGGAACAGCACCACTTCACCACCAATGACTGGGCCTCCATGCGAGACCTGTGTGCCCTGTTGCGCTGTTTCGAGTACTCCACCAACATGGCCAGTGGCGATGATGCCGTTATCAGCGTTACAATACCACTTCTATGTCTCCTTGAGAAAACACTTAGGGCGATGATGGAAGAGGAGGTGGCCCAGGAGGAGGAAGAGGGGTCATTTTTAGCACTTTCAGGCCAGTCTCTTCGAAGTGACTCAGAGGGAGGTTTTTTGCAACAGCAGAGGCCAGGTACAAATGTGGCCAGCCAGGGCCCACTACTGGAGGACGAGGAGGACGAGGATGAGGAGGAGGTGGAGGAGGATGAGGATGAAGCATGGTCACAGCGGGGTGGCACCCAACGCAGCTCGGGCCATCACTGGTGCGTGGCTGGGGGGAAAGGCAGGACGATGACGATACGCCTCCCACAGAGGACAGCTTGTCCTTACCTCTGGGCAGCCTGGCACACATGAGCAACTACATGCTGCAGTGCCTGCGCAACGACAGCAGAGTTGCCCACATTTTAACGTGTGCGGACTACTGGGTTGCCACCCTGCTGGATCCACGCTACAAAGACAATGTGCCCACCTTACTTCCTTCACTGGAGCGTGATAGGAAGATGCGCGAGTACAAGCGCACATTGGTAGACGCGCTACTGAGAGCATTCCCGAATTTCACAGGGGAACAAGTGGGAGCCCAAGGGCAAGGCAGAGGAGGAGCAAGAGGTCGCCAAGGCAGCTGTGTCACGGCCAGCTCCTCTGAGGGCAGGGTTAGCATGGCAGAGTTTTGTCAACACGCCACAGCTAACTGCACCACCACCTGATACGCAACGTGTTAGCAGGAGGCAACATTTCACTAACATGGTGGAACAGTACGTGTGCACACCCCTCCACGAACTGACTGATGGTTCGGCCCCATTCAACTTCTGCGTCTCCAAATTGTCCACGTGGCCAGAGCTAGCCTTTTATGCCTTGGAGGTGCTGGCCTGCCCGGCGGCCAGCGTTTTGTCTGAACGTGTATTCAGCACGGCAGGAGGCGTCATTACAGACAAACGCAGCCGCCTGTCTACAGCCAATGTGGACAAGCTGACGTTCATAAAAATGAACCAGGCATGGATCCCACAGGACCTGTCCATCCCTTGTGCAGATTAGACATTAACTACCTCCCCTTAACCATATATTATTGTACTCCAGGGCACTTCCTCATTCAATCCTCTTTTTATTTTCATTTTACCATTATATTGCGGGGCAACCAAAGTTGAATGAACATCTCCTCTGTCTGGGTTCCGGGGCCTAAATATATGCCAATGGACTGTTCCAATGTTGGGTGACGTGAAGCCTGATTCTCTGCTATGACATGCAGACTGATTCTCTGCTGACATGAAGCCAGATTCTCTGTTACGAGACCTCTCTCCTCTGGCTGGGTGCCTGGGCCTAAATATATGACAATGGACTGTTACAGTGGTGGCTGACGTGAAGCCTGATTCTCTGCTATGACATGCAGACTGATTCTCTGCTGACATGAAGCCAGATTCTCTGTTACGGGACCTCTCTCCTCTGGCTTGGTGCCTGGGCCTAAATATATGACAATGGACTGTTACAGTGGTGGCTGACGTGAAGCCTGATTCTCTGCTATGACATGCAGACTGATTCTCTGCTGACATGAAGCCAGATTCTCTGTT
Organism: Bufo gargarizans; assembly: GCF_014858855.1. Lineage (NCBI taxonomy): Eukaryota > Metazoa > Chordata > Amphibia > Anura > Bufonidae > Bufo > Bufo gargarizans. The sequence continues at coordinate 615,925,259 of NC_058081.1, read as the reverse complement.
ACGAGACCTCTCTCCTCTGGCTGGGTGCCTGCGCCTAAATATATGACAATGGACTGTTACAGTGGTGGCTGACGTGAAGCCTGATTCTCTGCTATGACATGCAGACTGATTCTCTGCTGACATGAAGCCAGATTCTCTGTTACGGGACCTCTCTCCTCTGGCTGGGTGCCTGGTCCTAAATATATGACAATGGACTGTTGCAGTGGTGGCTGACGTGAAGCCTGATTCTCTGCTATGACATGCAGACTAATTCTCTGCTGCAGGGGCTGACTGGCAACTTTTGGCCCAGGGGGCAAGTAACACCCAAAGGCCCACTGAGCCCCCCTCCTGCTTTCCCATTTCCCCTGCCTCCTCCTGACCCCCCCCCCCTCCTTGCCACTTTCGTCAGCCATGTAAATTACAACACAGGAAAACAAAATAAACCAGGGATGCTCCGATATATCGGCCGCCTAAACGAATCAGCCGAAAATGGCATTTTTGGTATAATGCCGAAAGTGTCATTTTCTGGCTGATACAGTGTTGCATCCGTGTATTCTCTCCTCCCCGCTGGGCGCTGCTCTGTGTCCCCCCTATGACACTTGATGACTTTTGCAGAAGAAAATGTATATTGTGGGGCACGGTATATGCTATATGTGTATAACATAAACATATTTCATATGAAAACTTACAATTACTTGGCTTGACCCTTGGGGATCTCGGACACCTCCACACTTTGGCCGGGGGTTCGGCGGAGCTGATGTGTTTTATCCTAATGAGAAAAATTTCATAATAAGGATTTGGAGAAGAGGCAGAGGGATAGCAGAGCAGGGAGAGGCTGGTACTGCTACTAGGGGGCTCAGACCATGGAGGAGTAATAAAGCCCACCATAATGCCCCCCCCCCAGTAGTAATAATTCTCCTTATAATAGACAGTGCAAAAAATACCCCCTTGTAATGTCCCCAGTTGAGCTAATGTCCCCATAGTGCCCCCTATAATCTGCCAGTAGCCATAGGCCCCCCTATAATCTGCCAGTAGCCATAGGCCCCCCTATAATGTGCCAGTAGCCATAGCCCCCCCTATAATGTGCCAGTAGCCATAGGCCCCCCACTATAATGTGCCAGTAGCCAGATAGGGCCCCCCCTATAATGTGCCAGTAGCTATAGCCCCCCTATAATGTGCCAGTAGCCACATAGGGCCCCCTATAATGTGCCAGTAGCCACATAGGGCCCCCCTATAATGTGCCAGTAGCCATAGGTCCCCCTATAATCTGCCATCAGCCCATAGGCCCCCCATAATCTGCCAGTAGCCATAGGCCCCCCTATAATCTGCCAGTAGCCATAGGCCCCCCTATAATCTGCCAGTAGCCATAGGCCCCCCTATAATCTGCCAGTAGCCATAGGCCCCCCTATAATCTGCCAGTAGCCATAGGCCCCCCTATAATCTGCCAGTAGCCATAGGCCCCCCTATAATCTGCCAGTAGCCATAGGCCCCCCTATAATCTGCCAGTAGCCATAGGCCCCCCTATAATCTGCCAGTAGCCATAGGCCCCCCTATAATCTGCCAGTAGCCATAGGCCCCCCTATAATCTGCCAGTAGCCATAGGCCCCCCTATAATGTGCCAGTAGCCATAGCCCCCCCTATAATGTGCCAGTAGCCATAGCCCCCCCTATAATGTGCCAGTAGCCATAGCCCCCCCTATAATGTGCCAGTAGCCATAGCCCCCCCTATAATGTGCCAGTAGCCATAGCCCCCCCCTATAATGTGCCAGTAGCCATAGGCCCCCCTATAATCTGCCAGTAGCCATAGGCCCCCCTATAATCTGCCAGTAGCCATAGCCCCCCATAATGTGCCAGTAGCCATAGGTCCCCCATAATGTGCCAGTAGCCATAGGTCCCCCATAATGTGCCAATAGCCATAGGTCCCCCCCACTAATGTGCCAGGAGTAGCCAGATAGGGGCCCCCCTATAATGTGCCAGGAGTAGCCAGATAGGGGGGGCGGGCCCCCTATAATGTGCCAGGAGTAGCCAGATTGTGCCCCCCTGCCCCCCACCCCCTCCTAAAGTGCCAGCCCAGTAGCCAGATTAGGGGGGGCCCCCCTATAATGTGCCAAGAGTAGCCACTAGCCAGATTGTGCCCCCCACCCCCCTCATAAAGTGCCAGCCCAGTAGCCAGATTAGGGGGGGGGGCCTATAATGTGCCAGGAGTAGCCAGATTGTGCCCCCCTGCCCCCCACCCCCCTCATAAAGTGCCAGCCCAGCAGCCAGATAGGGACAGAAATAAAGAAAAAAATATATATATGTCAGTCAGACATATACTTACCTCCCTGCTTCTCTGGAATACTCCGGTCCCGCCTCCAGCCAGCACAGATGTAATCACTTTACGGCAGCGCAGCGGCTGAGTCAGGCCGCAGGACCGGTGCAGGTGGCGCGATGACGTCATCGCGCCGCCTGCGCCGGTCCGGCGGCCTGTCTGATAGGCTGCCGGCAACACGCCTCCCCTGCTCCCCGTCTCCCTGGCTTAAAGTGGCAGTTTATTCCGGCCCGGCCGGCCGGGACAGCAAGCCAGGGAGGCCCGGGGGGCAATTGCCCCCCTGCCCCCCGGCCCAGTCCGCCCCTGCTCTGCTGACATGAAGCCAGATTCTCTGTTACGGGACCTCTCTCCTCTGGGTGGGTACCTGGGCCTAAATATATGCCAATGGACTGTTGCAGTGGTGGCTGACGTGAAGCCTGATTCTCTTCTATGACATGCAGACTGATTCTCTGCTGATATGAAGCCAGATTCTCTGTTACGGGACCTCTCTCCTCTGGCTGGGTACCTGGGCCTAAATATATGCCAATGGACTGTTGCAGTGGTGGCTGACGTGAAGCCTGATTCTCTTCTATGACATGCAGACTGATTCTCTGCTGACATGAAGCCAGATTCTCTGTTACGGGACCTCTCTCCTCTGGCTGGGTGCTGGGCCTAAATATATGACAATGGACTGTTACAGTGGTGGCTGACGTGAAGCCTGATTCTCTGCTATGACATGCAGACTGATTCTCTGCTGACATGAAGCCAGATTCTCTGTTACGGGACCTCTCTCCTCTGGCTGGGTACCTGGGCCTAAATATATGCCAATGGACTGTTGCAGTGGTGGCTGACGTGAAGCCTGATTCTCTTCTATGACATGCAGACTGATTCTCTGCTGACATGAAGCCAGATTCTCTGTTACAGGACCTCTCTCCTCTGCCTGGGTGCTGGGCCTAAATATATGACAATGGACTGTTACAGTGGTGGCTGACGTGAAGCCTGATTCTCTGCTATGACATGCAGACTGATTCTCTGCTGACATGAAGCCAGATTCTCTGTTACGGGAGCTCTCTCCTCTGGCTGGGTGCCTGGGCCTAAATATATGACAATGGACTGTTACAGTGGTGGCTGACGTGAAGCCTGATTCTCTGCTATGACATGCAGACTGATTCTCTGCTTACATGAAGCCAGATTCTCTGTTACGGGACCTCTCTCCTCTGCCTGGGTGCTGGGCCTAAATATATGACAATGGACTGTTACAGTGGTGGCTGACGTGAAGCCTAAATCTCTGCTATGACATGCAGACTGATTCTCTGCTGACATGAAGCCAGATTCTCTGTTACGGGACCTCTCTCCTCTGGCTGGGTACCTGGGCCTAAATATATGCCAATGGACTGTTACAGTGGTGGCTGACGTGAAGCCTGATTCTCTTCTATGACATGCAGACTGATTCTCTGCTGACATGAAGCCAGATTCTCTGTTACGGGACCTCTCTCCTCTGCCTGGGTGCTGGGCCTAAATATATGACAATGGTCTGTTACAGTGGTGGCTGACGTGAAGCCTGATTCTCTGCTATGACATGCAGACTGATTCTCTGCTGACATGAAGCCAGATTCTCTGTTACGGGACCTCTCTCCTCTGGGTGGGTACCTGGGCCTAAATATATGCCAATGGACTGTTGCAGTGGTGGCTGACGTGAAGCCTGATTCTCTGCTATGGGACCTCTCTCCAATTGATATTGGTTAATTTTTATTTATTTTATTTTTATTTTTATTCATTTTCCTATCCACATTTGTTTGCAGGGGATTTACCTACATGTTGCTGCCTTTTGCAGCCTTCTAGCTCTTTCCTGGGCTGTTTTACAGCCTTTTTAGTGCTGAAAAGTTCGGGTCCCAATTGACTTCAATGGGGTTCGGGTTCGGGACTAAGTTCGGATCGGGTTCGGATCCCAAACCCGAACATTTCCGGGAAGTTCGGCCGAACTTCTCGAACCCGAACATCCAGGTGTCCGCTCAACTCTAATGGCTAACAAAATCCCCCCTCTTGAATAAACCCCAAATGATAATAGGTTGCATTCGATAAAACGTGGTCTTCACAGGTGTTGAATTCCTCTGAGGCCCCAAAAATTATTCATTCACCGTGCAGAAAAGATCAAGTGATTATGTGGCTGGAGGTACATTAGGCGGTCACCCACCGTATAACAATTTTCCTGTTGGCCAGTTAGATTACAGGCCCCAAAAATTATGCATTCAATGTACATAATAGATCAAGTGATTTTGTGGCCGGAGGTATATTAATGGATATCAATTTTACTGCAGGCCGGTGGACTACAGGCCCCCAAAATAGCTGCGATATCTCAGCAGAACAACACACAAATGCTGCATAATACAAATACACTATATAGAAAGAATAATATAGGTATATCACACCCCTGCCTCAATCAGATTTTTTGGGGGGCAACTGCTATATCACACCAGTTGCAATTAGTTGTTCCAATAGCATTTGTCCCTCTGTATAGCTGCGGTATCTCAGCAGAACTGCACACAAATGCTGCACATGCACTATATATAAATTATATTATAGGTATATCACACCCCTGCCTCAGTTTTTTTGGGGGGGCAACTGGTATATCACACCAGTTGCAATTTGTTGTTCCCAGGGGCGTAGCTAAAGGCTCATGGGCCCTGGTGCAAGAGGTCAGCTTGGGCCCCCTACTTTCTGGCAAGGGACAGGGAAACACATAGCCTTCGTGCCACCTGAGGCAACAATTTAAACAGCACCCCCCTCAATCCAAATTCTTGACCTAACCCCTTCCCTTCAGCCAGAGGTGTAACTTGACCAGCATGTACTTTCTATAATACCAGTGTCCTCTTACAGTATATGGCACAAGGGACTTTGGGCCCCCTCAGGCTCCTGGGCCTGGTAGTGACTGCTACCTCTGCACCCCCTATAGCTACGCCCCTGGTTGTTCCAATAGCGTTTGTCCCTCTGTATAGCTGCTGTATCTCAGCAGAACCGCACACAAATGCTGCACAATACCAATGCACTATATAGAAATTCTATTTTAGCAATATCACACCCTTGCCTCAATCAGTTTTTTGGAGGGGCAACTGCTATATCACACCAGTTGCAATTTGTTGTTCCAATAGCGTTTGTCCCTCTGTATAGCTGCGGTATCTCAGCAGAACTGCACACAAATGCTGCACAATACAAATGCACTATAAGATACTTTCTATGTTAGTATATCACACCCCTCAGTATGTCACACCTATCGATAGTACACCTATTCCAGTCCTTAAAAGGACTTTTGTGGCCCTATTAGCTAGCGTTTTGTGTCCCTAACAGTTTGTCCCTGCTCCACACAGTAACCTCTCCCTCCACTGACAAAAGACTGAATGTAAAATGGCGGCCAGATCGGGTTTATTTATAAGGTAGGGGGTGTGTCCATGTTCTAAAACGTTTCAATTCACAGTCCTGTCCCACTTGATGGATGGTCAAAGTTCGGCACAATGCAAAAGAATATGGCGCCGGTAGACATCGCCATATATACGTGAACGAGTAAAGTTTGCCGCAAAACGACCGCCGGGTGAACCGCAAGGCCATCTCTAGAATCAAAGTTACTAAGCTAGCCTGTGAGTACAGCAGAGAGAAATAGATAAAGCAGAGTAGATTTTGCTAGTTTATGCTAAAGCCTGCTGGAACCAAGACAAAGCCTGAAAACTGTTTGGAGAAACGTTTATTCAAGTAAAGCTGCAATTGAACTTCATCTCCAGGTCTGGACTTAAGTTGTTCTTTCAAATCCCTCAATTATTCCCAATTTTTATTGTTTCGAAGCCAAAGCCTGGGGTGCAGAGGTATCCAGGTAGGAGCACCATGACACGCATAGAGAGACTTTTAGGTCGCACTACTCGGCATTCCTACTAAACCTGGGACACGATATAGAGGTTCCTGGGGGGAGGTGGCCCATTGCATATGTCTTTGATATCTGTAATGAACATCCCCTTTATGTACTTTAGATTCAATGGTCTCCCTGCATTCACTCGCTGATCAACAAGTGCCCCTTTCTGGTACAGAACTGTCAAAATGATACAAATCTTCACGGTTGCCAAGTCTGCTTTTTTTCAATCTCAAATTACGCTTAGTTGTGAGTTTGTATAATTAAATGCTACTTTCAGTATAATGAGATGAAGGACTTGGGAAGAAGCCCACACAATTGCTATGAAATATTTTGAGAATTAACAAGGAAGTGTAAAGTGGATGATCAGGGTTGTCATGGTAGTGCAGTGGCTATTTATAGATTCACAGAGAAAGAAAGTCCCACTTCCTCTATAAAGAAGTTCATGAAATGTGCTGGGTCACCGGGATCACCATATGCTTGTGAGCAAAACAAGAGGATGATTGAATGAGATGCGATTCTCTATAGTTTGCATTTTTTCTTTGGACCAGTTTTGGGTTTTCTGTTGATGTCTTTCATAAGCTTTAATGTTTTTTTTGTTTTTTTTATGCAATATTAGAAAGAGAAAACCAGGCAATTAGAGGGCAGGGGTGTAGCTATAGGAGGAGCAGAGGTAGCAGTCCTACTTGGGCCTGGGTGCCTGAGGAGACATTTAAGAAGAGAACGTTATAATGAATGACGCATGGTGTGTGTGTTCTTCTTAATGAATACCCAAACGCTGTGCCATTTGATAGAAAATGGGTTGCAACTTGAATCATTATTTTGATGTGATTCTATATAACAAAATACTGAAATTTAGCAGTTTTTTACAGTGGGCAATGGAGCAAACAAACGGCTGATGTTTCCTGCAGCTTCTCTTCTCTGTATAGACTGAGACTGGGTCAGCAGAGTCATCAGCTGTGGAATCGGAGTGCCACCAGTGCAGAGCTTGCTCAGGAATGGCAGCAGGCAGGTGTGAGCGCATCTGCACGCACAGTGAGGCGAAGACTTTTGGAACATGGCCTGGTGTCAAGAAGGGCAGCAAAGAAGACACTTCTCTCCAAAAAAACATCAGGGACAGATTTATCTTCTGCAGAAAATATGGTGAATGGACTGCTGAGGACTGGGGCAAAGTCATATTCTCCGATGAAGTCTCTTTCCGATTGTTTGGGGCATCAGGGAAAAGGCTTGTCCGGAGAAGAAAAGGTGAGCGTTACCATTAGTCCTGTGTCATGCCAACAGTAAAGCATCCTGAGACCATTCATGTGTGGGGTTGCTTCTCATCCAAGGGAGTGGGCTCACTCCCAATTTTGCCTAAAAACACAGCCATGAATAAAGAATGGTACCAAAACAACCTCCAACAGCAACTTCTTCCAACAATCCAACAACAGTTTGGTGAAGAACAATGCATTTTCCAGCACGATAAGGCAAAAGTGATAGCTAAGTGGCTCGGGGACCAAAACGTTGACATTTTGGGTCTATGGCCTGGAAACTCCCCAGATCTTAATCCCATTGAGAACTTGTGGTCAATCCTCAAGAGGCGGGTGGACAAACAAAAACCCACTAATTCTGACAAACTCCAAGAAGTGATTATGAAAGAATGGGTTGCTATCAGTCAGGAATTGGCCCAGAAGTTGATTTAGAGCAGGCATGGCCAACCTGAGGCTCTCCAGCTGTTGTAAAACTACAACTCCCACCATGCCCTGCTTTAGGATGATAGCTGTAGGTAGCCTGGGCATGCTGGGAGTTGTAGTTTTGCAACAGCTGGAGAGCCTCAGGTTGGCCATCCCTGATTTAGAGCATGCCCAGTCGAATTGCAGAGGTCCTGAAAAAGCAGGGCCAACACTGCAAATACTGACTCTTTGCATAAATGTCATGTAATTGTCGATAAAAGCCTTTGAAACGTATGAAGTGCGTATGAAACGTATGAAGTGCGTGTAATTATATTTCACTACATCACAGAAACAACTGAAACAAAGATCTAAAAGCAGTTTAGCAGCAAACTTTGTGAAAACTAATATTTGTGTCATTCTCAAAACTTTTGGCCACGACTGTACACATTCCAAAGGTGGGTGACATTTACTTGGGTGAGGTTCTATAGATTAGACTGTAGGGGACAAAGAAGGTTTGGTAATGGATAGCAGAAGTTGACTAAGAAGATCACAAAATAATCATGTGTTGTTCATGTATAGATGTATGAGATGGGGTAGCACAGAGGATTTAATCCATTTAATGAGGATTAGGCATGTAGGTATAGTTTAGGATGGTCATGTGTATAAGTTGAGTGGGGGCCTTTCGCCCTCTGAGCATTTTCCTTTGTGTGATTGAAAGGGTTAGGCCGCGTTCACATATGCGTGGGAACAGACTGCCGGAGTTCACTGTATACGGCATATATAAACCGGATTTCGGCTAGACAAAAAATACTACATGCAGCAGTTTTTGTCTGTCCGAAAGCCAGTGTATATGCCAGAAAGCGTCTGGATCCAGTGGTGCAAGGTGGGATCTGGCTATGCTGAATACAGTGAACAGTGCTGGTTAGCCGCAATCAACCTTATACAAGCTCAGCAGAGTTATCTCCTTATCCTTAGGCCTCATGCACACGACTTTTGTGTGCATCTGCGTCCGTTCCGTCATTTTTCACAGTTTAGCGGAGGTCCCATTCATTTCTATGGAGCTGTGAAAAAAAACTGATAGTCCTCCGTTTTTTCTCCGCGTCCGTGATTCCAGAAAAATATAACCTGTCCTATTCTTGTCAGTGGAAAACGGAGGACGGACTCATTCAAGTCAATGGGTCCGTCAAAAAAAACGGATGCACAACTGGTATGTCATCCGTGTCCGCGTCCGTTTTTTTATACAAGACCTTGGTGCAATAAAATTTCACTTTTCATTAACCTTCCTTTTTTTTACCCTGTCAGACAAAAAAAAAGGAAGACACAAGGAAACACAACTGAAGCAAAATCGGACACGGACCACTGAAGCCAAATCACTGACGTGTGCATGAGGCCTTAAGGTGGAATTAAAAGTGAAGATAATCGGACAGATTATCAGGAATGAATGTTCCTGCAAATACTCGTTCCGGACAATCTGCCCGTGTAAAGGTACAAGAGATGACCTGACGAACGAGCGAAATACTCGTTCATCAGGTGAAACTGTCATTTATGCAGACACCTAAATTATCATTTCTGCTGCAAGAATGAATGTAGTTATACGGTTGGAAAGGGGGATTTATATAAAGCGTAATTGCCTTTCAAAGTTTGAAAATATCTGGGGCCCATGGATAGACAAATCTGGAGTTTGTAGCCCATGGTTGAGCTTTCACAGTGGATTCAGGATCGTTACTGGGTGACACCAATGGGGGTATTGGTCTGCTACTGCTTATGTTTTTCTTAATATGAGGTATCTGTCTCATAGTTGGGATTTTATACCTAGGCACAAGATGAATGTCTTTTTCCTAGCAATTGTCTCAAAATTGGTTGGGGGGGGGGGGGGAATTCTGTTGGGGCTTGTATTGTATACAAAGAATTTTGTAAGTTGGTTGCTTTGCATTTTGCAAATAGTGTCATTGTGAGCAAAGCAATTGATGCAAAGAATTGTATCATGTCATTGGTTATTCTCATAAATCAATAAAAACTTATCTGATTTAAAAAAGTAAATCGATTCTGGGCAGCAGCAGTCTAAACAGCGATCTGCTGCCCAAAATCAATGCAACTGTATGAGGACGAGCGATCGCAATAGCGGTCCCTCATCCTCTGTGAAGCTGATTGCTGCATGTAAATGCAGCGCTTCATCTCCACTGAGCGAGAAGCCGACTGTTGAGAAGTAACGGTTCCTTCCCGACAAAATGCTGCTCACTGGTACGTGTAAATCCACCTTTAGAGAGCAAGGCTGTCATAGTCAATCCATTATCAATAGATGGTGGGCTCAACATAGTAATTTCAGTATCAGTAGAAGGCAGACGTAGCAGTTATCATATTTAGAGTACTAGATAATAGTACTATTGTAATGCTGCAGGCTTAGATAAGTTAACACTATGCACTAGACACACAGATACAGTTTTCCTGGACTCCATTGTTTATTTAGGGTTATCTAAGGGTTTGTACTTCATCTTCAACAGAGCTTCACATTTCCTGAACAGATTTCAAGTTAAATGATAAAATTCTCTCTGTCTGCAGCTGCCACTAGGGGGAGCTAATTTCACACAGATGTATGTAGTACTCATCGAATCCGATCACAAATACATATGGAGTAAGTCTTCCTTGTGGTGGTTGCCGGAAACCTAAATGGTATTGTAAGATAACTCAAAAGGGAATCTGGCCTACTTGTAGCGGCATCTACCTTCTAGCACAGAGGAACTTGGTAAATCTGTGAATCAGTCAGAAAAATATGTTTAAGTCAGGTCTTTGAAGATGGTGCCCGCTCAAGAGTGCAGAGGGCACCATAGCCACCAGGTTTCTGCTGTTTCACATAACAGACACCTGGGGCTTATCACTGTAATCGGTGATAACGTCATTCGCAGACATTTAACCCCTCAGATGTCGTCGCCAATTGTGACCACCTCATCTGTAGGCACAGATCGTGCTGTTAGACTGTGTATGAGGAGCTCGGGAATCTGCCTGTGCACTCTTCCTACACAGTGCTGCAGCATGATGTGTGGCTGCAGGGGGAGTGCTAGAGAGCATCTGATCATCAGGAATGGGACAAAGTGAGTAGTTACTGTTTTTAAAATAATATTAACACTGAGGGGCTTAGAGAGGGCATTACTACTATAAAGGGGGCACAGAAATGGCATTACTGTGAATGGGCCACATAGATGGAATTACTACTGTGAAGGGGGCACAGAGAGGGCATTACTACTGTGAAGGGGGCACAGAGAGGGCATTACTACTGTGAAGGGGGCACAGAGAGGGCATTACTACTGTGAAGGGGCACAGAGAGGGCATTACTACTGTGAAGGGGCACAGAGAGGGCATTACTACTGTGAAGGGGCACAGAGAGGGCATTACTACTGTGAAGGGGGCACAATAGGCATTATTACTATGAAGGGGGCACAATGGGCATTATTACTGTGAAGGGGCACAATAGGCATTATTACTGTGAAGGGGGCACAGAGAGGGCATTACTACTGTGAAGCGGGCACAGAGAGGGAATTACAACGGTGAAGAGAGCACAGAGAGGGCATTACAACTGTGAAGTGGACACAGAGGGCATTACTCCTGTGAAGGGGCATAACTACTCTGAAGGGGCATACGGGCGGCACAGATAGGGAATTACTACTGTGAAAGGGGCACAGAGAGGGCATAACTGTGAGGGAGAGCAATGAGGGGATAACTACTGTAAAGGGGGCACAATGAAGGGAAAAGTACTTTAAGGGGGGCACAATGTGGGAATAACTACTGTGAAGTTTGTACAATGAGGGCATAAATACTGTAAAGGGGCACAGTGCAGACATAAGTACCGTGAGGTGGCACAATATGGGTATAGCTACAGTGAGGGTGCATAATGTGGATGTTATTAGGGGGCACATGTCTGGACATTACTGTGAAGGTTGTACAATAAGGGCAATGCTACTGTGAGGTGGCACAATTTTTTTAAAGTATTTTCGGGAGGTGCCAGAGAAAGGACTTGCCCTCTTAGACTTGCCCCACTTAGGCAAGCCGGACATAACTACTGTGAGGGCACAACGTGGGCATAACTACTGTGAAGGGGGAAAAATTAAGGTATAACTGTTGTGTGTGTGTGTGTGGGGGGGGGGCAATGTGAGTGTAGTAGCCCACAGTGGTACTACCATTCCTACACCCTGCTACTTTCTCTAATGGCTTACAATAATGTCATATGTGTATTTATTTCAGGTCCTCCTACACTGTGCATTCATAATATTGCTATGTAACTGTTATGTTCATGTAATGTGCCTGGTTCACCAACAGGTGGCAGTGTATCTGACAGAGATCTTTAGATAGAATGGAATTTACCATTCCATGCTCACCCTTTTGGGCAGAAGTGGGCCAGTACTGCTTTCTACTAAGGGAGAGGTTGCAGGAAGCTATAGTTAGTTGAGGTTAGTTGTAGTAGAGTCGAGTCAAGTGTTGGAAGCAGACGAGTCAAGATGGCGCAGTGAGGGGAATGGCCCCTCCTGCAGCAGAAGTCCCAAAATGAAAGCAACTCATAGAGCACCATGACTCCTTACAAATACAGACAGAGTATCACGAGGGGGTCAACAGCCAAAGGCACCCCACTCAAAAGGTACCATAACAGTCTTAAAGTCTAGCTACTTGTCATGATCAGTGTGGGGGGTAAATTCCACACTGAACACAGGAGGGAAGGGGAACAGTAACTGGGCCTGGAAACTATGGAAGAAACAGGTCACCTCCTAGACAATCCTAATCCGGGCCCTGACTACTTATTAATATGAATAGACCTTGAAGGTAGGAATATTCATAAGCAGGATACCTAGGACCTGATTTCCCTATAAGGCCCTGGAATAAGTATAGGACCAGAGACAACCCATTCCTTCCCAGATGGACGAATGGAAGTCTCTGTCTCAGGCCCAGATACAACAACAGGGAATATAACAAATACAAACGCAACAGTTAACTTCTGTAGAGATGGAAGAACAGGAACACCAGAGAGGATCTCACACCAGCTCAGCCAAACCCAAATTAAGCTATCAACTGCATTTTGTCAGAAGGGTGGGGTGAGACTAGAAAGGGTAGAAGTGATGACCACTGAGCAACAGCTGAGAAAAGGGAGGTGGTCATTAACCCTATAAACACTGAATAAAGAGAAATCAAGGAGGCTGTTAGATTCCTCCATGCTCACCCAATCTCCTTGATTTCCTGACATCAGTCACCTGAGGGACCGTGACACTACCAAACGAAAGCCAAAGATTAGCACAGCAGAGAAAGATAAAGCAATGGATTCAAGTTTGCCTGCCAGTCTACCCCAAAACCTCCTGGAGCCAAGAGAAAGATCACTTATGGTCTGGAGTCTTTCTCCACCAGTTGTCACTCTCCCCTTTAATTGCTATGGAGCCTAACCCTGGGGAGCGACGGTTTCCAGGTAGGAGCACCGTGACACACACAGAAACTTTTAAGGCCGCACCACACCACTTGGCAATTCCTATAAACCTGGGACATGATCATCCCTGGGGGGCGGTACACTGCATGAGCATAACTACTGTCAGGGGGTGCAATGTAGGTTTGACAACTGTGAAGGGGTACAATGAGTGCATTTCTACTGTGAGGCGTGCACAATGTTTTTAAAAGTCCCCATAAAAATAAATCAACAAAAATATAAAGATCATATACGCTGCCCAACAACAAGCGCTCATATGTCTATGTGAATGGAAAAATAAAAGGGTATGGCTGTGTGAAGTAAAAAACGAAAATGCAAAAATTGAAAATCGCAATGTCCTGAAGGGATTAAAGTTATAGTAAAACATTATTACTCTAGGAATAAAATAACAAATATATTGCAAGACTGTTAGAAAGTTGGTTGGCTTGGTGTAAAAAACATTGCTGCTGCACAATATGCACACCCCTGATAGTGTCCCTCTTACAGCTTTTTAAAAGTTGGGAGGTATGGTTATGTAAAGAACTGTATGGCAGTACATAACATAATAGCAGCTGTTAAAGTTGTATTTGTCAGCACAGTGCTGATGGTAATAGACTGACCCAGTGGACCACTGCTAAATGATCAAAGACAGTGCCTGATGTTTTGTGGCCTTATTTCATTTTAAACTGTTCTTCAGTTGTTTGCACTCAATGTAAGTCTGAATCACAGGATTTCTTTCCCCTGGAAATAGTCTCCAGGTAGGGGCAGGCACTAAGCCCTGTGTGCAATGACCGGCGTCACGTAAAGAGAGGGAAAAGGGAAGGCCCTGCCCAAGGGAGAGGGAAAGGTGGTGACCCCCGACTCACCTTGCGGCTGGCACCTGACTGCCCTAACGTCCCTAGACGGGTTCCTCACCCGTACGCTGATCACGTGCCTAAACCCTGGCTTTCCCTAAGATGAGCCCTAGGTAGTGAACGGGGCGGTGGGATCACTAGTCCGCACCACTGACACTAAGAGGAAAACACCAAAGAGAGGACAGACAATACAGACAAACATATAATCCCAGGTGGGCGACAACAGCAGACCACAAAGGCCCATCAGGGATCCGGAGGGTAACGTTCTGGAACAACAACCAGGGAACGCAGCAACACAGCTCCAGTGGGTCAATATAGAAGTCCAGGCAGGAAGCTCTATATCTGGCAACCAGAGAAGTGGGAGAGGGGAATATAAGGAGGTTGGGAGTGCTGGACAAGGAACAGCTGAGGAGAAGGAGCTACGGATCCCTGAGTGAGCCAAAAAGGGTTGCAAAGCAAACCCAGAAAGCTACCATAAAGAAACAGCCCTATCTTTCTACATAGAGCGTGCAGCCAACCGCTGCGACTTCCTGACCCCGGGTATAACGGAGTCAGGCGTGGTTCTTGACACCCTTGTGACACTGGGCTTGTTTCTGCCCTGTGGAGTGAATTAATTAAAGGGAGTTGGTTCAAGTTCTGTGGCATAAGCACTGAGAATTTTGGATCCAGGGACCGAGAATAAAAAATAACTAATAAGAAGGTTGAGCAGCTGAAAAAGAGGGTGCGTGGAAATAGTCTGTGAAGGTAAGGCAGGTTTATGGCTTCTGGAATTCACAGCTCCTTGGCTGTGAATAAAAAGGCTTCTGCTCCCAGTCATACCAGTGTGACCGAATGTGTTTCTGTCAGACATCTATTTTTGTGGGGTATTTCACCCCTAGGCTGGATTGGAAAAGAAAAGCGTTATGCAGGCAAGTGCATCTTAAAAGGAGATAACTCCTTTATTCAGTCCAGAACCTATTAGAACTGTTTAAGAACTGTTGGAGCCATTTATTAAGACCACCATTTTAGACGTCGGTCTTAATAACCCCTGCCCTGGAGGCAGGGGCGTAGCTAGAAATGCATAGGCCCCATAGCAAAAAAAATGTATGGGCCCCCCCAGCCCCCACATATCTATCGGGCCTCCCACCACCCCTTCCAGAGCTCCCACGCAAACACGCAATGCACCTACCGCACCCACCTCCTGTGCATACGGTAGATGTTTTTTTACCTTATTTTTCTTTTCATGGGAATGGGGCCAGGCCGCCAGGAAGGGTCGGCCAAAGGGGGGGGGGGGGGGAAATGTGACACACAACCCAACCCTTCCTGGCGGCCTGGCCCCATTCCCATGTCACATACAGAGTACAGACATTTACATTGTCCCCCCCGGCCCTCCCTCCAGGCTCCATCATGTCAGTGTCACGGTCACACAAACTAGTGCCAGAGCAGAGGCACTCAGGATTAGCACGGCATCACCTTCCCCATAAAAAAAATTAACACATCATTGATGCTGTGCTAATCCTGAGCGCCTCTGCTCTGCCCGCCAGTAATAGGAATGCCCCCAATTAGTGCCCGCCAGCAATAGGAATGCCCCCAATCTTCGGGAATTTACCTCATTAATTTGGTCACGCTGAGGTGAACACTCACCTGCTCACTGGATTCTCCTAGGGGACTATTATGGGGTAACTGGAGAGTCATCGGTAGTGGACAGTGCGGGATTCTCATAGGGGACTATTATGGGGGCACTGGAGAGTCATCAGTAGTGGACAGTGCGAGATGCTCTTAGGGGACTATTATGGGGCACTGGAGAGTCATCAGTAGTGGACAGTGCGGGATTCTCTTAGGGGACTATTATGGGGGCACTGGAGAGTCATCAGTAGTGGACAGTGCGGGATTCTCTTAGGGGACTATTATGGGGGCACTGGAGAGTCATCAGTAGTGGACAGTGCGGGATTCTCTTAGGGGACTATTATGGGGGCACTGGAGAGTCATCAGTAGTTGACAGTGGTTCAGGCTGCCTGAAGGAGATTGCTGCTACCAAAGTACAGTTCACAGTCAAGTCACGCCCACTTGTATGAAGCCACACCCAGCTGCTCAGTACAGCTACAACCTCAGATGAGTAGCATGTTGTAGACGCGTGTGCGGTACCGCAATCGGTTCCCCAGCATTGTTTACCCCATGGCACAGGCTGCAGTACGACACCGCCTTCTACTTCCTGGATGGGTGGGCACCGTATGCCAGAGCTCGCCTCTAGCCCCCTAATACCACATAGCGCCTACCAGAAGCACCACCGCGAAAATGCTCCAGCCGATCACCGTCACCCGCCATTTCGTCGCTTCTTGCTTCAGACCCGCCGCCAGATCCCGTGACAGCTGCTCCCGCCAGTGGCGGTGCGGCCGAATATGCGCTGCCTGAAGCGTCCAAATAGTTTACATCAGACGGCTACTTCCTGCGCACGGGTTCAAGGAGGCGGAGCCGGGACTGCACTGCAGAAGCGTCCCCGTCACCATAGCAATAAGGAAAAAACCTCCTCCCTCCTCTGGCTGAGCCTCTGCCCCTCTGTGAACTTGGCCGCCGGCGCCGCTTGCACCGCGCAAGTGTTGTAAACTACCCAGGTGTCACAACCAGACAGCTGAGAAGCTCTGACAGAGGCCTTTCAGAACCTCCCCCTTGAGTTCTGTGTTGTGGTATTCAGCTCCTCCTCTCATTAGCGTCTCTCAGCTGTTATGTGTTGGACTAATTGTTTCCCTTTAAATTCTTCCCCAGAATGCTTTTCTGGGCGGCTTATATTTCTTCCTGGAGTATGTGTGCTTGCCCATCTGGTTCTCCTCTCCTCCACAAAGTTAAGTGTTACACTGTTATCTGTTATTTTCTGTTTGCTGGATCCCAGGTGACCCTGACTCCCTCTGTGTCTGGTGTAGGGAGCCGGTGGTCGTGTCCCCTCACTATTGTAGGGTGCTCAGGGCTTTATAGTCAAGGTTCGTGGATATGCATACCTCCACCATTCGGATCTATGCATAGGCTGAGCAGCCAGGGAAAGTGCCAGGTCTTCTACAGGGGTCTCCCTTTCGTTCCTTAGCTTTTGGATCCAGCGAGACATTTATGCATGTTGTTTTGCCTTGTTACCTGTACACATTCCGTGACATTATAAGCCGCCAAAACCGTCTTAAGCATGGATCCGGTTTCACTTTTGGCTGAACGCTTCCAGGGTCTTTCATTGGAGGTAGCTGACCTCCGTAAGACTTTTTCTCAGCTTCAAGTGACCGGTTCAGCTTGCGTTCATGGAGCTTGTTCTGAGCCTAAGATCTCGCTCCCGGATACGTTCTCCGGGGGTAGTGAGAATTTTGTGCGTTTTAGAGAGGCTTGCAAACTCCATTTTCGCCTTCTTCCCCATTCTTCTGGTGATGAGGAACGGAGGGTGGGGATCATTATATCGCTGCTCAGGGGTAACGCTCAGTCCTGGGCCTTTTCGCTGCCGGAGGGGGCACGGCCCCTCCGTTCAGTGGATGAATTCTTTTTAGCCCTGGGTCAGATATATGATGATCCGGATCGTATTGCTCTGGCGGAGTCTAGACTACGTCTCCTATGCCAGGGTAAACAATCCGCAGAAATATACTGCTCAGAATTTCGGAGTTGGGCAGCTGATACTGGTTGGAATGATGCTGCACTCCGAAGTCAATTTTGCCATGGTCTTTCAGAGGGATTGAAAGATGCATTTGCCTTTCATGAAAGGCCTATTTCTTTGGACTCTGCTATGTCTCAGGCCGTTCGTATTGACAGGCGTCTTAGAGAGAGAGGAGAGATCTCTCCTTCCTGTCATACTCGGTCCCAGGACTGTGCAGCGGTCCCATTCTCTGCGCAGGGGTCTCAGTCGCTGTCAGCCCCTTCTGAGCAGGAGCCCATGCAGCTGGGGTTGATTGCTTCTGACAATAGAAGATTCAGCCCGCATGGGACGGTTTGTTTTTGTTGTGGAGGTATTAATCATTTGGCAAATATTTGTCCCTCTAGGAGATTCAGGCAGTTCTCTGGGTATAATAAAGAAACAAAGAGGAAAAAATCTTTGAAAAATGTTCCGTCTGTTACTATTGGCAGGATTGAGGCGGAGATTGAAGATTTTCCGTTTGCTTGTAGTTCCCGTTTTGTCCTGCCGGCTAGGGTGGCGCTAGAGAGCAAGAACATTTTTTGTGAGATTTTTGTGGATAGTGGAGCAGCGGTCAATCTCATTGATAATCACTTTGCGATAACTCATGGTTTCCAGGTGTGCGCTTTGAGAAAGGATATTCCTGTATTTGCTATCGATTCCGCTCCACTTTCTCAGAAATCATTAAAGGGCATAGTTCACAATATCCGTTTAATTGTGAGTGATGCTCATGTTGAGGATGTGTCATGTTTCGTCCTTAGCGGTTTGCCCACCCCGCTGGTGTTGGGGCTGCCCTGGCTCACTAAGCATAACCCCACCATTGATTGGCAAGCGAAGCAAATAAATGGTTGGAGTGACTTTTGCAGAGAGAATTGCCTCATGACATCTGTTTCTGAGGTTGCTACTAAGACTATACCATCTTTTCTCTCTGAATTTTCGGATGTCTTCTCTGAGAGTGGAGTTCAGGATTTGCCCCCGCACAGGGAGTACGATTGCCCTATTAATCTCATCCCAGACGCCAAGCTGCCTAAATCTCGTTTATACAATCTTTCCCAACCTGAGAGGATCGCTATGCGTGCTTATATCTCTGAGAGTCTGAGAAAGGGACACATACGACCCTCGAAGTCACCTGTTGCCGCTGGTTTTTTCTTTGTTAAGAAAAAAGATGGTTCTTTAAGACCTTGTCTGGATTTCAGGGAGCTGAACAATATCACAATTCGTGACCCTTATCCGCTTCCTCTGATCCCGGACCTATTTAACCAGGTTGTTGGGGCTAAAGTCTTTTCCAAATTAGATTTAAGAGGGGCATACAACCTGGTCAGGGTCAGAGAAGGGGACAAATGGAAGACGGCCTTCAATACCCCTGAGGGCCATTTTGAAAACTTGGTTATGCCTTTTGGTTTGATGAATGCCCCAGCCGTTTTCCAGCATTTCGTGAACAGCATTTTTTATCATTTGATGGGAAAATTTGTATTGGTGTATTTGGATGACATTTTGATTTTTTCTCCCGATTTCAAAACTCATAAGGAACATTTACGTCAGGTCTTGCTCATCCTGCGGGAGAATAAATTATATGCGAAACTGGAAAAATGTGTGTTTGCGGTTCCAGAAATTCAATTTCTGGGGTTTCTTCTCTCCGCTTCTGGTTTTCGCATGGACCCAGAGAAGGTCCGCGCTGTGCTTGAGTGGGAGCTTCCTGAGAATCAAAAGGCGCTGATGCGTTTTTTGGGCTTTGCCAATTATTACAGGAAGTTCATCTTGAATTATTCTTCTATTGTTAAACCACTCACTGATATGACCAGAAAGGGGGTAGATTTTTCTTCTTGGTCAGTAGAGGCGCGTAAGGCTTTTTCTGATATCAAGGAGAGTTTTGCTTCCGCTCCCATCTTGGTGCAACCTGATGTTTCGTTACCCTTCATAGTTGAGGTTGATGCTTCTGAGGTGGGTGTGGGGGCGGTCTTGTCTCAGGGTTCCTCTCCTGCCAATTGGCGACCGTGTGCCTTTTTCTCAAGAAAACTCTCCTCCGCAGAGAGAAATTACGATGTGGGAGATAGGGAATTGTTGGCCATCAAGTTGGCTTTTGAGGAATGGCGCCATTGGCTAGAGGGAGCCAGACACCCTATTACCGTATTTACTGACCATAAAAATCTGGCCTACTTGGAGTCAGCCAAGCGTCTGAACCCGAGACAGGCCAGATGGTCGTTGTTCTTTTCTAGGTTTAATTTTGTTGTCACGTTCCGCCCTGGAGTTAAGAATGTGAAGGCAGATGCCCTGTCACGTTGTTTTCCGGGAGGCGGGAATTTTGAAGACCCGGGTCCCATTTTGGCTGAAGGTGTGGTGGTCTCTGCTCTTTTTCCTGAATTGGAGGCAGAGGTGCAGGCAGCCCAGTCAGAGGCTCCTGATCTTTGTCCTCCTGGGAGGTTGTTTGTGCCTCTCGCTTTAAGACACAAGATTTTTAAAGAACACCACGATACGGTCCTTGCTGGGCACCCGGGGGTAAGAGCCACACTGGATCTCATCGCTCGGAGATTCTGGTGGCCTGCGCTTCGTAAGTCGGTTGAGGGTTTTGTGGCAGCCTGCGAGACTTGCGCTCGTGCCAAAGTCCCTCATTCACGGCCATCAGGTCCTCTCCTTCCCTTACCCATTCCTTCCCGTCCTTGGACACATCTGTCCATGGACTTTATCACGGACCTGCCTCGTTCCTCGGGGAAGACTGTGATTCTGGTGGTGGTGGACCGTTTTAGCAAAATGGTGCATTTCATCCCTTTTCCTGGTTTGCCCAATGCTAAGACGCTGGCGCAGGCATTTGTTGATCACATTGTCAAATTGCACGGTATTCCTTCAGACATAGTCTCTGATAGGGGCACGCAGTTTGTTTCCAGATTCTGGAAGGCTTTCTGTTCTCGCTTGGGGGTTCGGTTGTCATTCTCTTCTGCTTTCCACCCGCAGTCGAATGGCCAGACAGAGCGCGTCAATCAGAATCTGGAGACATATCTGCGCTGTTTTGTGGCGGAGAATCAAGAGGATTGGTGTTCTTTTTTGTCCCTTGCTGAGTTTGCTTTAAATAACCGTCGTCAGGAGTCCTCTGATAAGTCACCATTTTTTGGTGCATATGGGTTTCATCCACAGTTTGGGACTTTCTCGGGAGAGGGGTCTTCTGGTTTACCTGATGAGGACAGATTCTCCTCGTCTTTGTCATCTATTTGGCAAAAGATTCAAGATAATCTAAAGAGCATGACTGAGAGATATAAGCGTGTGGCTGATAAGAGACGTGTGCTTGGTCCGGACCTGAATGTTGGTGATCTGGTGTGGTTGTCTACCAAGAATATCAAATTGAAGGTTCCCTCCTGGAAGTTGGGTCCTAGGTTTATTGGGCCTTACAAAATCCTGTCTGTCATCAATCCTGTTGCATACCGTCTTGATCTTCCTCAGACTTGGAAGATCCATAATGTTTTTCATAAGTCCTTATTGAAACCTTATGTTCAACCCATTGTACCCTCGCCTTTGCCTCCTCCTCCGATTATGGTTGATGGGAATCTTGAATTTCAGGTCTCTAGGATTGTGGATTCTCGTCTTGTCCGCGGTTCTCTTCAGTACCTTGTTCACTGGGAGGGGTATGGTCCTGAGGAGAGGATGTGGGTCTCAGTGACGGACATTAAAGCCTCTCGTCTCATCAAGGCTTTCCATAGGTCCCATCCTGAGAAGGTGGGTTCTGAGTGTCCGGAGTCCACTCGTAGAGGGAGGGGTACTGTCACAACCAGACAGCTGAGAAGCTCTGACAGAGGCCTTTCAGAACCTCCCCCTTGAGTTCTGTGTTGTGGTATTCAGCTCCTCCTCTCATTAGCGTCTCTCAGCTGTTATGTGTTGGACTAATTGTTTCCCTTTAAATTCTTCCCCAGAATGCTTTTCTGGGCGGCTTATATTTCTTCCTGGAGTATGTGTGCTTGCCCATCTGGTTCTCCTCTCCTCCACAAAGTTAAGTGTTACACTGTTATCTGTTATTTTCTGTTTGCTGGATCCCAGGTGACCCTGACTCCCTCCGTGTCTGGTGTAGGGAGCCGGTGGTCGTGTCCCCTCACTATTGTAGGGTGCTCAGGGCTTTATAGTCAAGGTTCGTGGCTATGCATACCTCCACCATTCGGATCTATGCATAGGCTGAGCAGCCAGGGAAAGTGCCAGGTCTTCTACAGGGGTCTCCCTTTCGTTCCTTAGCTTTTGGATCCAGCGAGACATTTATGCATGTTGTTTTGCCTTGTTACCTGTACACATTCCGTGACACCAGGCCAGGGATTTACTGCTTATCTCCTGGGGGGCCCCATGGGCCCCCCTGACTTAGGGGCCCGGTCGCAATTGCGACCGCTGCGACCCCTATAGCTACGCCACTGCCTGGAGGTAGATGCGCCGACGTTATGTAGAGGCGCCGACCTCCACATAACTTAGGTGCATTCACTGCCTGTCTAAATCTATGCTAGCGCCTTTGCTGGCATAGATTTAGATTATTTTCTATGCCACACACCCTTTTTTAGTCATTGATTCAGCCTGCAAATCCCCTTTGCGACCAAATCTGCGACAGATATATGCCAAAATGTGGTGTATATCTGAAAAAATTACCCCCTGTGTCTCCATTTAATGTGGTTAATTGTTGCTCTTTAGTAAAGACTTATTTTAAATGTTAACCTGCACCACCTCTTTCCATATCTGGTCCCCAGTCATTAAACTGCACTCTGACCCCAAGGGCACCCCGCTTTTCAGAGGGCAGGAGGCCACAACCTAGGTGTTTACCTGGGAAAAACTACACCTATCATCCTGTGGCCCCCTCTTCACTGTAACTGAACTACTGCTAGAGCAATGGAGAGGGACATAGCCTCCATGAGCATCGTCACTACTACCACACTCATTGTCACTGCCACTCCCGTTCGCCTCCTTATAAAATTATAGGATTTGAAGTAACTCGTGACCAGTGCAATATAAGCAAATAAAATATTTGTAAAATTATATGTAAATGACGATTAAAATGGAGCTCGTCTTTAGAAATTGGCCACATATTGCGCCCATCCCCTGAGTGTGCGATTGTATTAAAAGCCCTGTTCTCGTTATTGCTTTGTGGCACAATCTCATTACGGACAAAATGTACTATGTACCGTATTTCGCTCAGGGTCCCACAGTGCCTGTATTTTATATTCTACTACCTTTTCAAAGCAATCTTTTTTAGAAATGCTTTCTGTGAAGAAAGCTCAACACTAGTGAAGTCACTGATTTACCTGACGTTCGTTTTATTTTTACACCTTAAACTTCTTCCTTTGCTCCAAGTTTACAAAGTTTGTCATTTTTTGGTATTGTCACTATAATGGATAAGAAAGAATGGATTCCTACGTTGACAGACTGGCCGATCAGACAATCAATCAGAGTCACTTCCCTGGCACTGCTGCAGGCGCACAATCAACAGCTTAGACAATTTTGAATAGAAAACTTGTTGAATATAAAATGTATTGATGCATAAAGCAGAAACCACTGAATCATCAATCTACCCCGGTCATAGGCAGCGGTGTAATGATAAATGTGTTTACATATTATACATCTGAGGTGTAAATGGAAAATACTAATGGTAAGGCAGAATCTGTAATGATGCCCCATCCAGAACCATCATAAGGAATTTTTAGGCCTCATACAGCCAAAAAGGCTGGGCGCCTGTCCAATCCTCCACGGTAAGCTAGGGTAGTTTGGGATAAGGAGACAAAAAAGGTTCAAGGGCTATGTGGGAAAGGAAATGGGAAGAACAGATGACGTTAGAGGCTTTGTGAGGGGCAGGAGGTTGGTGCCAAGTGGCAGAAGCTCTATTGAGGGTCAGAAACAATTGCCAGGTGAACACTTGTTGGCGCAGGGGAACCACATGGTATCAGGTATCAAGAATGGCAATAGACTCTCCTAGGAAAATTCACAGTGGGCCGATGCCATCGCTTTCCTGTTAGCATGATGCTTTAAGTACTAATGTTTATAGTATTAGTTCCACTCCTGGACTCCATCCTTGTAGATCAGAATTTGACACTAGGCCTGATACACAAAGAACCCGGTCAGCAGCTCTTAAAGTGGAGGGTTTATTAGAGTATTAGAGTAATAACCTATTTATGCTATGTACACCTCTGCGGCAGAGATTCCATTAGGAACTTTAGTCGCAGATTCCGACAAAAATAAAGGATGAAATACTGCTGTAAGCGGTCATATTGTGTCTGGCAAAATGCTGGTATTCACACAGGAACTCGATGGCCCTCTATGTAGTGTCCGGGATATGGTGGATTTAGTGATTCTGGTATTCTGTTCCTATGCCAGAACAGAATACCGAAATAGTAGCGTACATGTGAACCTAGCCTACTACTATTAAGACCTGGAAAAAAAGTCTTCTATCCCACCGGCTAAGGATCTGATGCTTCCAGTGTCAAGACTTCACATAAATTTCACATCATCATGGCCCTCACACCACAGGACATAGAAAACAGTAATGTCACCCCACACACTGTCGCTGACTCAACTGCCAGTGCAGAGCGCACAGCTAGGTCGATTGTCTGTTTCCGCCTTACCTTCTATGTGGATCTCTTGTGAATGTGCCAACTCCACGCTCCTGACTCCTTCTGAGACCAAACCCATACTTTATCAGCCTTCCAGCCAAGCCTCACTGCCACAGGCCTGCCCGCTGCTGCCTGGTGTCAACAGTCCAGTATGGATCAACAGTTGATACCATTGGATATGTTTTTTCCAATGGATCCAATGGTGATGGATCCCACGGTATTGCAACTATCTGCAGCGTCCATTTGCACAATCCTTCTGCAGCATCCAGCATCACGGCGTGCACGAACGTTAAACGTGGGACAAAATTGTGATGTTAACACAGTCTACATGTGACTGAAATTCCACCAACACAATTTTTTCTTTCAAAAGGTGTGTTTTTTTGCACTTCATCACAAAACGCATTTCTTTGTAACTAGGGGGTGGTGCACCAATCCCCGTCATTGTACCCCACAGATGCCGCATTCATAGCTGATTGCGGCATCTGATAACAATAATCGGGTGTAAAATAAAAAAATAGAATCATACGCGTTCTTACCTCATCCATTTGCAATGTGCGCCTCCCTCCAGGGCCCCTATATCACGTCCCAAGATTAGTAGGAATGCAGAGTGGTGTAGTGCGGCCTAAATGTCTCTTTATGTGTGTCACGGTGCTCCTACCTGGATACTGCTGGACCCCAGGCTTTGGCTCTGAAGCAATAAAAAGGGGGAATAATTGAGGGATTTGAAAGAATAACTTAAAGTATAACTGTCATATTATTTTTTTTTTTTGAGTATTGGGTCCTATTTCAACTTTTCACTGTGTACTCAATTACCCCTTAATTCCACAGTTTTGTTCCCTGTACTGCCTACTTTTACCTGTGCTTAAAATCAAGTTGCTAGGCATGGTCCGTCTATCTGTTGATAGACGGAGCACGCAGCGTGCAGGCAGCGTGCAAGGTCAGATTACAAGGTCAGATTACAGACAGCCAGTAAATGATTAAAGCCAGGTCCTCCCCAGCAGCTGATAACAGTGCCTGGGCTGTGTGCACTTCTCCCTGTCCCTGCGCTTGGCAGACGCTCCCTCACTCAGCAGAGCTGGAGAATGCAGAGTGGAAGCAGCGCAGACCAAGGAAGGGAGATCTGCCGTCTGCTCAGTGTATAAATGAAAGCAACATGTGGTAAGAGGACCCCTTTGTGCTGCAGGAGATTAACCCTTTAGGGGGGAGGGCTCTGGTTACTGACATATTTGGGGGGCTATTGTTACTGACTAGTGAGGGCAGGCAGGATTAGCCTCAGGGGGAGGGCAGTGGCGGACATCTTAACTGAATAGTGAAATTGCAGTTTTATGCAGACTGGTTGCTAAGGGCTGAATCTTATTAAATATGGGGTGAGTCAGTCTAATAGTAACTAATTCTGGAATATCATGTTATTAGTAACTACATATATGAAAATTGAAATTAGGGTCTAAGTGTGACAGTTATTCTTTAAGTCCAGATCTTGAGATTAAGTTCAATGGCAACTTTACTTGAATAAACATTTCTTCAAACAGTTTTCAGGCTTTGTATTAGTTCCAGCAGGCTTTAGCATGAACTGGCAGGCAAACTCAACTCTGCTATATCCTTCTCTCTGCTGTACTGACAGGCTAGCTTAGTAATTTTGATTCCTTCTTTATGCTGCACTCCACTCTTTAGTGTGACTTAGTTTCAGCCAAGGAATAGGTTAGTGTCCTGTCAGCTCCAACATGGAGTCTGAACCAGAACAATCTAGAACTACACCTCTTTCTGGTAGCAAGCAGGACTCGCTCATTTCTGCCCAAAAAGGGGGGGGGGGAATAGAATGGGGAGTATAATTCTGTCTAAGATAGCTCTGCCAGAAACGCTGCCACCCTCTGGTGAACCAGGCATATTATATGTATAACAGTTGCATAATAATATTATAGATGCACAATATGGAGAGGACCTGGAACAGAATACATAAGATGACATACAGGTTAGACTATTAGAGATAGTAGCAGGGTGCATAAATACTTGTGGAATTGTTGTTCTACATAGGGGACATGTGTCATGTTCTTCTATCTATCTTGAGATGTACCCTGATGAAAAGTGTAGAAACAAGCTAAAGTGGAATACTGATGACCAGGGATTGTCTCCTGTCCGTATGTCCCAGTGAAGAACTCTGAATTTCTAAATTTATTTTGTCTTCTCCTTATTATAGTCATCATTCTTCGTTTGCAAAACAATCAACTCTTTGAGTCACTCTGAAAATGCTGAGCTCAGCCCATGCGATGCTGTGTTGGATGCTCGAGGAAACCTCTATCCAACAAATGCCTCCTTGGCATATTGTCTCAAGTTGCCGAAAGTATTTGTGATCTTAAAAAGGACCTTTTACTCCTAAACCAAATTCATAAGTTCACCTTGACCAGAATTCACAAGGAGTCTGGGTAGCACTTCGCAGGTATAACTTCCTGAAGGGTGACTCCTGCAAACAGGACAGTGAATCAATCAACACAGTTTTACCCGCAGTATATTCTTTGTACAGAGCTGTATGTTGTACTGTAAATAATAAACTACCAAATAAACAGCAGTGCAAGTACTGGAAGATAACCTGACAAACCATTAACCATCTGTACCACCAACATATTATCTGCCCAAAAAATAATCCACCCGTTTGCAAATTTCTGGCCCCATAAATACACAGAAACCAACAAGAGCAAAAAAACAGTAACCCCATAGAAGAATGAGAAAGCACTCATATAAAATATATGTAGTTTATTAAGACATAGAATAAATATACAGTGACATAAAGGCACAAGGTAATGGGGGATGGGACGGTCCCGTGTGACTGGACCATGAACCCCTACCCTCACATATACCAAACTAGCAAGGGAAAGATGCCATAAAACACGAGGTGTTGAAGCGCATTATAATGGGTGAGCTGTAAATTCACCCAAAGTAACATATAAACATTTGTATTACGCAAATATATAAGATCAGAAGATCATGAGGTCACACATATCAGAGTTGCCCACCACTGGTGACACTAGTGGCCAGCCTGTATAAAACAGACAGCCAGATCACATAGTAACTAAGATCCGGGTAGAGCAAGAATGATATGTGTAAGCAGTGAGACTAAAGTAAAACACTAAACATATATTAAGGCCCAGGCCTGGCCAACCTGCGGCTCTCCAGCTGTTGCAAAACTACAACTCCTAGCATGCCTATACTGCTTACAGCTATCAGCCTACAGCAGGGCATGGTGGGAATTGTAGTTTTACAACAGCTGGAGGGCCGCAGGTTGGCCAGCCCTGTATTAAGCAATACATAAGTTACCCAAGGTATGCGGAAGCACCAAGTGTCTGACCGGAGCGGCACCTCGACGCGCGTTTCGCCACGAAAAGGCTTTGTCAGGAGGTAGAGATTAAACACAGGTGTCCGTCTTAAATAGTGTGGTCCACATCATTTTCATTGCGCATGCGCCCAGCGATGGAGGATATGGCATCACAGGAGCATGCCACTGTTCGCCTGGAAACCAAGCGAGACACACCCATCGCGTCACATGGCCAGGCAAGGAGGAGGGAGCCTTGCTTAAGACGCACAGCCACTCCCCTCTCCCACCCGATCACATGACCAAGGGGCACGCGTCGGTCGGCTCCCATGGAGACCAGGTAAAGGAGCACCCCTACGATGTCGCAACACAGCGCCCTGGTGCGATGCGCAGATGCCAGGTGGAGACAATAGATGGAGAACAAAGTGGGGCAGGTATCATAAATTTGTCTTCTAGGCACTACAGCACACAGAAAAAACAATAGATGAATGACACTACTCAAAAATGGCATAGCATGTCTTAGGTGCAGTAGACCAATACAATACATATCATATCACGACAGCTTACAGAGTACAATGATTATCAGAAATGCAATAGCAGACAAAACCCATAAATACACAGCCACTACAATGGGTACAGTTACAGCAAGGTCACGTTTTTTAATCAAGTGCTGTTCACACCAAGATCTTATCCAGGGTTCCCTTTTCCAAGAACTAGCGAGTATGGCTCCAAATCCACCAGCCAAATCTGTAGATAACAGTGACTCAACATTACAAGTCTCAAGTTCTTGCTACACAGTCTGCCCTTTAAAAGAATGCATAAGACTCAAGAAGATCTTTTGACCATTGAACTCCTTTAGTTGCTAAGGAAAGTCTTCTGGAGCACAACCTACTGTACCCTTACGAATAACCCTACATGCAAAATAAAGGAGACCCAGCAAAGATTGCAGTTGCCAAAGAGTCACTCTCCTAGGAAACACCAACTAATCAGCTAAGGGCAGGTTCACATTGGCGTTAGGGAATTCCATTATAACAGAGATATAATGGAATATAACTTAATTTTAGGATGGAAAGCAAGACAGAAGCCTTTAAGAGGCGTTATCGTTTGCTCCATCCTAATACATGTCTATGGAGATAAATAACGGTTCAGTTTGTTTCCGTTATATATGATGGAAAAAATAGCCCCGTTGACAAGAACAATTTTTTCTGACATGTACAACGGAAACAAAATAGTGCAAAAAACAAAACTAAAAATAAATAAATCATACTTACCTGTTCGGATGAGCCGGCCGCCGCATCTTGCATGAAGTTCTTGGGCGAAATTCCATGGGCAGTGATGTATAACGTCACCACGTTGGCCGGCGTGATGACGTCATCTTTGGCCGCACAAGATTTCGTGCCAGATCTTTAAGCAAGATGGCGGAGGCCGGCCCTTCGCAAGCAAATGCAGCAGGTAGGTATGGTTTTTATTTGATTTTTTAGGCTACTTTTACGCGTTTTGGCTTTCCGTTTGGGAGATCCGTTCAGGGCTTTTACAAGCGGTCCAAAACAGATACGTTTCGCCCTAATGCATTCTGAATGGAAAAGGATCCGCTCAGAATGCATCATATTTCCTCCGATCAGTCTTCATTCCGCTCTGGAGGCGGACACTAAAACACCGCCTGCAGCGTTTTGCTGTCCGCTTGACGAATCTAAGCCTAACGGATCCATCCTGACACACAATGTAAGTCAATGGGGACGGATCCGTTTTCTCTGACACAATCTGGCGATACGTTTTTGACGATCCATGACGGATCCGCCCCAAAATGCAAGTGTGAAAGTAGCTTTAATTTTACACGGTGTTACGTACATAACATCAGATGCCGTGATCATGTATTAACGCAGCATCTGAGGGGTACAATGACGGTGTGGCGCAAATCGCCGCTCCCTATCATTGAACCCACTGCTTACAAAGAAATGTTCTTCGTGACAAAGTAATTAGTCACAAAGCAACTATTTTTGTAAAATTCGGCGATGCCCATACTCAGCTATTGGAGAGAAGTAGGTAAGCTCTATGATATATCTCAGGATTGTACCTATTGCTGCTTGTACTGCAACTCTCATCATCAATTCAGTAAAGATAGACTTTATTTATTTCAACCAGTGGGCCCGGTTATTGCCCCTACATCTAACCTGCTGCTTTTCACCCTGCCAACTGTTCCCCATCAAGGACACCACATTGAAATCCAGACAAGAGCTCGAAATCCAGGGAGTGTCCCAGGGGAAACAAAGGGTGTTCCCTTTATTCCCTGTGTACAGCCTGGGAAGCACCAAAGTGAAGCCACTGTGAGTACCACTACCCATCTTAGGGCCACTATCAACACTCCCATCCTCTCTGCCCTGTGGCTTGATGGTACAGGTAGCAGCACTTTTAAAAGTCTCATGTAGCCCCTTTAAGTATCTTAACTCTTATATAAAGAAGAATGTGTTCTGGTTATTGACGACACCCACACACTCCTAACTTCCCCTGGGGCTCCCTCAACCGAGGAATGTATGCAAAACAATGATAAATTCATTAAAAAATGATTATGTGATAAATATATCACTGTGATGTTTTGCCATGAGGTTCTCTCATTTGCTCTTATCCATTCCAGATAAATTCATCTATTACCAATTTATAATACTTACTAGATATTAAGCCCGTTACAAGAACGGGCGCTAGAACAATAGTGCATAAACATTAGTAGGAACAGTCTATATTAAATGGCAAGAGAACTTGACCACACTGACTGGTGGCTAAAACTGGTGGCCGAGACTAGTGGCTGTGGCTGAGACTGCTGGCACTGACTGGTGGCTGTGGCTGAGACTGCTGGCACTGACTGGTGGCTATGGCTGAGACCGCTGGCTGCGGCTAAGACTGCTAGCACTGACTGGTGGCTGTGGCGGAGACTGCTGGCTGCAAATTGTGGCTGAGACTGCTGACACTGAGT
Organism: Bufo gargarizans; assembly: GCF_014858855.1. Classification (NCBI taxonomy): domain Eukaryota; kingdom Metazoa; phylum Chordata; class Amphibia; order Anura; family Bufonidae; genus Bufo; species Bufo gargarizans. The sequence continues at coordinate 615,894,702 of NC_058081.1, read as the reverse complement.
GCTGGCTGTAGCTGAAAATGCTGGCACTGACTGATGGCTGAGACTGGTGGCACTGACTGATGGATGAGATGGCTGACACTGCTGGCACTGTGACTGGTGGCTGTGGCTGTACGACTGGCACTGACTGCTGCTGCTGAGACTAATGGTAGGTCAGACTGCTGACAGGGGCTCCTCTCTATATGGCTGATAGTGCTGTGACTGACGAACAGAAATGGATGCGCTCCGCCCTGCTTGCCAGCGCGCAGGTGCGGGCGGTGCAGGCAGCATGTGAAGCGTCACGTCCTGATTGGTCGAGGCACTGGTGTGAGCGGTGCAGGGGATGTGTTATTATTAGGGTTATTTCTGCAGTACAGAAATCTTTTGCTAGAGGTAGTTGTGCATTGTGTATATATATATATATATATATATATATATCTTGTCAGGGATTGCTCTCTGAAGCAGGGCGTCAGTGACTTTTCTGGGGCAGACACCAGGGTAAAGTTCAAATCAGATTCCACTTTATTGTGGCACAGACAGCAGAAATAAATAGCCTTTACAGTTTCGGCAGCAAAAACGTAAAACAAATCCTATGTGTCCCCCCAGGTCCTGTGGGATGGCCACAAGGTCTACATCAGAGGTAGGCTAATTGGCCTTTGCTCCTTTATTAAAAAAGAATCTGAGAAAAAACTATCTTTATTACTGTCAAAAATACACATACTAGAAAAGGCCCATAAACAATCTCTTCTTGCTCAACAACTCGCGGACCTCTCTTCTCTTAGAAACGTATTGAAAAACGTAAAACAAATCCTGCTCGTCTGAGCACTAACAAATACAGATAGTATCTGCCTCACCTATAAAACACAGGTCACACAGGGCATCAGGGTTTTTCTTTAGTCAGGAAAGCAGCCAGCCTCCTGGACTTATCTCCAGACATCACTTCCACCAGACTGACAGCCTGGGACAGGATTTTATTTCCCCTTAATGATCGCAGATGGCTACACCTGGAGATCCCTCAGGATAGGGGAAAACATGCCCTGGAATGGGGTGGACTGGGGAGGTCCCTTTTCCAAACCTACCTTACCCGGTCCAATAAAATCCAGCCCATAAACTACTAAAGAAAATAGCTTCAGCAACTTCCACCTCCTCTTCCATCATCGCCCTAAGTGTTTTCTCAAGGAGACATAGAAGTGGTATTGTAACGCTGATAACGGCGTCATCGCCACTGGCCATGTTGGTGGAGTACTCGAAACAGCGCAACAGGGCACACAGGTCTCGCATGGAGGCCCAGTCATTGGTGGTGAAGTAGTGCTCTTCCGCAGTGCGACTGACCCGTGCGTGCTGCAGCTGAAACTCCACTATGGCCTGCTGCTGCTCGCACAGTCTGTCCAGCATGTGCAAGGTGGAGTTCCACCTGGTGGGCACGTCGCATATGAGGCGGTGAGCGGGAAGGCCGAAGTTACGCTATAGCGCAGACAGGCGAGCAGCGGCAGGATGTGAACGCCGGAAGCGTGCACAGACGGCCCGCACTTTATGCAGCAGCTCTGACATGTCGGGGTAGTTGTGAATGAACTTCTGCACCACCAAATTCAGCACATGCGCCAGGCAAGGGATGTGCGTCAAACCGGCTAGTCCCAGAGCTGCAACGAGATTTCGCCCATTATCGCACACCACCAGGCCGGGCTTGAGGGTCACCGGCAGCAACCACTCGTCGGTCTGTTGTTCTATACCCCGCCACAACTCCTGTGTGGTGTGGGGCCTGTCCCCCAAACATATGAGTTTCAGAATGGCCTGCTGACGTTTACCCCGGGCTGTGCTGAAGTTGGTGGTGAAGGTGTGTGGCTGACTGGATGAGCAGGTGGAAGAAGAGGAGGAGGAAGCCGAGTAGGAGGAGGAGGCAACAGGAGGCAAAGAATGTTGCCCTGCGATCCTTGGCGGTGGAAGGACGTGCGCCAAACAGCTCTCCGCCTGGGGCCCAGCTGCCACTACATTTACCCAGTGTGCAGTTAGGGAGATATAGCGTCCCTGGCCGTGCTTACTGGTCCACGTATCTGTGGTTAGGTGGACCTTGCCACAGATGGCGTTGCGCAGTGCACACTTGATTTTATCGGATACTTGGTTGTGCAGGGAAGGCACGGCTCTCTTGGAGAAGTAGTGGCAGCTAGGAACAACATACTGTGGGACAGCAAGCGACATGAGCTGTTTGAAGCTGTCTGTGTCCACCAGCCTGAATGACAGCATTTCATAGGCCAGTAGTTTAGAAATGCTGGCATTCAGGGCCAGTGATCAAGGGTGGCTAGGTGGGAATTTACACTTTCTCTCAAATGTTTGTGAGATGGAGAGCTGAATGCTGCCGTGTGACATGGTTGAGATGCTTGGTGACGGAGGTGGTGGTGTTGGTGGTACATCCCCTGTTTGCTGGGCGGCAGGTGCCAACGTTCCTCCAGAGGCGGAGGAAGAGGCCGAGGCGGCAGCAGCAGAAGAGGTAGCAGGGGGAGCCTGAGTGAGTTCCTTGTTTTTAAGGTGTTTACTCCACTGCAGTTCATGCTTTGCATGCAGGGGCCTGGTCATGCAGGTTGTGCTAAGGTTCAGAACGTTAATGCCTCGCTTCAGGCTCTGATGGCACAGCGTGCAAACTACTCGGGTCTTGTCTTCAGCACATTGTTTGAAGAAGTGCCATGCCAGGGAACTCCTTGAAGCTGCCTTTGAGGTGCTCGGTCCCAGATGGCGGCGGTCAGTAGCAGGCGGAGTCTCTTGGCGGCGGGTGTTCTGCTTTTGCCCACTGCTCCCTCTTTTGCTACGCTGTTGGCTCGGTCTCACCACTGCCTCTTCCTCCGAACTCTGAAAGTCAGTGGCACGACCTTCATTCCATGTGGGGTCTAGGACCTCATCGTCCCCTGCATCGTCTTCTTCCACCCAGTCTTCCTCCCTGACCTCCTGTTCAGTCTGCACACTGCAGAAAGACGCAGCAGTTGGCACCTGTGTTTCGTCATCATCAGAGACGTGATGAGGTGGTATTCCCATGTCCTCATCATCAGGAAACATAAGTGGTTGTGCGTCAGTGCATTCTATGTCTTCCACCGCTGGGGAAGGGCTAGGTGGATGCCCTTGGGAAACCCTGCCAGCAGAGTCTTCAAACAGCATAAGAGACTGCTGCATAACTTGAGGCTCAGACAGTTTCCCTGATATGCATGGGGGTGATGTGACAGATTGATGGGCTTGGTTTTCAGGAGCCATCTGTGCGCTTTCTGCAGAAGACTGGGTGGGAGATAATGTGAATGTGCTGGATCCACTGTCTGCCACCCAATTAAATAATGCCTGTACCTGCTCAGGCCTTACCATCCTTAGAACAGCATTGGGCCCCACCAAATATCGCTGTAAATTCTGGCGGCTACTGGGACCTGAGGTAGTTGGTTCACTACGACATGTGGCTGTGGCAGAACGGCCACGTCCTCTCCCAGCACCAGAGGGTCCACTAACACCACCACGACCATGTCGCGTCCCTTACTAGATGTTTTCCTCATTGTTACCGTTCTTCACAATAAGAAAAAAATTATTTGGCCCAATGTATTGAATTCAAATTCAGGCCTTTTTTTTTACAGACACCTAACACTATCTGGCTATCTATTTAGGTACCGTATTACACTAATACAGGCACAGCAGTAACAACAGATTTAGCTGAATATAAATTGTAGGCCTAGTATTTAGGCGCTGGGTGACAGGTATACGTTTACGGACAGAATTAGACTTGGAAATGCACGGTAGCGTGTGAAGTTATTGAGGATGACCCTATCCGCACCTTCAATCTAATATACCCTTTCATGGATAGATTTAAAGTTAGCCTGATACAGCAGAAACCACTGATTTAGGGAATTGCTAAGTTGGGAATTGTATTTCAACCCAGAACAAAAACTGTGCTTTGGCGGACACTAAATTAATTAACCAGCCTCAGCAATAACCACAGATTTAGCTGAATATAAATTTTAGGCCTATTATTTAGGCGCTGGATGACAGGTATACTTTTACGGACAGAATTAGACTTGGAAATGCACGGTAGCGTGTGAAGTTATTGAGAATGACCCTATCCGCACCTTCAATCTAATATACCCTTTTATGGATAGATTTAAAGTTGGCCTGATACAGCAGAAACCACTGATTTAGGGAATTGCTAAGTTGGGAATTGTATTTCAACCCAGAACAAAAACTGTGCTTTGGCGGACACTAAATGAATTGACCAGCCTCAGCAATAAACACAGATTTAGCTGAATATAAATTTTAGGCCTATTATTTAGGCGCTGGATGACAGGTATACGTTTACGGACAGAATTAGACTTGGAAATGCACGGTAGCGTGTGAAGTTATTGAGAATGACCCTATCCGCACCTTCAATCTAATATACCCTTTTATGGATAGATTTAAAGTAGGCCTGATACAGCAGAAACCACTGATTTAGGGAATTGCTAAGTTGGGAATTGTATTTTAACCCAGAACAAAAACTGTGCTTTGTCGGACACTAAATGAATTGACCAGCCTTAGCAATAAACACAGATTTAGCTGAATATAAATTTTAGGCCTATTATTTAGGGAATTGATTTAGGGAATTGCTAAGTTGGGAATTGTATTTCAACCCAGAACAAAAATATATCCTTTGCCAGACAGCAGACAGTATTACAATTGGCTGGCCACAGCTGAAACACCAGATTTAGGGTACTGCTATTTTGGCAATTGTATTTCACCCCTCAATAAAATAGCAAGCACAGCCAAGCCCCTGATGTAGGATATAGCAAAAAAAATAACCACACTATTGATGGTTAAATGGACTTGGTGGCAGCTTGTGCTGGCGCACCACAAGACACAAAATGGCCGCCGATCACCCAAGAAAAAAGTGACATAAAAACGCTCTGGGCAGCCTAAAAACAGTGAGCAATTAAATAGCAGCAGTTCAATGATCCACAGCTGTAGATCGATCACTGAATTAAGTGTTTTTGCTGAGTTAATCACTGCCTAATCTCGCCCTAACGTCGCAGCTGCAACCTCTCCCTACACTGATCAGAGCAGAGTGACGTGCGGCGCTACGTGACTCCAGCTTAAATAGAGGCTGGGTCACAATAAAGACCAATTGAAAAATGTATTTGTGAGTTAACATGCAATAATATTTTTTTTTAAAAAGCCTTTACTATCAATAGTATGTCAATTGGATATGTCACTATACGAAGGATATTCAATAAGTTATCTACCCCAGAATGTTCTGTCAGTGTTAGAGAGCTAAGCTTGTCTGTGCAGTTTGAGACATGTCTGGACATGAATCAAACACAGTAGCAGTTCAGTCTGATAAAAGCCCTGGAAGTGACAGTCTACACAAAAAGTAAGGGGTTCAGAGCTTTGCTCCGTGATTAAATTCCTTACAAGGGAAGAAAAGAAGCCTAAAGAAATCCATGAAAGGATGATTGCTGTATATGGTGATGATGCACCCTACTACTACAAAGTAAAGTTTTGGGCTAGGCAGTTTAAAAGGGGCAGGGAATCAATTGAAGATGAACCCGTTCAGGGTGACCTGTTCAAGCATCTTAAGAGGAAATGTGCCATAAAGTGGATGCCATGATTTTGAAAGATCAATGAGTCAAAGTCAGTGTTATAGCTCATGAATTAGGCCTTTCAATTGGCACAGTTTCCAGAATCATTTATGATGTTTTGATGATGTCATAAGTAAGTCCCTTGTGGGCGCCATAAATGTTGAGTTTGAGCAACAATTTAGCTAAGAGAATTTAGACGTTCTTAGAGAAAGTCCAGGAGGTCTGAGCACCGAACTGGGTCACTCGGTGCTCAGCTGTACTTCCTAGTGTGGGTCATGTGGTGCTGGCCATGTCACATGACCCCAGCTAGCCAGTATTTAACAGGCAGCCTGCTGGCCACAGGTTGCCTGTTAAGTAGGATCTTGGCGATTTTTGGTCCCTGTATAATTACCTGATCCTGTGTTCCCTGACGATCCTCTGCCTGCTCCTCCTGTACTGCGCAACTCTCCTGGTATTCTGACCCCGGCTTCCACCTGACGATTCTTTGCGGACTCCTGTTGTACTTCTTTACTCTCCTGGTATTTGACGCTGGCTTCTCCTGACTATTCTCAGCTTTATCCCTTTGTACTGCGTTACTCTCTTGGTATTGACCCGGTCCGTTCACCATCCATTATTTGTCTTGTCTGTCCTCCCTGCATGTATCCTAAGTTAGGGACTGCCGTCCAGTTGTCCCCTGTCATCAGGACTTGCAAAGCAAGTAGACAGAACCAGGTGTGAGGGTTGAGCGCAGTGTTCACTATCCTCCCCCCTGTGTGTAGTGTACGTGACCGTTACAATAGGAAGTTGTCGGCAGGTGTATTGCTGCTTCATGACAACATGCAAACTCACAAGACTTGCAAATCACAAGCTGCTATCAGGGAATACGACTTAATGGAGCTTAACCATCCAGACTACAGTCCAGACCTGGTTCCCAGTGATTACTTTCTCTTTCAGAACCTGAAGAGATTTCTGCATGGGTAAAGATTTCCTGATAATAATGTGTTCAGAGAGATGGTAACAGGGTTTCTGCAGCAGCAAGAAGTCTCCTTCTATTCTGAGGGCATCTGAATACTGGAGGCAAAGTGGAATAAGTGTGTAGAAGTCAAGGGGGATTACATTGAAAAGTAGTATGTTCAATTTTCTGAGAACATTTTGTTTTCATATTCAGGTAGATAACTTATTGAAAATCCCTCGTAAAGTGGGATCTGTGTGACCCCTACCTGAGACCCCTATGATCCACATTTCTATAGCCCATCCATAGCTATGCCAGAAAGGCTTGTAAGAGGATTGAAAATGACTACACCCCGCTTAACTAGAAATAGTTATTATCTTCAGTTATGTTCGCTTGCTATGTATTGACCCTGTTACAGTGGCAATACCACCTAAAGAAGAGTTCACATCTCCGTTTCATTTTCCGTTCTACTGATCCGTCAGAAGAACAGCAAAAATCACTGAGAAAAGATAAAAAACGAAGATAAAAACATCCTGCACGATATGATGAATAAATATGCGGATGTCCATGGCTACATTTATGAAAAAAAAAAAAATAATTACACAGAAAACATGTAAAAAGATAATAATGCACTAACACAATAGATGCAAGCATTATACATGGACTAAGTCCTCATTCTGATATGATAAAATCTGAGACTCTCAGCCAATATATTTTGATCAAAACACATCTGTGCCCACCTACCCTCGCCAAGGTGGTGTCAGTCATGCAGGACCTACTCTAAACCTACCTATGCCATTGGGCATCTATGTTCAGGAGAGACATATAGTGTGCTGCTCCTAGTCGCCTCTATGCATCCAGCAACCGATGAAAGGAGGAGCACGCACAGCTATACGTACCACCTAATCAAGGCTGTGGGATAGGAAGGTGCACAATAATGCTACTCCCAGGATAAAATAGAAGCAGATTCACACTTGTAGGTGTCACTTCCTCAGGTATATACTACAAACTAAGCAAAAATCACAGAGAGAAGATAAAAAACTAAGATAAAAACAATCTGCACGATATAATAAATAAATATGCGAATGTCCATGGCTACATTTATGAAATAAATCACAGAAAACAGATAATAATGCACTAACACAACAGATGCAAGCATTATACATGGACTAAGTCCTCATAAAATCTGGGACTCTCAGCCAATATATTTTGATCAAACGAAGAGCAGAAAAGGATCCTGTTAAAAAAAAAAAATGGATCCTGCTGAACATTTGGCATCTTTAAAAAAAAATAAAAATTGATCACAGACAGAAATGGCTCAAATGGATGCCAAATGTTCAACAGGATCCGTTTTTTTTCTCAAAAGGATCCTGTGCATAACTGATGCAAACGGATGCATAACTGATGCACAGGATCCATATATTTTTTTTTTATGTTCTTCTGATGGATCAATAGAACAGAAAATAAAAAGGAGATGTGAACTTTTCCTAGGCTGAACAGATGAACTGTTACATGACTATTTGCTTGGAGTGCTCCATGAATGTGGTGAACAAAATACTATCTTAATTGTATTGTGTCATACTTACGTTTTCCATGTATGTATGGCATAGTTATGTGCTAAATGTGCCTTTAAAGGGCATCTGTCTGCAGATTTGTACCTTTGCAGCTGAAGGTATCTGTTTTTGCCCCATGTTCATATGTGCCTGCATTGCTGAGAAAAATGATGTTTTAACCAATTGGATACCGGAAGTTTTTTTGTTTTTTCTATTTTATTTTTTTATCTTTCTGCATCCATAACTTTTAAATTTTTTCGTTCACATGTCCATATAAGGGCTTGTTTTTTGCAGGACAAGTTGTACTTTCTAATGCCACAATTTAATATGGCATACAATGTAGTGGGAAGAAAATTCCAAATGGGGTGTAATTGGAAAAAAACACAATTCCTCTAACATTTTACGGGTTTTGTGCCTACAGCGTTCCCTTTGTGGCAAAACTGACACGTGCCCTTTGTTCTCTGGGTCAGTACAATAACAACGATACCACATAAGTATAGGTCTAATATATATATGTCTAAATACTGTAAAAATATTCTAACTCCCATAATTTTTTTATAGTTATGTCTACTGAGCTGTGTTGGGGCTAATTTTATGTGGGACGATCTGTAGTTTTTATTGATACCATTTTGGAGTGTGACTTTTTGATCACATTTTATTTAGTGATTTCGTTTTATTTTAGTAGAGGAAATATATTCGAATTTGCAATATTTTGTGAATATTTGGTAGAATATTCATCATATTTTTGAGAATTCGAGATTATTTTCTTGATCGCGAAAAATCAGCAATGTAATATTTGTGTAATGCGCTCGAAATACAGGCGTGGGTCACTATAGCTACATTTTTCAAGCTTCTAGAAGTTTCCTGAGACCAGAGAAAATGGTTGGCACGGCAGAACATTACAACAGCTTGATATGCAGATAGAGTGCTCCAATATATTCGCGATTGCGAAATCAGCACTAATGATGCGAATATTTTGGTGCAATACGTGCAACTTCACATTTTAACAGGTCTGAATACTTATTAGTGATTGGTGAACTAAGTGATGTCATGAACTTGTGACATCACAGCACTATGTATGTAGCATGTATGTATGGACAGTAGAATCAGCTACACTATATCACTATCTAGCCTACACTGACTATCTCCCACTAACTATCTGTATCTGTTGAAAAAAAATTACGAATATATATCACTATATTCTAAATACTCTCGAAGTGCTGATATTCGCGAATAATATTCGCTATTCAAATATTCCAGCCCAACACTAATTTTATAAAAAAATTTGGGGGAAAGAGAAGCGATGAAAAAATGGTCAATCGGACATTTTTATACTTTTGTTCCATTACTCCATTCGCCGTATTGAGATTTTTTAAAAATAATTTAATAGTACTGGTGTTTCAGAGAGACCCAGCGCATTAAAGTAAATTGCCGGCTTCCCCATTGGCCGCACGGGGATGCCGGTAATGACCCAGAAGCGTGCGGTTTGGATGCACTGATCACACTCGATCACAGCATCTAAAGGCTTTAATGACCATAATCGGCATCATTGATGGTCCTGGTCATTAGCCGCGGGCCTCTGCAGTTTGAAACAGCAGACATGTCAACCTAGTTGCTAGTAGCTCCGATACCCCTGAGGACTCCGTGTATGCAGTGCAACATGTCGGGGAAGCTCTTTCTTTCTTTTGTTCATGAGCCATCTCAGTTACAAGGACTAGAGGAGCGCACTTCAGGCGCCCCAACCATCTGGACCAGGCAGAGATAACAGTACCATGGTCTCAGACTCCTAGCCTAAAGAATGATAGGGATACTGTGAAAATCAGCACAGTCAGGTGTGATAGTAAAGCTGACTGTGATAACTAACATCACCAATATATGTTAGCCGGTTAGGAGTCTGATGACCCATATTACAATACCCACTGGTGCATATATAGCATTTGGTCTCATATAAAAGATTACATTACTGATACTTTCCTTTGAGGCAGACAGAGATATTGCCATAATAGGATTTAATAAATATTAAGTATTTGTAAGGGAGTATGGAGATAATACTCCATTAGAGACTTATTGCAACATTTGCACATATATAATATTTTGACTAACCTATTATCTAACTGAGCGGGCTTGATTATTATAATAAATGAGTGCAATTTTTAAATGATGTAATAAAAGCTCTATTTTAAATTTAGACCAGAAACAGGATCCATATAGCCTTTGGCTAATACATATTTTTTTTTTCTGTGTTGGTGGTGATACAATGGTCTGTCTTGGGACAGGTATAAGAGAAAAAATGTAGAGGGTTAATCACAAGACTTACTTGGAACCAAATCCAAGGAGTCTATATAATTAGTTGCAGGGCGCCAGAGGAGATAAGAATAGGATGAAGTAAGTCAAAGAGTAAAGTCAGGTATTTGATAGGCAGCCAGATGTGGTCAATGGTGTGAACAAGTTCAACACATACATGAGGTATAGAAGAAAAAAGTAGGCTGAAGAAACCATAATGTTCGGCGCCAGTCAAAAGGGAAAGGAGACAATAGCCATATTTATGAAATATATATATTCAACCCGTGCGGATCAGTGATAAGAAATAAAAGTCGCACTGGAAGTCTATAGGTATTAGGACCAGTTCTTTGTTTACTGGATCATGGTAGAAGCAGTAAAGCAGAATAAAACCCTAAACCCTCAGATCCTGAGTGGATGTCTTGCACAGAGATCAGAAAGTGCAGGTATAAATTGGTACTACCAGGTTTTGGACCCGTAAGGGCCTATGCATATAAGCGGATAAAACAGTATATACTTGATAAAATTGCATATACTTGATAAAATCAAATAAATAATAGTATTCTCCACTCACTTCACGGGGAGGAAATTTTGAGGGATAAAGCTCAAGACACCCAAAAAAGTTTCCTCCCAATCCTGGATCGCTTCAATGGTCTTAGGAAGAGGCGGCAGTTCCAAACTCGGTACTTCTTGCAAATTCCTTTTATTAACAAAAAAAAGCAGGAACAAAGAGCTCTACGCGTTTCGGGGCACAGAATGAGTCCCCTTCATCAGGAGAAGAATGTTATCACATAAAACAAACAGACATTTTATACCTACAATATGGGGTCAAACAATGAGGGGTCAAACAGTATGGTGTCCTGAGTGATGTCACTTCCGGGTCGAACCTTACTTTGATCATCCTTTAACCTTCTTTCCATGGGACAAATGGTAGTATTAAGTGCCACATCACGTTTCCTGTATCTGATTCTATGATCCATATTATACAGAGTTGGTATATTACCTTAAACGCCTTTGGAATAGACGGTCCGGGTGACGGAGTATGCCGGGGGACAACTTCCGGTCCATGGAACGCACAGTTGGAGCGCACGCTAGATTGGTGCGCATGCGCCCGGCCCGGTACCGGAAGTGCCGTGTTTATCTGGTGGCACAAAAGGAGACGTGGAACGCATAATGCGTTCCACTTACGGCACTTACGGCATCGCTATCTTATAGTGAATGGGGACTGAAATATCTTACCGATATTTCAAATATCGAAAGAGAACATAAATGGGAATATGCCGATAAAAAATGGGAATATGACGATATAAATGGGGCCACTGTATATACATATCCAGAGGGACCATAATATTAATAAATATAAATTATATGGAAAATAAGGAGTATATATGTATATGTATACACTAATTGGAGGAGTAAAATGGATAAGACGTTTAGACTATTGTATATATATACATATATACCTCAAGGCCCCTCATGACTAAGTGCTGAGTTTCCAAAGCTGTATCAGATGACATGTACTTACACATATATGCAAAATATATAATACAAATTGAAATGCATTATATATATATAAAAATAAAAAATACTAAAATACATTCCTGCTGTACATATCTTTCATACTGAACACAATGAGATATATAAATAAATAATACAATGAGATATATATATATATATATATATAAAAAAAAAAAGCTAATAAATACTTGAAAAAAAGTATATAAATAGATAAATACAAAACTCTATTCGAGGATTTTCATAAATAAGTATAAAAATAAGTATAAAAAGTTATATTAAGGGATGATGAATTATATAGATGGATTCAAAATTCAATGATCAATAATTGGTGTACTCCAGGGTTTCATTGAGGCCAAAGGGGGACAATGTGTTCAGGCTATAAATCCAATACATTTCTTTCCGTGACAAACACTGATATGACTGGGGTACCCATTCAAGGGGTGTGACTTTTAGCAGTGCTGCGTCGCTATTGTGGGACTCCTGAAAGTGTTTGGGGACACTATGTGTGAAGATCTGTCTTTTTATGTTCGAGCAATGCTCGTTCATAAGTTCTCTTAGGGTCTGTGTTGTTCTTCCTACATAGAGGAGCTTACAAGGGCATTCTAGTAGGTAAATGACAGATCTTGTCCCACAGGTCATATTATGTCTCAAGGTGTAAATGTCAGGAGTACCTGGGATTTGGATTTCTTTTAACCCATAGGATATCATCTGGCAACATTTACACCTTTTCGTACCACATTTGAATGCCCCTTTCATGATGTCCCCATGGTTAGTTTTTTTATTTTTTGTAAAGTTGGGGCAAGACGGGGCCAAAATATTCTTGAGGGTGGGGGCCCTTCTGAACGTGAGGGTTGGAGTGGCAGATAGGATGTCTTTCAAGATGGGGTCTTTTAGGAGAATGTTCCAATGTTTGTTTATGATTTTTCTGATTTCTGTATGTTTATTATTATACTGGGTAATAAGATTAAATTGTGGTGCTTTACTTGGAATCGGCATGGTTTTTTTCGGTAACAGAGCTTCAGTTTGGCTTAGTTTGAGGGTTCTTTTTACAGAGTCCTGGACTAGGGATCTGGGATAGCCTTTCTCTTTGAAGCGAGTCTGAAGGATAGAGAGTTGTTCACGTAAAACTCGATTATCAGAGCAATTCCTTCTTATCCGTTTTATTTGACTAAATGGTATGTTTCTTTTCCATTTAGAGAAATGACAGCTCTTGAATTCAAGGTAGCTGTTAGCGTCTACCTTTTTAAAGTGTGTCTTTGTCGTGATAATCTCAGAACCTGATTCTAAATGAATATCCAGGAAGATGGCTTTGGTGGGATGTTGTTCCATGGTGAAGGATAGACCCCAATCATTCATTTTCAGATTATTGAAAAAGTATGAGAGTTCTTCACTGCTTCCTTCCCAGATGAACAGCATGTCATCTATGTAACGTTTGTAAAACTTTATTCTGGGGTGAGAGAGGAGGCCAAACTGTTTCTCAAACATCCCCATGAATAGATTCGCATACGATGGGGCAAACTTAGTCCCCATCGCGGTACCTTTGATTTGGATGTAGAATTGGTCATTGAAATTGAAGTAGTTGTGTGATAAAATAAATTCTATTCAATCCAAAAGGAAATTCCTTTTGTGTATCTGGCATGGAGGAATCTTGACTGAGGATAATGTCTGACTGCTGACTGATCCAAAGTTCCTGTTTGATGTTACTATATAAAGAGGTTACATCTAACGTTACCCAGATGTACTCCTTCTGCCATTGGACATCTTGTAAGAGCTTAATCAGATGGGGAGTATCTTTGAGGTATGACGGTAATGACTGCATATGGTTTTGTAAATAAAAATTTACATATGCTGAAAGGTTTGAAGTAAGTGAATTTATACCTGAAATTATAGGTCGGCCTGGGGGGTTAACAAGCGATTTGTGGATCTTTGGAAGAAAATAGAATTTAGCCAAAGATGGGTGGGATGGAGACAGAAAAAGTTTCTCTTTTTTGTTAATGACATTCGAATGAAAGCCTTGCTCTACCAGTTTTGTTAGAGCCTTTTTGAAAATATTGGTTGGGTCCTCTTTGAGAGTTCTGTAGTACTCAGGATCGGATAAGATCCTATAAGCTTCAGTTAGATAGTAATCTGCATTAAGGATAACCACTCCCCCTCCTTTATCCGCATTCTTAATAGTGATGTTCTTGTTATCTTTGAGTGTTTTTAGTGCTTTCTTTTCTACTGGTTTTAAATTATGACCTCCAGGTGTGGTCTTGTTGTTTTCACAGAGGTTCTTGAAATCGTCTAAAACCATTGTGTAATAGCTCTCCAGTTGGGGGCCTCGGTGTTCTATGGGATAGAACGTCGAGTTCCTTTGTAGATTAGATGGTACAGGGGGAAGTAGTGATATCTCATCGCTATTGTCACTATTAGAATCCGAGTAATGTTTGTCGGGTGGGTTGGTGTTCCCTCCCTGTGGTGTGATGAGTTCCTTTATTCTAAAATGGCGTTTTAGAGTCAGTTTCCTAATAAATTTATTTAAATCAATAAAAAGTTCAAACGGATCTGGTGGGTTGGTGGGACAAAAGGATAGCCCTTTGCTCAAAATTTTTATCTCATCGGAATGAAGGGTGTAACTGAAAGGTTAAAAATTCCCTTTTCTCTTTCTAGTTCTTTATTGTTGGTGATATCGGTAACGCCTGGGGGGAGAGTTGGAGTGGTGTCATCTGTTGGAAGTTTAGAATTTTTGAGTAGTGAGTCTTTGTTTTTTTCTTTTCTGGTGCGTCTGGATTTTCCTCCTCTGCATCCTCTGATCCTTCTTTTGGGCGTTTTCTGGAGCTGGCTAAGGGAGTGAAGAAGTGTGTTATCTTCAAGTTTTTCTTTACGTGAGGGAAATTTTTGATATTAGATTGGTTGGAGTGAAAAGGGACTGATTGATTGGAAGGAGGTTAGTGTTGCTCGCACAGGGGGAGTCAAACCCGGCGGGGGAGAGTTGTCTGGTACTACAAGTCCTAAAAAAGGACTCTTTGAGAGATTGGTAGGGAGTGCTAAAAAAGTTTCTGACTGTGCAGTGGAGTTAGAATAGGTAGAAGTATTGAGAACCATATCCCCTAGGGTAGTGGGTAGATCTTCCGGATCTAACACTATAGGTGTGGCTGTTACTGGACCGTCTAATATTGTTGATGACAAGGTGCCTGATCCTTGTGTATGATAGGGTTCAGGGGTGGTGTATATGGAAAGGTCTCCAGGGGTGTGGTCCACCATAGTGGTCCCGGGGCGCTTGTCCATAGGTGGGGATGCATACACAGAAGATTCTTTATATGTATCTAAAGACATATTGGGGGAGAATTGTATCAGGTTTGTGGTTGGTTTCTTTTGGTTATTTACCCTATCTGCTGTTTTTTTTTTATTATTGGTCCTGGCTATTGGATTCATGTTACTGGAATTTTCTGAATTTTTGCCACCACTATAGATTGGGATGGTTTGGAAGTGGGGTGTGTTTGGATAATATCAGAGTACGTTGGTCTATAAGATTTCTGGAATCTGCTATTCACGAAAGTCTTAGCATAGTGTAATGCTGTTGTAGATGAAGAAGTGGTGTGGTTATGCACTATATTTTCCCTATATGTATTCGCTTGTTCCATGGGATGGGTTTTGTGTAAGGAATCATTTGGTTGAATGTGCACGGTGGAGGATCTATATTTGGATTTCCTTTCCCATACCCTAATTCTATTTATTTTGTAATCAGAGAGGTCTCTGAGTAATTTTCTACATTTGGTACGAACTTCATTATATTCAAATTTTCTCAGTATTATGCCCTTTGGAGCATTTTCGTTGTCTGTTTCTATTGAAGCCCTATTATGATTTAGTATTTGTTTACCTAAATCTTTACAAATATCTTTTCTCTTATTTATTAGAATCTTCAAAAAATCACTGGAACACCTATCACTGACGGTTAACCAGTCATTAATGAAAGCTTCGTCCTGATTAAATGTCGGTTTGAGGGCTAGACGTAAGCCCCTTGGTATTAGGCCCAGTTTCAAATAAAAAGAAAGAAAATACCAGTCAATCTCATTCCATAGGAAGTTTTTCGTTTTTTCCAGCATCTTTCCTTCCGGACACTCACAGGGAGCTGAAGTCTTAAGTTTGGAATCGGATAGGGTGCCCAGGAAGGCGGTATCTAATTTCGTAAAATCCTCTGGTAATAAGATGGTTTTGAGTTCTCTCAAAATTCTTTGGTTCAGTTGTGGTAGATCTTTGGTGAGATAATTCCATCCTGAGTCTGCCACTGCTCCTCTGGTCGGTCGTTGGTCACCCATCGACCGAGCACAATGAGACAGGTATAAGAGAAAATGTAGAGGGTTAATCACAAGACTTACTTGGAACCAAATCCAAGGAGTCTATATAATTAGTTGCAGGGCACCAGAGGAGGTAAGAATAGGATGAAGTAAGTCAAAGAGTAAAGTCAGGTATTTGATAGGCAGCCAGATGTGGTCAATGGTGTGAACAAGTTCAACACATACATGAGGTATAGAAGAAAAAAGTAGGCTGAAGAAACCACAATGTTCGGCGCCAGTCAAAAGGAGACAATAGCCATATTTATGAAATAGATATATTCAACCCGTGCGGATCAGTGATAAGAAATAAAAGTCGCACTGGAAGTCTATAGGTATTAGGACCAGTTCTTTGTTTACTGGATCATGGTAGAAGCATGTCCCATTAAGATGGACGATATCATTGATACTCTGATCTACAGGAGTCTGTCTAATGGTCAGATCTCCTTTATGAAGCATAGTGTCCTATAGTGAAGTGAGCTTGGGGCATGTCCTCTTTAAAAAAGGTGACATCTTGTATGTAATAAACCCCATGTACTGGCATAGCATAAAGCCTCATGCACAGGTCTGTATTTTGGGTCCGTGTCTGATCTGCGTTTTTTTGCGGTTTGCATGTGGAGCCATTCATTTCTACGGGGCTGACAAAAGCTCAAAGCCTTTATTAAAGTGAAGCTTTTATCAGTGCCCTGGTGGTCTGTCTTAGGGTTCCTTTAAGAAGTGAAATACTGTAATGCAGTAAGGTATTTTAGCACAGTATATCAGTGGGATCATGGCATCTGACGATAACTTAAATCGACCCAGGGATATAGAAATAAAGTAAAAGGGGAATTATTATGTATTTTGCTCCAAGTTTCCTTTTAAGAAAGTGTTGGAGTTGGTAGAAATCAGTGGCAGCATCAGGCGACAAGACTTACAGGTTAATAAATAGAGCTGTTCAGAGAGCTGCCCGCAGGACGGGGCTCACTATTAATAACTGGAATAACATGCCACCGGGTGGAGGCGACATCTTCTCTAAATAGCATTTGCAGAAAAAAAGAATGATAAATGGAGGGTGTTTGGTTGTGGTGTTGGCCGTGCCGCACATCAGGATCCACAACTTTAATACCAAGGAAAAATTCTTATTAAATTTACACTTCCTTCTCACAATGACCTTCCTTCAGCTCAGAAGATAAAGGGAACCAGTCACCGGGATTTTGTGTATAGAGCTGAGGAGATGGGTTGCTAGATGGCCGCTATCACATCTGCAATACCCAGTCCCCATAGCTCTGTGTGCTTTTATGGTGTAAAAAACCCGATTTGATAAATATGCAAATTATCCTGAGATGTGTCCTGTACGTGAGATGAATCAAGGACAGGACACATCTCAGGTTAATTTGCATATGTATCAAATAGTTTTTTTACACAATAAAAGCACACAGAGCTATGGGGACTGGATATTGCGGATGTGCTAGCGGCCATCTAGCAGCCCATGTCCTCAGCTGGGTCTGTGAGAAAGAAGCAAGAAGGAGGACCTGCTTTCAGCAGCAGTCAGAGTGAGCAGCAGAAGCCAAAGCTCTATAGTAAATTTTAATGAATGTTGATGGGCAGCAGGGCAGGGAAGGGCAGTAAGCTGTGTGAGTGAGAGGCACTCAATCAGAGCAGCAGTGGCAAAGAGACTCACTGAGGCCAGCAGCACCCATTTTAGTCAGATTACAGCCACTCTGCACCTTTGGCTCTAATCTGACTGAAATGGCTTCTGCCGGCCTCAGTCTATCTCTCTGCCTGCTCTGCCTCTTTTTTAATAGGTGCCATTGCCCATCACAAAGTGTGTTTTATCATCAAAATGGTGGATTATTAATCACACACAAAGTTTTTGAACATAAAAATGGTGGATTATTAATCCCTGTATGATACAGGGATTCATAATCCACTATTTTGATGGTCAAACACTCGTGGGCTGGGCATGTGTGGGGAGAAGGATCAATAATCCACCATTTTGATGTTCAAACAGTGTGCTGGGCATGTGTGAGGAGAATAATCAATAGTAATCCACCAGTTTGATGTTCAAACACTCAGTGTGATGGGCTGGGCACGTGTGAGGAAAAGGATCAATAGTAATCCACCAGTTTGATGTTCAAACACTCAGTGTGATGGGCTGGGCACGTGTGAGGAAAAGGATCAATAGTGATCAGTGAACAACCTTATATTTCAGTTTTAATAACCAGTTAAAGAAGTACTCTGTACACTTTTATGGCATATATCAGTGGTGGCGAACCTATGGCACGGGTGCCAGAGGTGGCACTCAGAGCCCTTTCTTTGGGCACCCACACCTTGGGAAAAGTCTATGGTGTACCAATATGCCCTAGACTTTTCCTGCCATTCATCAGCGCTGGGTTCACTATGAATGGCACCGGCAGTGCACTGAATGTAGGCAGGCTATTATAGCTAAATGATAAAGTACATGGAAGAAACACTATATTGGACTGTAGTATTCAGGGTAAATTGCCGTGTTGGCACTTTGCGATAAATAAGTGGGTTTTGGGTTACAGTTTGGGCGCTCAGCCTGTAAAAGGTTCTCCATCACTGGCCTATATAGTGCAGAATAATCCATTATAAAAAAAGAACCTGCCACCAAGTAGTAAAGTTCAAATCTGCTGTATGTTATAGAGCAGAAGGATTGATATAAAGTATCAACAGATATAGAATAAAACTTGGCTTTCTTCAACTCGTCCTGAATTGTAAACACAACTTTTATAGAGCAAAAGGAGCTTTATACATTTTTGGTTAAAGATTCATCCAAACTTGTAACTTATACATGTAACTCTCTGCTTTTTCTATACTTAACCGGTTGTCTCACTTCAGCAAATGGCATTTATCTCGTAGACAAAGTTAATATAAGCCACTTACTAATGTTTTGTGATTGTCCATATTGTCTCTTTTCCTGGCTTGATTCATTTTTCCATCACATTATACACATGCTAGTTTCCATAGGTACGACCACCCTATAATCCAGCAGCGGTGGCCATGCTTGCACACTATAGGAGAAAGTGCACATAGGCCAGCAATCTTTCCTATACCGTGCTAGCATTACCACCACTGATGGATTGCAGGGTGGTCATAACCATGGATACGAGCAGTGTATAATGTGATGGAAAAATAAATCCAGCCAGCAAAGGAGGCAATGTGGACAATCACAAAACATTAGTAAGTGCCTTGTATTAACTTTCTCTACATGATAAATGCCATTTGCTGAAGT
Organism: Bufo gargarizans; assembly: GCF_014858855.1. Lineage (NCBI taxonomy): Eukaryota > Metazoa > Chordata > Amphibia > Anura > Bufonidae > Bufo > Bufo gargarizans. The sequence continues at coordinate 615,875,323 of NC_058081.1, read as the reverse complement.
GAGACAAAGCCTTATACTGGGGTCTCATTATACACACACGGAACATTTACTTATGCTAACCTTGCAGGCAGTTACTGGGTGGAGTGCACATATGATTTTGTAATATTTTCGGATTCTAGATTGTTCATTTCCCAAACATGATAATGGGGGCTGTTATAAATGTATATGTGGTCTGTTAGAGTGCATGTCCTCTGACACTTACTATTGTATACAGTTTGGCACTATTAGTACATTTTCCAAACTGGTTCTACGGGAAACTGACTTAGATGTCCCGAGCAATCAATCAGATCCCACATTTCATTTTTCAGATCTCCTTTGGGAAATGAAAGGTGGAATCTCATTGTTTGCTATAAGTAACCAAGTCACTTTTCCTTTTTACTAGTTTTGATAAATCTTCCCCTGTAATAAAAAAAAAATCAATTTTAGTATATTATTTGAATGACCATTTACCATTGTTATAAAAACATCAATAAAGGTTTGAAGTTTACATAGAAACTCATGTTGTGTAGTTATCTTTAAATATTTACTATAAATAGAAATAACTATGGGGCAGAAAACCGAATGGGGGTGGTGGTGGGGAAACAGCCCCGGGCCTATGATGCGCTTAATCCACCGCTGGAGAAGGCGACTACTGCGAGCATCGGTGCCTTCTCAAACAATGGATTGTGGGGTCCTGGGCGTGAGACCCCCACCGATGTAAATGCAAATGTAAAAAATGAAAATCAGACATCATATAGTGCAGGGGTGGCCAACCTTACAGACACAAAGAGACAGAAAAAAAACGTGTGACTACCAGGAGCCACAAGCTATACACCGCGGTGTTGTGATTTTGTTTTCTGTTACGGTGTTCACCTCATAGGAAATATGTTTTTATATTTTAATAGTTCACACTTTTTCAGGCATTGCGATATATAATATGATTATTTTTTATTGTTTGTAAATTTTATATGTAAAATTGGGAAAGGGAGTGATTTAAACTTTAAGTATTTTGGTTTGTTTTTTTACTTTTTTTTATTTTTATTTTATTTACAATTAGACCCCTTAGGGGTTAGAACTAGAGTTGAGTGGACACCTGGATGTTCGGGTTCGGCCGAACTTGAAAAATAAAGTTCGGGTTTGGGACCCGAACTTGACCCCGAACCCAAACCCCATTGAAGTCAATAGGGACCCGAACTTTTGGGCACTAAAACTCATTTGTGTTATTTTATTTTTTATTTTTAAATTGGGACATATTGGACATATAACAAAATAAAACTAAGAATAAGTGCACTTGAGTACAAGAATGGATGGTTGAGGCTGGTATAAATGTCTATTCTGCACAAGGTACGGACAAGTCCTGTGGGATCTATGCCTGGTTCATTTTAATAAACGTAAGCTTGTCCACATTGGCTGCGGCCTGTGATAATGCTCTCTGCTGTGCTAAACACACGTTCACACTATACACTGGCTGCAGGGCAGGTCAGCACCTCCAAGGCTGACAAAGCTTTTCCACATTTTGGCCATGCTAACTCTGCCTTCTCAGGTGCGTTGGCGACCTCTTCCTCCTCCTCCTCTGCTTTCGCCTTGTGCTTCCACTGTGCCCCCGCTGTCAGGTGGGAATGCCATCAGCAGCGCGTCTACCAGCGTGCACTTGTCGCGCATCTTCTGATCAGTAACAGATGTTTTCACTAAATTTAGTTCCCTGTCAGCAATGCAGACCAGGGGTTCATTCGCGGCAAAAGGGGGTTCATGTCACCCAGCAATACAACAGAGGATTTTGAGAGATTTACAGTGGTGCCCATAATTATTCATACCCCTGGCAAATTTTGACTTAAAGTTACTTTTATTCAACCAGCAAGTAATTTTTTGACAGGAAATGACATAGGTGTCTCCCAAAACATAATAAGACGATGTTCAAGAGGCATTATTGTGGAAAAAATACATTTCTCAGCTTTTATTTACATTTGAGCAAAAAGTGTCCAGTCCAAAATTATTCATACCCTTCTCAATAATCAATAGAAAAGCCTTTATTGGCTATTACAGCAATCAAACGCTTCCTATAATTGCAGACCAGCTTTTTGCATGTCTCCACAGGTATTTTTGCCCATTCATCTTTAGCAATGAGCTCCAAATCTTTCAGGTTGGAGGGTCTTCTTGCCATCACCCTGATCTTTAGCTCCCTTCACAGATTCTCAATTGGATTCAAGTCTGGACTTTGGCTGGGCCACTCCAAAACGTTAATGTTGTCTGCTAACCATTTCTTCACCACTTTTGCTGTGTGTTTTGGGTCATTGTCATGCTGAAATGTCCACTGGTGCCCAAGGCCAAGTTTCTCTGCAGACTGCCTGATGTTGTCGTTGAGAATCCTCATGTATTGCTCTTTTTTCATGGTGCCGTTTACTGTGATTAGGTTCCCTTGTCCATTGGCTGAAAAACACCCCCAAAGCATTAGGTTCCCACCACCATGTTTGACAGTGGGGATGGTGTTCTTTGAGTTGAAGGCTTCTCCTTTTTTATGCCAAATGAAGGAAACATCATTGTGACCAAACAATACAATTTTTGTTTCATCTGACCATAACACAGAAGTCTTCTTCTTTGTCCAGAGGAGCATTTGCAAAGGCCAAGCGAGCTTTTGTGTGCCTTATCTGGAGAAGTGGCGTCCTCCTTGGTCTGCATCTGTGGAACCCAGCAGTGTGCAGTGTCCGTTCGATTGTCTGCCTTGAGACATTGGCACCAGCAGAGCCCAGATTCACCTTGATGGCCTTGGTGGTGATCCTTGGATTCTTTTTCACCTCTCTAACTATCCTCCTGGCCAGCACAGGTGTCACTTTTGGCTTCCGACCCCATGTCCTCTGAGATTTTTCCACAGTGCGGAACATTTAGAAATGGTCTTGTAGCCCTTTCCTGACTTGTGAGCAGCCACAATGCGCAGCCGCAGGTCCTCACTGATTTCCTTTGTCTTAGCCATGACTGTCCACAAACCAACTGCAGAGAGCTGCTGTTTTTTCGCCTGTTGAGTTGATTAAAACAACTGTTCCCAATTAATCAGGGTAATTGGGATGCTTTAGAACAGCTTGGACTATTTGGAATGGTATAGAACTTTTGATTTTCCCACAGACTGTGACAGTTTGTGAAGGGTATGAATAATTTTGGACTGGACACTTTTTGCTCAAATGTAAATAAAAGCTGAGAAATGTTTTTTTCCCCCACAATAATGCCTCTTATACATCGTCTTATCTTTTGGGAGACACCTATGTCATTTCCCTTCAAAAAATTACTTGCTGGTTGAATAAAAGTAACTTTAAAGGGGTTGTCCAAGTTATATTTATTGATGACCTATCCCCAGGATAGGTCATTAATATCAGATCAGAGGGGGTCCAACACCCGGCACCCCCTCCGATCAGCTGTTTGAAGAGGAGACTCGCACGGTGTCAGCGCTGCCTCCTCTTCACTGTTTACCTTCTAGCCGTTGCATCTGCAGTGGTGAGCAGGTGTAATTACACCCAAGCCTTCCTATTGAAATGAATGGGACGGCTTGGGTGTAATTACCACTGCAGATGCAACGGCTAGAAGGTAAACAGTGAAGAGGAGGCAGCGCTGGCACCGTGCGAGTCTCCTCTTCAAACAGCTGATCGGAGGGGGTGCCGGGTGTCGGACCCCCTCCGATCTGATATTGATGACCTATCCTGGGGATAGGTCATCAATAAATATAACTTGGACAACCCCTTTAAGTCAAAATTTGCCAGGGGCATGAATAATTACGGGCAGTACTGTAGGCCCCTGTCAGCAATGCAGAGCTGGGGTTCATTCACGGAAAAAGGGGGTTCATGTCACCCAGCAATGCAACAGAGGATTTTGAGAGATTTAGGTTCCTGTCACCCAGGCACAGCAGGGGTTTCTATACGCCAAAAATGGTAAAATTTCACCCGACAATTGAAAATAAGATTTTTTTAAATTTAGGCCACTAAAATTGCCACTTTTAAAAATTAAAATGGCTCTAAAATAGTCCTTGAAAAGGCTAGAGGGATGTAAAAGGCAGTAAAATGTGCTTAAGAGCATGGCAACTGCTCTGCAAACAAATGTGGATAGGGAAATGACTTAAAATGAAATAAAATAACAAAAAATTACAAATTATTAACCTGCAACTCAGAGAAGGAGGTGGATATGGAGTTGGAGGTTGAGGAGGCGGTGAATGTGGTGTTGTAGGTGTAGGCAGCAATGGAGAAGGAGGAGGTAGCCAACAATGTTTTTTTTTTTTTTTTATTGGGGTAGGTAGCCCCCAAAATATTGGGACAAATAAAAAAAAAGAAAACAAATAATCATTGCACTTGACTTGAGTACAAGAATGTATATTTGATGGTGGTATAAATGTCTATTCTGCACAAGGTACAGACAAGTCCTGAGGGATCCAAGCCTGGTTCATTTTAATGAACGTGAGCTTGTCCACATTGGCTGTGGACAGGCGGCTGCGTCTGTCTGTAATGACGCCTCCTGCCGTGCTAAATACACGTTCAGAGAGTACACTGGCTGCAGGGCAGGCCAGCACCTCCAAGGCATACAGGGCAAGCTCTGGCCATGTGGACAATTTGGAGACCCAGAAGTTGAATGGGGCAGAACCATCAGTCAGTACGTGTAGTCGTGTGCACAGGTACTATTCCACCATGTTGTTCAAATGCTGCCTCCTGCTAACACGCTCCATATCAGCAGTTGGGGCCGGTTGTTGCGGGCTTGCGGCGAGGTGACAAAGCTTTTCCACATGTCGGCCATGCTAACCCTGCCTTCTGAGGTGCTGGCGCTGACACAGCTGCGTTGGCGACCTCTTTCTCCTCCCCTGCCTTCGCCTTGTGTTTCCACTTGTCCCCCGGAGTCATTCGGGAATGCTTTCAGGAGCGTGTCTACCAGCGTGCGCCTGTAGTCGTGCATCTTCCGATCACGCTCCAGTGAGGGAATTAAGGACGGCACATTGTCTTTGTAACGGGGATCCAGCAGGGTGGCCACCCAGTAATCAGCACACGTTAAAATGTGGGCAACTCTGCAGTCATTGCGCAGGCACTGCAGCATGTAGTCGCTCATGTGTTCCAGGCTGCCCAGAGGTAAGGACAAGCTGTCCTCTGTGGGAGGCGTATCGTCTGCGTCCTCCGTATCCCCCCAGCCACGCACCAGTGATGGGCCCGAGCTGCGTTGGGTGCCACCCCGCTGTGAACATGCTTCATCCCCATCCTTCTCCTCGTCCTCCAGAAGTGGGCCCTGGCTGGCCACATTTGTACCTGGCCTCTGCTGTTGCAAAAATTCTCTTTCTGAGCCACTTCTAAAAGACTGGCCTGAAAGTGTTAGAGAGGACCCCTCTTCCTCCTCCTCGTCCTGGGCCACCTCCTCTTCCATCATTGTCCTAAGTGTTTTCTCAAGGAGACATAGAATTGGTATTGTAACGCTGATAACGGCGTCATCGCCACTGGCCATGTTGGTGGAGTACTCAAAACAGCGCAACAGGGCACACAGGTCTCGCATGGAGGCCCAGTCATTGGTGGTGAAGTGGTGCTGTTCTGCAGTGCGACTGACCCGTGCATGCTGCAGCTGAAACTCCACTATCGCCTGCTGCTGCTCGCACAGTCTGGCCAGCATGCGCAAGTTGGAGTTCCACCTGGTGGGCACGTCGCATATGAGGCGGTGGGCGGGAAGGCCAAAGTTACGCTGCAGCGCTGACAGGCAGCAGGGTGAGAACGCTGAAAGCGCGCACAGACGGCCCGCACTTTATGCAGCAGCTCTGACATGTCGGGGTAGTGTGAATGAATTTCTGCACCACCAAATTCAGCACATGCGCCAGGCAAGGGATATGCGTCAAACCGGCTAGTCCCAGAGCTGCAACGAGATTTCGCCCATTATCGCACACCACCAGACCGGGCTTGAGGCTCACCGGCAGCAACCACTCGTCGGTCTTTTGTTCTATACCCTGCCACAACTCCTGTGCGGTGTGGGGCCTGTCCCCCAAACATATGAGTTTCAGAACGGCCTGCTGACGTTTACCCCTGGCTGTGCTGAAGTTGGTGGTGAAGGTCTGTCGCTGACCGGATGAGGAGGTGAAAGAAGAGGAGGAGGAAGCCTAATAGGAAGAGGAGGCAACAGGAGGCAAAGAATGACGCCCTGCGATCCTTGGCGGTGGAAGGACGTGCGCCAAACAGCTCTCCGCCTGGGGCCCAGCCGCCACTACATTTACCCAGTGTGCAGTTAGGGAGATATAGCGTCCCTGGCCGTGCTTACTGGTCCACGTATCTGTGGTTAGATGGACCTTGCCACAGATGGCGTTGCGCAGTGCACACTTGATTTTATCCGATACTTGGTTGTGCAGGGAGGGCACGGCTCTCCTGGAGAAGTAGTGGCGGCTGGGAACGACGTACTGTGGGACAGCAAGCGACATGAGCTGTTTGAAGCTGTCCGTCTCCACCAGCCTGAATGACAGCATTTCAAAGGCCAGCAGTTTAGAAATGCTGGCATTCAGGGCCAGGGATCGAGGGTGGCTAGGTGGGAATTTACGCTTTCTCTCAAAGGTTTGTGAGATGGAGAGCTGAACGCTTCCGTGTGACATGGTGGAGATGCTTGGTGACGGAGGTGGTGTTGTTGGTGGCACATCCTCTGTTTGCTGGGCGGCAGGTGCCAACGTTCCTCCAGAGGCGGAGGAAGAGGCCGAGGCAGCAGCAGAAGAGGGAGCAGGAGGGGCCTGAGCCCTTTCTTGGTTTTGAAGGTGCTTACTCCACTGCAGCCCGTGTCTCGCATGTAGATGCCTGGTCATGCAGGTTGTGCTAAGGTTCAGAACGTTAATGCCTCGCTTCAGGCTCTGATGGCACAGCGTGCAAACCACTCGGGTCTTGTCGTCAACAGATTGTGTGAAGAAGTGCCATGCCAGGGAACTCCTTGAAGCTGCCTTTGGTGTGCTTGGTCCCTGGTGACGGTGACCAGTAGCAGGCAAACTGTTTTGACGACGGCTGCTCTGCTTTTGCACCCTGCTCCCGCTTTTGCTATGCTGTTTGCTCAGTCTCACCACTGCCTCTTCCTCCGAACTCTGAAAGTCAGTGGCACGACCTTCATTCCATGTGGGGTCTAGGACCTCATCGTCCCCTGCATCGTCTTCCACCCAGTCTTGATCCCTGACCTCCTGTTCAGTCTGCACACTGCAGAAAGACGCAGCAGTTGGCACCTGTATTTCGTCGTCATCAGAGATGTGCTGAGGTGGTATTCCCATGTCCTCATCAGGAAAAATAAGTGGTTATGCATCAGTGCATTCTATGTCTTCCACCTCTTGGGAAGGGCTAGGTGGATGCCCTTGGGAAACCCTGCCAGCAGAGTCTTCAAACAGCATAAGAGACTGCTGCATGACTTGAGGCTCAGACAGGTTCCCTGATATCCATGGGGGTGATGTGACAGACTGATGGGCAGGGTTTTCAGGCGCCATCTGGGCGCTTTCTGCAGAAGACTGGGTGGGAGATAATGTGAACGTGCTGGATCCACTGTCGGCCACCCAATTGACTAGCGCCTGTACTTGCTCAGGCCTTACCATATTTAGAACGGCATTAGGCCCGACCAAATATCGCTGTAGATTCTGGCGGCTACTGGGACCTGAGGTAGTAGGTTCAGTAGGACGTGTAGCTGTGGAAGAACGGCTATGTCCTCTCCCTGCACCAGAGGCTTCACCAATACCACGACCACGACCATGACCGCGTCCCTTATTAGATGTTTGCCTCATAAGTTAGCGTTTACAAAGCAAAGTAAAAAGTGGTTAAGTCTGTTAAAAAAAAAATAACCGCCAATAAAAACCCTGATGTAGGGTATTGCACTCAAATTTTTGACAGCGGTATTTGTGGCCTAAATGTGACACTCACTTATGCACGTCTTATCCCAGATGTGCAGTATATCAGAGGCTTTTTTCACCCCAGTAACAAAAAAGGCGTATTTCTGGCCTAAATGTGACAATCACTTATGCATGTGTAATCAGAGATGTGCAGTATATCAGATGTTTTTTTCACCCCAGTATGCCAAAGCAGGATTTCTGGCCTTAATGTGACAATCACTTATGCACGTGTAATCACAGATGTGCAGTATATCAGAGGGTTTTTTCACCCCAGTAAGAAAAAAGCTGTATTTCTGTCCTAAATGTGACAGTGACTTATGCACGTGTAATCACAGATGTGCAGTATATTAGAGGGTTTTTTCACCCTAACCAAAAAGCTGTATTTCTGTCCTAAATGTGACAGTGACTTATGCATGTGTAATCACAGATGTGCAGTATATTAGAGGGTTTTTTCACCCCAGTAACCAAAAAGCTGTATTTCTGTCCTAAATGTGACAGTGACTTATGCATGTGTAATCATAGATGTGCAGTATATCAGAGGGTTTTTTCACCCCAGTAACCAAAAAGTTGTATTTCTGTCCTAAATGTGACAGTGACTTATGCATGTGTAATCACAGATGTGCAGTATATCAGAGGGTTTTTTCACCCCAGTAAGAAAAAAATCTGTATTTATGGCCTTAATGTGACAGTGACTTATGCATGTGTAATCACAGATGTGCAGTATATTATAGGCTTTTTTCACCCCAGTAACCAAAAAGCTGTATTTCTTTCCTAAATGTGACAGTGACTTATGCATGTGATATCACAGATGTGCAGTATGTAACCAAAAAGCTGTATTTCTGTCCTAAATGTGACAGTGACTTATGCACGTGTAATCACAGATGTGCAGTATATTACAGACTTTTTTCACCCTAACCAAAAAGCTGTATTTCTGTCCTAAATGTGACAGTCAATTATGCTTGTCTAATCCCAGATGTGCAGTATATTAGAGGGTTTTTCCACCCCAGTATGCCAAAGCTGTATTTCTGGACTTGCAGATAGCCTATGCTGTTGCACTAACATTGCATAAAATGGCTCCCGATCAGGTATTGATATTGATGAAATAAAGAGCAGCAGTAGTTGGCTCAGGGCAGGCTTAAAAAAATTGTGCACTGCACCCACAAAACACTTTTTCTGTAGATCGCTGAGTGCATAAACCAGTTCTTGATGAGATCGCTCCCTGATCTCTCCCTCACAGCAGCTGCAGCCTCTCCCTACACTAATCCGAGCAGAGTGACGTGCGGCGCTAAATGAATCCAGCTTAAATAGAGGCTAGGTCACATGCTACAGTTGGCCAATCACAGCCATGCCAATAGTAGGCATGGCTGTGATGGCCTTTTGGGGCAAGTAGTATGACACTTGTTGATTGGCTGCTTTGCAGCCTTTCAAAAAGCGCCATAAAAATCGCCGAACACAGAACCCAAACTTTTACGTAAATATTCGGGTCCGGGTGCCGAAAAACCTAAAGTTCGGTACGAACCCGAACTTTACAGTTTGGGTTCGCTCAACTCTAGTTAGAAACTTTGTCCTATTCACCCTAATAGAGCTCTATTAGGGTGAATAGGACTTCACACTCTCCCTCCTGCCCTGTGCACAGTACACACAGCAGCAGGGAGCTTACCATGGCAGTCAGGGCTTCAGTAGCGTCCTGGCTGCCATGGTAACAGATCGGAGACCCAGGATTACACTGCTGGGGCTCCGATCGGAACTGCCACCAATGAAGAGGTCCTGTGGCCACTGCCACCAATGATACTAATACTTGGGGGTGTGCACTACACCACAATGGTTAAAATTTATAATACTTGGGGGGGGGGGGGGGGGGCACACTGCGCCACCAATTAATGTAATTAACACATTCATTCGGCACCTGAGGGGTTAATTTCCGCGGCTCAGTGGATGGCTTGCCCTGTTATTGAGGCCGGGTGCCGGGTATGTGATACCGTTGCCAGCACCCGCTGCCTCCTATACTTGAATTAATGTGTTAATTACATTCATTGGTGGTGCAGTGGCCACAGCTGCTCCCCTTTCTCCTCCCTGCTATATCCCCATTGGTGGCAGCGGCAGCCGTGTCACAGTAGAGAGGGAGGGAGGGACTCCCTCCTTCTCCACTGTGCTAGTGAAGAGAACATGGTAGGCACTGAGAGCGGCGCATGCCATGTTCTCTATTAGGCCGCGCAGCTGCTTCCCATCTCCACCGCTAGAGGGCACTTGAAGCGGCAAAGAGCCGCGGGTTGGCCACCCCTGATATAGTGCATTGCAGTCTCTTTCTAAAAAAGCGAGAATCAGCCCTGTACCTCACATTGATCCAGAGATCTCCACATTCATTGCTCCAACTGTTCTGCTACAAGTAGTTCAAATTCAAGCTGGCAGCTCAGGGGATATATCCTTTCTTTGGGGAAGGGTGTGTGTGTCCTTTCTGCTGCAGCTCTCTCAGAACTGAGCATGTGTGTCCACCTCAGCATGGTGGACAGAGATATATGGAAAAGAACAAACAACAGATGGCACTGTACAGATACATTTTATTGAATAGCTCTGTGGCTATACCAAAAAATTTTATTATATGCAATTACAAAAGTATCCAGATCCAGACGTAGCTTTGAAAAATGTAGAATATTTGTTGTGGGATAACCCATTTAGTGAAATATATTTCATTAAATGGGATATCCCACAGCAAATATTCTAGATTTTTCAAAGCAACGCTGGGATCTAGATACTTTTGCAATTGCATATAATGCAGCTTACCTGCATGGTCTATTGGAACCTTTAATTTGAAATCCAGTTCCTGTTTCATCATTGGCTCAGGCTGCCCTTCTATCATTTCCTTGCTTTATACTGCAGGTCTGCTTTCTCAGGTTACCTGTTGTGACTAAGAACAAGCCCAGCCACTTTGAGGGCTCACAGATATTATATTGGGCTGCTTTAACATATTGGTGAGCTCGATTCAAAGGACAGGCCAAGTGCAGAGGTCTCATGAATGGGCCCTTTCGACTGTCCCAGCCCCAAGAACACCCTCACTTCACCGAATGTTGGAGATCATCATACCTGGTGGAGATGTGGAGACATAGTATGATATAGCCAGTGCGCACATGCCGGAGTTCAGCCTCCTGGCGGGAGGGGGCAAAGTAGCTTATTGGATCCTTCCATGCGCTACCTGCATCTATAGACCCCAAACACAGCTAGAAATTGGGCTGCCACCAGGAGGCCTGCTTCTATAGGATGCATGTGTATCCTTTGCTCTATGGTTAGAGTAACCCATAGAGATGACTGTCGACCTACTGCCTCCTCCATTGAGAATGCAGCTCTGGCTGTATAATGATTGAGCTTCTGATTAATGCTGCAGGTGTATGTATGATACATAATATATCCTGACATTGAGAAATAAAGAGCATCAGCTTTAGGCCTCTTGTACACGAACGTTTATGTTCCGTTTTTGCGTTCCATATATGGACCGTATACGGAACCATTCATTTCAATGGATCCGCAAAAAAAAAAACGGAAGTTACTCCGTATGCATTCTGTTTCCGTATTTCCATTCAAAGATAGAACATGTCCTATTATTCTCCGAATAACGAACAAGGATAGTACTGTTCTATCAGGGGCCAGCTGTTCCGTTACGCAAAAAACGGAATACACACAGACGTCAACTGTATTATTTGCGGATCCGTTTTTTTGCGGACCGCAAAATACTGAAAAACCCATACTGTCGTGTGCAAGATGCCTTAAGAAAATGAAAACCACAGAAAATGAAGAAGGAAAAATAATAGACTCTTCTCGGAGCTGCTCGTGTCCCTTTAAGGCTGGTTTCCAGCGCAGGATGAGTTGTCAGGATGTGTTTAAAGACACATCATAAAATGGTATAGTGCGCGGTGTGACTCTATCACGGTGGCACTCAGCGTATAATGAATCTCTGGCCTCTCAGCAATCTACATGGATCTGGGGTCTTCACCTCCTTCGCCGCCCTCCGTCACGTTTATGCCTCTGTATAAGTTGAGGTTTGTGACTAGATGGATTGCTGTCTCACAGCGGCTGATGAATGGCTCCTGAGCAGTGCAGCCATCGCTGAAGTGGGTGCACTTGACAGGCGCCATAAATCACCGGGCGCAGTCACATCGTACAACTATGACGTCCCACCCGATGCATTAACGGCAAGCAAATCTCCTGCAATTAGCGTGCTCAGGACCATGCCCTCCTGCATCAGCTACGCTGAGGTCCTGATTATCTCTCTACTGTATGCGGCAGATGAAGATTTTTTTTTTTTTTTAAAGTGACACTCTGGCTTTATTGAACATTGGCTCTGTAGTCAGCAATTGTAAAAACTAACATCTGTGTAATACATCTTCCTTTATTTAGCAGTTTTTATTATGCAGTCCAAAAAAAGATGTTGTGTTTCTATATGAAAACCATCAGCATGTCACTTTTCACAGAGCTGCTATTAGAATGAAACACATTGATAGATATTATTTGGCATTTGCTAGATAGGACCTCCTGAATATAAGTTAGTAAACCAGGCTACAGAAGGAATTCACACAAGCCACTATAACAGTAATACCACTAAATAACAAGGTACAGCTGACCTGCTTAATGGCAGTTTCCAGGAAACACATACCTCTATTTTCTATCTGCTTACTGATTGTTTTCTGCTGGCAGACTGTATATACACACACACCAATATATTAATATTACATTACACGTACCAAATAAAAGGCCACTAAGAACTGAAGGAAATAGTGTGAGATGTCTATACATCAGACTAAATACTTTAGTTTTTGCTGTTATCCAGGGCATACGCGAAAATCTCAGGGACACACAGAGTAATGAATGGATTTCACTGTTATTACTCTATTTTGCTGATGGTTTCCTACTAGCAGATGATCTATATAGCACCACCATATTCTTCTATATAGCAAATAACTACAAGCCCACAATGTACCGAAATAAACAGTATGAAATATGTTTTTGTATATTACACTGACTAGTAATTGCTGTTATCCACAGGCATACACATAAATCATAGGGACCCACAGAATAATGAATGAGACCCTCACTGTTATTTTTGTAATTTTCCTACTTATGTCTGTTATTTAGAATTCATTTAATTGTATTCTGTGTTAAATCTGTCATCCACTATGTTTAGCATGCTTTGCTGCCATCTTATGGCCATTGTTATAAATAGTTTTATGAAGTTATCTATGCTGTAGTTTCTAGTTCATTCATCTTTTAACTCTGCCTTCTCTGTGAGCTCATATCTTGTGTCTTGTGTAGTCTTTTTCTGTTTATCATATACACTCACCTAAATAATTATTAGGAACACCATACTAATATGGTGTTGGACCCCCTTTTGCCTTAAGAACTGCCTTAATTCTACGTGGCATTGATTCAACAAGGTGCTGATAGCATTCTTTAGAAATGTTGGCCCATATTGATAGGATAGCATCTTGCAGTTGATGGAGATTTGAGGGATGCACATCCAGGGCACGAAGCTCCCGTTCCACCACATCCCAAAGGTGCTCTATTGGCTTGAGATCATTGTCATGTTCAAGAATTTTTTTTCCAGTCTTCAACAGTCCAATTTTGGTGAGCTTGTGCAAATTGTAGCCTCTTTTTCCTATTTGTAGTGGAGATGAGTGGTACCCGGTGGGGTCTTCTGCTGTTGTAGCCCATCCGCCTTAAGGTTGTGCGTGTTGTGGCTTCACAAATGCTTTGCTGCATACCTCGGTTGTAACGAGAGGTTATTTCAGTCAACGTTGCTCTTCTATCAGCTTGAATCAGTCGGCCCATTCTTCTCTGACCTCTAGCATCAACAAGGCATTTTCGCCCACAGGACTGCCGCATACTGGATGTTTTTCCCTTTTCACACCATTCTTTGTAAACCCTAGAAATGGTTGTGCGTGAAAATCCCAGTAACTGAGCAGATTGTGAAATACTCAGACAGGCCCGTCTGGCACCAACAACCATGCCACGCTCAAAATTGCTTAAATCACCTTTGTTTCCCATTCTGACATTCAGTTTGGAGTTCAGGAGATTGTCTTGACCAGGACAACAACCCTACATGCATTGAAGCAACTGCCATGTGATTGGTTGACTAAATAATCGTATTAATGAGAAATAGAACAGGTGTTCCTAAAAATTCTTTAGGTGAGTGTATATATATATATCACAAAGGTGTCATTTGACTGCTATCATCATTTCTCAATAAATTACTTAAAGGCATATTCCTCACTGGAATTCTACATGCAACTGGTGTTGCAAGGGGAATGATTATATCAAGTTCACTATCTTCCATTGCTTGTTCAAGAGATTGCACTCACATTCATCAGTGACTTCTCTCATGTACATTGGTGGCAGTCTGGCAGAATAAGCTCCCCTCAGTATCGTACACCATCATTAACCTGTTTCTGACTGCCTTACACACATATATATATATATATATATATACGTTGGCGGACGGGACTTTAAATATGGTGCCCGCTTATGCGTGCAGCAGGTGCCATAGCTGCTGGGTGCCTGCTGTTTTAAACAGCAGGCACCTAGGTCTCCTGTCCGTGATGCCGATCGCAGACTTTCAACCCTTCAGATGCCGTGCTCAAATGTGACCATGGCATCTGGAGGCGCAAAAACTTGGAAGCGGTGTGTTCCGGTTCACCCCGGTGGAGATCGGGGGAGCCTGAGTGTGTGTGCAGCAGCCGCTATTGTCCTGTGTGACAGGACGCTGCTGTATATTAGTTCCTCTGGAGCCCCTGCCTGTGCATCCGTACACATATAAAATAAAAAAAAGTCATGGGGGTAAGAATATGGTGATGCAAAGAAAAATGTTTTATTGTTTTTTCAGTATTAAAACACAGGAAAAACTGTACATGTGAGGTATCATTGTAATTGTACTGACCAAGAGAATGAAAGTAACAGGTCGGTTTTACCACATAGGAAACACTGTAAAAACAAAACCCATAAAACTGTGGCCAAATTCAGTTTTTTTTATATTTCCACCCCATTTGGAATTTTCTCCCCCGCTTACCACTATATTGTATGCAACTGTAAATGGAGCCATTAGAAAGTGCAACTTTACTGACCAAGGGAATGAAAGTAAGAGGTTAGTTTTACCACATAGGAAACACTGTAAAAACAAAACCGATAAAACTGTGGCCGAATTATGTTTTTTAAAAATATTTCCACCCCATTAGGAATTTTTCCCCCCCCCTTACCACTATATTGTATGCAACTGTAAATGGAGCCATTAGAAAGTGCAATTTGTCTCGCAAAAGCCCTGATACGGCTATGTGAGTGGAAAAATTAAAAAGTTATGTCTTTGGAAGGCTGGGAGTAAAAAAACGAAAATTAAAAAAAATTTAAATTTCCCAGTCATTAAGGGGTTAAACCTAATCCCCTCCCCTTCCCTAATTTTGCTATTATATTCAAATGTCTGTGCTAGTACATTACATTGTATATCTGTGTACATAGCTCTGTTCTTCAGACTTCATTCATGATATAATTCTCGCTGCCTACTACCACCCCTAGGGGGAGCTAACTACTAATTAAGTCTGTATGCTGTGAGCTCCCTCAAGTGGTGGCTGCAGGGACCTGCTATTACAGTTCAAGGCAAGCAGGTGGGCAGTTGTGTCAGACTCAATCCCACCTGCCACTGTGGTAGATAAATCAGTGTTGTTATCTCTCACAATGCAATGTATGCTGTATATGCACATAACCAGTAGGGGGCAACTGTGAGATGCTAAATAAAATGCTGCAACTTAGAAGAAATATAGATCCTTAAAACAGCAGTTTTCCAGGCTCCATGAAACCGCACGGAGCTCCCAGCATGTCAATGTGACCTCTGGTTGTCGGCAGGAAATTCTATCAAGGCCCATTTTTATGGATGACTGGAAGTCTGAACATTTTGCCGTTTCTGCAGATGTGAATAATAGTTGCAGCTAAATATAAAAACTTCACATCCTAACAAATAACGTCTCCTCTATAACCATCTCCCGAGAACTCCACTGGCTCCACTATATCTTTTAATGTGTTTTTGTCACATTACTTCTAAATCTTCCCTCCTCTGTCGCCTCCATTAATCTGCCCGCTATGTGCTTTTTGCTCGCTCTCTTGTGGTGGATCGGCTGCGGAGATCCAATATGCTCTAAGGGATCTATTCTGTTCCCCACACTTGACACTGGTAACATTGAGTATGGACACCTGGAGTCTAG
Source organism: Bufo gargarizans (assembly GCF_014858855.1). Lineage (NCBI taxonomy): Eukaryota > Metazoa > Chordata > Amphibia > Anura > Bufonidae > Bufo > Bufo gargarizans. The sequence continues at coordinate 615,859,267 of NC_058081.1, read as the reverse complement.
GACAATGGCCTTCTTATGGGGGCACTGTGACTGAAACTTCTATAGGGGCATTGTGAATGTCACTCTTATGGGGGCACTGTGGCTATAACTCTTATGGGAGACCGGTGACTGTCACTCTTGTGGGGACACTGGCAGTCAATGATATGTGAGCATTGTTGATGTCACTATTTCGGGGACACTGTGACTGTCACTCTTATGGGAACACTGGCAGGCAATCATATGTGAGCATTGTTGATGTCACTCTTTTGGGGACACGGTGACAATCACTCTTATGTGGGGACACTGGCAGTCAATGATATGTGAGCATTGATGATGTCACTCTTATGGGGACACAGTGACTATCACTCTTATGGGGACACTGGGCGTCAAGATATGTGAGCATTGTTGATGTCACTCTTATGGGGGCTTTGTGGCAGTTACTCTGGGGGGGCGCTGGGTGGAATGAGGCCGACAGCTCTAAATGGATCTTTTAGCTGTTACCACGATGGGGACACTGTGGCTGTTACTCTTTCACAGCCATAGTTATAGGGGCATTGTGGCTCTGGAGTTTATTGGGGACTTGTGGTTGTCCCTCTCATGGGAACACTGATTGCTAGCCTTATGGGGACACTGTTAATGTCACTCTAATGGAGGAACTGTGACCCTGAACCTTATGGGAACACAGATTATCACTGTGTTAGTGGTATTCTGGCAATCATAGTTATAGCGGTATTGTTCTGTATGGATAAGCAGTGGTTGATACTGTCATGGGAGCATTGTTGATGTCGCTTTTATGGCATTTCTTTTGGGTCAATATGGCTGGCATTCACATGGGGGTGCTGTAGCTTTTAGTGACTGTCACCACACTATAATAGCACTGCATCTACATGCTGTATGGCGGTCAGTGCTATGGGGGCACTATAGCTGTAACACTATAGGAGTGCAGTGCCTATCACTGTTATGGGAGCACTGCAGCTTTCACTTATCAGGGGGCTGTATAAGATCTTATATCTGTATAGCTATTATATACGGAGAGAGTCTTGTGGATCTGCTAAATTGAAGGGGACAGGTTCCCTTTCATTTAGGCAGAGCTCGGCACAGTCAGGTTTATAAAGAAATGAAATGTGGTAAAGATTAAATATATCCAGTATCGGATGCATCCACCGTCTCTCTCTTTCTGCACAAATTGCTTGTTCTAAAATCTCATAAAATATTTTCTATGTATGGAAATTCCCTTTAAATGCAGAAATGTTCATGTTTGGAGGTAAAAGCTGTCAGATCGCCACTTCCCCAGTACATAGGGGGGACGTGTGGGTGAAATCAGGCTCGGTATTAGCTTGTCACCAGTCACTTTTACGCTGATCGTTATTCCAGCGAGAAGCTGCCGCCACGGCCGATATTTCTGCAATTTGTTTATTAAAATGGAAGAGCCATTTGGATACCGAAGCAAAACACATCACTGCTTGCTTGTACCGATATGAATGTACAACACTGCAAATGTTCTACTTACGTTATGCATTATACTCCAGTCACATACAAAGCTGGATTCAGAGTTCTGGCTGCCATCAACACAGTGCTGATAGACACAACCCTGGCAGCTTAGCTAAACTCTTACCATGTAATATGCAAGAATGCAAAACTCCCCTGAATATTAGGAGATGTAACTGTTTTCTGCAGCAGAATAGTGTACAGTTCCTGGTATAAAATAGCAGATCTCCCTTAGTAAAGCATGGGACTGTATGTATTGTATAGCAGAGAGGTCATAAACAGACACCAGTGGAATCTGGATGCAGCTGTAGACTAGAAGAGGCTGGCATTTTAAGGGTGCTTTACACTGCCCGAACGTTTGGGCAGATTTTCATTAACATGCATTAGTGTGAACACTTGTTAGTGATGATCTCCCGGTGTAAAAGTGTCGCCGATTACACGCTAATTCTTATGGTAATAGGATCGTTCGTGCGGACATCTAAATCATTGTTTTCCAGAAGCAAATGGTGCCATCTAAACATCCCTCTGCTGCTGGCAAACAATGATTCTGTATGGGAACGAGCGATGGCATTAGTGATTCCTCCTCCTCATACTGTGGAGAGGATCACTGCATATAATAGCAGCGATGGTCTGGAAAGAACGCTTCCTTCCCAATAATCGCTTGCTACATCAGCCCATGTAAAGGGGCCTTAAGACATTATCCAGTTTCCATACAGACAATATATACATAAAAAGCTGAGTCTCCTTGCAAATACATTATACTAATGATCCTGAGTTACATCCTGCAAAACACTCCATAGTTGCACTCACAATTCTGCTGGAGGAGATTATTTAGACTGTACTTATCCCAGAAATACAGCCTGTATTATACTCCAGAGCTGTACTCACTATTCTGCTGGTGGAGTCACTGTGTACATACATTGCTTATCCTGTACTGATCCTTTCACTTTGAACATGTATTATATGGTTAATACCAGATGGGCCAAAGATGGTGGATGGGTAAAACATGGCCTCAGGATTATTGCCATAAGGGACAAGAACCTGAAAAGTAATAGCTGCCATATAATATGTTAGCCAAACATTGGCTGTTGCTGGTATAGGGTTTGGCTAGTTAGGCCCATGGCACAATGTGCAAATTATTGCTTTCATGGCCTGCAATCTCCTGAAAATGCCCCTTTGTATGTCAATTACATAAAGGTGCCACATGGGGCCAATAGATGACCACTATATATATTTTATCTAGTAATTAAAGTTATACTTACCTTTAATCCTTGCATCCTGACACTACATATGAAGAGTACCTCGTGGTGGAGCAGGAGACCAGCAGTTGGATCCAATGAACTGATAAAAGAGGAGAGAAAAACGGCCATGTGGCATTCCTCGAGTAACAGAAGAAAGCCCCCCCCTTGCAAACCCACTTCTCCAACCCCAACCACTCTCCTGCCCTACAGGTGGCAAACCCTTCTTCTGCCATCTGCTTTTCCTCCTATTCCACATTATCTAATACCGATGATATGTCATCAGGAATATCCACCTCCTCATCTCTCTGCATTTTGCTGACTTTTCTCGGACATGGAGGATGATTTGGAAAGATTAAAGCCAGCAAAAGATGAGTATGGTCATCATTAAGACCTGGCCCCCCTAAGGGGTCCATGAAAAAAGAATGATTTACATATTGTACTACTTCATACTACTTCCATAGTCAACTACATGGAAAGGGAGGGACTGTAGTACCAGTAACTTGGCCAGATGCACGTTCAGCTTCTGCACCGTTGGATGAGTGCATGCATACAGTTGTCTTCTTGCAATCACCTCGGTGATCGATTGCTGTCGAAACAAGTGATGTGGAGAAAGAGGAGGAGCATCAGGATTAGTAGATGATATTGAAGTTGATGGGAAGAAACATCAGCTTCCTTCTGCTGATGTTATGGAGCCCAGACTGCTGGAGAGGGGGTGTGGGACGATGGGAAATGCAGCGGTTGCTGCATCAGGCTTTAGCACTAAATGAGCCATGGTTTTCCCACGCCACTTTGTGGTGACGCTCCATCTGTTGATGCAAGGCCGTCGTGCCAACATCAGCACCCTGGTTGCGCCTTACCTTTTGCCCACAAATCTTGCATACCATCATGCTAACGTTCCCCAGCGATTTGGTGAAAAATTCCCACAATGGCGAGTATGGCATTTTCCCTCCACCACTGCGTGATGCCTGCCTGCTGCTTTTATGAATCCGTGCACTGCTAGTTTAGTCTCCTGAGTAGCAGACGGTTTACCCCTCCACCGTTTGGCTTCAGATCTCCCATTGCTTCCACCCTGCTGTCTCATAGACACGCTTCCACAAGGGGCAGACTGGCAACTTAAATTGTGCCTGGAAAATAAAACTAAAAGTGGCCCTATGTTGTATGAGGGTTCAAATTGACAGAAGTTGGGGCAACACTAGTAGGCAAGGTCAGCAATACCACAGCAGAAAATATAGTCCCAGCAGAACCATATACCATAGTGCAGCAGAATATATTGCCCCAAAAGCTGTCCTATTGCGGTGGCCATTAATATTTGCCATTTTCGGTCCCCCTCCTCCAGTCGTCTTTGATTAAGAGCAGTTGAATACAGGAGGACATGTGCAGTCTCTGGCCGGTTACATGAGTACCTGATTCTCATAGAGTTAATTACTGCTGAGAGCCCATTATGTACCCAAACAACAGCAGAGAGGAGGACTTGGGTGACCCTCTGGGTATAAGCCCACCAGGAAATTTCCATGTAAGGTCTATGGCCAATCCGCCCATGGCTTCTACCCTGCTGTCTCGCAGGCATGCTGCCACCCTTGCCCTGTGGATTGTTGGTCAAAACACAACCGCTGGATGACAGTGGCAGCTCTGGCCTGTTGCTACGGCTGCTACCACCCCCCCCCTTCTCTTCTGCTCCTACTTGTGCCGGCTACAGTAACATTTTTAACACTGCCTCTTCCTTTGGAGGGCCCAGGCTGTATGTTGGCCATAGTATACAGTAATTGTATCAGTGATGTAACGGATTAACTGTGAATGTCGCAGCAGTGGAACAAGGGAAATGCAGCAATATATTAGACCGCCCTTTAATACTGAGTCTGACGCACAGTAAGTCTATGTGTAAACTGACAGATTACCTATGTTACTATGTTTGTCACAGCAGTTGAACAAGATGTATGTAGCGATTACACTCAACCTGCAGTCTCACTGCTGTCTCCCTATGCTCTTTGTACAGTCTCACAAACTCTCCCTACGATCTCCCTGATCTGTCCCTATCATCTCCTTACACTGTCCCTGCACTCTCCCTATCCAATATTCTTCTATTAATAGCTTTCTGCAACACTGTCCCTAGCGCATGATCACTTGTCACATCTTTCCCTAAGCTCACCTCACAGTGAAGTGGTGGAGACCACCCGGGATTAGGCTTTTATAGGGCTGTGACATCTGTGGATTGGCTGGCTGCACGGCATTATGGGTGATCTCGTGTTTCACTTTGTAACACGTGCAACCACTATTTTAGAAAAAATAATAATAATTAGTTACCACGACGCCAGGAAATTCAGATTCTTCCTTCTGGGATTCGAGTCCCCACCTGTCCCTTGGTTGAACTTGATGGACTTATGTCTTTTTTTCAACCGCATTAACTATGTAGCTGCAAATCAAATTTTTCCTAAACTTTGGATCGACTTGCAATTCTGATGCTTCGATTCGCTCAGTGGAAACGGTGGGCAAGAATATGCCTAACTGAGCTAAACTCCTATAATGTGCCAGACAGTTCGTTTTTCCTACAACAGATTACTATACGGTGTTGGGTATAAAGAAGACAATTCTCAAAATAAATGGCAGCATTTTGATTTCGCTATAGTAACGGGATCACCCCCTGCTATGCGGGAATACATATATTCATAAATGTATATTTTTACCATGAAATACAAGATAAAGAGTCTTATCCTGTGATTTTGGTTTACTTCGCATTACAGTGCTCTGGCCTGTGAGTAATAATAAGGCAGGCAGTGTGCATGGGGGAAATTTCCCTTCCAGGAGCCCCTGCTTGTTAGCTGCTGCTTATTTGCTTCTTCCATATGCTTTGATGTGTAAAATGGTTTCTGAAATCGTTCTTTTCCCTTTGCGCATCCTGTGCTTCGGGGATTAGACACCACGCAGCACCTGAATTTGTTTTAACAGCAAGAAGCCAGATATAAAGCTGGAGAGACAGCTGAGCCGCCTCATCTGCAGGCTGAACATCAGATTTGGCGGGCGACTCCCTGACAGGTAACGTTCACGCTGTGTTAATAGTTAAGGTAGTGGAGATGGATTTTTACCAGGTGCTGTTGATGCATTCATTTCAGAGCTGATGTGTAACTGCACTGGGTCCCCGAGTCCGAAAAGGAGTTTTCCAGACAGAAATCTATTCTCCAAATAGGAGAGAGTCCTAGACACATCAGGCATGTGGATTTATTATAAATCAGGATGCGGACACCCCTTTAGGGCCAAGCCTTCACACAGTGCGAGGGCTGTATGTAAGGGAGTGGTGTTGTCCTAGGTCAGGGATCAGCAACCTCCGGCACTCCAGCTGTTCTGAAACTACAACTCCCAGAATCCTCCTTTCACTTGTATGGGAGTTACAAGAGCAGCTGAATAAATGTGCATGCTGTGAGTTGTAGTTTCACAGCAGATGGAGTGCCGAAGGTTGCTGGTCCCTGTCCTAGGTCATCGTGATGGCCAGCTCACCTTATGGAAAACTGGAGGATATTTGTCACCCTGAGTGGTATGTATGGCTCCCCACTCTAGGGTGGTGGAAGGAATCAGGTGGACACAGTTGTGGCTTAATCAAAGGTGGCTTTCTATCACTGAGCCAGTTACTGCTGATCCGTCTCTCCAGTGTCATCCGGAAAAAAGGGTCCGGTATTTATTTTTTTCACAGATTTAAAGGTCTGCGCATGCGCGGACCAGAAGAACGGATCCGTCAATGCGGCAATTTTAATGCCGGATCTGGCACTAATACATTTCAATGGAAATTAATGCCAGATCCGGCATTCTGGCAAGTGTTCCGGATTTTTGGCCGGAGAGAAAAATGCAGCATGCTGAGGTATTTTCTCCGGCCAAAAAACGTAAGAGGGACTGAACTGATGCATACTAAACTGAATGCTCTCCATTCAGAATGCATTAGGATAAAACTGATCAGTTTTTTCCAGTATTGAGCACCTAGGACGGAACTAAATACCGGAAAAGAAAAACGCTAGTGTGAAAGTACCCTAAGACAGGACTTTGCATAAAGGCAGATGCCTCCCCCTCTCCGTTTTTGATAATCCTTTCTAAACAGACTGTAGCCCTGTATGTTAACGGCCCAGTCATAGCTATCATCCAGCCATGTCTCAGTTATTCCCACTATGTCATAGTCCTCCTCACACATCACTAATTTCAGTTCCCCAGTCAGGCTTCTGGCATTAGTATACATACAAATAAGAGTTTTTTATATATATATATATATATATATATGTATATATATATATATATATATATATTTTTTACCCTACACCTTTCCTTCTGAACTGTTCTAGTCCCTCCTTCCATTCCTCCCTCAGTCCCATTACCCCGCTCTCTATGTGCACTATCTTCCCCTCCTATAACGTAATTTCCCTCACCCCCAGTCCCTAGTTTAAACACTCCTCCAACCTTCTAGCCATCTTCTCCCCCAACACAGCTGCCCCTTCCCCATTGAAGAATATTTTATTATCCCCCCTTTAGTGCTTTAGTGGCAGTATATATATATATTTATAACTGGGGATGTAGCTGTGTTCAGAATTAAGCAATCACATTCAAAATCATGTTAAATAGGAGTCAGCATACACCTGCCATCATTTAAAGTGCCTCTGATTAACCCCAAATAAAGTTCAGCTGCTTTCTTTCCTGAAATTTTCTTAGTCGCATCCCACAGCAAAAGCCATGGTCCTCAGAGAGCTTCCAAAGCATCAGAGGGATCGCATTGTTAAAAGGTATCAGTCAGGAGAAGGGTACAAAAGAATTTCCAAGGCATTAGATATACCATGGAACACAGTGAATACAGTCATCATCATCAATATGGCACAACATTGACATTACCAAGAACTGGACGTCCCTCCAAAATTGATTAAAAGACGAGAAGAAAACTGGTCTGGGAGGCTACCAAGAAGCCTACAGCAACATTAAAGGAGCTGCAGGAATATCTGGCAAGTACTGGCTGTGTAGTACATGTGACAACAATCTCCCGTATTCTTCATATGTCTGGGCGATGGGGTAGAGTGGCAAGACGAAAGCCTTTTCTTACGAAGAAAAACACCCAAGTAAGGCTACATTTTGCATAAACACATCTGAAGTCTCCCAAAAGCATGTGGGAAAAGGTGTTATGGTCTGATGAAACCAAGGTTGAACTTTTTGGCCATAATTCCAAAAGATATGTTTGGTGCAAAAACAACACTGCACATCACCAAAAGAACACCATTCTCACAGTGAAGCATGGTGGTGGCATCATCATGCCAAGGGGCTGTTTTTTTCAGCTGGATCTGGGGCCTTAGGCTACTTTCACACTAGCGTTCTGCTGTCCGCTCGTGAGCTCCGTTTGAAGGAGCTCACGAGCGGAGCAGAACGCTTCCGTCCAGCCCTGATGCAGTCTGAATGGATGCGGATCCGCTCAGACTGCATCAGTCTGGCGGCGTTCAGCCTCCGCTCCGCTCGCCTCCGCACGGCCTGGCCATGCGGAGGTGTGCGGATCCGTCCAGACTTACAATGTAAGTCAATGGGAACGGATCCGCTTGAAGATGACACCATATGGCTCAATCTTCAAGCGGATCCGTCCCCCATTGACTTTACATTGAAAGTCTGAACGGATCCGCTCAGGCTACTTTCGCACTTAGAAATTTTTCTAAGTTATTAATGCAGACGGATCCGTACTGAACGGAGCCTCCGTCTGCAATAATATGATCGGATCCGTTCAGAACGGATCCGATCAAGCGCAAGTGTGAAAGTAGCCTTAGTTAAGCTAGAGGGAATTATGAACAGTTCCAAATACCAGTCAATATTGGCACAAAACCTTCAGGCTTCTGCTAGAAAGCTGAACATCTTTCAACATGACAACGACCCAAAGCATACATCCAAATCAACAAAGGAATGGCTTTACCAGAAGAAGATTAAAGTTTTGGAATATCCCAGCCAGAGCCCAGACCTGAATCCGATTGGAAATCTGTGGGGTGATCTGAAGAGTCCTGTGCACAGGAGATGCCCTCACAATATGACAGATTTGGAGTGTTTTTGCAAAGAAGAGTGGGCAAATCTTGCCAAGTCAAAATGTGCCATGCTGATAGTCTCATACCCAAAAAGACTGAGTGCTGTAATAAAATCAAAAGGTGCTTCAACAAAGTATTAGTTTAAGGGTGTGCACACTTATGCAACCATATAATTTTTTTTATTATTATTATTATTTTCTTCCCACTACCTAAAAGATTTCAGTTTGTTTTCCAGTTGAGTTGTACAGTTTATAGGTCACATTAAAGGTGGAAAAAGTTCTGAAGTTCTGAAAAGATTTATATTTGTCTCATTTTTTTTTTACATCACAAAACTTATATATATATATATATATATATATATACACAATCCCAAAAAACGGGCAGCACTCCAAAAAATAAATGAAAAAAAACCTTTATTCACACATGTGGAAAAAGCGACGTTTCGGCTCAACAGAGTCTTTCTCAAGCAAAGTATCAGGACAAAGTGCTCAGTACATATAGCAAACACAATCAATGTATAAATTACAACAAGAGCATAATCAATAAAACCAATTAAGGATAAAAAGTGACATACAATGAATAAAACAGTGTTACAAAAAAATACTAGTTTAAAGATTATTACAGTGCATGATCCAATTAATATTTCATGTAAAAAATCTTACATCAATTTTCATTTATAGATCATATATAACATATTTGCCAATGAAAGTGCATAAAGTCCATGTGCGCGATGATGGAGTGACATGCGCAGCCAATTTCATATAATAAAGTGACGTGTGCATGTTGAATGATGTATCACCCAGAGGGAGGGGAGAGGAAAGACACAGGAAATAGCATAGTCCACTGACCAGATGAATGGTGGCGTCGGATTGTCAAGCACTTGCTTCAGCGTGTCCGATGTAGCAGTGCGCATGCCTGGGTGACATACCTAGCCTATGTTGCATCACCACGTCGGATGGCAATTCGGGCATGCGCCCAGCTCTCCAGTAACAGTCCTAGCCATGTTAATTAAGGGAAATCCACCTCAATCCACCTGGCGCATGCGTCCACATATAGCATAGTTTACAGATTGCAACAGAACTAACAGACGTGTCCAAGGTACAGAACTCTCAAAGAGAGCACCTTGTATCCATTGTATGGGCAAGTGATACCACGGACCCGGGCGTTTTGGATTGTCTATATTGGGGTTTGCTTATCCCCTTCAGGGCTGTTGCACCCGATTGTTTTTTTCTAGACGGTGCTGCAATTTTTATTTTTTTATTTCAGTATATACATTATCCCCCATTGTAGTGCCAGTAGATAATTTCCCCCTATAGTGCCAACCCTAGTACCAGTATATAATGCCCCCTCTGTAGTGCCAGGTAAACATAATACTCCCACCCCTTCCTTGGTGCTCCCAGTAGTACCAGGTATATATAATGCCCCCCCCCCTTACTTGGGCCCGCAAAAGTGCCAGGTATATTTTATGCCCCCCATCCTTGGTGCCCCCAGTAGTGCTAGGTATATATAATACTACCCTCTTCTTTGGTGTGCCCAGTAGTGTCAGGTATATATAATGTTCCTCCTTCTTTGGTGCCCCCAGTATTGCCAAGTATATATATAATGCTCCCCTCCTTGGTGCCCCCAGTAGTGCCAGGTATGTATAATGCTCCTCCCTTCTTTGGTGCCCCCAGAAGTGCCAGGTACAGTAGTGCTAGGTATATGTAATGCTCCCATTCCTTGGCGCCCCCAGTAGTGCTAGATATATATTGCCCCCTTCCTTGGTGCCCCCACTAATTCCAGGTATATACAATGCTGCCCTCGCCCTTCTTTGGTGCCCCCAGTAGTGCTAGGTATATATAATGCCCCACCCAGTAGTACCAGGTATATAATGCTACCCCTCCCAAACTTACCCTCACCTACCCATCGTTCTGGCCCTGGGCCTAGCCTTTTCTAGTTATGCCTATGACTCTATGCTTACAGAGACATGCAAAGAGTTTGTATATAATTGGGAGGGGGTGTGCATGAGAGCTTCCTGGAGAAACTTGATATGTGATAATATAATCCTGTAGTTCACAGCAAGTCAGGCATACATGGCAGACTCCTGTTTACACAGGGAAGTATGCACTGGCCTTGGGATCAGATTGGAAATCACATGATCAGGTACCCATAATGAGCAGGTTCAAATGTATGGATGCAACTGAGCAGGAATGAAACAGAAAGACACTGCTAGAATATTGATGCTTAGTTAGCAGCATGTGCAAAAAAAATATTTAAGTTTACTTCCACATATAGGTGCTTTTGCTTAACCATTCTTAAGTGGGATCCTTAAGGGGGCATTGGGCCCACGCTCAGTACTGACCCTCTTACACATATACATTGCTGGGAAATTGTGAATGTATCTAGGAGAAGACAGCCACAAGCTGCTACCTTATAGAAACAGTACTGTACCAATGTATACAGGGAGCATGGGAAGGTTTTACATGTACCAGAATTGATCATGATTGGTGAAGGTGGCAGTGACCTCATTATCTGGTTGCACTGCCTTTTCTCCAATTATCAACCACATGGGGGTATTCGTGGTCTGCCCTTAATTTGTATCAGCTGATAATTTGTGGCTAATTAATCTACAATGGTTTAATTGGCTGTCAGAAATAAAGGGAGTGTGGCCCCATAAAGAAGAGATATGGCAGCTAATTATATCTGATCAATAATTCTAGAATTATCCATTAATTTTTTCACTATAATCCAGAACACAAGATCATGTTTGATGTATAAATCCTAAGATTTTATTGTTTTATATTTGTGAATGTGGCTACAGTAAAAGGATACAAAGACGACAGTTCGGGATTCATGTACATAGGGGGCAGCATTATACTAGTTAATTCTTGTATATAAGAGGTATTATTATGATGGGCATGCACATAAGTTATCAGTCAGCCAAACGATCATGTGGATCGACAGCTATCTGTCCTGATCCACCCATACATAGGCATGCTCAGCTAAGCATGCCTATGTAATGAATGGGCACAGGGTAGAAAGTTGCTGCTGAACACCTCTGACATTAGATGGTCTGTAGGTTTGGCTGACATAGATTGAATATGTATTGTATGGACAGCTTTATGGTAGGTATATTCTTGTGCACAGGGCTGTATTTACAACAAAGCACATATGAGGGCACATTCCTATAAAGGAAGGTTGCGGCACTTCACAGAGAAAACTAATGATTTATGTTGATTCTTTCACCTTAGTGCAGCTTCTTATGTCTCTTTATCACTAACTTTTGTTTATTGTAGCTACAAGTCAGGAGATTTAATCCTCATGTTACTTACTTACAGGTAATCTAACAGTAATCTCTGAGGGAAGGCAATGTAAAGGTTAAATCCTCTGACTTGGTGCTGCAGTTAACAAAAATAAGTGATAAGGAGACATCAGAGCAGTCTGACGAGGAGAAAGGTGAGGCCAGTATATGACCCATACTGTATGTACATTGCCAACTAGCTGAGAGGATTTCTCTGCCTGTTACACAGCAGACCAGTCCATAATCCACACAGACACCAAAGTAGTAAATCTCATCAGTTTAACAACAACAACAACAAAAAAAAAACATAGAGGCCACAGAATAAAGGTAGCCATGCACCTAACAGGAAATAGGGCTTGTTCAGATAAACTAGTTTGTGATCTGGCCTGTGAACATGGATGCATTTTTATGCAGAACACTCACAGATGATGTTTGTGTCCTACCTGTTTTTCTTGTAGACTAACTCACTAAAGTGAATGAATATTGAGGGAAAATCAGAGCTGGATGGTGCATGTTATGATTTTTCCAGTCATGGCATGCATCATCCATTGATGGAGGTAGCTTTGGACGTATGGACTAGGTTTATACTTTACTGGCAGCTATGTAAGGTTATATTTAGATGACATATTTTTAACAACACAGTCAAAAGTGCATTAAAGGGGTTGTCCCACGAAAAATATTCTACAGTTTTTAAACCAGCGTCTGCATCTGAATACTTTTGTAATTGCATGTAATTAAATAAATGTATTATTTCTTTGACCTGCTCACCGAGATGGCCGCACATGCTCAGTTTCATCCTTCAGCTGCCTCCTGAGCTGTGATAGGGAGAGCATGGACACGCCTCCTGAGCTGTGATAGGGAGAGCATGGACACGCCTCCTGAGCTGTGATAGGGAGAGCTGAGACACATCCCCTGAGCTGCAGCAGAAAAGACACTCCCCTTGAGCTGTCAGCTTGATATAAATCTAGCAGAGCAATGAATGGGGAGATCTCTGGACCCGTGTGAGGTAGAGGGCTGGTTCTGACTTTGTTAGATTTTCATGTACTATATGATGTCTGATATTAATTTTTTACAATAGTCATGGGACAACCCCTTTAACAAAGGCATTAACAAGCACACTCAGTTTTACCGGGTTTGCTGCGGTTTTGTGATGTGTTTATTTGCTATACAGTATAAGGAATTGTGCTTGGTGAACTGAGAGAAGGCTGCGGTGCTACTGCAAACCCCTATATCAGGGATGCTCAACTTGCGGCCCTCCAGCTGTTGTAAAACTACAACTCCCATCATGCCCTGCTGTAAGCTGATAGGTGTAGGCTGTCCAGGCATCCTGGCAGTTGTAGTTTTGCAACAGCTGGAGGGCCCCAGGTTGGGCATCCCTGCTCTATATATACCTTCTCTATATCATTATGCATCACCTCCTGACAAAGCCGTTGAGGTGAAATGCGTGTTGAGGTCTTTGTGCTTGGGGCCTTGTTCCATCAGTTTACTCGCCATGTCACAGAGTATGTGTATACTATGCCAATGCTCCTTTTGCTAATGAGATCCTTTATACGGAGCGTGACTAATTGTTATATTTAGTATTTCATTGCCATTCCCTGTATACATGAGCGGTAATTATCTACCTTCCACTAGGATCTGTTCTAACTGGTATGATCTGTGTGGACGTATAAAGTACACGGATATAGTAGTACAGCCATATGGAAATACTGATGAATTGTAACATTGCCCTGAGCTGTTTCTCTGCATATATTTTGTCTCTTGCCTGCTTGTTCTCTCATATTTAGAGTTGAGCGAACACCTGGATGTTCGGGTTCGAGAAGTTCGGCCGAACATCCCGGAAATGTTCGGGTTCGGGATCCGAACCCGATCCGAACTTCGTCCCGAACCCGAACCCCATTGAAGTCAATGGGGACCCGAACTTTTCGGCACTAAAAAGGCTGTAAAACAGCCCAGGAAAGAGCTAGAGGGCTGCAAAAGGCAGCAACATGTAGGTAAATCCCCTGCAAACAAATGTGGATAGGGAAATGAATTAAAATAAAAATTAAATAAATAAAAATTAACCAAAATCAATTGGAGAGAGGTTCCATAGCAGAGAATCTGGCTTCCCGTCACCCACCACTGGAACAGTCCATTCTCAGATATTTAGGCCCCGGCACCCAGGCAGAGGAGAGAGGTCCCGTAACAGAGAATCTGTCTTCATGTCAGCAGAGAATTAGTCTGCATGTCATAGCAGAGAATGAGGCTTCACGTCAGCCACCACTGCAACAGTCCATTGGCATATATTTAGGCCCAGCACCCAGGCAGAGGAGGGAGGTCCCGTAACAGAGAATCTGTCTTCATGTCAGCAGAGAATTAGTCTGCATGTCATAGCAGAGAATGAGGCTTCACGTCAGCCACCACTGCAACAGTCCATTGGCATATATTTAGGCCCAGCACACACACAGGCAGAGGAGAGAGGTCCCGTAACAGAGAATCTGGCTTCATGTCAGCAGAGAATCAGTCTGCATGTCATAGCAGAGAATGAGGCTTCACGTCAGCCACCACTGCAACAGTCCATTGGCATATATTTAGGCCCAGCACACACACAGGCAGAGGAGAGAGGTCCCGTAACAGAGAATCTGGCTTCATGTCAGCAGAGAATCAGTCTGCATGTCATAGCAGAGAATGAGGCTTCACGTCAGCCACCACTGCAACAGTCCATTGGCATATATTTAGGCCCAGCACCCAGGCAGAGGAGGGAGGTCCCGTAACAGAGAATCTGTCTTCATGTCAGCAGAGAATTAGTCTGCATGTCATAGCAGAGAATGAGGCTTCACGTCAGCCACCACTGCAACAGTCCATTGGCATATATTTAGGCCCAGCACACACACAGGCAGAGGAGAGAGGTCCCGTAACAGAGAATCTGGCTTCATGTCAGCAGAGAATCAGTCTGCATGTCATAGCAGAGAATGAGGCTTCACGTCAGCCACCACTGCAACAGTCCATTGGCATATATTTAGGCCCAGCACACACACAGGCAGAGGAGAGAGGTCCCGTAACAGAGAATCTGGCTTCATGTCAGCAGAGAATCAGTCTGCATGTCATAGCAGAGAATGAGGCTTCACGTCAGCCACCACTGCAACAGTCCATTGGCATATATTTAGGCCCAGCACCCAGGCAGAGGAGGGAGGTCCCGTAACAGAGAATCTGTCTTCATGTCAGCAGAGAATTAGTCTGCATGTCATAGCAGAGAATGAGGCTTCACGTCAGCCACCACTGCAACAGTCCATTGGCATATATTTAGGCCCAGCACCCAGGCAGAGGAGGGAGGTCCCGTAACAGAGAATCTGTCTTCATGTCAGCAGAGAATTAGTCTGCATGTCATAGCAGAGAATGAGGCTTCACGTCAGCCACCACTGGAACAGTCCATTCTCAGATATTTAGGCCCCGGCACCCAGGCAGAGGAGAGAGGTCCCGTAACAGAGAATCTGTCTTCATGTCAGCAGAGAATTAGTCTGCATGTCATAGCAGAGAATGAGGCTTCACGTCAGCCACCACTGCAACAGTCCATTGGCATATATTTAGGCCCAGCACCCAGGCAGAGGAGAGAGGTCCCGTAACAGACAATCTGGCTTCATGTCAGCAGAGAATCAGTCTGCATGTCATAGCAGAGAATCAGGCTTCACGTCACCCACCACTGCAACAGTCCATTGTCATAAATTTAGGCCCAGCACTAGTGTTGAGCGGCATGTCCCATATTCGAATTCGCGAAATTTTGTGAATATTCGAAAGAATATTCGTAAAATATTCGCGATTATTCAAATTCGTTATTATTTCGCATATGCGATAATTCGAATTATCGCATAATACATATGCTATGCAAAATTCACATGTGCGCTAATGAAATCGCCTTACGAAGATTCGCAACTCAATTCAATCACTAATGTATGAATGCAATGCCCTTTGCCTCTGTTCTGGGACAAGTGTAGATATTCGCATGTGCGCTAATAAAATCGCCTTACGAAGATTCGCACCTCAATCACTTTCTAGGGAATGTGAGACTTTTGGGAATCAATCGAGATACAGTGGGGGGTGATGACAGTAGTTGACAGAGTACAGATCAATGTAATCTGTAAGGTGGAAAGTAAAATAAAAAATACGAATATTCGTAAATCGACTTTTACGAAGTTCTACGTATTCGCGAATATGGTGCTATACTATATGAATGCACAGGCCTTTGCCTCTCTGTTCTGGGGACAAGTGTAGATATTTGCATTTGCGTTAATAAAATCGCCTTACGAAGATTCGCAGCTCAATTCAATCACTAATGTATGAATGCAAAGCCCTTTGCCTCTGTTCTGGGACAAGTGTAGATATTCGCATGTGCGCTAATAAAATCGCCTTACGAAGATTCGCAACTCAATTCACTAATGTATGAATGCAAAGCCCTTTGCCTCTGTTCTGGGACGTGCCGATATTCGCATGTGCGCTAATAAAATCGCCTTACGAAGATTCGCGCCTCAATCACTTTCTAGGCAATGTGAGTAAGATCTGAGCTGTTGGACCTTTGGGAAACAATCAATTATATGTGTACTGTAATTTTGTGGGGGGGGGGGGGGAAACAAAAAACGAATATTCGTTTTTACGAATATATAGCACTATATTCGAAATATTCGCGAAATCGCGAAGTTGCGATATTCGCGAAAAAAATTTGCTTTTCGAATATTCGCGCTCAACACTACCCAGCACCCAGGCAGAGGAGAGAGGTCCCGTAACAGAGAATCTGGCTTCATGTCAGCAGAGAATCAGTCTTCATATCATAGCAGAGAATCAGGCTTCACGTCACCCACCACTGCAACAGTCAATTGTCATAAATTTAGGCCCAGCACCCAGGCAGAGGAGAGAGCTCCCGTAACAGAGGATCTGGCTTCATGTCAGCAGAGAATCAGTCTGCATGTCATAGCAGAGAATGAGGCTTCACGTCACCCACCACTGCAACAGTCCATTGGCATATATTTAGGCCTAGCACACAGGCAGAGGAGAGGTTCATTCAACTTTGGGTAGCCTCGCAATATAATGGTAAAATGAAAATAAAAATAGGATTGAATGAGGAAGTGCCCTGGAGTCCAATAATATATGGTTATGGGGAGGTAGTTAATGTCTAATCTGGACAAGGGACGGACAGGTCCTGTGGGATCCATGCCTGGTTCATTTTTATGAACGTCAGCTTGTCCACATTGGCTGTAGACAGGCGGCTGCGTTTGTCTGTAATGACGCCCCCTGCCGTGCTGAATACACGTTCAGACAAAACGCTGGCTGCCGGGCAGGCCAGCACCTCCAAGGCATAAAAGGCTAGCTCTGGCCACGTGGACAATTTAGAGACCCAGAAGTTGAATGGGGCCGAACCATCAGTCAGTACGTGGAGGGGTGTGCACACGTACTGTTCCACCATGTTAGTGAAATGTTGCCTCCTGCTAACACGTTGCGTATCAGGTGGTGGTGCAGTTAGCTGTGGCGTGTTGACAAAAGTTTTCCACATCTCTGCCATGCTAACCCTGCCCTCAGAGGAGCTGGCCGTGACACAGCTGCCTTGGCGACCTCTTGCTCCTCCTCTGCCTTGGCCTTGGGCTTCCACTTGTTCCCCTGTGACATTTGGGAATGCTCTCAGTAGCGTGTCTACCAACGTGCGCTTGTACTCGCGCATCTTCCTATCACGCTCCAGTGCAGGAAGTAAGGTGGGCACATTGTCTTTGTAGCGTGGATCCAGCAGGGTGGCAACCCAGTAGTCCGCACAGGTTAAAATGTGGGCAACTCTGCTGTCGTTGCGCAGGCACTGCAGCATGTAGTCGCTCATGTGTGCCAGGCTGCCCAGGGATAAGGACAAGCTGTCCTCTGTGGGAGGCGTATCGTCATCGTCCTGCCTTTCCCCCCAGCCACGCACCAGTGATGGACCCGAGCTGCGTTGGGTGCCACCCCGCTGTGACCATGCTTCATCCTCATCCTCCTCCACCTCCTCCTCATCCTCGTCCTCCTCGTCCTCCAGTAGTGGGCCCTGGCTGGCCACATTTGTACCTGGCCTCTGCTGTTGCCAAAAACCTCCCTCTGAGTCACTTCGAAGAGACTGGCCTGAAAGTGCTAAAAATGACCCCTCTTCCTCCTCCTCCTCCTCCTCCTCCTGGGCCACCTCCTCTTCCATCATCGCCCTAAGTGTTTTCTCAAGGAGACATAGAAGTGGTATTGTAACGCTGATAACGGCGTCATCGCCACTGGCCATGTTGGTGGAGTACTCGAAACAGCGCAACAGGGCACACAGGTCTCGCATGGAGGCCCAGTCATTGGTGGTGAAGTGGTGCTGTTCTGTAGTGCGACTGACCCGTGCGTGCTGCAGCTGAAACTCCACTATGGCCTGCTGCTGCTCGCACAGTCTGTCCAGCATGTGCAAGGTGGAGTTCCACCTGGTGGGCACGTCGCATATGAGGCGGTGAGCGGGAAGGCCGAAGTTACGCTGTAGCGCAGACAGGCGAGCAGCAGCAGGATGTGAACGCCGGAAGCGCGAACAGACGGCCCGCACTTTATGCAGCAGCTCTGACATGTCGGGGTAGTTGTGAATGAACTTCTGCACCACCAAATTCAGCACATGCGCCAAGCAAGGGATGTGCGTCAAATTGGCTAGTCCCAGAGCTGCAACGAGATTTCGCCCATTATCACACACCACCAGGCCGGGCTTGAGGCTCACCGGCAGCAACCACTCGTCGGTCTGTTGTTCTATACCCCGCCACAACTCCTGTGCGGTGTGGGGCCTGTCCCCCAAACATATGAGTTTCAGAATGGCCTGCTGACGTTTACCCCGGGCTGTGCTGAAGTTGGTGGTGAAGGTGTGTGGCTGACTGGATGAGCAGGTGGAAGAAGAGGAGGAGGAAGCCGAGAAGGAGGAGGTGGCAACAGGAGGCAAAGAATGTTGCCCTGCGATCCTTGGCGGCGGAAGGACGTGCGCCAAACAGCTCTCCGCCTGGGGCCCAGCTGCCACTACATTTACCCAGTGTGCAGTTAGGGAGATATAGCGTCCCTGGCCGTGCTTACTGGTCCACGTATCTGTGGTTAGGTGGACCTTGCTACAGATGGCGTTGCGCAGTGCACACTTGATTTTATGGGATACTTGGTTGTGCAGGGAAGGCACGGCTCTCTTGGAGAAGTAGTGCCGGCTGGGAACAACATACTGTGGGACAGCAAGCGACATGAGCTGTTTGAAGCTGTCTGTGTCCACCAGCCTAAATGACAGCATTTCATAGGCCAGTAGTTTAGAAATGCTGGCATTCAGGGCCAGGGATCGAGGGTGGCTAGGTGGGAATTTACGCTTTCTATCAAATGTTTGTGAGATGGAGAGCTGAACGCTGGCGTGTGACATGGTTGAGACGCTTGGTGACGGAGGTGGTGGTGGTGGTGGTGTTGGTGGTACATCCCCTGTTTGCTGGGCGGCAGGTGCCAACGTTCCTCCAGAGGCGGAGGAAGAGGCCGAGGCGGCAGCAGCAGAATAGGCCGAGGCGGCAGCAGCAGAAGAGGTAGCAGGGGGAGCCTGAGTGACTTCCTTGGTTTTAAGGTGTTTACTCCACTGCAGTTCATGCTTTGCATGCAGGTGCCTGGTCATGCAGGTTGTGCTCAGGTTCAGAACGTTAATGCCTCGCTTCAGGCTCTGATGGCACAGCGTGCAAACCACTCGGGTCTTGTCGTCAGCACATTGTTTGAAGAAGTGCCATGCCAGGGAACTCCTTGAAGCTGCCTTTGGGGTGCTCGGTCCCAGATGGCGGCGGTCAGTAGCAGGCGGAGTCTCTTGGCGGCGGGTGTTCTGCTTTTGCCCACTGCTCCCTCTTTTGCTACGCTGTTGGCTCGGTCTCACCACTGCCTCTTCCTCCGAACTGTGAAAGTCAGTGGCACGACCTTCATTCCATGTGGGGTCTAGGACCTCATCGTCCCCTGCATCGTCTTCCACCCAGTCTTGATCCCTGACCTCCTGTTCAGTCTGCACACTGCAGAAAGACGCAGCAGTTGGCACCTGTGTTTCGTCATCATCAGAGACATGCTGAGGTGGTATTCCCATGTCCTCATCATCAGGAAACATAAGTGGTTGTGCGTCAGTGCATTCTATGTCTTTCACCGCTGGGGAAGGGCTAGGTGGATGCCCTTGGGAAACCCTGCCAGCGGAGTCTTCAAACAGCATAAGAGACTGCTGCATAACTTGAGGCTGAGACAGTTTCCCTGGTATGCATGGGGGTGATGTGACAGACTGATGGGGTTGGTTTTCAGGCGCCATCTGTGCGCTTTCTGCAGAAGACTGGGTGGGAGATAATGTGAACGTGCTGGATCCACTGTCGGCCACCCAATTGACTAATGCCTGTACCTGCTCAGGCCTTACCATCCTTAGAACGGCATTGGGCCCCACCATATATCGCTGTAAATTCTGGCGGCTACTGGGACCTGAGGTAGTTGGTACACTAGGACGTGTGGATGTGGCAGAACGGCCACGTCCTCTCCCAGCACCAGAGGGTCCACTAACACCACCACGACCATGTCCACGTCCGCGTCCCTTACTAGATGTTTTTCTCATTGTTATGGTTCACCACAACAACAAATATATTATTTGGCCCAATGTATTGTATTTAAATTCAGCGGGATATAAATTTGAGGCCTAGTATTTAGGCGCTGGGTGACCGGTATGGATTTAGTGACAGAATTAGACTTGGAAATGCACAGAAGCGTGTGTGTGTGAAGTTATTCTGAATGACCCAATGTGCACCTTGAATATTATATACCCTTTTAGGGATAGATTTCAAATAGCTCTGATATAGCAGAAACCACTAAATTATGAAATTGCTAAATTGGGAATTGTACTTCAACCCAGAACAAAAAATGTGCTTTGACGGACACTAAATATCTTGCCCAGCAACAACAGTACAGCGGTGGGTAACGAGAGATTTAGAGGGAATTAAATTTGAGGCCTAGTATTTAGGCGCTGGGTCACCGGTATGGATTTAGTGACAGAATTAGACTTGGAAATACACAGTAGCGGGTGTGTGTGAAGTTATTCTGAATGACCCTATGTGCACCTTCAATATTATATACCCTTTTAGGGATAGATTTCAAATAGCTCTGATATAGCAGAAACCACTAAATTATGAAATTGCTAAATTGGGAATTGTACTTCAACCCAGAACAAAAAATGTGCTTTGACGGACACTAAATATCTTGCCCAGCAACAACAGTACAGCGGTGGGTAACGAGAGATTTAGAGGGAATTAAATTTGAGGCCTAGTATTTAGGCGCTGGGTCACCGGTATGGATTTAGTGACAGAATTAGACTTGGAAATGCACAGAAGCGTGTGTGTGAAGTTATTCTGAATGACCCTATGTGCACCTTCAATATTATATACCCTTTTTGGGATAGATTTCAAATAGCTCTGATATAGCAGAAACCACTAAATTATGAAATTGCTAAATTGGGAATTGTACTTCAACCCAGAACAAAAAATGTGCTTTGACGGACACTAAATATCTTGCCCAGCAACAACAGTACAGCGGTGGGTAACGAGAGATTTAGAGGGAATTAAATTTGAGGCCTAGTATTTAGGCGCTGGGTCACCGGTATGGATTTAGTGACAGAATTAGACTTGGAAATGCACAGAAGCGTGTGTGTGAAGTTATTCTGAATGACCCTATGTGCACCTTCAATATTATATACCCTTTTTGGGATAGATTTCAAATAGCTCTGATATAGCAGGAACCACTA
Organism: Bufo gargarizans; assembly: GCF_014858855.1. NCBI lineage: Eukaryota > Metazoa > Chordata > Amphibia > Anura > Bufonidae > Bufo > Bufo gargarizans. The sequence continues at coordinate 615,837,499 of NC_058081.1, read as the reverse complement.
AATTATGAAATTGCTAAATTGGGAATTGTACTTCAACCCAGAACAAAAAATGTGCTTTGACGGGCACTAAATAACTTTCCCAGCTACAACAGGACAACGGTAACGAGAGATTTAGAGGGATTTAAATTTGAGGCCTAGTATTTAGGCGCTGGGTGACAGGTATGGGTTTAGTGACAGAATTAGACTTGGAAATACACAGTAGCGGGTGTGTGTGAAGTTATTCTGAATGACCCTATGTGCACCTTCAATATTATATACCCTTTTAGGGATAGATTTCAAATAGCTCTGATATAGCAGAAACCACTAAATTATGAAATTGCTAAATTGGGAATTGTACTTCAACCCAGAACAAAAAATGTGCTTTGACGGACACTAAATATCTTGCCCAGCAACAACAGTACAGCGGTGGGTAACGAGAGATTTAGAGGGAATTAAATTTGAGGCCTAGTATTTAGGCGCTGGGTCACCGGTATGGATTTAGTGACAGAATTAGACTTGGAAATGCACAGAAGCGTGTGTGTGAAGTTATTCTGAATGACCCTATGTGCACCTTCAATATTATATACCCTTTTTGGGATAGATTTCAAATAGCTCTGATATAGCAGGAACCACTAAATTATGAAATTGCTAAATTGGGAATTGTACTTCAACCCAGAACAAAAAATGTGCTTTGACGGGCACTAAATAACTTTCCCAGCTACAACAGGACAACGGTAACGAGAGATTTAGAGGGATTTAAATTTGAGGCCTAGTATTTAGGCGCTGGGTGACAGGTATGGGTTTAGTGACAGAATTAGACTTGGAAATACACAGTAGCGGGTGTGTGTGAAGTTATTCTGAATGACCCTATGTGCACCTTCAATATTATATACCCTTTTAGGGATAGATTTCAAATAGCTCTGATATAGCAGAAACCACTAAATTATGAAATTGCTAAATTGGGAATTGTACTTCAACCCAGAACAAAAAATGTGCTTTGACGGACACTAAATATCTTGCCCAGCAACAACAGTACACCGGTGGGTAACGAGAGATTTAGAGGGAATTAAATTTGAGGCCTAGTATTTAGGCGCTGGGTCACCGGTATGGATTTAGTGACAGAATTAGACTTGGAAATACACAGTAGCGGGTGTGTGTGAAGTTATTCTGAATGACCCTATGTGCACCTTCAATATTATATACCCTTTTTGGGATAGATTTCAAATAGCTCTGATATAGCAGGAACCACTAAATTATGAAATTGCTAAATTGGGAATTGTACTTCAACCCAGAACAAAAAATGTGCTTTGACGGGCACTAAATAACTTTCCCAGCTACAACAGGACAACGGTAACGAGAGATTTAGAGGGATTTAAATTTGAGGCCTAGTATTTAGGCGCTGGGTGACAGGTATGGGTTTAGTGACAGAATTAGACTTGGAAATACACAGTAGCGGGTGTGTGTGAAGTTATTCTGAATGACCCTATGTGCACCTTCAATATTATATACCCTTTTAGGGATAGATTTCAAATAGCTCTGATATAGCAGAAACCACTAAATTATGAAATTGCTAAATTGGGAATTGTACTTCAACCCAGAACAAAAAATGTGCTTTGACGGACACTAAATATCTTGCCCAGCAACAACAGTACAGCGGTGGGTAACGAGAGATTTAGAGGGAATTAAATTTGAGGCCTAGTATTTAGGCGCTGGGTCACCGGTATGGATTTAGTGACAGAATTAGACTTGGAAATACACAGTAGCGGGTGTGTGTGAAGTTATTCTGAATGACCCTATGTGCACCTTCAATATTATATACCCTTTTTGGGATAGATTTCAAATAGCTCTGATATAGCAGGAACCACTAAATTATGAAATTGCTAAATTGGGAATTGTACTTCAACCCAGAACAAAAAATGTGCTTTGACGGGCACTAAATAACTTTCCCAGCTACAACAGGACAACGGTAACGAGAGATTTAGAGGGATTTAAATTTGAGGCCTAGTATTTAGGCGCTGGGTGACAGGTATGGGTTTAGTGACAGAATTAGACTTGGAAATACACAGTAGCGGGTGTGTGTGAAGTTATTCTGAATGACCCTATGTGCACCTTCAATATTATATACCCTTTTTGGGATAGATTTCAAATAGCTCTGATATAGCAGAAACCACTAAATTATGAAATTGCTAAATTGGGAATTGTACTTCAACCCAGAACAAAAAATGTGCTTTGACGGACACTAAATATCTTGCCCAGCAACAACAGTACAGCGGTGGGTAACGAGAGATTTAGAGGGAATTAAATTTGAGGCCTAGTATTTAGGCGCTGGGTCACCGGTATGGATTTAGTGACAGAATTAGACTTGGAAATACACAGTAGCGGGTGTGTGTGAAGTTACTCTGAATGACCCTATGTGCACCTTCAATATTATATACCCTTTTTGGGATAGATTTCAAAGAGCTCTGATATAGCAGGAACCACTAAATTATGAAATTGCTAAATTGGGAATTGTATTTCAACCCAGAACAAGAAATGTGCTTGAACGGACACTAAATAACTCGCCCAGCTACAGCACTAGGGACAGATTTAGCTGGATATAAATTTGAGGCCTAGTATTTAGGCGCTGGGTGACCGGTATGGATTTAGTGACAGAATTAGACTGGGATATGGCCAAAAAATGAACAGACTATTGCTGGTTAAATGCACTTGGTGTCACAGCTTCACCCTGATGTAGGCTTTAGCCAAAAAACAACCACACCATTGAGGGTTAAATGCACTTGGTCGCAGCTTGTGCTGGCGCACCACAAGACACAAAATGGCCGCCGATCACCCCAGAAAAATGAGACTGACAAACGGTCTGTGCAGCCTAAAAACAGTGAGCAATTGAGGATCAGCAGCTCAATGATCCACAGCTGCAGATCGATCAGTTAATCAAGTCCTTTGGAGGAGTTAATCTGCCTAATCTCGCCCTACTGTCGCAGCCGCAACCTCTCCCTACGCTAATCAGAGCAGAGTGACGGGCGGCGCTATGTGACTCCAGCTTAAATAGAGGCTGGGTCACATGGTGCTCTGGCCAATCACAGCCATGCCAATAGTAGGCATGGCTGTGATGGCCTCTTGGGGCAAGTAGTATGACGCTTGTTGATTGGCTGCTTTGCAGCCTTTCAAAAAGCGCCAAGAAAGCGTCACAAAAGCGCGAAGAAAGCGACGAACACCGAACCCGAACCCGGACTTTTACGAAAATGTCCGGGTTCGGGTCCGTGTCACGGACACCCCAAAATTCGGTACGAACCCGAACTATACAGTTCGGGTTCGCTCATCCCTACTCATATTTTATTGATATTTTGTGATAGATTATTTACATAAAGAAAATCAAATATTTTTATAAAAAAGATCTTTTTGACTCCCATTGTTTGCTTTTTTGGTATATATGTAATTATAGAGATTTATGGGCTCTGATGTTCTGATATCTGTTATTTTTCTGGGGATGTTGTAGGTTGTTTAATAGAGGGTGTTGGCATTGAACGTGGCATAAACTCTAAATACCAGTACAGCCTTGCTTGTACATAGGGGCATTATTATAGTAGTTATATTTTTATACATAGAAGGCAGTATTATACTAGTTATATTCCTATATATAGGGGACTGTATTATAGTAGTTATATTTTTATACATAGGAGGCAGTATTATAGTAGTTATATTCTTATACATAGAAGCAGTATTATAGTAGGCATGTTCTTGTACCTAGAGGGCAATATTATAGTAGATGTATTCTGGTACATAGGGGTAGTATTAGAATAATGATGTTCTTGTACATAGAGGATGGTGTGATAATAGTTATAAACAGTTGTCACATTAATATGATCACCAGCTAATATCTGGAGTATCCGCCGTGTGCATCACAGACAGCAGCTAGACGGACTGGAAGTGACTCAATAAGGTCCTGATAGAAGGTCACAGGTATCTGGAGCCATGCTGGCTGCAGTGCATCCCATGGTTGCTAGAGGCTGTGTGGAGGAGGATCCATAGAGCAAACACAATGATCGAGGTGGTCCCACAGATGCTCAATTGTGTTCAAGTCTGGGGAATTAGGGGGCTAAGGAAGTACTTGGAAGTCTTGGTCATGCTCTTCCAACCATTTCTAGCTGTGTGACCTGTCGCATTATCTTGCTGGAAGATTTCATCTGCCCCAGGAAAGACAATCAGCATTGGTGTAGATGATCTGCAAGGATGGATTCATTTGTCCAATTCTGATACTGTTGCAAAAATTGAAGACTTTCTGCTGACGTTAACCTCTCGCTTCAAAGGCAATGGGGCGCTCTGTAATTTTTTCACAGTACACATTCACAGTACACATTCACTAGAGTAACACATGAACAGTTAAAAAAAATGTGCAGTTTCAGAAATACAGCCACCCTTGGCTCAAAAGCCATTAGTCATCCTTTTTTGCAACTCTGATAAATCACCCCTTCTATCCATGACAGCAACAAGGGATATGTGTGCAGATGGACTATCCCACACCTTATATACCCATCAAGCCAGCTCAGGACACAACTTCCTTCATGAGCTACGCGCTGCTGACATTGAAAGTAGGAAGTGATTATAATAATGTGACTCAACTGTGTATTCTTGTACATAGGAAGCAGTACTATAGTAGTTATATTCTTGTACCTAGAGGGCAGTATTATAGTAGTTATATTTTTGTACATAGGAAGCAGTACTATAGTAGTTATATTCTTGTACCTAGAGGGCAGTATTATAGTAGTTATATTCTTGTACCTAGAGGGCAGTATTATAGTAGTTATATTCTTGTACATAGGAAGCATTATTATAGTAGTTATATTCTTGTACATAGTAAGCATTATTATAGTAGTTATATTCTTGTACATAGTAAGCAGTATTATAGTAGTTATATTTTTATACATAGCAAGCAGTTTTATAGCAGTTACCGTATATTGTTGTAGCATCTAGATAGCATTATATTAGTCTATTCTTGTACATTGGGGCAGTATTATAGCAGTTATATACGTGTGTAGAGGGGTAGTTTTTTAGTAGTCACAGTATATTCTTCTACATAGGAGCAGTATTATAGTAGTTATATTCTTTGCCAATTTTCTGTTTATTCAATCGAATAACAAAAGCCTACAGATACAATTATAGGCAGGTATAACGAGTATAACAAATACACTGTAAACTTTACAATACAGGATCATTTTGATATACTTAGGAAACATCTAAGACTGTGCTTAGAGCAGACGGTGCTGAATTATAAATGCATAAACCACAGAGTATGATTGTTAGCTTTATTGCTGGATTTCAAACAAAATGACATATACACAAAGACAAGGACGGACAAAGGAAGTCCCTGAATATCATGGCGTATGTTCAAGGTCTAATAGGGGCAACATACAAAAAGAAGGTGGAAGGAGGGGGAAAGGGGAAGGAAAGAGGGGGGGGGGGTGGAGGGGAAAATATTTCTATTGTAGAGCTGGAGAGTTAGGGTGAAAAGTCAGAGTGAAGGGGGGTCAAGCAAAGCCACGAAACAGTCTCCAAGGCTGCCACAGATCAAGAAATTTCTGTCGATTTCCCCCTTCCCAGGCTGCCAATTCCTCCAAGCGGTAGATTTGGTCAGTTTTTTCCCACCATACTTTTAGTGAGGGAGGTCCATCTTGTTTCCATTTCAGGGGAACAAGTAGCCTGGCTGCTGCAAGCATCAGTGTAGGTAGTTTAGTTTTAGCTGGCGAAAAAGTATGGTTTGGACACCATAGCATCACAAACTTAGGATCCAATACTAAGGGACATCTGGAAGGGCATATCTGATTGATGGTGGACTCGACTTGACGCCAGAAGGGGCGTATTTTAATACATCCCCACCAGATATGGGACAAAGTTCCAGTTTCAGAATTGCATCTCCAACAGATCTCAGGTATGGCAGGGTCTACCCTATGAAGAAATTGAGGTGTTTTGTACCATCTGGTTGTGAGTTTAAATGAGTTTTCCTGCACTAAAATGCATCGTGAGAAGCCATGCGAGTTTTTAAGGATTGCTGCTGTCTCAGGGGGAGAGAGCTTGACACCAAGCTCCTCTTCCCACACAGAGATATGGGGCATAGAGGGGGGGGGGGGGTCGCAGAGAGGAGGAGTTTGTACATTCTGGACAGGGCTTTCGTGGTAGGGAAACATTTTCCCACTCGCTCTTCTAGCCAAGTCAAAGGAGTGCTTAGCGGTGGGGGCAATGTGATCTTTTTTATGTCATTTCGGAAACTTAAGACCTGTAGGAAAGGGATATCCTTCAGTGAAGGCATGTCTAGGACAGGCGTCCAGTTTAGTTCTCCCGTTTGGCTTCTAATGGAGTCAAGCGGAATGTTGTGTAAAAGTGTCCAAGCTCCCGAAGGTAAAGTGAGATTTTTATGGATATATGCTTGGAGTAAAGATAGCGGGAGATGTGTAAGTGGAAATCTCAGTTCTTTAGACTTGTACATTTTAGACCATTCTGCCAGTACTGCCCTCCACATGAAGGAAATATTTGTGGAGTTATGCAAGCATGGGCGAACTCCCCATAGAGCTAGTTTTTCCCTGTATGTAAGGGTGGCGGATTCCAGATGGGCGCACATCGATCTCTGATCATCCGACATACGTTCCAGACCCCTAATCATCTGAATGGCCTTATAATAAAGGTGGAGATCCGGCAACCCAAAACCCCCGAACCGTTTCTCTTTTGTTAGAGTTGAATGAGCCACTCTCGCTCTTTTGTTCTTCCATATAAAAGAGGAAAAAGTCCTTTTTAAGTCAGTGAAATAGGAGTTAGGCAACCATATAGGTAATGTCTGCAAAAGGTAGATGAATTTGGGTATGATATAAGCCTTTAAATAATTTTTCCTACCCATCCATGAGATAAATGGGAGTTTTAAATTTTGCAAGTGTTGTCGGGTATCCTTCAGAAGCGGGGCGTAGTTTAGATCAAATAAGTCATTAGGTGTCGCAGAGACGTGTACCCCTAAGTATTGGATCGAATGTTTGGCTCATGCGAATGGGGAAGTGCTTTGGAGGTCCTGAACTACAGTTTCAGAGCATGTTATGTTTAACACTTGAGATTTATCATAATTTATCCGGAAGTTGGACACAGCTCCAAATTCTTCGAAGATGTTGGCCAATTCCGGAAAGGAGGTCATGGGGTTGGAGGTCAAGATAAGGAGGTCGTCTGCAAACGCAGCTGCAACATGGGAACGTTTATTGATGGTGAGTCCTTCTATCCTGGGGTTTTGTCTGATTTTGCACAATAACGTCTCCATCACTATTATAAACAGTGCTGGCGACAGGGGGCATCCCTGCCTGGTGCCATTGGATATTGAGAACGAGGGGGAGAGGGACCCATTCACCCGTATTCTAGCCGAGGGAGCCGTATAGAGAGACAGTATTGCACCAATCAACTGGGGGGAGAAGCCGAACCTAGACAGAGCCGCAGACATATAATGCCAGCTAACCCTGTCAAAGGCTTTCTCCGCATCTGTGCTCAGCAGAGCCAAAGGTCGTTTTTTCAGTCTCGCCCAGTCAATTAGGTGCAAGAGGCGTCTAGTGTTCTCCATTCCCTGTCTTCCCTTCACAAACCCTACTTGTTCCCCGTCTATTATATCCGGAAGCACTGATTGTAGCCTCGTAGCAAGTATTTTAGCCCACCATTTGATATCAGTGTTCAACAGGGATATCGGTCTATAATTACTACATAGCGTGGGATCTTTATTTGGCTTTGGAATTATTGTTATATGCGCTTCCAATGCTTGTGGAGGGAGAGTTCCTCCCGTAAGGAGATGGTTACATAGAGCGCGAAATTGTGGTATCAAAATATCTTTAAATGTCTTGTAGTAGACAATAGGAAACCCATCCGGGCCTGGGCTCTTGCCTGAGGGGATGGAGGCGAGGATATCCTGAGCTTCAGTATCTGTGACCGGTGCTGTCAAGGCTGCCGATTTATCAGCAGGGAGTTTTGGCAAGGAGATATCTGCCAGGAATTTTTCTGTCGCTTCCTTGTAGCTTCCAGGGGACACCTGGTCGAGGGAGGGCAAGTTATAGAGTTTGGCATAAAAATCACAAAACGTCTTAGCTATATCCGGGGTGGTCCTAAAAAACCTGCCATCTGGAGCTTTGATGGAGGAAATTCGAGAAGAATCGAATAGTTTTTTAGCTATAGCAGACATTAATTTGTTCCCGTGTGCGTAAGCTCTAAATTTGGAGCGCATGATTAGTTTTGCAGACGTTACATTATAAAGATTTTTTAAATTGGAACGAGTGGCAGAAAGTTCTTCCATTACAGCTGTAGCCCGACTTCTTTTGTGGGTAAGTTCTAGTTTGGCGATGAGATCTAAAAGGCGAGTGAGTTCCAAGGCGCGCTGTTTTTTGACAAAGGATCCCAAGGAAATTATTTCCCCTCTAAGTTTGGCCTTGTGTGCTTCCCATCTGATGGACGGGGGTGGGGTTGGAGATCCAGCGTTATTGATGTTAAAGTAGTCGGTTATGGTATTTGCAAGTTTGGTTCTGTGAGCTGGGTCCGTGTGGAGTGTTTCGTTTAGTCTCCAGGTTCGGTCTCTAGGGGAGGAATCTAAGCTATGCAGATGTAGGAAGACAGGGGCGTGGTCTGAGACTGTGATGTTGCCTATAGACGCCTTTGCCACTTTTCGTATGTGGGTCGAGGATAAGAACAAGTAGTCAAGTCTCTGATAAGAGGCTTGGGCTGATGAGTAAAACGTGAAGTCCTTCTCCCTAGGGTTTAATGTTCGCCAAACATCAACTACTCCTACCTTTTTTAGATGTTGCTTAAGTTTTTTCAGGAGCTTGTGCGAAATGGCTGATCTACCTGTAGAAGAGTCTAAATCCGGTTCTAGGGTAACATTGAAGTCCCCCCCTAACACTGTAATGCCCTCCTGGAAAGAGGATAATTGAGTTAGCGTTTGGGTAAGCCAAGGGACCTGACCCCTATTGGGAGCATATAGATTGGCTAGTGTCACTAGGTTATCTGATAACCAGCCCTTGACAAAGACGTAGCGCCCATCTGGATCCACCACCGTCGCCACATGTTTGAAGGGCAGTTGCTTGTGAATGGCTACACTCACCCCTCTGCTAGCTGAAGGGAAGGTGGAGTGGTACCAGTGAGAATATTTAGCAGTGGAAAGGTTTGGTATCTTACCAGTCTTGAAGTGAGTTTCTTGCAGAAAAAAAATAGACACCTTTTCTTTCAGAAGCAGAGACAAGATCTGGGCCCTTTTGCAGGGCTCATTCAGGCCTTTCATGTTTAACGTCGTAATCACTGCGGCTTCCATTTCAGTCGCTGTGGATTGTCACCCAGAAGACTGCGAACTTGGCCGCGCCCAAGCCCCCTACAGCTGGGGATAGGAGAAGGTCAGAGAAGGGAAAAGAAGGGAAAAGAAGACAATGGCGGGGGGGGGGGGGGGGGCGGTGAGTCGAAAAAGAGAGGGGGGGGGGACACAAATACACACAAGACTAAGGACACACAAAAAACACTTAAATACTCCTTTAAATCTTGTGGACCAGTAAACTTTCCAGTTACTCAGTATTTAACTAGACGCAATACTAATGATCCCTGAAAAAACTAGTGAACCTTCAGAGATAACTATCCTGATCTGCAGAGGACAATCTATCAGTGAGGTTCCAACCCTCTGCATTAAAAGAACAGAAGGAGGGGGGGGGGAGGGGGGGGAATGGAGGAAAGAGAAAACACAAATGTGCCTAGGCATGACATGCCCCTCGGCACCACCCATAAACTTGTTCTCAAAAGTTGATAAAAGATAAAACAGAACATCGTGTAAGCAATATTAACATATATGAAGCAGGGCAATTGAAGTAAGAGGAGAGAGACGGCGGAGATCGGTCTTGACCACCATGTGGAGGGGTGAAATGGGCAGTAGATGCGAGTCGGTAAACATGATGTGATACCCCCTAGTTCCACACCATAAAAATAATATATCCCTCCACCGCTAGCCAACCCCATCAACCCCCCGGAGCACCCGTCCCGCCACCAAGGTCTGGCGGGGGGGAAACAAGGGCCATATACATCCTAGGGCCCATATACGATCCCACCAACAACCCCCCACTTATAATAATCAAGGGCACAATAATACAGATTCAAATTAAGGTTCAGTTCCTGGTTCCATGCTGTGCCGGGTTAGACAAAAAGAGAGACTTATCTGCTGGGCTGTTATTATCTCCCCTCTCCGCTCAGTCTAACCCCGATCTCCTGCAGCTCCCAGCACATGGTCACGTAGGAGACGTGAGCAGAGGTGGAGTCCAGTGTTCCGGCGTATGTTGTGCCTGCAAGCCGGTGAGCTAGGAGGGAAGGAGGAGGAGGGGGAAGGAGGAGAAAGAGGGGACGGTTGGAGGGAGGAGTGAGTTGAGGAGATCAACTAGCGCCATCTGCTGGGGCAATGCGGGAAAACATGGTACAAGCCCCGATCAAGGCACTCAGGTATGCATTTGCAAGAGGGACATTCGGGGGGGGGGGGATCGCGATCGCCGGTACAGGGGTGTCCTAAGCGACCCGAACCATCAGCGGAAGGCCCGCACTGCAGGGAGTCCAAATGCCCTAAGGCGAGATCACAGCTTCCGGCCCCCTTCAAGCATGTCCGGTATTCGGGCTGCTGGGGTTACATCTCCGGGGTCTCGGGGTTCCGATGGTGCTGCGGGACCTCTCCTGCCCTCCGGACGAGGGTTCAGGCCGATCTTCTCCTGGAGACAGGGGCAGCCAGGATGGAACCGGCAATGGATCCATTTCCAGCGCTTTCCACACTCGATCCAGGTCACTCGGTACGTGAACAGTGAACCGCTTATCTTTGATCCAAACGGCTAACCCAAATAGGAACAGCCAGTTGTATTGCAGGTTTCTTTCCCTCAGGGCCCCCAGAAGTGGCCGCAGGACGCGTCGTTTTGCCAAGGTTGATGGGGCTACATCCTGATAGAATTGCAGCTCTTCTCCTGCATACTCGATCGGCGATTTCTCTCTAGCCTTCTGTAGTATGAGCGCTGTATCAACATAGGACAGGAGACCGCATATTATGTCTCTCGGCGGTTCTCCCTGCTTGGGTTTCGGGCGCAGAGCCCGGTGTATGCGCTCTATAACCACTGGAGCAGCTCTCTCTGGACCCAGTAAGGATTGAAATATTTCTTTGGCCACCTTGTTGAGAGCCTCTGGGGCATATTGCTCGGTTAGACCTTTTATTCTGACATTTTTTCTTCTGCTCCTGTTCTCCTGGTCCTCAATGAGGAGGAGAGATTTGTTGATGTACTCTGTGTGCAGGCCAGTGCGGGAGAGCATGGACTCCGTCAGGGTCGCCATTTCTGTATGTTTAACTTCTAGGCTATCAACCCGTCTAGACATCTGCCTCAGGTCTGTCTTGATTTCGGTCAGCTCTTCCATAATAGGTTTCATAGCTTGGAAGATGTTTTTTTTTAGAAAAGCTTTGGAGATTGGAGCTTTCATTGATTCACACTGATCGCTCCCTGCTAAACTTTCAAGGTCGGAAGCTGAGTCTCCAGCGTTTCCCGCCCTCGCCGCCATCATGGGAGCAGACCTCACTGGATGCTCCGGCTGGGTTTTCCAGTACTTCTGGAGTTCGGGTTGGCTACCCACCTGCTTGGAGGAGCTGGTGAGGTCTCCCTGGCGTTCCTTGTTGTATTTCCCCATTTTTATAATTGTTCTGTTGCTAAAACAGGTGGATTGGAGGTGTTTTATGGAGGAGCTGCAGCCTCACACGTCCATCTCAGTCGGTGGCTAGGCTCCGCCCCATTATAGTAGTTATATTCTTGTATATAGGAGGCAGTATTATAGCATTTATATTCTTGTACATAGGGGCAGTATTATAGCAGTTTTATTGTTGTATCATCAGGACAGTATTATATTAGTCTATTCTTTTATATATGGGGAAGTATTATAGCAGTCATATACTTGTATATAGAGGCCAGTATTAAAGTAGTGAATGGAGAAAGGCAAAAAATAAATCCTAATATTGTGTAATGCACTATACAGTAGGCAGTAATATGAGTTAGTACCTATGCCACGCTTTAAGAAAGAAACAAGGAATAAAGTCAGATAATGTCATAATACACAGTCTAAGAAAGATGGATGTGAAAATCTCCTATTTAACAAGTTAGACAAATCTAATGGCTACAAAGCCCTTGACATTGCTGGCAGCTGTCTACAGCTGAAGCTTTGGTGATAGATTGTTAGTTTTCAGAAGTAAAGTGCATTAAAAAAAACTTTAATGATGCATCACACAATAAAATATTAATACTATAAACAGGTGACTATGTTTAGGTTTTTCTGTCTTTTTCCAGTCCTGCAGCATTGATCCTCGATTATGTGCAGTCACCGTAACTACAAAAGTCTGGTGAAGAAATGTGTTGGATCTGTCAACCGTGTCAGGCAACTGGGGCATTAGGTAACACAGGAAGTCCTTTTTCTTCCCCACTGACATAACAGTTACCATATGATTTTTTTTAAGTACTGTATTCACAAAAACAAAGATAATTGAAAAAAAAATTAGTTTTAAAAAGGGGAACATCTTCTGTAAATCTTCAATTCATCTTTTGTAAATCTTCAATTCATCTTTTGTAAATCTTGTGCATTGGTGACTCCATTGGTGAGCAAGTTGTGACTCCAAAAGTGAAGAAGTAACATTTTATAGCATGCCCACATACTTGGTGTGAGGAAAATTGATTATTATTTACTGGCAGCCCTGATTGTCATTTGATTCACCTTTTGGCATCTACATCAGTGTACATGCAAAATAAGTTCCCACCCCCCAGCTATCAGCTAGCCAGGAAGAAAGCCCTAGGGGTCCAGGCGTCATGGAGGCCCCAGGTGGAGAATGTCACACCTCAATCAGCCAGTTTGGAGGTAAGCTAAATCCTGCAGGAAAAAACCCCAGCAGGAGGTATCAGCCCTTGCCAGGATCAATGCTACCTCCCAGACATGTTGGCACCTACATTTCATAAGGAATTATGAATCACTCGGCCATCACAGGCGCAAACCGGATACATATTTGTGTCCCGGTGGCCACGATGTACAGTACAGACCAAAAGTTTGGACACACCTTCTCATTCAAAGAGTTTTCTTTATTTTCATGACTATGAAAATTGTAGATTCACACTGAAGGCATCAAAACTATGAATTAACACATGTGGAATTATATACAGTACAGACCAAAAGTTTGGACACACCTTCTCATTCAAAGAGTTTTCTTTATTTTCATGACTATGAAAATTGTAGATTCACACTGAAGGCATCAAAACTATGAATTAACACATGTGGAATTATATACATAACAAAAAAGTGTGAAACAACTGAAAATATGTCATATTCTAGGTTCTTCAAAGTAGCCACCTTTTGCTTTGATTACTGCTTTGCACACTCTTGGCATTCTCTTGATGATCTTCAAGAGGTAGTCACCTGAAATGGTTTTCACTTCACAGGTGTGCCCTGTCAGGTTTAATAAGTGGGATTTCTTGCCTTATAAATGGGGTTTGGACCATCAGTTGCGTTGTGGAGAAGTCAGGTGGATACACAGCTGATAGTCCTACCGAATAGACTGTTAGAATTTGTATTATGGCAAGAAAAAAGCAGCTAAGTAAAGAAAAACGAGTGGCCATCATTACTTTAAGAAATGAAGGTCGGTCAGTCAGCCGAAAAATTGGGAAAACTTTGAAAGTGTCCCCAAGTGCAGTCACAAAAACCATCAAGCGCTACAAAGAAACTGGCTCACATGCGGACCGCCCCAGGAAAGGAAGACCAAGAGTCACATCTGCTGCGGAGGATAAGTTCATCCGAGTCACCAGCCTCAGAAATCGCAGGTTAACAGCAGCTCAGATTAGAGACCAGGTCAATGCCACACAGAGTTCTAACAGCAGACACATCTCTAGAACAACTGTTAAGAGGAGACTGTGTGAATCAGGCCTTCATGGTAGAATATCTGCTAGGAAACCACTGCTAAGGACAGGCAACAAGCAGAAGAGACTTGTTTGGGCTAAAGAACACAAGGAATGGACATTAGACCAGTGGAAATCTGTGCTTTGGTCTGATGAGTCCAAATTTGAGATCTTTGGTTCCAACCACCGTGTCTTTGTGCGACGCAGAAAAGGTTGGATGGATTCTACATGCCTGGTTCCCACCGTGAAGCATGGAGGAGGAGGTGTGATGATGTGGGGGTGCTTTGCTGGTGACGCTGTTGGGGATTTATTCAAAATTGAAGGCATACTAAACCAGCATGGCTACCACAGCATCTTGCAGCGGCATGCTATTCCATCCGGTTTGCGTTTAGTTGGGCCATTATTTATTTTTCAACAGGACAATGACCCCAAACACACCTCCAGGCTGTGTAAGGGCTATTTGACAATGATGGAGAGTGATGGGGTGCTGCGCCAAATGACCTGGCCTCCACAGTCACCAGACCTGAACCCAATCGAGATGGTTTGGGGTGAGCTGGACCGCAGAGTGAAGGCAAAAGGGCCAACAAGTGCTAAGAATCTCTGGGAACTCCTTTAAGACGGTTGGAAGACCATTTCAGGTGATTACCTCTGGAAGCTCATCAAGAGAATGCCAAGAGTGTGCAAAGCAGTAATCAAAGCAAAAGGTGGCTACTTTGAAGAACCTAGAATCTGACATATTTTCAGTTGTTTCACACTTTTTTGTTATGTATATAATTCCACATGTGTTAATTCGTAGTTTTGATGCCTTCAGTGTGAATCTACAATTTTCATAGTCATGAAAATAAAGAAAACTCTTTGAATGAGAAGGTGTGTCCAAACTTTTGGTCTGTACTGTACATAACAAAAAAGTGTGAAACATATGTCATATTCTAGGTTCTTCAAAGTAGCCACCTTTTGCTTTGATTACTGCTTTGCACACTCTTGGCATTCTCTTGATGATCTTCAAGAGGTAGTCACCTAAAATGGTTTTCACTTCACAGGTGTGCCCTGTCAGGTTTAATAAGTGGGATTTCTTGCCTTATAAATGGGGTTTGGACCATCAGTTGCGTTGTGGAGAAGTCAGGTGGATACACAGCTGATAGTTCTACTGAATAGACTGTTAGAATTTGTATTATGGCAAGAAAAAAGCAGCTAAGTAAAGAAAAACGAGTGGCCATCATTACTTTAAGAAATGAAGGTCAGTCAGTCTGAAAAATTGGGAAAACTTTGAAAGTGTCCCCAAGTGCAGTCACAAAAACCATCAAGCGCTACAAAGAAACTGGCTCACATGCGGACCGCCCCAGGAAAGGAAGACCAAGAGTCAACTCTGCTGCGGAGGATAAGTTCATCCGAGTCACCAGCCTCAGAAATCGCAGGTTAACAGCAGCTCAGATTAGAGACCAGGTCAATGCCACACAGAGTTCTAGCAGCAGACACATCTCTAGAACAACTGTTAAGAGGAGACTATGTGAATCAGGTCTTCATGGTAGAATATCTGCTAGGAAACTACTGCTAAGGACAGGCAACAAGCAGAAGAGACTTGTTTGGGCTAAAGTACACAAGGAATGGACATTAGACCAGTGGAAATCTGTGCTTTGGTCTGTTGAGTCCAAATTTGAGATCTTTGGTTCCAACCACCGTGTCTTTGTGCGGTGCAGAAAAGGTGAACGGATGGACTCTACATGCCTGGTTCCCACCGTGAAGCATGGAGGAGGAGGTGTGATGGTGTGGGGGTGCTTTGCTGGTGACACTGTTGGGGATTTATTCAAAATTGAAGGCATACTGAACCAGCATGGCTACCACAGCATCTTGCAGCGGCATGCTATTCCATCCGGTTTGCGTTTAGTTGGACCATCATTTATTTTTCAACAGGACAATGACCCCAAACACACCTCCAGGCTGTGTAAGGGCTATTTGACCATGAAGCAGAGTGATGGGGTGCTGCGCCAGATGACCTGGCCTCCACAGTCACCGGACCTGAACCCAATCGAGATGGTTTGGGGTGAGCTGGACCGCAGAGTGAAGGGAAAAGGGCCAACAAGTGCTAAGCATCTCTGGGAACTCCTTCAAGACTGTTGGAAGACCATTTCAGGTGACTACCTCTTGAAGCTCATCAAGAGAATGCCAATAGTATGCAAAGCAGTAATCAAAGCAAAAGGTGGCTACTTTGAAGAACCTAGAATATGACATATTTTCAGTTGTTTCACACTTTTTTTGTTATGTATATAATTCCACATGTGTTAATTAGTGATGAGCGGGAGGTGCCATATTCGATTTCGCGATATTTCGCGAATATTCGATTGAATGTTCGTGTTATATTCGTCGAAATCGAATATTCGCATATTATTCCAATTATCGCGAATAATAATATGCGATTTAATCAATCACGTATTGCGAATTTTTTCTTTGATAGTATAAGGCAGGGGTAGGCAACCTCCGGCTCCCAGCTGTTGTGAAACTACAACTCCCAGTATGCATACTTGCTCTGCTCTTCTAAGAACTCTCATAGAAATGAATGGAGCATGCTGGGAATTGTAGTATCACAACAGCTGGGAGCCGGAGGTTGCCTACTCCTGGTATAAGGCAACGTTCCTATGACTAATTGACTATGGCTAGGCTAATATGTGTATTTTACGAAATTTCGTAATATTGCTCTAACTTCGTCTTTTAGAATATTACGAATATTCTAAAAGACGAAGTTAGAGCAATATTACGAAATTTCGTAAAATACACATAGATTGTAATTTAGCTAATATAGTGCTATAATCTCAATTTTTTTTTGGCCTCTTCTGAACTTAAGTTTTGTAAAATATGTACACTATTAAAAAAATTACTATAGCAGTATATTAGCTAAATTACAATCTATATGTGTATTTTACAAAATTTCGTAATATTGCTCTAACTTCGTCTTTTAGAATATTCGTAATATTGCTCTAACTTCGTCTTTTAGAATATTCGTAATATTGCTCTTATCTCGTCTTTTAGAATATTCGTATCGTAATATTCTAAAAGACGAAGTTAGAGCAATAGTAAGAATATACGCAAAAAGTTGAAATTGCGATGCGATTAATATAACTCGAAGTAATCGCATGGCGATTTCAACTTAGCCCTGCTATATTCCATATCATGGAATATAGCAGTGCTAACTTAGCACTGCTATATTCCATAATATGGAATATAGCAGTGCTAAGTTGAAATTGCCATGCGATTACTTCGAGTTATATTAATCGCATCGCAATTTCAACTTTTTGCGTATATTCTTACTATTGCTCTAACTTCGTCTTTTAGAATATTACGATACGAATATTCTAAAAGACGAGATAAGAGCAATATTACGAATATTCTAAAAGACGAAGTTAGAGCAATATTACGAATATTCTAAAAGACGAAGTTAGAGCAATATTACGAAATTTCGTAAAATACACATATAGATTGTAATTTAGTTAATATGGAATATAGCAGTGCTAAGAAGCGGAAACGGGCACTGACTGGAGCAGCCAGGAAGCCAGGAATCCAAAGGACAGGTAAGAACAACTTTAGGAAAGTGGGAAAGAAAAAAATATAACAATAAAAAAAAAACGAATATTCGATTTCGTGAATATATAGAACGATATTCAAAATATTCGCGAAATCTCGAAATTGCGATATTCGCGGAAAAAATTCGCAATTCGAATATTCGCGCTCAACACTAGTGTTAATTAATAGTTTTGATGCCTTCAGTGTGAATCTACAATTTTCATAGTCATGAAAATAAAAAGCTCTTTGAATGAGAAGGTGTGTCCAAACTTTTGGTCTGTACTGTACGTGCCCATGGTCTTTGTTTAATGGGGGGTGCCAGGGAAAGGAGATATCCATATCTCCCCACAGAAACCAAATAACAGTACCATATTTGGACTCTAGTTGTAGCCAGAACCAGAGAAGGAGGGGTGGACCTTACCCATAGGCGGGGAGAGGAGCAGCTGGCTTTAGGTCATAAGTCCATGCAAGCCAGAGGGCAGTGTCTTTTTCTGAAAGGGGGTCACATCGTGCCAATGTGTTTGGAGAGACCTGGAAACCGCTGACATCACCGCCCCCCCACGTGACTGCAGCTAAGGACTATTCCACCATCATAGAACTTTCAACTACCTGGTAACGGACTTTTACTCTGCTTAACCCTGTTGTACCCATAAAACCTGTATCTGTAACCTCAGACCACTCTATATATTCTCGGTGTATATTGTGTTATATCTAGTGTGCCCTTACGGCGATTAAATAAATTAATCTTGTGCTGTCTTGTATCTCGATCACGAATCCCCACGTCCGTGTTTTGGCCTAGTTATAAGCTACCGCGGGTTAGTTTCTCACCCTATATAATCCTGTTAGCGGACTGGGTATATATCAAACGAGAATCCGAGCTGAGACAGCGCTGTTTTCACTGTGGCCGTGAAAAGGCTCTCTCAGCTTGTTGCCTCTCTGTGCCAGCGTGGACAGGAGGTGTATGTGTAAATTGTTCCAAGCTGACCTTACCTGCTCCTCTGGAGGGCGTAACGTCACGTTTTTGGTCACCTGTGACCATACCGCGGCTCGTGAGCTTGACATAGGCGACGTCAAGCGGGCACAAGGTATGGTATTCGTCACACTTGGCATCTCTGAAATATTCAGAATTTCAATTTTAATATTCCTAGGGCTATATGTATCTGATTTAGGGATTTTTCTTTGAACACTGAGGCCCCTGTTTTTGGGAATAGGTTGAGATCCCAGTTCAAACATCCTTCATCAACACTTTCTTCTTTGAATTGATTGGGACATTCTTGGTGTACTTGAAGATTGATGTCTGTAGTCATCTGTAGTTTTTACTATGAGGACCTCAATAGCAGGCACTCTGGGGGAACACCTGTACTTAAAGGGGTTGTCCCACCAAAATATTCTACAGTTTTCAAACCAGCACCTGGATCTGAATACTTTTGTAAATGCATGTAATAAAATTTTTTGTATATTTGCTGAATTATTCAATAAAATGTATCTGTATAGCGCCACCTGCTGTTTGTTTTTTTATTATTTCTTTGACCTGCTCACTGAGAAGGCCGCACATGCTCAGTTTTATCCTTCAACTGCCTCCTGTACTGTGATAGGGTGCGCTGAGACACTACCCCTTGAGCTTTCAGCTTGGAATAAATTTAGCAGAGCAATGAATGGGCAGATCTCTGGATCCATGTGAGGTACAGGGCTGGTTCTAGCTTTGTTAGAAAGAGTTTGTCATTTACAACTTATCCCAAAACCACAGACAGCCAATATTTTTTATGGAGAAATTGGAAAACCATAATAAATTATAAAGATTATCAGTAATACATGTCTAGAGCTCAATATACTGATAATAACTCATTACCAGCATTTACTGTGAGCTGTAAAATTATTCTAATTGCCACCAAAATAATCTAGTCAACTACCACCAGCCTCAAAAAAGTCATGGACACATCTATTTTTTTGCCCACTGACACAGAAAAAAAAGTCACCTATTTTTACAGATTGTCCAGAAATTTCTGGTCAGTTGGCAACCCTGGTATCTGGTGAATGCACTCTAAGGAACATGAATTTTAGGCATCCTGGGGGGTAACTGTGGTAGTCACTGTGGGTGACATACATTGTAGTCAGTCATGTAACATCCATGGTGGGCACTCCTAGAGGCCCTTGAGGCACCCTGGGGGATATCTCTTGGGGGCACTTATAGGGGAATCTGTGGCAGTATCTCCAGATAACATACATTGTAGGCACTGTGGGGAATATCTGTTGCTGGCACTGATGTTGGAATCTGTAGCAGGCACTATTGGGGCATGTAAGACAGGAACTCTGAGGATCATTCATTGTATATCTTTGTCAGGCCCGTCTTTGTGCCAAACATTTGTGCCAATGTCATTCCTTGTCTCTTTGGAAGGCATTAGTGGCGGGCACTAATGGCTGCATCTTTGGCAGGCTCTCTGGGGGGCATCCATGGTAGGAAATCTGGGGGATAACTGTAGCATAGTACAGTATCTGTTGCTGAGGTACTGATGAGAGTACTTGAACACTTATGTTTAATTTTGAACATTGGAGGGTATGTATGTCATCGGGGTCTGATCTCAGCGGCATGTGTCAATAACGGATCAAAATTGGACATGCTGCGCAGGTAAATCAAGGTTAAGGCTAACAACACACCAGAGGAGTAACATCCTTTGGGCAGAGTTACCTTCTAATCCAGGATGCATCTGCCTCAGGTTTGGTAGAAGGAACCATTAACTTTGTTTACTTGAAGTCAATTCAAACACAACAGGCATCACGCTGGGTTATATATCAGCGCAGAACATTTCGTCAGATTTATGAGGCTGTTCCTGCCAGCTGGGGAGCGGTAAAGGTAAATAATGGACTTTTGGAAGCAATAAAACAGAAAACAGGGCACGAATCCTTTATAGATGGCAATCTTTATTTGGTGACATTGTTCATTGTATCTGCTCAATGCAAACATAATTCTCTTCCTTATAAGACATTTCTACAAGCTACTTGTTTTTAATGGGCACATATAGCCGCTCAGTACACTGGAATAATGGTGCATAATTAGGGTAGGCCTTTAAAAATAATCATGTTAACACTTTACCGAGTCCCCAGTGGCTTGTTAAAACAATATACACTAAAAACTCTTTGAGAACAGTTACAATAACTCTTGTGACTAAATTTTTTATATAACGTTACAGGGTGTAATATGCGGCACAACCAAGGCCATGGGACAATTGAGAGAACATGTTACATGTGGCAACCACATCCTGCCAGTCATGGGCAGTTACATTACGGGGATGAAGGCTCTGATTGCTTAGTAAATTTCCAGAACAGAAAGAACTATTGTGCAACTACCATGATGGCCTTGCAACACCGGGGTCCTGGGTTCAAATGCAGCCAACGGGAACACCTACATGGAGTTTGTATGTTCTCCCCAGGTTTACATGCAATTGATCGATTAAAAATTTAGAGATTCATTTACTAAACACTGGCATTTCACACACCAGTCTTAGCAATAGCTAGAGTAGATTTCAGTTATAACTTACACCAGTTTTTTGGTGAAATTATTGGAATGTGTTGGGCTGAGGTGGCCCTGCTCCTTCAGCAAAGCCTCGCGTCACAAAGCAGCGGCCCGCGATGTTATTTGTATATCTGGTCCAGGTGTGTACGCTAATGAACTAGCATCAGGATTGGTTGGTGGGAGTATTTAATGTAAGTCTTGTGGTGATGACGCCACCCCCAGACGAAGGTTCACGCCATCCCGAAGGAGGTACAACATGGGTAATACATTCTGCCTCGATGACTCATTACATTGACTTAATTGCACTTGCACTTTTATTTGGAGCAGTATGAATTGTTGCCAGTGTGCTCTCCCCTGGTTATGTCGCCTTGTCCCTGCATCTGTTTTGTTTGTTTTTAAGTATTGTTCTTTGAATCATGTTTAATAAATCATTATTGTAATTCCATGCAGTTAGTTGCTTTTTTGTAGGGTCTTCAGCAAAGCTCCGCCTACGTCTGACAAAGGATGATAGAGGCAGAAAACATGATAAGTCCAAAAATGTTGCCCTTTGCACCACATTTTGCTAAATTTTTATGCCAAAAACCATACATGAATATTTTGTAACTGACTTTTAGAATATATTTTTCTGAATTTTGATTGTGAGCCATATCTGGGAGACAGACTGATATGATGTGGGGGAACTGCTCAAACCCCAAACACTGTAGCGTGTTTTTCATTGGGGGAGCAGTCCCACCGCATGTGGACCGCAGCAAACGACCATCCCCAGCAAAAAATGCGTACAATGGAAGATGTCAGTGCGGTCCACATGCACCACTAAGGCATCCTACACAAAACGGAGCATTGTGCGGATGAAAATATAATATAAATAACAGAAAAAATGCACTTGAATTAGCTTGCTGCTAATTCAAGTGCTGCTTGTCTAAGTGCATTGGAGATATTCAGGAGATACTCAGGAGGTAATCTGGAGGTGGATACAATCTAAACAAGTAAGATTTGTTTGTTTAAAATCTTTCCCCTCTTTACAATGGCAGACCTGGTTCTGTGCAGGAATTGTTATGCTTTTATTTCAGGTTCCACTCTTCAGAGGTTTGGATACTGTCTGATCTGTAGACAGCTCTCCATAATGCAGCAGGAAATTACCTTTTTGAAATATGAGATTTTTAAATTAACCACTAAACAAACTCAGGCTGAGAACATTGCAATGCCACTGCCACAGAGGCCCCCTAGAAATGGAAGATGGGTTACTGTAGGTTCTGGTAGACTGAGAGTTGTGGATAGAAGGCATGTCCCACAGTCTGTGGCTCTCCATAATTCATTTGCAGCACTTTCAGAGTGCAAGAGCAACATGGAGGATGGCTCAAGCACAGTGGGTGAGAAACAATCATCTCCCATGCCTAAAGTATGTAAGACTGCAACCAAAGACAAAAAGGAGAAGGTGAGGATTGATAGTAAGCAGCTGTTGGTGGGCGATTCCATCATAAGAGGTGTGAAGTTTGAGGAGAATGGTGTTGTGAGATGTCTCCCTGGTGCTACTGCTAGCAGGGATAGACGACGGATCCTAAATATTGTTAGGCAAGCAAAGCAGGAAAGGGAAGTGGATGTTATTCTCCATCTTGGGACAAACGATCTGGCATGCAATGAGGTTTCAAAGGTGAAGGAAGCTTTTCACACACTTGGAAAGGATATACGGGAGGTTGCATCAACTGTTTCATTCTCTGCAGTTTTGCCTGTGCAGAACCTTCAGCATGACAGGAAGATGCGCATTAAGGAATTCAATGTATGGCTTGGTGAATGGTGTCTGAACCAAGGGTTTGGCTTTGTGTCTCATGTTAGCTCTTGTTGGAATGGAAAAGAACTGTACAAGAAAGATGGTTTGCATCTTTCTCTCAAGGGAACGAATGTCCTCAGTGAACAGTTCCAAGTATTTGCTAAGAAGCATTTAAACTAGGAAAGGGGGGCAAAAGAGTGATAATCCAGCAGTCCGACTGCCCCCCGGAACAATGCCAGAAGAGGCCAGTAGCACAAAGGTTAAGAAATGACAAGCTCAGAGTCTTGTCTACAAATGCTCGCAGTCTAGGGAATAAGATCAATGAACTTGAGGCTATAATGGCATCTGAGAATATAGATGTAGTGGCTGTTACTGAGACGTGGTTCAAGGGGAGTAATGACTGGGATACATCAATACCAGGGTTCTCTCTATACAGGAAAGACAGAGTAGGCAAGAAGGGGGGAGGGGTGGCCCTGTATGTGAAAGATAGCATAAAATCTAATTTGATACAAGTTAGCGAGAACAATTTAGAGTCAGTTTGGGTTACCTTGCAGCTTGATAATCATAAGGTAACTCGTGTAGGTGTGATATATAGACCACCTAGCCAAGTCAAAGAATTAGATGATCTACTAGTTGAGGAAATAGCTAAAATGACATTGAAGGGGGAAGTTATCATTATGGGAGACTTCAATCTTCCAGATGTAAACTGGAAAACCAAAATAGCTAGTTCTGCCAGGAGTACAGATATTCTAAATTCCCTACTGGGATTATCTCTACAGCAAGTAGTGGAGGAGCCAACCCGGAAGGAGGCCATTTTAGATTTAGTATTCACAAATGGGAATTTGGTATCTGATATTACTGTAGGGGAAAGCTTGGGATCTAGTGATCACCAGTCAGTGTGGTTTACTATAAGTACAGTGACTGAGTCACACCACACAAAAACAAAAGTTTTAGATTTTAGAAAAACTGACTTTTCTAAAATTAGATTAGTGGTACACGAGTCCCTATCAGACTGGAACAGTTTCATTGGAGTCCAGGAGAAATGGGACTACTTAAAAGTGGCACTATTGAAGGCAACAGAAAATTGCATTAGGCTTGTCAGTAAAAGCAAAAAAAGGAAGAGACCACTGTGGTACTCAGCAGAAGTGGCCAAAATTCATTAAAAACAAAAGATAGCATTTAGGAATTATAAAAAAAAAAAAAATGAGGATGACAGACAAATTTATAAGATTAGGCAGAGAGAGGCCAAACAAGTTATAAGAGCTTCTAAAGCACAGGCAGAAGAGAAATTAGCTCAGTCAGGGAAAAAAGGCGATAAGGCATTCTTCAGATACATAAATGAAAAAAGGAAACTAAAACAAGGAATTACCAAATTAAAAACAAAAGAAGGAAGGTATATGGAAGAAGATAAAGAACTAGCTGACTGCCTCAATGAATACTTCTGTTCAGTTTTTACAAAGGAAAATGAAGGAGAAGGACCTCAGTTAGGAAAGAAGACTAATGAATCTTTTGACGCATGTGTCTTTACAGAGGAAGAGGTTCTAAGTCATCTGTCTAAAATTAATACAAATAAGTCACAGGGGCCTGATGGGATACACCCAAAGCTATTAAAAGAGCTCAGCGGTGAACTAGCAAAACCATTAACAGATTTATTTAACCAATCACTGGCAACAGGAGTCGTCCCAGAAGATTGGAAATTAGCAAATGTTGTGCCCATTCACAAGAAAGGTAGTAGGAGGAATCGGGCAACTATAGGCCAGTAAGCCTGACATCAATAGTGGGGAAATTAATGGAAACCATACTTAAGGAGAGGATTGTGGACCATCTAAAATCCCATGGATTGAAAGATGAAAAACAGCATGGGTTTACTTCAGGGAGATCATGTCAAACTAATCTTATAGATTTTTTTGATTAGGGTGACTAAAATAATAGATGGAGGAGGTGCAGTAGACATCGCTTATCTAGACTTTAGTAAGGCTTTTGATACTGTCCCACATAGAAGGCTTATCAATAAAGTGCAGTCATTGGGCTTGGACTCCCATATTGTTGAATGGATTAGGCAGTGGCTGAGGGACAGACAACAGAGGGTTGTAGTCAATGGAGTATATTCAGACCAAGGTCTTGTTACCAGTGGGGTACCTCAGGGATCTGTTCTGGGACCCATATTGTTTAATATCTTTATCAGCGAAATTGCAGAAGGTCCTCAATGGTAAGGTGTGTCTTTTTGCTGATGATACAAAGATTTGTAACAGGGTTGATGTTCCTGGAGGGATACACCAAATGGAAAAGGACTTAGGAAAACTAGAGGAATGGTCAAAAATCTGGCAACTAAAATTTAATGTTGATAAGTGCAAGATAATGCACCTGGGACGTAAAAACCCAAGAGCAGAATATAAAATCAGTGATACAGTCCTAACCTCAGTATCTGAGGAAAGGGATTTAGGGATCATTATTTCAGAAGACTTAAAGGTAGGCAGACAATGTCACAGAGCAGCAGGAAATGCTAGCAGAATGCTTGGGTGTATAGCAAGAGGAATTACCAGTAGAAAGAGGGAGGTGCTCATGCCGCTCTACAGAGCACTAGTGAGACCTCATTTGGAGTATTGTGCTCAGTACTGGAGACCATATCTCCAGAAGGATATTGATACTTTGGAGAGAGTTCAGAGAAGAGCTACTAAACTGGTACATGGATTGCAGGATAAAACTTACCAGGAAAGATTAAAGGACCTTAACATGTATAGCTTGGAAGAAAGACGAGACAGAGGGGATATGATAGAAACTGCTAAATACATAAAGGGAATCAACAAGGTAAAAGAGGAAAGAATATTTAAAAGAAGAAAAACTGCTACAAGAGGACATAGTTTTAAATTAGAGGGGCAAAGGTTTAAAAGTAATATCAGGAAGTATTACTTTACTGAGAGAGTAGTGGATGCATGGAATAGCCTTCCTGCAGAAGTGGCAGCTGCAAATACAGTGAAGGAGTTTAAGCATGCATGGGATAGGCATAAGGCCATCCTTCATATAATATAGGGCCAGGGGCTATCCATAGTATTTAGTATATTGGGCAGACTAGATGGGCCAAATGGTTCTTATCTGCCGACACATTCTATGTTTCTATGCCACTGACTATACTAGCTAGCCATACAAGCAGATATTAAAAGCTGAGACTTTTGCCAATATATTCCTGTCAGGAACATATCGGAGCCCATCATGCACCACGTCGCGGTCTCTCAGCATGGCAAGGGTCCTACCACTGCGCTAACTATGAAAAACACGCTACAGTGTTAGGGGTTTGAGCAGTTCCCCCATATTTGCCACTATATTTCTGTGATTTTGTTTTATATGTATTGAATGTGCCTTTACCTGGCATTTAAACATTCTTTTGCACCTGGTAACCTCCATCACATGGTCTGATATGGGTGTGGCTTACAGTCTTGCTTTATTCACTTTTCATTAGTTGTCCTGCTATGGGTTGTGTGGAAGCTTGGCTGTGAGCTGGATTTCATCACCTTCAGACCGTGTTCACACAATAGTTAGCGTAGTGGTAGGACCCTTGCCATGCTGAGAGACCGTGACACGGTGCATGATGGGCTCCGATATGTTCCTGACAGGAATATATTGGAAAAAGTCTCAGCTTTTAATATCTGCTTGTATGGCTAGCTAGTATAGTCAGTGGCATATCCGTTTAGTGCATTTTTTCTGTAAAGACAGACTGATATGAGTCACAACAATCTTTGTGCAACGCTGCTGAATATGTAGGCAATGTATATAAATAAATAATATTTCAAAATTAGTCAGTACAAAACAAACCTGAGTCAGTATCAGGGCCTATTAGGGTTGGTGATCTGGGATAACAGCCATCACTTTTCAAGGCCTGGGTAGCCAAGACAGTGGGTCTACTGGTACTCTGTTGTCCAAAGGCTCACAGAGATCTTGAGTCAGCACTTCTGTAGTCAAGCAACCTTTGCTATTTAAGAAACTGAGGGTCAACCTAACCATATGCTTTACTTGAAGCCCCTAGTCTCCAATGCAAAATCTGTAACAGGAGCTCCACCTTCCATGCTCCCATTTTAAATACTGTACTGTCTTCTCATGTGATCTGCGGCCACCTTTGGGAGGGGCTTGTGGTAGCACCGCCCATACGTGGGTGTTTCAGGGTGGGTTAAGGCATTCTCGGGGGTGAGGCTTACATGCCCTGAATTTACCAACTGCAAAGTTGTTAAGTATGCTCTTAGTGGGCCTCCAGCTTTCAAGCCATTCTGAGAGTTATAGTTTTGTAAAAGGTGATCAGCCACAGGTTGAAGATGAATGGCTCCACCCACTAATATACACTTACCTTGACTCCCAGCCAGGTCTTGCTTTTCGGCTACCCTTGTTCTCAGGCCCCCCAATTCTTACCCAGCTCATCAGTGACAACAGTGGTTCTATAGCAGCCCCCACCCAAGTCACGATTAACACTCTCTGCTGGGGGCTGGCTGACCAATTAGCATTAGAAGTGCTCGCAAAGCCTACTGCTTATTGGCTAGCCTAGCACTAAGGATGAGCGGCCGGTTCGGGATTCAGTCGAATTGGATTTTTTTGTGATTCAGAGAGAGAGTACAGAAATGCACCTGGTACATTGAGCTGATGTTAATCATGATAATTTGCATATATTTTACAGAGAAATCTAAAGGAGCATTGTCTGCTTATTTGATTGACTTGCCTTGTAGGGTACTCTTTCAGGTGCTCTATATTATTAGGGAGATGAAAAATGAGCAGAAGTATTGCATGCCAGATGACACTACTCTTGGTTTCTAGTTGCGAGGCCTTAGGGAGAACCTCTGGGTGGGTACTATTTCTATTATGGAGACCCGTTGATATACCGATGTAGTAGAGTTAATAAAACTAACTTACTAATTGTTAAAATTCCAATGCATCGCAGTCCTCACTATTCTATTTCGATCACTATAGTGTTGTACAGCATCCCCTATTAATATAGGGTACAGGTCACTACTGGATTCTACTAATGCCGCTGGCTGCGCGCTGCCAGCACGCTATTTATTTAGTTTAGTGATTGCCCTTATGCTGTTTGGGGCTGCAACTTGCACTGTATTAAAATTGAAGCTTCACGCTGCCCCCCGACATGTTTCGCCGTTACCGGCGTCTTCAGGGGGTAAGTCCACAACACAGGCGCGGCGCAACCCCATGACGTCGACAAAACTAGGGGTCAAAAGGTAGATAGGCGTAGCCGGTGGGAGGAACTAGGTCCGGCATGAGAGCAATCAGAGCCCAACCAGAGGTCCCAATCACGCCCACAGGCCGAACACACATTGATGACATCACAAACAAAGGTTTCATAAACCATCCGGGAGGAGACACGCTCACACTCTGCCCTAACCCCTGAAGACGCCGGTAACGGCGAAACATGTCGGGGGGCAGCGTGAAGCTTCAATTTTAATACAGTGCAAGTTGCAGCCCCAAACAGCATAAGGGCAATCACTAAACTAAATAAATAGCGTGCTGGCAGCGCGCAGCCAGCGGCATTAGTAGAATCCAGTAGTGACCTGTACCCTATATTAATAGGGGATGCTGTACAACACTATAGTGATCGAAATAGAATAGTGAGGACTGCGATGCATTGGAATTTTAACAATTAGTAAGTTAGTTTTATTAGCATATCAATAAAAGCTAAGTATCAGGAAATTGAGTAGGTGCTGGATTAACAGGTGTAAACTAGTCCTTCGGACATCAGTAATTATTATTTTTGAGTGCAAAACACCGCATCCAGCACAAAGGGAAAGCCCAGTTTTTTGATGTAGTAGAGTTAACACTCATGCTTTCTGAGATTTATGAGATGTGTTATCTAAACTAAGCAAACACCTTCAATTGCTTTTCAATGGCTTTTGTTTCAGGATAACATGATGATTTAAGAAATTTGAGTTAAGAGTTTGAGTGCTAACCCTGCTACATCTGTATGTGATGACTATTGTAGGCTAGACAATGCTGATCTAGATTTCTTGGTAAAATATATGCAAATTATCATGTCTAACATTTTCTGGCATCATATAGGTTTAGGAAAGCTAATTTGAATATCTTTCCCAGAAACCCAGAGGGGCATCACATGTACAATACTGCACAGATGTACTTGGCATAGTAGGAGAATCGCCTGGTCTATAATATAGCGCATGTGTACTTGGCGTACCATGGGCTCACCATAATGAAAAAGAGTACACCTTAGACAACGCATATATATTGTTGAGAAACACACATTTCTGTACCAGGCTCTCTCTCTCTATCTTTCTCATGTTTGTTTGGAACAAATCGATTTGTGCCCTTCAAACTTCAAACAAAACGAATCTTGTCTGGTTCCCTCATCTCTACCTAGCACCCTGCAGAGAAACTTTAGTGAGCCATGCAGGATGATCTGCAGACTGTCACGTCACTCGTCTGCCAGCATTCACTGCAACATGACCTGCTGACCAGACCTGATGTGTGTTCGGGGCTCTGAACGCTGCGCTTTGCCACTATGCCAGGCTACAGCAGCATGCAAGCTGAGGAGAAGCAAAAGAGAGCGATCCTAAGTCTGTTTTCAGAAGTAAGCTCTCGAGTTTCAAAACAAAAGTTCATTGGGGCTGAGGTCCAGGAGGCTGTGGATGATGGGAGATAGCATTTGACTAGCTAAAATGGAGCAGCCAGCATGCACACTTTATTAGGGGGGTAGGTTGGTGGCACACTATATAATAACACCAGCAGGCAGAGTTCATAGGCTGGGGGTAATGGCACACAAAATAATAATCAGCAGCAAGCACAGTTAATGAGAATGGGGTATGGCACACAATATATGATATAACAGCAGATGTGTGCCATAACCCCCCAATAAATTGTACAGGGTGCTGCTGTTATTATATAGTGCACCATACCCACTCTTCAACTGTGCATGGTGCTATTGTTATTATATAATGTACCATATCCCCTCCCATGATCTGTGCCTGCTGCTGCGAGTATTATATGGTGTACTATACGCCTCCATGCACTGTGCCTGCTGCGGTCATATAGTGTCATACCCACTCATAACCTGTGCCTGATGCTGCAGGTATTATATAGTGCAGATTTTACATAGTGTACCATACTCCCTATAGTGCTGGTATTTTATAGAGTACCATATCCCGATGAAGTATGCTATATAATAAGTGTGCCTGGTGCTGCTTTTATTAAACAGTGTACCAACCCCCCCCCCCCCCCCCCCCATGAACAGTGCCTGGTACTGTGTATAGTACAGTATACCATACCCCTCATGAACTGTACCTGGTGCTGCCATTATGCCATACCCGCAGAAAGTGTGCCTGCTGCTGTTACTATATAGTGTGCCATCTCCCCATGAACTCTGTCTGCTGCTGTAGTTATTATTTAAAAGTGTACCATACCCCCATATGGTTATATAGTTATATTGTGTGCCATTTTCCCTTATGAACTGTGTCTGGTGCTGCAGTAATTGTAGAGTGCACAGTGCCCCCACATGAACTGTGCCTGCTGCTTTTTATATAGTGTGCCATACCACCCCCCACCCATGAATTGTGTCTGTTGTTGCTATTATTATGTAGTATTCCATAACCCCATAAACTCTGCCTGGTGCTGCTGTTATTATATAGTGTGACATACCCCCTATGAACTGTGCATGCTGATGCTGTTATCATATAATGTGCCATACCCCACATGAAGTGTGCCTGGTGTTGCGTATTATATGGTGTGCCATACTCGCCCCCCCCCCCCAGTGAACTGTGGCTGTTGTTATTATAGTGTACCATACAACTCATGAACTGTTCCTGCTGCCGTAGTTATTATATATTATGAAGTCTGCCTGCAACTAGATTCCACCTTTCACTTTCCAAAGGAAATCTGCTAAAAGGTGGAATCTGCTGTGGGAAACTAAACCACTTTTCCTTTACACTAGTTTTGATAAATCACCCCTTTTATATTTCAATTAGATTATTTTATGGTCACTTTTTCCATTTTTGCTGTTGAAAAGGGGGCGGTGCAGGTATGGAAGGGGACAGGGGAGAGTAGTGGGATGGGTTAGCGATGAAGAATTTAGGTTTCTTGCTATGGGGCCCAATGATGGCTATTTATGCCCTGGTTTGTACACTGTAAATGTTGCAACAATTACCCAACAAGCAAGCACTTATTAATTAAGTGATTGCATCTTATATGTAGCAATTGGCACCAGTGTTACACTACCAGATCATCGCTAATGAGCGTTCATACGAACCCTTGTTACCAATAATCTTCAGAATTATCTTCTGGTGTAAAAGGAACTTTAGTCTATACCAGGAAAGTATATAAATAAGTACACACAGTGCGGACACATTCTACGGACTTGTGAATGGACCCTAATAGGAAGGTTATTCTTTAGTCTCAAGTCACATGATAAGCATTCACTAAGTACATAGATATTATTATATATAGTCAAAACTACAAGCAGTGGGATGGATGCGCCTTCTTGCCAACCAAAGTGCAAAGGTGAATCACAATGCCACTGTCTGCATTCTACAATGGCAGTAGACAGTAGAAAAAACCCAAAAATGACCCTATTTCGGAAAGTAGACACCCTAAGGTATTCACTGATAGGCATAGTGAGTTCATAAAACTTTTTATTTTTTGTCACAAGTTAGTGGAAAATGATGATTTTTTTATTTTCTTACAAAGTCTCATATTCCACTAACTTGTGACAAAAAACGAACTCACTATGCCCATTACAAAATACCTTGGGGTGTCTTCTTTCCAAAATGGGGTCACTTAAGGGGTAGTTATACTGCCCTGGCATTTTAGGGGACCTAAAGCGTGAGAAGTAGTTTGAAATCCAAATGTGTTAAAAATGCCCTGTGAAATCCTAAAGGTGCTCTTTAGAATTTGGGCCCCTTTGCCCACCTAGGCTGCAAAAAAGTGTCACACATGTGTATCACCGTACTCAGGAGAAGTTGGAAAATGTGTTTTGGGGTGTCTTTTTACATATACCCATGCTGGGTGAGAGAAATATCTCTCTAAAAGACAACTTTTCCCATTTTTTTATACAAAGTTGTCATTATAGAGAGATATGTCTAGGTGGGCAAAGGGGCCCAAATTCTAAAGAGCACCTTTAGGATTTCACAGGGCATTTTTAACACATTTGGATTTCAAACTACTTCTCACACTTTAGGTCCCCTAAAATGCCAGGGCAGTATAACTACCCCATGTGTGACACTTTCTTGCAGCCTAGGTGCGCAAAGGGGCCCAAATTCCTTTTAGGAGGGCATTTTTAGACATTTGGATTCCAGACTTCCTCTCACGCTTTAGGTCCCCTAAAATGCCAGGGCAGTATAAATATACCCACATGTGACCCCATTTAGGAAAGAAGACACCCCAAGGTATACCGTGAGGGGCATGGCGAGTTCATAGAAGTTATTTTTTTTGGCACAAGTTAGCGGAAATTGTTTTTTTTTTTTTTCCTCACAAAGTCTCCCTTTCCGCTAACTTGTGACAAAAAGTTCAATCTTTCATGGACTCAATATGCCCCTCAGCGAATACCTTGGAGTGTCTTCTTTCCGAAATGGTGTCACATGTGGGGTATTTATACTGCCCTGGCATTTTAGGGGCCCTAAAGCGTGAGAAGAAGTCTGGAATATAAATGTCTAAAAAATGTTACGCATTTGGATTCCGTGAGGGGTATGGTGAGTTCATGTGAGATTTTATTTTTTGTCACAAGTTAGTGGATAATGAGACTTTGTAAGAAAAAACTAAAAAAAAATAAAAATCAATTTCCGCTAACTTGTGGCAAAAAAAAACTTCTATGAACTCGCCATGCCCCTCAAAAGTGATCTTTTTATAGCGCCGCATCGATTTTACGGTGTTTTTGCAGTGATCCGTCATGGCTTTATAAGACATAATACAACCTGATCTGTTCATGACGGATGCATGCAGTTGTATTATGGTAACGCAAGCATTTTTACAGACCCATGATGGATCCGCCAAAAACGCTAATGTGAAAGTAGCCTAACACGGATGGATATGATGAACTGAACAAAAAGTACAATAATTGCTTTGCAGCAGATTCCTATTGGGAAACTTCAGGGTTGAAAAAAAAACCAAAGCTGTCTTTTTGTTCACATGAGAAAAAAAATATATGTTCTTGCAGGTCGCTGCTTTTGAAGTTCTGCAGCAGCTGAAGCTGTATTATAAGGCAGTAACTACAGCTAGAAGGTACTGTCTGTGCCAGCCACAGCAATACACTTCCTGAAAGCTTTCGCTGCTCATATCCCTTCACTGTCCCTAAGATTGTTTTCTGCAAGAGACTGCAACACCCATTTACCCTCATTCATAGCCCTCTGTGCTTGTTGCCCCACTGATTGGCTCAACCAGGCTGTCTATCAGCTCGTGAGCCAATCAAGGCAAGCCCCCTCCCCCACTTCCTATCAGGATCATGTGAGCATGCTTCTTCTTCCATCGTGCTTTTTCCCTCCCAACATATGCCGTAAAATAGCGCTAAGACCCATTTTACTGGATTCGTCCGAAGCAAACCTGAAAAGCTTCAAGTTCAATTTCTGGACAAATTATTATGAAATTCTTAACAAACCCAGTTTATTATAAACTGATTTGCTCATCCTTAGTTAATATTATATTAATATGCCCGTATCTATTTTTACACTTCTAACAATAAAGTTGTATGAGTTTAGAATACGGCCCCCAGAAACAGCACTACTCCTGTCTATTTGTGGTACTACTAATCAGTTCAAGTCAATGGAGCTGAGCTGCACAAATCACTGCCAGTTGCAAATATTCCCCCACTGGTTGACAAATAAAGAGAGCATTGAAACATGTTCCCATTGTCATACACATCATTAAAACCTTCTAAAAATAATCAGCTGTAAAACACCAAAACAATGCTCCAGAATCTCCAGCCTCCCGCTCAGCAAGCGCTGCACGAAAGACTTACATTCACCTACAAGGTGCATTGTATACTAATATAATGCTTACAAAATAGCTCTAGTGTAGAGGTGGGAGAAAAGAAGAGCTACTCTATACCTATAGAGACCTGCTTGCAAGTATTATTGCTTTCTTTTTTTCTGAACTGTGCTTTTACCATGATGGTCACTGGCTAAGACTATACAGACGTGGACAAAATTGTTGGTACCCTTTGGTCAATGAAAGAAAAAGTCACAATGGTCACAGAAATAACTTTAATCTGACAAAAGTAATAATAAATTAAAATTCTATAAATGTTAACCAATGAAAGTCAGACATTGTTTTTCAACCATGCTTCAACAGAATTATGTAAAAAAATAAACTCATGAAACAGGCATGGACAAAAATGATGGTACCCCTAACTTAATATTTTGTTGCGCAACCTTTTGAGGCAATCACTGCAATCAAACGCTTCCTGTAACTGTCAATGAGACATCTGCACCTCTCAGCAGGTATTTTGGCCCACTCCTCATGAGCAAACTGCTCCAGTTGTGTCCGGTTTGAAGGGTGCCTTTTCCAGACTGCATGTTTCAGCTCCTTCCAAAGATGCTCAATAGGATTGAGGTCAGGGCTCATAGAAGGCCACTTTAGAATAGTCCAATTTTTTCCTCTTAGCCATTCTTGGGTGTTTTTAGCGGTGTGTTTTGGGTCATTGTCCTGTTGCAAGACCCATGACCTGCGACTGAGACCAAGCTTTCTGACACTGGCTAGTACATTTCTCTCTAGAATTCCTTGATAGTCTTGAGATTTCATTGTACCCTGCACAGATTCAAGACACCCTGTGCCAGACGCAGCAAAGCAGCCCCAGAACATAACAGAGCCTCCTCCATGTTTCACAGTAGGGACAGTGTTCTTTTCTTGATATGCTTCATTTTTTCGTCTGTGAACATACAGCTGATGTGCCTTGGCAAAAACTTCGATTTTTGTCTCATCTGTCCACAGGACATTCTCCCAGAAGCTTTGTGGCTTGTCAACATGTAGTTTGGCATATTCCAGTCTTGCTTTTTTATGATTCGTTTTCAACAATGGTGTCCTCCTTGGTCGTCTCCCATGTAGTCCACTTTGGCTCAAACAACGACGGATGGTGCGATCTGACACTGATGTTCCTTGAGCATGAAGTTCACCTTGAATCTCTTTAGAAGTCTTTCTAGGCTCTTTTGTTACCATTCGGATTATCCGTCTCTTAGATTTGTCATCAATTTTCCTCCTGCGGCCACGTCCAGGGAGGTTGGCTACAGTCCCATGGATCTTAAACTTATGAATAATATGTGCAACTGTACTCACAGGAACATCTAGTTGCTTGGAGATGGTCTTATAGCCTTTACCTTTAACATGCTTGTCTATAATTTTCTTTCTGATCTCTTGAGACAGCTCTTTCCTTTGCTTCCTCTGGTCCATGTCGAGTGTGGTACACACCATATCACCAAACAACACAGTGATTACCTGGAGCCATATATATAGGCCCAATGGCTGATTACAAGGTTGTAGACACCTGTGATGCTAATTAGTGGACACACCTTGAATTAACATGTCCCTTTGGTCACATTATGTTCTGTGTTTTCTAGGGGTACCATCATTTTTGTCCATGCCTGTTTCATGAGTTTATTTTTTTACATAATTCTGTTGAAGCATGGTTGAAAAACAATGTCTGACTTTCATTGGTTAACATTTATAGAATTTTAATTTATTATTACTTTTGTCAGATTAAAGTTATTTCTGTGACCATTGTGACTTTTTCTTTCATTGACCAAAGGGTACCAACAATTTTGTCCACGTCTGTATATACTGTATATATATATATATATATATATATATATATATACAGTTCAAGGTGGCATAATCTATGCGTGTTGGTTACTGACTAACTACTATTAACTATGATAACCATGCTCTGCTTAAAGGGGTTATCCGGGTTCGGAGCTAAACCTGGACTTATCCCCTTCTTAACCCAGGCAACCCCTCTAAGTGGAGCATTGGAGCATTTCATGCTCCGATGCTCTCCCTTGCCCTGTGCTGTATCACGCAGGACAATGGCTGTTTTGTTTATATTTTTACACTGCTAGGCAGAGGCTTCTGCCTAACAGTGTGTCACTGCCTACCCAGTAAGAGATCTGAGAAGATCGGATAGACTTGAGTCTATCTGACAGTTTTTTTTGTATTTCCTTTCTGTTTGTTGTTGTTGGCAGGATCCCACCTATCCACAGGTTCTGCTCGTTATCTGTGAAGAGGCTCTATTTAAGTCCACCTCTTACTGCTGACCTTGTGGTGGATATTTCCTTCTGGAGTCCTATGCTGGTTGTTTGAGGATCTTCTGCTTCCCTCTCATCTCAAGCTAAGTTCTCCTGTTTCTCCCAGGTGTTTGTGTTGTTTCTAGGTCTCAGGTAGATGCTGGTCCCTTCACGGTGGAAGGAACCGGCTGTCTCATTCCCCACTCCCTAAGTTAGAGTTTGTAACAGTGTCAGGGGGGCTTAAGTTCCAGCGTATTAGTTCATTCACCATCAGGACTTGCTCATACTGTCAGTCAGGGAGAGGCTCAGGGATTGTTAGGAGGTTACCATTCCCTCTTCCCTAGCTTTGAGGCCTAGTCTGTTTTCCTGTCACTGTTTGTTTATTTGGTGTTCCTCTTATCCCCACTTACAGTGACACAGTGTTCCCGGTGATGTCACCGATACTAATGGGTGGGCTTTAGCGCTGCGCTAGGTTGTTTTACAGGCTGTGGCAGTGCTAAAGCCTGCCCATTAGTACTGGTGACATTACGAGGTCCACTGCTAGGCGGAAGCCTCTGCCTAGCATTCCTATACAGAGACCAGATACGTCACCGGATCTGCTGAAAAAGCCCTTGCCCTGCGCAATTGTGCATTTACTCCTGTTTATTGTACAGTATATACAGAAGATTTTCCCAACAAGTAGACACGGCTTATAACTTATAGCAAACAACATAGGCTATATCAGTAAGTACCATTTAGTCAACCTATATACACATTGGTCAACAGTAGCCAGAAAGCGGCCAACCCCTTTAACATAGAATGACTGTAAAGTGCAGGAAACTGGAAGCGTTTTTTCCGTAAGATAGGATTTTACTGTAAAACTGGCAGTAAATAGCAGATAACATTTGAAACAGAGGAAAATACAGTAACATTCGACAAATAACTCTAGGTGAACACTGTCCTCGACCGCACGCCTGTGTGAGGGAAGTCTTCCTCTCTTAGGGCTCATGCACACGACTGCTTCTGTTCTGTTTTTTTTGCAGCCCTTATGCGGAACCATTCACTTCAATGGGTCCACAAAAAACAGAAATGACTCAGTGTGCATTCCGTTTCCGTATATACGCAAGTCCATTCCGCATAAAAAAATAGAACATGTCCTATTTTTGTCTGTTTTGCGGACAAGGACAGGCATTGTTACAATGGATCCGCAAAAAAATACATCACGGATGTCATCCTTTTTTTTGCGGATCCGTGTTTTGTAGACCGCTAAATACATACGGTTGTGTGCATGAGCCCTTACACGTAGTCTCTCAGGGTATACAATAGTTCAACATTAACCCTGTCTTCAGCTTCACGCCTGTGTAAGGGGAGTCTCACTCCTCCTCACACGTCGTCTCTCAGGGTATAGCAATGAACAATGGGGGTCATTTATTAAGAGCAGCGTTTTAGACTCTGCTCTCAATAACCCCTACGCCGTTGATGGATCCGCAGAAGTTATGTAGAGGCGCCGATCTCTATATAACTTTGGCACATCCAACGCTGGTCTAAATTTCCACCAGCTTCCTTGCTGACATAGATTTAGAACATTTACATATGTTTTACCCAGAAATCCAGAGGAGTGTTGTCTAGCCTAGAATAGAAAATCCACAGGCTACTACTACAGCATCTCAGCTATGTACACAAAAATGGATTCCCTATTTTTAATAAAGACATAATAAGTACAATGCAATAATAAACAAATTGCCCCCAAAGGTGTACCAACTCTGATACATACTAATGTATCATGCCCGCATATGCCAAATGAGAGGCAGCATGGTACTAAATGAAGAGCAATTAATTACCTCTGGTCTTCTATATGTTTTTTCATCCCAACTCACTCAGATATAGCAAGTCTAAAGTTGCTTGCAAGTGGTCACATTACAGGACATGTAATAAAGGTGCGTGTGCCTTCATAGATCTCCATAGCATCCATTTTATGTGCTCCATAGAGGAGAATATCTCCAGACATATGGCAGCCAACAAATCCTTTAGAGCAGCCCACGGAGGTCCATATAGGCTTTTTACTGCACGTGACTGCCCTATTTATTTGTCTTAAATCTGACACAAAATTATTCCTCCTGATGTTTTTACCACTGTCCTTTCACTCACTACAAGTTGTCATATCTTTAAATAAACCACTGATGGAGACAACATGCTGTGCCCCTGTTTATAATTTTTTAAAGATTCTCTAGGTAAGGATACAGTGCCAAGTGATTGCCGCAAGGCAATCGTGGTGCCCATCAGTGGCGTAGCTACAGGGGTCGCAGCGGTCGCAATTGCGACTGGGCCCCTGAGTCAGGGGGGCCCACGGCCCCCCCCACTGCCTCCTGTTCAAAATCCAGGCCAGGGCCCGCCCCGGGGGCAGTGCGCCTGGCGCAGCGCAGGCTGTTGGAGGCTCACATGTCTGTCATGTCAGAGGGGGCGGGCGGGCGGCCACAACATTGAGTGAGGTCTGACTGAGTGAGGAGGAGCCGGAGGCGTGGTTTCCGCGCATCTCCGGCTCCCAGTCAGATCAGACACTCAGAAGCAGGCGGCAGTGGCAGTGCGGACGTGCGGTGGCTGCGGCGGCGAGGTGAGTTTTGAGACTGTCTAACTGGTGACAGTGTCTCTACTCTGACTGAGTGGCAGTCGGCGGCAGCGCAGAGCCCAGGGCCCAGATTGATGATGATGGGATTGGGAATGGAATGGGATTGGGTCTTGGGATCATGGAGTGAGTGGTGGGAGTCTGGGACTGGGACTCTGAATTCTGTGGGAGTGGGAATCTGTCTCTGTGGCTGAAGTGGTTAATGGGCAGACTACTTACTGTGTGTGTGTGCCAGGCCCAAGGGTCAGACTCAGGCCGCAGGCAGGCAGTGTGTGGGCCTGCACCAGGCAGGGGCACTGGCCCCTGGCCTGGGCAGGCCAGGCAGTGACTGCTGTTACTCTGAGCCAGGAGAAGCAGTGCACTGCAAGCAAGTGTGTGTGCATGCCACTGTGCCAGGCAGCGGCCCAGGCCCCCAGCGTGATGCCCACTGTCTGTTGCTGACTGGCGCTGGGCACTTAAATTAATGACAGTGTGTGTGCCGGGGGCAGGCCACAGGCAAGCAGTGTGTGCGCCTGCGCCAGGCACGGGCACTGCCCCTGGGGTAGGCAGTGAGGGAGTCTGATGGGACTGACTTGTAAAAGTTAGATGAGAGAAAAAAGTCTGAGTGCACTCAGACTTTTCTCTCTCATCTAACTGAAGACGCATGGTAAGGCCCCATTCACACATCCGTAAGTGTTTTGCAAATCCACGGGCCCGTGGATCCGCAAAACACTATCATCGGTAATTTGCGATCCGTAATTTGCGGACCGCACATTGCCGACACTGCATAGAATATGCCTACTTTTGTCTGCAGATGCGGACAAGAGTAGGACATGTTCTATTTTTTTTCGGGAACGGAATTGCGGACCCGGAAGTGCGGGTCCGCAACTGCGTGTGCAGTGTCCCAGGGGGTCAGTAGTGTATGCTGGGCTTTGTAGTGCAGATTGACCACTAACCTGGGATCCACTGTCGTCTTCAATTGGGGCAAATACTGGAACAGGCAGGTATTTAACAGTTCGTGACGCCAGTGTCAATTAAACGGTGACACGCCGTGTAAAGTATGGTGGAAGAATGAAGCAAGCACAGGATAGCCAACAAAAACTGGAACTTTTACTGAATATCAGTCAGGATAATACACGGACACTGGTAGTGCACAGTTCCATAAAAGACGGTTGGTTTTAGAAGAATACAGATGGTTCTTGACATTACAGGAAGGCCGGTCTTAGCGATGAATTATACAGAGTGTTGATTACAGGAGATGCAGTACAGGCGGCTTGCACACTATTCCTGACTGGTCCTGCTACATGTGACTTCCTCTCCAAGGTCTAATGCCCTTTATCTGGCGTACCCTTGAAGCTGTCCTTATCTAGTACCTCCTCTGTTATCTTGAGTACCTCTCGCTTTATCTGATCGGCCTCTGTGGTAATCTGTGTCTTGGCTTGTGGCTCGCTTATGCTGCTTCAGCTGAACGGATGGTGACTCAGGAGGGGAACCTTTTCCTTGGATCCGGAACCCGGTTACAGGGCCTTTACTACCCTCTCCTAGCCGGCAGGCTTCAGGCCTGCTCTGCTCTCACAGGCCCATAGCCTTGCCTTCTCTCAGACACAGGATCATTTCTGACCTCTGCTTCCCACTGTCTGCCTCCTGCTACTACTTCCTGACTGGGCCTTATATAACCTAGGGTTCCCTAGCTCCCTCTAGTGACTCAGAGCTGGAACTACACCCTAGCCGGCCTGCAAATGCACGTTTCACAGTAACAGGAAAATACATAGCATGACATTATAAGATATTCTATACCAACCTCCCCATAAATACAGGGGGAACGACAGTACCCAAGTGACCCTTCAGTAGTGACGGGGTATTACTCTCCCGTACACTACATACCCCGCTGCTTTAAGCTGAGTACGACCTCGTACTCCATCAGGGCCCGCCCAACTGGAATCATGACCTGAAATAGAGAAAGACACATGCATGCATACATATATGTCATTTACACTCTTATCAGACCCAATTGGAAATGGTGAAGTCCGGTGACAAGGGGCGTCGTTCTCTTTTTCTCAGGATAGTGAGTGGAACGGGGGCGCTGACCTGGCACAGCGTGATGTTTAAAGAACCAGGATAGTCCATGACAATAAATAAGTCCATAAATAAATCAACATCTCAGAGGCTTGCACATAGGAAGTCCATCTCTGGGCACATAGACGTGAATAAAAACAACCGGTTATTGAACACTGTCAGCAGCACATATATAAAATGACAATACAGGACTCTGACAATACCAGGGCCATGTTATCCTGGCAAGTCCTGCTTACCCTTTAAAATATTGCTGACATAAAAATGTCTTTTCAACCTGAAATGGGGGTGAAAAGGGAAAAACAGTGCAAAATAAGGCACAACTGGGATTGTAGCAGCAAACCGGATGTCCCAAACAAAACAAAGGCAGCTGGAAGCATTGATACACAGTGGCACATTATTTAACTAGGATGCCACCGGCCGTGGGTAACTGGCAGCGAGCTTCACCAGCTCTGCCAAATGGAGGGACAAACGGCCATTAAGGAGATGGACAAGAGGGCAGAAGTACTCACAGACGAGTATCATGTTCTTCCTCAGATGACGAGTCGACATAGGGAACCTGCAGCAGTTGTTCCGGTAAGGCCGGCCACATTTGAAAACCGTCACCTCTTACAATCTTCAGAGGGGGAGGCTTGTCCTTCACGGCCTCCATTTCTGCGTCGGTCCGGGGAAACGGGAACCACTGCACGCCTCCAGCGCAGCCAAGGTCCGCCACCCAATACACCCTCTTGCGCAGGGCCTCTAGTTCAGCTTTCGTGCAGGTGATCGGATCTACCGGAGGTCCAGGGGGTCCGGCCGCTGGGGTAACAATGGCAGCTGCGGTTTGGCGCCGGGCCTCAGCACATTCCTCTGCTCTCCGGCAGCTGTCCTGCCGCTCCTTCTCCTCCTCTCGTCTCACTGCATCCGGAGGGGGATACCGCTCCTCCAGCCCCTGCAGCACGATGGGCTCCCAGAAACCGTCTGGGCTGAGGTAGGCCTGGTTCTGCAGATGGGTGGTCCGGGCCTTTTCCACATGCGCTCTCTCTGTCTCAACTGGCTCTGACCTCTCTTTCCCAGAGTCCCAGTTCTCAGCCGGCGCCTTCGGGCGAGTCACTGCGGTGGCGTAGGGGCCCCTTAGACTTTCGGCAGGGGTGTATTCTATGATCTCCCCCATAGTCAGATTGTGGAGATGCTCCGGGAGGTAGTGCCGTTTTACCGATCGCCGGTTGACATAGAAGTCCCGGCCAGTCCCCAACTCCTGGATAAACCCATAGCCTTTTCTCTTATCAAAGGACACCACGATCCCGCGGCGCCTTTCTAGCTGGGGCTTACCCGGAAAGGAGTCTCCCTGTATGGACTTAGCCATCTCCTCAAACCGCTTCTTCCGGCTGGTGTTCTTTTTCGCCACCGCGGC
The DNA here is from genome assembly GCF_014858855.1 of Bufo gargarizans. Lineage (NCBI taxonomy): Eukaryota > Metazoa > Chordata > Amphibia > Anura > Bufonidae > Bufo > Bufo gargarizans. The sequence goes on along the minus strand of NC_058081.1, from coordinate 615,795,506 downwards.
TCTCAACTCCTCCATAATAGCCGGCCATTCTGCGTGCCGGCGACGGATCGGTGGGGACTCAGGTCGGGTGATGCTTAGGTCCATGGCCTGGGCCCAGGGGGTGGCCGTCCAGGCTAGAGGATCCCACGGCCCCAACTCCGGAAAGTCCGGTGGAGTGGCGCCCCACTCGCACGTGGTCTCAACCTCTCTCTCTGCAGCGCACGCCATCTCTTCTCTTCCTGGTTGCTGCATCGACTCTGACTCCTCCCACACACTGGGCCAGTCTATCTCCATCTGAGCCCCGCCTCCCAGGCGTAACTCTTCAAAGTAGTCAGCCGCGTCGTCACTCCTCAAGGTGGGTGGCGCTCCAGGGCAATCGTCTCCTCCTTCTTCTGGGAAGGTTTCGGCGCCAAATATTCGCGCCTCTGCACATCCTGATGGCGCAGTAAAAAGCCTCATGGCGCCGGCGGCCATTTTAGGTGTCCTGATGCTGCAATTCACTGACAGCAAGCAGGATGATGAAAAGTCCAGTAAAACACAGTCCACAAATGCGATTTTCTCTCTGGGGGTAGCGCAACACAGTACAGCGCCTCCAATTCCTCCCAGGCACAATTGTAATCCACAAGTTAGGAATAAAGGTTGCAGTCTTTGTAATACGGTGGTGGAGTAATTAAAGCACACAGTTCACACTTCTCTGCACTATTGAAGTATGCGTATCCTGTTCGTGACGCCAAAAAGAGCGATGCAGTGTCCCAGGGGGTCAGTAGTGTATGCTGGGCTTTGTAGTGCAGATTGACCACTAACCTGGGATCCACTGTCGTCTTCAATTGGGGCAAATACTGGAACAGGCAGGTATTTAACAGTTCGTGACGCCAGTGTCAATTAAACGGTGACACGCCGTGTAAAGTATGGTGGAAGAATGAAGCAAGCACAGGATAGCCAACAAAAACTGGAACTTTTACTGAATATCAGTCAGGATAATACACGGACACTGGTAGTGCACAGTTCCATAAAAGACGGTTGGTTTTAGAAGAATACAGATGGTTCTTGACATTACAGGAAGGCCGGTCTTAGCGATGAATTATACAGAGTGTTGATTACAGGAGATGCAGTACAGGCGGCTTGCACACTATTCCTGACTGGTCCTGCTACATGTGACTTTCCTCTCCAAGGTCTAATGCCCTTTATCTGGCGTACCCTTGAAGCTGTCCTTATCTAGTACCTCCTCTGTTATCTTGAGTACCTCTCGCTTTATCTGATCGGCCTCTGTGGTAATCTGTGTCTTGGCTTGTGGCTCGCTTATGCTGCTTCAGCTGAACGGATGGTGACTCAGGAGGGGAACCTTTTCCTTGGATCCGGAACCCGGTTACAGGGCCTTTACTACCCTCTCCTAGCCGGCAGGCTTCAGGCCTGCTCTGCTCTCACAGGCCCATAGCCTTTCCTTCTCTCAGACACAGGATCATTTCTGACCTCTGCTCCCACTGTCTGTCCCCTGCTACTCCTTCCTGACTGGGCCTTCTATAACCTAGGGTTCCCTAGCTCCCTCTAGTGACTAAGAGCTGGAACTACACCCTAGCCGGCCTGCAAATGCACGTTTCACAGTAACAGGAAAATACATAGCATGACATTATAAGATATTCTATACCAACCTCCCCAAAAATACAGGGGGAACGACAGTACCCAAGTGACCCTTCAGTAGTGACGGGGTATTACTCTCCCGTACACTACACGTGTCCAGGCTGCACATCGTGCGGCCCCATAGAAATCAATGGGTCCGCAATTCCGTTCCGCAAAATGCAGAACAGAATTGCGGACGTGTGAATAGGGCCTTATTGGTAGGTGCCAGACCAGATGTGACAACTCCAGACCCTCAGACTTTTCTATGCTCATGGCGGTGGGAGATCTAGGATGGGTGTTTGGGTGGGAGCTCTGGAAGGCGTGGTGGGAGGCCCGATAGATATGTGGGGGCTGGGGGGCCCATGCATTTCTAGCTACGCCCCTGGTGCCCATATTAAAAAAAAAAGCATCAAGGTCCTCTACAGGTAATTATAGACCAGTTAGTTTAACTTCTGTTGTGGGAAAAATGTTTGAAGGACTCTTAAGGGACTATATACAGGAGTATGTGACTATAAATAATATTATAAGTGAAAACCAACATGGGTTTACCAAGGACAGAAGTTGTCAGACTAACCTGATTTGTTTTTATAAGGAGGTGAGTAGTAGCTCGGACAGAGGGGCGTCTGTGGATGTAGTGTTTCTGGATTTGGCAAAAACTTTTGATACTGTCCCTCACAGACACTTAATAGTTAAAGTAAGGTCTATAGGCTTGGAAAGTATAGTTTGTAATTGGATTGAAAACTGGACTAAGGACCGTGTCCAGAGAGTTGTGGTCAATGATTCCTATTCAGAATGGTCCTGGCTATAAGTGGTGTACCCCAATGTTCAGTTCTGGGCCCTTTATTATTTAATTTATTTATTAATAATATTGAGGATGAGATTAATAGCACCATATCTATTTTTGCAGATAACACTAAGCTGTGTAGAACTGTACAGTCTATGGAAGATGTCCATAAACTACAAGCTGACTTGAACACTCTGAATGATTGGGCATCAACTTGGCAAATGAGGTTCAATGTGGATAAATGTAAAGTTATGCATCTTGGTAGTAATAATCTCTGTGCTTCATATGTCCTAGGTGGCGGTAGAGTCACTGGTAGAGTCACTTATAGAGAAGGATTTGGGTGTCCTTGTAGATGGTAGATTAAATAACAGCATACAATGTCAATCAGCTGCTTCTAAGGCCACCAGGATATTGTCATGCATTAAACGAGGCACGGACTCGCGGGGCAGGGATGTAGTACTACCACTTTACAAAGCGTTGGTGCGGCCTCATTTGGAATATGCGGTTGAGTTCTGGGCACCAGTCCATAGAAAGGACGCACTGAAGCTGGAAAAAGTACAGAGGAGAGCGACTAAACTGGTAAGGGGAATGGAGGGTCTTAGTTATGAAGAAAGATTAAAATAATTGAATTTATTAAGTCTTAAGAAGAGACGTCTAAGGGGGGACATGATTAACCTATACAAATATATAAATGGGCCATACTAAAAATACTGTGAAAAACTGTTCCATGTCAAATGCGCTCAAAAGACAAGGGGGCACTCCCTCCGATTGGAGAGGGAAAAGTTCAGTCTCCGGAAACGTCAAAGCTTCTTTACTGTAAGAACTATGAAGCTGTGGAATAGACTTCCTCAAGACGTGGTCACAGCAGGAACAGTAGACAATTTCAAAAAGGGTTTAGACAAATTCTTAAAAGTAAAAAACATTAATGCTTATGAAAACATGTAGAGTCTCAATTCCTTTTGGGATTCACATTCCCACCTATCCCTTGGTTGAACTTGATGGACGTATGTCTTTTTTCAACCGTATTAACTATGTAACATGTTCAGGACCTAGCGTCTGTAAACATCCTTAATTCCTGACATCTTGATTCTGAAATTACATTTTATTTCTATTTTTTGTCTTATGTTGGTAACCTGTGGAGTAACCTAATCATAGAGATCTGATTAAAATAATGTAGCGGTACATGGAACGGTCAGAGAGAAAGTGTTAAAGGGACTATACGAGTTTAATAAAAATAATCTGCTTTTCTTCCCTAGAAACAGTGCCAATTGTTCATGGGTTTTTACCTGATATTACATTCTATAAAAGTGTTTTATGTGTACAGCTTGAAGTTTGGGTATATTCTCTTGTGAAGTAGCCATTTAAAAGGAATCACAGACCAAATAAAATTATGGTAAGTTTTCTGAACACAACCACAAATACAATGGCATACAAAGTATTTTGGTTAATTCATGGTTTCAGCACTGAAGTACACAGACTTGGCAGTTGGAGCACATTGCAGAATAACCAAATAAATGGAACACTGAACAGTGTGTGTAACTTTCTTTCTCAGGTCCCTGCACAGCACAGAAAGGCCACTTTCAGAGCTATATTACTTCACACAGTCTCACACCATAGTCCCCGCACCAGACAATGTCTCCCAATTGCAGAACCTGTGTCTCAAGGGTTCTTTCTACTCATACATTCCCTCCAGGATACGTCCAGTAGGAAATCTTCCTACAGGACAATCAGACCATTCCTTTGATCCTTAAAAAACAATAGCAATGTGGCCAGTTTCTGCGCACATGCCATTGAGAAGGTTATCCCCTCCCCTAGGGGAGGTGATATAAGAAATAAGATACTATTACGAGAAACTTTTTGGATCTTTAGATTAGATACCCAGTACCCGAAGAGACTCAACACGAGAAAAGAACTCATGTATTGTTATCATCAATAGTACATAACCATAAAGAGTGTTTGGAGTTGATATCAGAATATATGTAGCATATATATAGTGTATATAATACTCAAGATATAAATGGTTTTGAAAACACTAATAACTAAATCTGTCTGAGAGACAAGGTATTTTTCCATCTAAGTCACTACACATACATGAGAGAGGGATAACTATTATGACACTGTGGTTTCGGGTTGCTCATATTTACTAATCTTATGATCGTTCCCTTTCTCTGCCATGGTTCCCCTCCAACTGTCTGCTATTCCCAGTCTAGTGTAGCTCAGGGTTGTACTACCAGTTCACATCTCAAGCCTACAGGGCAGGCCTCACTATCTTCTCAAACTACAGGGACAGGGATCTCCATCAGTCCCCAACAGAATCCAACTTCAACCTCCTCCTGCGGAACCATTTACCCTAGCACGGGTTCCATAACTGGGCTGACTATTCCCACCCCAGTAGACTCTACAGGGTTAACCACTCAGCCTGAAAATACAATACACATATGCTGTCACTGCTTTGATGGCAGCTCAGTTTGAACACTAGCAGACCTACCTTCTACATGTCCCAACTTTATCAGCCCTTAGACCACCAATGATTACTTTGATAGCTGACTGCCTGCTCTGTGACCCATGCTTAGGCCTCCACTTGGCAAAAGCAACTGCACTGAACTTTTGTCAGAGACTCACTATCTCTTGGCAGATGACCTTTCTCCTCAGCTCTGCATAGGCAGTTATGCCTCCTGACTGTTGGTTACCACTTCTCTTCAGTAACCCCCATCTCTCCCATGGTGCTCCACTTTCTTCTGTGTACACCACTGCTATAAAGAGAACTAGCATTAAGCCTATTACAATAACGGGAGCTAGAACATTAGTGCATAAACATTAGTAGGAACAGTCTATATTAAATGGCACTGACTGGTGGCTGAGACTGCTGGCACTGACTTGTAGCGGAGACTGGTGGCTGTGGCTGGTGGCTGAGACTGTTGGCTGTGGCTGAGACTGCTGGCACTGTGACTGCTGACACTGACTGGTGGGTGAGACTGGTGTCTGACACAGCTGGCATTGACTGGTGGTACTGCGACTGGTGGCTGAGACTGCTGACACTGACTGGTGGCTAACACAGCTAGCACTGTAACTGGTGGCTGTGGCTGGACGACTGGCACTGACTGCTGCTGCTGAGACTGCTGGTAGCGACTGGTAGGTCAGACTGCTGACAGGGGCTCCTCTCTATATGGGTTATAGTGCTGTGACTGATGACTGACAAACAGAAATTACACTGTGACTGACTAACTAAAATGGTGGCAGTCCGACCTGCTTGCCCGCGCGCAGGTGTGGGCGGTGCAAGCGACGTCTGTGGACAGTGGCGACAAACTGAATGGTGTACACGCGGCTTCTTCAGCGCCGTATCCTACTTGCCGGCGCGCTTGTGTGGGCGGTGTGTGGAGCTCTGTGTCCACGCATGCCCAGTGTAAAACTGTGTACGCACAGATGTAATGCACTAAATGGCATGTAGGCAGTGCAGGCGCGCTTTAGTACTGCGCATTCACGCGTCTCCTTCACGGCCGCTCATCAGGTCTGTACGGCAAAGGTGGCGCATGCGCACTGGCTGTTTGTGCGCTACACTGCTGGTGAGCCAAGAGAGGAGCGGACGGCGGCCGAGGAGCTGTGGCAGGAGAGCACGGCGGCAGGGGAGCTGTGGCAGGAGCGGGCGGCGGCAGGGGAGCTGTGGCAGGAGCAGCCGGCGGCGGGGGAGCTGTAGCAGGAGCATCTGGTGGCGGGGAGCTGTGGCAGGAGCAGCCGGCGGCGGGGGAGCTGTAGCAGGACCATCTGGCGGCGGGGAGCTGTGGCAGGAGCAGCCGGCGGCGGGGGAGCTGTGGCCTGCCTATATGGTCTCGGAGGTATCTATGAACATTTAGGCTGCTGACACCCTGCAGGGAAACTTGTGTGTAGCGCTGTGTCCGTGTGGATCACTTGTCCTGATTGGACTCCCTGGCGAGCATGCCTAGTGCAAAACTGGGTACACACATGGACATAGCGCACTCACACAGGGATTTTATTATGTAGCATTCTCTCTGCCTCTCCTGTCCCTGCTCCTTAGCTATGATCGTCATTGTATCATCTGCATCTCTGCCTCTATCTCTAACCTCTTCACTTCTGTTTCTCCTATCTCTGCTTACTGTCTAACTACTGTATCTCTGCTCCTTAGCTAGTTAATTCAATGTCTGTGTCCTCTCTGCCTCTCCTGACTACTCCTTAGCTATACATTTCTTTGTGTTCTCTTCCTCTGCTATGTCTGTCTTTTTCCCATCTGCCTCTGCTATCTATCCTCTTCGCCCCTGCTGTCTGTCCTCTTGATCTCTGCCTCTGCTATCTCTGTCCTTTTCACCTCTGCTATCTGTCTTCTTCACCTCTGCTATCTGTCTTCTTCACCTCTGCTATCTGTCTTCTTCACCTCTGCTATCTGTCTTCTTCACCTCTGCTATCTGTCTTCTTCACCTCTGCTATCTGTCTTCTTCACCTCTGCCTCTGCTGTCTCTGTCCACTTCTGTCTCTTTGTTCTCTCCTCATCTGTGTGCATCTATTCTCTCTGTTTCTCCTCTCTCTCTCCTCTTTACCCTGTGTCTCCATCTTCTCCATTTCCACCCTTGCTCTGTCCTCTCACCCCCTCCTTATTGGGCCCATATCTTTCTGCACCTATGCCCTCGTGTCTCTGCACCTGTCCTCTGCCTTTCCTTCACTCAGCCCACGTCTGCCTCGTGCCTTGCCCGAGGACAGCAGAGGGCACAGCTGTTGTGTGTGGGAGGTGCCCACCTCCTCCTTCCAGGAAGTAGCTTGATGTGTGTGATCAGGTCCAAGATCTTCATGGACCTACAGAACACACTGAAGTAAGCGTCCCTCCTTGGCTCCTCCCACCGCGCCGTGCACTGTTGTGTTTTCTCTTCATTTCAATCTTCTGTGTAGCGCTGTGTCCGCGTGGAGCGCTGTGTCCTGATTGGATGCCGTGCATGTGCATTTAATATCGGCACACACGCATGGACACAGCGCAGGCACAGAGGGCTTCTATTAGTATAGAAGATAAGCACGTACTGCCATTTTATCATTGCAAAGCTTGAGAAAATTGTACGTTGATAAGCCAAGGACCCAAATGTGGACAGTACATGAGGTTTGCATTAGAACTGATGCCAAATTAAATGTTTTAGGGAGGGACTATTGTCAACAAAGCAACTTGAGGTGCATTTGGTCCCTTGGGAGTCATAGTGAGCCCCCTTGGTTTGACTGAAACATAGGGCATCTTTACCAAGATCATCATGCGCACCTGAAACCCAATAGACCCTGGCATCTGCCCAGGTTTGCCACCACTTTGTGTGAATACTAATGCAAAGGGCAATGACATAAAACGGTACACACTGGAAACATATCAACATAGGACATAATGTAATCTACCACTGTTTGAGCAGGTGATGAGCTTCTTGTTCCCTGGGAAGGGTACAACCCAAGAACTTTAGAATTTTTTTGGGAACGATTGACACTTGGCTGCTGTGGCTGATGGGTATGGGCTTTTCTTTTACACCCTATTTCTAACAAAACAAATAAAGCATGGATCGCACATTCACTTGCAATGCATTGATCTATCATTGCTTCTCAGCACAATTATCATTGATTCTCAGTGTAATTAATAGTATACAGTCACATAATCTATAGCATTCCTGTTGACTACAGTTTAAGTTGTCCCTCCCCCAGTGGTGTACAATGATATGTTAAGATCCTGTGAATAATCTCGTCTTCTTAAGATGCAATTATCAACTCTACCTACGTCACATCCACATTCATACTGAATCTTTCTAATTTATGAGTTCCGGGTAAAGTGTTTGATAGTAAGTCTCCCACAAGGATAATAATGGAACTCCACTGTGCGTCCACGTATGATCTGTCTCTGACTAAGATGCCCTGTGATCTGTAATTGCCAGAACTGCAAGAGGAATTGCAAAATCCATTTTGATACCAAACTTCTGTGTTTTTGTACAAAGTGATTAAATCTCTGTCATCATCTTGAGACAAAAGTAAGAAATAAAAGGAATTCAGAATCAAAGAAATACTTTAAAGAATAATCTTAACATTTCAACAGCAAAAAAGTGAAAGTTTTCACAAGAAAAGTGAGGCCGGACAAGAAGCGCAGCGGTAAGGGGAGGCCGGCCATGAAGAGTGTTTGGCTGAGAGGGGACAGGTGAGTGAAGGGTTAAGGTGCAGGGAAGTTAGAAAGGGCACGGGTAGTCATGAGAACAGGGGGAGGGGCAGCTGGCCAGAGTGAGGAGGAGGCGGGGGGCAGAGGCATTCGGCCAGGGAAAGCAAACGGAGCGGCAGGAGCATGTCGGAGCTGCCGTTATCAGTGGAGGAGATGCTGGAGTTGCTGCGCAGGGAGGCGGAGGTGCGGGGGCCTGGCTGGTTGCAGGAGCAGGTGGGTGCGTGCGTCATTGCCCCTGCTTCTGCAGCCACCCCCACTGTGAGGTCTGTCCGGCCGCGGTGGGGTGTCCCACCGGCGCGCCTTAGTCCTGACTGCACCCCCAGGGTCCGGCGTCGAGTGGGGAGCCCCTCCAGGGACCCTCCGCGGCGGAGAGGGTCTGCTCAGCCTTCAGCAGGGCGCTCTCGTCGCAGGAGGAATCCCAGTACACGGCGGGGCCCGGAGCGGAGTGGGACGCCCCTTCCCCCACTCTCACCTGCTAGTCCTGAGGATGCGGGACCAGGAACGGTGGACCGGCCTAGTCCAGGTCCCAGCGGGCGGTCTACTCAGCGGTGTGAGGAGATCCACGTGCGGCGGGTTGCGCAGTTGGAGCAGGAAGAGCTGTGCAGGCCCAGTGTAGGAGCGGGAGCGGCGGCAGTGGACCGGAGGCCAGTCAGCATCATACAGCGGGCAGTGCAGGACGTCCGGGTGGAGTCGCCTTCTACGTCCAGGAGTAGTGCCGTAGTAGAGGACGTGCGGCGGGAGTAAGGATCTGCGGCAGCGGGAATCACAGCGCCCGTGGTGCCTGGTGAGACTAATTGGGGTCCCTTAATAGCGCAGGGTTTCCCGGTGGGAAGTGTTGGGGGTGGGTGGCCATGGGTGATTTAGGAAAGGGTTTGGGGCAGTTGCTGGGGGGTTTGGCGGGGTGGTTGGCTAGTTTGGGGTCTGCGGGCGGGTCGCCATTACCGGCGTGGGGGGTGGTGCCGGGACCGGTGGCCGGGTCGAGTGGGGGGGCGGTGTCGGTGGAGACGCAAGTTGGGGGTGAGGAAGAGGGCCAGAGGTTGGATGATAGAGCGCGTGGGGAGGTGTATGTGTGCTTTGAGGGCCCGTTGGGGGCCCATTTGAAGCAGGAGGTAAAAGAAAAAATCTGGAAAGGGGAATATGTGGAGATTTTTTCCTTGCTTCCTTTGGAACGGTTTAATTTGGATAGGGGGAAGAAGGATGAGGGAAAGAAGGAGGATGAGGAGAAGCGGCGGTATAGGTTGATTCCCCGCACATTTGCTAATTGGCTGCAAGCGTTTGCCATATTAGCAAGTGTCATTGGGGAGAAGGCTCCGGAATGTTGTTCGGCGTTGTTCTGTTACCAGGATGCGATAGGGGAGGCGTATCGGGTATACGGCGGTGTGGGGTGGCTCCGTTACGACGAGCAGTTTCGGCAGCGTAAGGCGGTTAGGTCAGATATACGGTGGGACCACAAAGACATTGGGTTGTGGTTGAAGGTGACGGCTCTGCCTAGGGCTGGGCAGTCCTTTCGGGCAGAGCCTGGGGGATCATCCCCGGGGGCATTGGCGGCAGCATCCGCAAAAGGGTTATGTTTCCTCTTTAATGAGGGGAACTGCAGATTTGGAGCTAAGTGCAAATTCAAGCATGAATGCTCAGGGTGTGGAGGGGCACATGGGGTTAGCCGTTGCTTTAGGGGCGGAAGGCAGAGGGGGGGGATGGTGTTGGAAAGGGGTCGGACGCCGGTGCGGGTGGAAAGGATGCAGGAATTTCTAGATAGGTACCCGGACCGGGCGGCGGCCAGGCTTTTGGGGGATGGTTTTAGATGTGGTTTTCGCATCCCGGCGGAGGTAATGGCGGGGCCTGTGGTTCATAAGAATCTTAGGTCTGCGCTTGAGCATGCGGATGTGGTGACCGAGAAGTTGAATAGGGAAGTTGCGTTGGGGCGGATGGCGGGCCCATTTAAGGTGCCGCCGCTTCCGAACCTTAGGGTGTCTCCTTTGGGGGTGGTGCCCAAGAAGGAGCCGAATACGTTTCGGCTTATTCATCATTTGTCTTTCCCGAAAGGTGCGTCGGTCAATGATGGTATAGATCCTGAATTGTGTTCGGTGGTGTATACGTCATTTGATGCGGCTGTTGGGTGGGTGAGACGGTGTGGGCAGGGGGCGTTGTTGGCAAAAGTTGATGTTGAAGCGGCATTTCGGCTGCTTCCGGTTCATGTGGAGAGCATGGGTTTGTTGGGATGTTATTGGGGTGGGGAGTATTTTGTGGATAGGTGTTTGCCTATGGGGTGCTCTCTCTCGTGTGCGTATTTTGAGGCGTTCAGCTCATTTTTGGAGTGGGTGGTGGTAGAGGTTTCGGGTTGTGCGTCGGTTATACACTATTTAGATGACTTTTTGTGTTTGGGGCCGGCAAATTCTCGGGTATGTTCTTTGTTGTTACACACGGTTCAGTCGGTTTTTGCGCGTTTTGGGGTGCCGCTAGCGATGGAGAAGACGGTGGGTCCCTGTTACCGAGTTGTGTTTTCTGGGGATTGTTATAGACACGGTAAGGATGGAGTGTCGGCTTCCGGCGGACAAGTTGCTGGATTTGAGGCGCGAGATCAGTCAGGCCATAGGGAGGGAGAAGATTAGGTTGCGGGAGCTGCAGTCATTATTGGGGAAGCTTAATTTTGCATGTCAGATTATGCCGATGGGGAGGATTTTTTGTAGACGGCTGGCTGCCGCTACAGCGGGGGTGTCTGCGCCGTATCACTTTGTTAGGTTGCGAAAAGAGTTGAAAGGCGATTTAAGGGTGTGGGCGGAGTTTTTGGAGCATTATAATGGTAGGACGTTGGTTATGGGGGAGGTTTGCGATTGTGCAGATTTTGAGTTGTATACGGATGCGTCAGGGGGTTTGGGTTTTGGTGCTTACTGTCAGGGGCAGTGGTGTGCGGGCGGATGGCCGGAGTCGTGGGTGGAGCGCGGTTGGGTGTCGAATATTGCACTGTTGGAGTTGTTTCCTATTGTGATGGCGGTTGTGTTGTGGGGGGATAGGTTTGCGAATAGGAAGGTGCGCTTTAATTGTGACAATTTGGGGGTTGTTCAGGCTATTAACAGCTTGTCAGCATCCTCCCCTCCGGTGGTTAGGCTGTTACAGTTTTTGGTGTTGCGGTGTTTGTCAATTAATGTTTGGGTGGTGGCGAGGCATGTGGCGGGAGTGACTAATTCTGTGGCGGACTCTCTTTCTCGTTTACAGTGGGACCGGTTCCGGCTTCTTGTGCCAGAAGCGGAGTTGAGGGTCTGGAGTGTCCGTCGTGGCTGTGGGGGATCTTGGAGGAGAGGTGATGGGGTTGCTTAGGGATTCGCTGAGCCCTGGTACGTGGAAGGAGTATGGGAAGGCGTGGGACATCTGGGAGAGGTGGACTGGTGACTGGGGTTCGGGTGGGGAAGATGGGGGGTCAAGCTGGTGATGTTGTTAGGGCATTTGAAAGGGGAGGGGTGGTTGGTGTCAAAGGTCAGTCGGTTTATTGCAGGTATAGCTTTTGGTTTTCGGCTGCGGGGTTTGGTGGATTTAACTAAATGTTTTTTAGTGAGACAGGTTTTGAAAGGCTGGCGTAGGGGGGCGGGTAGGGTGACGGATAGTAGGAGACCGGTGTCGTTTGAATTGTTGGTTCAGATGGGGGAGAAGTTGTGCGTGGTGTGTGGCTCGGGATGGGAGTTGGAGTTGTTTAGGGCGGCATTTGCGTTAGCATTTTTTGGGGCATTCAGGTTGGGTGAGTTGGTGAGCGGCAGTGTTTGTCGTGCGGGGGGATTGCTTAATGAGGACGTGGAGCTTAGGGAGGATAGTCATTGTGCGGATTCGCAGGTCTAAGACGGATCAGGAGGGCAGGGGTCGACAGGTTACGTTGTTTTCTGTTACGGGTTGTGGTATGTGCCCTGTTCAGTGTTTAGGGAGGTACTGGTCAGGCAGGGCGACGGATGGGTTGCCGTTTTTTCGTCATGAGGACGGTTCGTTTCTGTCGAGATTTCAGTTCTTAGCGGTGTTTAAGAAATGTTTGCGGAGTTTGGGGGTGATTGATAAGGATTATTCTGGGCATTCGTTCCGGATTGGTGCTGCGACTGAGGCGGCGAGATTGGGGGTCAGTGATGAGGTTATTATGAGGATTGGGCGTTGGGAGTCGGCGCGATTCAGGTCCTATGTTAGGCTGGGTCTTCTGTAATTGTTGATATGTAGTTGGGGGGGCTGAGTTAATTTTGTTTTTGTTTGTTTGCAGGTTTTCCGGTGGCCTTGGTCTGGATTTTAGGACATTCCTATGTGTTCTGGGGGGCGATTAGAGCCGATGTTAGGCCGAATGGCCGCCAGCTGGGGTTGAGCTCGGCGGTGGCTACGGTCAGGTGGTTAGGGGTCAGAGGAATGTTGTGGGGAGGGGTTTTGCGGGAGGTGCAGCGGTTTTCGCGGTTGGACAGGCCTCCGGATGTGTTGGTACTTCATGTGGGGGGCAACGACTTAGGGAGGCGGCCGTTTAGGGAGTTGGTGCGAGATGTGAAGTTCGATCTGCTGAGGATTTGGGCATTATTTCCGGGTGTTGTTACAGTGTGGTCTGACATAGTACCGCTGAAGTCGTGGAGGGAGGCCAGGTCGGTGGAGAGCATTAATAAGGCCCTGATCAAGGTGAATAGGGCAGTGGGCAGGTTTATGGCGCGGAATGGGGCTGTGGCGGTACGTCATGAGGAGTTGGAGAAAGGAGTTGGTGCATTTTGGAGGGCAGATGGGGTGCATTTGAATGCGGTGGGGACTGATCTGTGGTCTTTGGGGATCCAAAATGGAGTGGAGATAGCGTTACGGATGTGGAGGGACGCGCAGGCTTGAGGAGGTCAAGCTGCGCGTTCTTGGAGGCGGGGGAGGTCCTGGAAGTGGAAAATATGGTGGTATCTGAGGATGGGAGGGCCCCGCGGTAGGGGCTGGACTCTCATGGAGGAGCCGGTACTAACGAACTAGGCGTCCATCAGTTGCTGCCTCCGAGCTGGGTTCAACGGCTGGGGGCAAGATGGAGTCGCAGGTTTGTTACGGTGTTGATGAGGTCATTGGGGCTTCTAGGACCTCCCTCGTCATTGGTTAATTTATTAAGTTATGTTATGTATTTAATTAATAAACGGCTGCTGTGGCCGATTAAATCCAAGCAGTTGTGTTGTGTGGTTATTTATATGGGGCTGGGAGGGAGTTACGTATTATGTGGGGAGGAGGGACTGAGCATATAGCCAATACCCTCTTCAAGTGAGGCCGGACAAGAAGCGCACCGGTAAGGGGAGGCCGGCCATGAAGAGTGTTTGGCTGAGAGGGGACAGGTGAGTGAAGGGTTAAGGTGCAGGGAAGTTAGAAAGGGCGCGGGTAGTCATGAGAACAGGGGGAGGGGCTGCTGGCCAGAGTGAGGAGGAGGCGGGGGGCAGAGGCATTCGGCCAGGGAAAGCAAACGCCCACCCTCCCGTCCCTATGTAGGGCAGTGATAGTTAAAAAAAAAAAAAAAAAAAGAGAAAGGGGGTACTGAATGAGGTGTTGAGGTATGGGGGGGGAAATGTTGGTGATGGATGGGGGGGTTGGAGCTGGCAAAATTGGTAGGGTAGGGTTGTTGGGCAGGAGTGTTTGTCATTGCAGTCGTGGAGGCGGGGGAGGTCCTGGAAGTGGAAAATATGGTGGTATCTGAGGATGGGAGGGCCCCGCGGTAGGGGCTGGACTCTCATGGAGGAGCCGGTACTAACGAACTAGGCGTCCATCAGTTGCTGCCTCCGAGCTGGGTTCAACGGCTGGGGGCAAGATGGAGTCGCAGGTTTGTTACGGTGTTGATGAGGTCATTGGGGCTTCTAGGACCTCCCTCGTCATTGGTTAATTTATATGTTATGTATTTAATTAATAAACGGCTGCTGTGGCCGATTAAATCCAAGCGGTTGTGTTGTGTGGTTATTTATATGGGGCTGGGAGGGAGTTACGTATTATGTGGGGAGGAGGGACTGAGCATATAGCCAATACCCTCTTCATGCGTTCTCTTTAGTAAGTTTAGAAAAACCTTAAAAAAAGGAACCCTTAAGATAAGGCATCGGTGCTTGATTGGTTGTGGTCCGATATCATTAGACAATGCACAAGGAGGACAGATCTCCCAGAGGATGGATCTCTACCGTACAGTGCCTGTACTGCTGAGCCCAGTAATTAGTTGCAGCTACAACAATATGTTGCTGCTGTAGGAGAGGGCTGAGCAGCAACACTAGATTAGAGGGGGCAAGAAAAGTGAGATCAAGCTCATTTCATCATTTTATAAATTCTTTATTTAACATACAGCCACATAATGTCAAAGGGATGTGTAGAAACAGAAAATACAAGCAAAGACCACAACTGGGGGGTCCCAGCTCTTAGGCACATAGTTAAAGCATATGATAGAAGATAAAAAAAATCATACAAAAGGTATAATCGTTACACTTGTAATCCTATCATCTGATGAAAATGTGTGACTCCATTCGTGTGTCTACTAAGGTTTAACAGGCAGACCCCAAAAGTCAAGGGAACAAAATAAACACGGTAAGCATAATGGAAGAGAGAGAAGAAAAAAAGGGGGGAGGGAGGAGAGGACAGATTCATCACTAAGTTCCCACAACATGGTTCCAGCTAAAGCAACCTAAGCCAATAAGGTCTAGTAGTCAGAGGTGCCCTGAAATATGATCCAAGGGGTTTATAATTTTACAAAGGCCTTGTGTGTATGTCTGAGAGAAGCAGTTAGCTCCTCCATCCTCCAGATTTCCTCTACATTGTGAACGTAGTGAGATATAGATGGTGGAAAGGGGACTTTTATAAAGCTGATACTCAGGAATGGGCCATATTCACTAAAGGGGTCATTTATTAAGTCTACTTTCACACTGGCGTTTTGGTTTCCAATTGTGAGATCCGTTCAGGGCTCTCACAAACGGTCCAAAATGGATCACTTTTGCCCGTAATGCATTCTGAATAGATAAAGATCCGCTCAGAATGCACCAGTTTGGCTCCGTCCGCCTCAATTCCGCTTTGGAGGTGGACACCAAAACGCTGCTTGCTGCGTTTTTGTGTCTGTCTGACAAAACTGAGCCAAACGGATCCGTCCTGACACACAATGTAAGTAAATGGGGACGGATCCGTTTTCACTGACACAATATGGCACTATAGAAAACGGATCCGTCCCCCATGGACTTTCAATGGTGCTCAATACGGATCCGTCTTGGCTATGTTAAAGATAATACAAACGGATCTGTTCTGAACGGATGCAGACGGTTGTATTATCTGAACTGATCCGTCTGTGCAGATCCATGACGGATCTGCACCAAACGCAAGTGTGAAAGTAGCCTAAGATGAGCATTTTAGACACCAGTCTTAATAACCCTTTAGCTGGCGATGGATGCTCAGAATTTATTTAGAAGTGCCGGCTTCTGCATAACTTCAGCGTATCCACCACCTGTCTAAAGTTATGCTAGCTATCTTGCTGGCATAGATTTAGACCATTTTCTACACCTAAAACTGGTGGCCTACCCTAACTGTTAAAAGTTAGATAGTGAGTGCTGGAGACGGCCCGAGCCAATGAGTGTTGGAGACGGCCCGAGCCAATGCAGGATTTTCAAAAAAAGTTAGGTATCTATCATAAGCAGAATGCGAGGGAAGAGTAGTTAGAAAATGAAATAACTGCATGTCCTTCCGAAGGCCCAGTTGGCAAGGGACAGAGAGGTTAAGCAGTTCCGAATGCTAGCAAACATCCTGATTTTCTAAAAAGGGAACCTCAGCATTTTCCCGCTGAGCGCCAAATTTTAAATGGGTCAGCTAAACAGCCTGCAGGAAATTCAGGGCTTCCCAAAATTTCTAACAATAGGGAGGGGGGGTGCTGAAATCTGTACCACGGAGAAGAGTTTTGACAGGTCAGTAGAGTGGGGTCTATGGTGGGATAAGATGCCAAAGAAGAGGGAAAAGTTTAAGAAAAAGCGGTGATGTAGTGTACAAATGTTCAGTAGCAATCTGTTGCTTCAATAAGGCACGACAACACCAGTCTAAAACTCTTTGAAGCATGGAGGTTTCATTGTATCTACTTAAGTCAGGGATACCAAGGCCCCCTTTTTCCTTGGGTATATGGAGAAGGGAAAGAGCTAGCATAGCTTTCCTACTTGCCTTAATAAACCTGTTTAGGTCCTGACTTATAGAGGAAAAGAAACTAAGAGGTAATTTAATAGGGAGAGTCTGCAAAAGCTATAATATACAAGGCAGGACATTCATTTTGAAGATAGCACAACAATCAAACCAAGTGTATAGAACTTTGGACTATCTACGTAGGTCAGCCTGTATTTTATGCAACAGGGGAATGTGGTTCCTTTGATATATGTATATCTCTCCTAGATCTCTCAGGATCCAAGTGCCTAGATATTTGATGGCTTCAACTCACCCAAGGAACAAAAAGGAGGAGGCAAGTGTGGACTCCAAATTGCCCAGGAGAGATATATCAAGGGCCTCAGATTTTTGGAAATTTATTTAAAAGTTGGCTATGAAGTTAAACATATGAAATTCTGCCATCATATTGGGGAAGGATGTCAAAGGGCTAGTGACAAAGAAAAGAATATCATCCGCATAAGCAGCAATTTTAATCTCCTGCAAGCCAACCAGAAGACCTCGAATTTTGGGGGTCAATCTGATAGTTCTCAGGAGAGGTTTCAGCATCAAGACAAAGATCAAAAGTGATAAAGAGCAACCCTGTCATGTCATTTCTTACAGGGAAGGCTGAAAGGCCATCCTATGTGGTCAAAAGCCTTCTTTGTGTCTGTAGAGAGAAGGCACATGGCAATATGTTTTGATTTACCATGATGTATAAGGTTTATAACTTTAGTGGTGTTATCCCATTAATAACAGTAATATGAAAGTGAGGCATGTCCCTTGGGAGAAGTTGGCTTGTGGCAATAGAGTTGAGAGCTTTAGTCAGAGGAGATGACAATAATGGCAGATACATCTTATAGTAAGAGGCTGGGAGGCCATCAGGACCAGGGACTTTGGTTGTATGGATTGTGGATAAATCTACCCCAGAAATGGGCCTATCCAAGTCTTCAATTTTATCAGCTGGTTGACTGGGAAGAACAGAATCAGTCAGATATTTCCAAAGCGCTAAACTAAGGGGGAGATCAGAGGGGCAGAAAGAGGGTAAATTATAAAATGACTGGTAATAATGAGCAAATTCAGCTGCTATTGGAATCGGGTCATTAGATTTAGAACTAAATGTTGAAAAAAATTACTGGGACAAAATTGCAGGTTCTTTATTCCCTTAGAGACCTAGCTAGCGTCTGACTACTGTTATTGCCATATGAAATCAAATTCATTTTATTATTTTTATCACTTCCCTGCCCTTGACTCAAAATAAATATAACTTGAAAAAAAAAATTTAAAGTGTTGTCAAATAGCATAAGAAAAAATAAACGCAATCTACCCAAACATGAGTCACAAGAATTGTATCTCACTTGCAATAGTGTAATACTGTAGTTTAAATGCAAATTAATGTAACACGTGTCTCACCATAGTGACACTTTATAGGTACCAAATGTGACCAGAAGGAGCTGTCCAAAGCATCTAGATACTGATGAGGAGCAATCACCCCAAAACAGCTGCCTACAGATGGATATGCAGTGTCCTGAAATTCACTGCAAAGCATTGGAAGTGTTACTATCATTATATTCCATGTACTACAAATCCTATAAGGTTGTATAGGGAGTCAGGGCTTGCTCCACCCTTCCTATCTAGGAGCAAGAATCTGGAGTTAATGGTTGACTGTTGAGGAGTGAACACCTTAGAGCAGCTCCTGTAGGAAAATTCCATTCCCCTACAACCCATAAGCAACTTACATGCCAGCCCTCAAAAGGGTGGTGGAAACAGTGTAACCAAAGAACAGGAGGACCCCCTGTTCAGAGACTGTATTCCTCTAAGTATAATGTGGATATCTTCTACTTATATATATCTGATGATAGAGAAAGTCCCTTTAGGCCAGAAAAAGGAGAGATTAACCAGTCTGATTGAGAGAGAGAGAAGCTAGACTCCATATACAACCTTTGGGAACTACTTGAATCCACTGTAAAGACTGCATTTCATGTGAGTAGTGCTTGTGTAGATCACCTGCTGACCGGCTTCAGTAACGTACTGTGGGTTTGTTATACCAACAACGGCCTCATTATTATACCTCAAGGTGGAGTCATGACAACTGGGACCCTGACTCGCACCGTAAAACTGCAACATCAAGGGCACCCCACAACCAGCATGTGCCCTGAAAGGAAGAACCAGTGCGCACTGCACGCCAGCCCAGGGAGCTTCAGGAAAAGTGAGTATGACTACTGCACCCATTCGGCCACCCACACTGCGCCCCTGCGGCCCGGTTGTTGCAGATATCTCAAGGCTTGTTGGAAAGTCGGAACTTGATTTGTAGGAGGCCTCTTCCAATAGGTGACACTGGCAAGATGGTTCTCTTTCTATTTGTTTCCCATGGAGCATTGCCAATAACTCTCCTTACCATGGAGTACTTCCAATAAGTCTGCATACAGGACTAGTCTCTTTAAAGAGATTCAGCAGCGTCCCTTTTTTTTTTTACAAACATATACAATTTACAAAGTTTGCAAATAATAGAACATAAAAACATAACGCCTCATAAATAGTCATCATATATGTTCTTTAATAAAAAATTCAAAAAACTGATGAATATGTCCATCTCTCTAGTAGTCTGATATTCTATAATCTTCAATCCACACATGCTTATATTGCGATCTTAGATTTGTAATTATTTATTATATCTCTGAATGACAATGTCCCATTAAAAACCTTGCGCACAACAGTGTACAATAGTGTGCAAAATGTTCTGAAAACCTATCCCTATCCTGTGTGAAAGGTGTGCAGTGGCCTCAAGGCTTGTTACAGATTTGGTATTGGGACCCAGAAACTTCAACATCTCTGACTCCAAGTATAGGCCATCAATGTTTATTGGGAATTCATTAAATAACTTGTCTGCCCACTTCAGATGAAGCAGAGCTGAATATGTCATTACACACTTTGTTAGGTGCACTGTGATAACACATGACAATTTCAGCTTTACTACATCTGTATGCTCATGCATACGTAATACTAATGATATTTTTACAAACAGAAATTAAAGAGTGTCTTTATCTTATGTGGCAGGCAACCTCAGGCTTGCCAAACCCATAGTAAATTATTCTAACCTCACTCAAAAGAAGAAATTGGATTCTGTCTGGTATCAGCCTTTGGCCATCTCTATCCCTTCATACTGGGTAACTGCTCTTTTTTGCTAATATAACCTCCTTGCTTTGCATATTGTAATTACCGCTCTCACTGTAAAGTTCTCCATCATTAGTGATGTTAAGATCTGCTCTCTTCTTAATGGGAATGTTGACCCCGGCCCTGCACTGACCTGCTTAAATTAATCTTGCATAGTGAGGAATGGAGAAATCCCTCTCTGTATGACCAGACCAGGATTACTGTCGATGGTAAATCTAGACGCCTTATATCCATTGATACAATGCTAACAGAATAATGGAGATAAAGGGGGTTGGTGTTGTTATGAACTCACTAGGTGGAAATGATTATGAGGGTCCACGCTACAAATACTGTATACGGAATATGAGTGGATCCACCTTTAAAAGGTGTTCTCTGTGTTTTTAGTAAAGAGTTAAACTGATTATCATTTTTCTAAAAAAATGAAAAAAAGCCTACTAACCTCTTTAATCCCCTGTGTGATCCAGCGCTAATACTCCCCCAGTCCTTCTTTGCAAGTCAAGTCTTTTACATGTGACTGCTGCAGCCAGACAGTGGTCTCAATGCTCACGTGCCATGCTACTGGCATTAAGGCTCAAATTACAGAGCACAGATGCCAGTAGAGTTGCGTGTGACTGACCAGGTCACAAGTTAGAGTGTTACTGCAATTGCACTTGCTGAGCATCTCCTCTGACAAGCAGCAAAAATGTTGCAGATTCAGAAGTAGTCAACAAAAGGACCACAAGAGCATCAGCATCAGTGCTAAATTAGTAGCGGATTGAAGAGGTCAGTAATGTTTTTTGTGTTTTAGAAATGGTACGGTATAACCTCTTTAGTAGTGATGAGCGAACCGAGCTTCGGATATTACCGTCTCCGTACAGTAATAAAATCTATGGGCTCCAATAGTTGATTTTTAAAGAGAAAAACCAGTACCAGTCGGAACTAAAGCAGAGTTCGGCTTAAAGTTTTAAAGTGGTTCTCCACTTTAAAGATCAACTACAGAAGTTATTCAACGAAGTCACACGCGACTTTGCGAATAACTAACTTTAATATATAAAGGTGAGTGTATGTGTGTACGAAATTTAGCACACAAGTACATCAGGTGTTCGGGAAGGTTTTAGACCGGGTCTCAGCTCTCTAGGATGTAGCGTTCCTGAGATATATATATATAAAAATAAAAATAAATGGAAATCTGGCACATCACATCACCTACATTAGCCAATAGAAGCCTGCAGGTCTTTTCTCCTCTTATCCCAACTGCCATACACACGGTCACATGACCCTTATCAGCCAATAGAAGCTCGCAGGCCGTTAGTCTTCACATACACACAGTTTTACACCAGGATTCCCTAACAACCCAGCCATTTTTCTTCACTGCTGTAGGTCATATTTAACCTCTTGGGGACACAGGGCGTACAGGTATGCCCTGATGTCCCGGTACACTGTACGCCCTGTGTATTTCCGATCAGCGTTTTCGGAAGTTTCCGAAAGCGCTTTCGGAAGTTTCGGATCAGAAACTAATAATTTTTAACCCCCCCTGCAGCCCTCATTGTTATGTGCCGGCGGGCTGTGCGGGAGGGGGTGCAGGCAGTGCTGGCGGTGCGGGCGGGCGCACAATCATCCTGCCTGCCCCCTCTCATTTCCAGGATGGCCGAGCGGTTTTAGCAGAGTGTCAGCACATTGCGGACACTCTGCTTGAAACGGCTGACATCTGTGCTGTGATGTCAGCTGTTTAACCCCTTCCATGCAGCGGTCAGTAAGGACCGCTGTATGGAAGGGGTTAACAGGGCGGGATCTCCCTCTCCCACAGGGGGCTGTTGTGCCGTTTCAGCCCCCGATTCTTGACAGGATCACAGAGGGAGGGGGCCCCTCTCCCTCCCCATCACCCGCTGCTCTGTTGTGGCTTCGGTGATGGTTACCATGGGAACTGGATGCCTTCACAGGCTTCCGGCTTGCCATGGTAAGGCTAAGTCTGAACATACTGTAAAGTGAAAATACAGTACAGTACACTATATAGTGTACTGTACCGTATTATACAGACATCAGACCCACTGGATCTTCAAGAACCAAGTGGGTCTGGGTAAAAAAAAATGTAAAAAAAAGTTTGTAAAGAAAAATTAAATACAAACCGGATTCCCAAAAAGTTGGGACACTAAACAAATTGTGAATAAAAACTGAATGCAATGATGTGGAGATGGCAAATGTCAATATTTTATTTGTAATAGAACGTAGATGACAGATGAAATGTTTAATCCGAGTAAATGTATCATTTTAAAGGAAAAATATGTTGATTCAAATTTTCACGGTGTCAACAAATCCCAAAAAAGATGGGACAAGTAGCAATAAGAGGCTGGAAAAAGTAAATTTGAGCATAACAAAGAGCTGGAAGACCAATTAACACTAATTAGGTCAATTGGCAACATGATTGGGTATAAAAAGAGCTTCTCAGAGTGGCAGTGTCTCTCAGAAGCCAAGATGGGTAGAGGATCACCAATTCCCACAATGTTGCGCAGAAAGATAGTGGAGCAATATCAGAAAGGTGTTACCCAGCGAAAAATTGCAAAGACTTTGCATCTATCATCATCAACTGTGCATAACATCATCCGAAGATTCAGAGAATCTGGAACAATCTCTGTGTGTAAGGGTCAAGGCCGTAAAACCATACTGGATGCCCGTGATCTCTGGGCCCTTAAACGACACTGCACCACAAACAGGAATGCTATTGTAAAGGAAATCACAGAATGGGCTCAGGAATACTTCCAGAAACCATTGTCAGTGAACACAATCCACCGTGCCATCCGCCGTTGCCAGCTGAAACTCTACAGTGCAAAGAAGAAGCCATTTCTAAGCAAGATCCACAAGCTCAGGCGTTTTCACTGGGCCAGGGATCATTTAAAATGTAGTGTGGCAAAATGGAAGACTGTTCTGTGGTCAGACAAGTCACGATTCGAAGTTCTTTTTGGAAATCTGGGACGCCATGTCATCCGGACCAAAGAGGACAAGGACAACCCAAGTTGTTATCAACGCTCAGTTCAGAAGTCTGCATCTCTGATGGTATGGGGTTGCATGAGTGCGTGTGGCACGGGCAGCTTGCATGTCTGGAAAGGCACCATCAATGCAGAAAAATATATTCAGGTTCTAGAACAACATATGCTCCCATCCAGACGTCATCTCTTTCAGGGAAGACCCTGCATTTTTCAACAAGATAATGCCAGACCACATTCTGCATCAATCACAACATCATGGCTGCGTAGGAGAAGGATCCTTGTACTGAAATGGCAAGTCTGCAGTCCAAATCTTTCACCTATAGAGAACATTTGGCGCATCATAAAGAGGAAGGTGCAACAAAGAAGGCCCAAGACGATTGAACAGTTAGAGGCCTGTATTAGACAAGAATGGGAGAGCATTCCTATTTCTAAACTTGAGAAACAGGTCTCCTCGGTCCCCAGACGTCTGTTGAGTGTTGTAAGAAGAAGGGGAGATGCCACACAGTGGTGAAAATGGCCTTGTCCCAACTTTGGGATTTGTTGACACCATAAAATTCAGATTCAACATATTTTTCCCTTAAAATGGTACATTTTCTCAGTTTAAACTTTTGTTCTGTGATTTATGTTCTATTCTGAATAAAATATTAGAAGTTGGCACCTCCACATCATTGCATTCAGTTTTTATTCACGATTTGTATAGTGTCCCAACTTTTTTGGAATCCGGTTTGTAAAAATAAAAAAACACATTTATCACTGATTAAAAAAATATATATATATATATCACCGCGTCCATAATGACCTGATCTATGAAACGGTCATGTTACTTTCCCCGCATGGTGAACGCCATATAAAAATAAAAATAAAAACTATGATGAAATATAAATTTTGCCCACCTTACTTCCCAAAAAAGGTAATAAAAGTGATCAAAAAAGTCGTAAGTATGCCAAAATTGTACCAATCAAATCGGCACCTCATCCTGCAAAAAATGAGCCCCTACATGAGACAATCGCCCAAAAAGTAAAAAAAATATGGCTCTCAGACTATGGAAACACTAAAACATGATTTCTTTTTCTAAAATGCTGTTATTGTGTTAAAGTAAAATAAATAAAGAAACTATACATATTAGGTATCGCTGCATCCATAAGAACCTGCTCTATAAACATATCACATGACCTAACCCCTCAGGTAAATACTGTAACATTTTTTAAATAAAAACAGTGTCAAAAAAGCCATTTTTGTCACCTCACATAACAAAAAGTGTACAAGCAAGCGA